>NW_026998080.1:1487500-2687500 GCF_035044405.1 Drosophila montana
TAAGTTGTGGCACTTGCCACAAATATACAAATGTACAAGTATTGATATGTGCAACGTGCATGTACAATGCACGCGCTTGTTTTTGATCGCAGCTTTTTCATTGTCACTCATTGCCAATTCACAGTAACTAATCCATATAATAACAGTTATTTGCGGCGATAACAGGGCGCATTCCAGGCCAAATTTAGGCGCCCCGATAACGCCCACAGAGACAGGTGGATATTTGCTTAAATGTTTATCTCTAATATAAATGCCACCGTCTCACCCGGAGAGGAGGGTGAGGGGTGTGAAATTTTTAAAACTATTGCGCACAAAAGAATACAAAATTCGTTATAATTGCTGTTTGTCATTATTTTTGGCTCATGACTTCATTCAATGTCGCCTGGCAGCAGGCAGCTTCTAGCTACACACTCGACGACACACACACAAAAAGCAATCAAAATCAAAGTTGAATAGTTTACAATCTGGCAAATCGACTTGAGCATGGGACATGGCGAATTGCGTGGCATGCGCGACTCGCGCCAATGATTCAGTTATATATGTATGTACATACATACATATATACACATAAATATGTGTGTATTGAATATCATTTTTTGTTTTATAATGCGTCTACTTGTATGTGTGACAGACAGTTATTTAAATTGATACAAAGCGGCAGGCCGACAAATAAAATCAATTGGCAGCTAATCAAAGCACAATGCAAACAAATTGCCAGCACACGCTTTTGATGACGATGACGATGAGACGATGACGATAAATCGATCGATCGTTTGATAGGTCGTTCTACTATATGTACATATGTATATTGACAATCGGTTCCCAATCGGTTCGTTGGCTCCTGTTTGGTGGTCAACGATGACGCCATCGGCAACACGGACACATTTACAGCTAACAGCTGCTGTTAGAGCTACAGCTACAGCTGTTGCTCTGTTACGCGCTGTTACTTTATGCCCATATCGATTATGCAATTTATGCGGCCGGCTAAAGTGTTAAAAATAAATGCATCGAACTCGAACTCGTTCTCGAACTCTCCGCTTGATGGCCATAAATCGTGCAATTCGAATCCAATTAGCGCAAGCAGCGGCCGCCGCCGCTGCGCAGAGGTCGTCGTGTGGGTAACGCGAGACAGCAGCAGCTGCTCCTGCTGCTGTTAACTCTCCTCGGCAATGTAAAGTATACGCCCCATAAAGAAAACGAGGAAAATAAACCGTATCTTGTACATTCAGCTGTTCCAGTGGCGCCATCATTTAAAACTTGCACTTTTTCCAACACTCTGCAATCTTGTTGTTGTTGTTGCGTTGTGTGTTACGTCAATTATTTATGTACTTATATTTTATTTAGTATTTTAATGGCACTCACGTGTCGTGCGGCAGCTGCTAATTATACTACAACATCTAAATAAGCCCAAAAATAATATACTATAATAGAGTATGCATTTGTTTGGCCAACTGTTGAGTTGCGCACTGAGCTCATTTTAATGGCAACAGCATACGGCAACATTTGGCAAAACTGATTGATGAACTTTTCTACTTTGCAACAAGCCAAGCCATTGGCCATAAATCAAAAGCGACGACAACAAAAATGCGCTCAACTTAATTGAAGGCATCAACAAGCCAATAAAAAATCAATTTAAATAAACACAAGCACACACACACACATAACATACAGAGAGAGAGCATATCGAATATAAAGCAGAAAACGAATGACGCTAACGACGCGAGAGGTGCTAAGCAAAATGCTCATAAAGAAGAACCCAAAGGCGAAAATTCGAAGAAATATTTCAACAAATTGTTCACATGTTTTTGTTGCTATTCGAAATAGCGACGCTGTGTCTGCTTTGAATTTTCATTCATTTTTCACAAACACACACACACACACACATCTATATATACACACGTAAGCTGGCAGGCACGCGAAATTTTCACACACGCCGTATTTTCAGTATTTTTTGTTGTTGTTGTTGTTGCTGTTTTTGGTTTGAAGCAAACCAATTGGCACATGCAGAAGAAACGAAGCGCAATGGAAAAATTTACAATTTTAATCAAATTATTCAATAGTTTGGAATGTATGTCGACGCCGAACGTAATTGAAATTGAAGCGGACCACGCAAATTGATAAAAATATGCAAATACAACGACAATTGCTATTAATTTAATTTATTTATATTTTCGGGGGCCTGTCTGACAGCGCACACAAGCTAACATACATACATACATATGTTTGTATATACATACATTTATTGATATGCATATGCATGTACATATGTGTGCGTACTTAGGTGTGACCATGTAATTTGTTGTTGGGTTGCTGCGGCTCGCCTTTGAGCCCAGTTGGACTCGTAAATTAGCCAAGTCGACAGATTTGCAAATAATGCAATAAACATTGAAATTGCGCGATTTATTTATAGAGAGAGCGCACGTCTCGCAGCTGTAGACACCTTTATGAAGTTGCCGAATGCAGATGGGCAGCAGATAAAGCAAGATCAACACGAAATTCGTTTTATTTTTAGCTCACACTTTGCAGTTGCAGTTGCAGTTGCAGACAGGCTCTATTTTTAGATCTACCTATGGTCTACGATTTACGATTTACGATTCACGATCTACAAGTACTCGCACTCCTGCCTTGAGGTGCCTCTCCTCGCCCTCCTTCTCCTCTCTCTCTCTCTCTCTCTCTCTCTCACTCGCTCGTCCGTCTGTTTGATTGCCCAGGCCGACGACCACCCGTCGCGCCCCGCCTTCCCGGCCTCGGGCCTTTTTGCGGTTTCAAGGTTCAGCTTGGCCCATATCCACTTACCCAGTAAGCGGTTAGCTGCGCGCGCGCGCTAACTAAAGCAGAACTTAATTGTACTCGGACTCGGCTATAAATAGCCGGGCCAGACAGTAAATTGTGCTATTTTTAAACTATTTCCGGTACTTGGCTACTTGAACATTATCATATCAAAGCGTGAGTATAGCATCGACTAAGAAATCTAGTTTAAATTAGAATAGAATGGTCTAAATCAAGGGATTTCTTTTAATCTGTTTTATTATATTATAATAAATATTTTCTATTTTGTTTTTTTTTTTTTGCAGATGTGTTCCCGCAACATAAAGATCTCGGTGGTGCTGTTTCTTGTCTTGATACCCATATTCACAGCGTTGCCACATAATCACAATTTGTCGAAGCGCAGCAATTTCTTCGATCTGGAATGCAAGGGCATCTTCAACAAGACCATGTTCTTTCGCCTAGATCGCATCTGTGAGGATTGCTACCAATTGTTCCGTGAGACGAGTATACATCGACTATGCAAGTAAGTTTGAGAGCAGCTAAGTAAAGATCCACTGACTAACCAAATCCAAGAACATTTGTCTAGCAATTGAGAATACCCTCCACCTCCCCTCCTAGCCACACCCATTCCATTTCATATCCCCTCTGCACACCACTTCCTTAACCTCGTCGCAGGGTCCAACATCAATTTGAAAGCAGTTCAAGGCGCCAAGTCGCGAATTGCTGCGCACAAATAATACCATGGTCATTTCTTAAATATGACCCTGACATAGTTATAAAAAAACACAGGAAACTTTTCTTGTATTTATTATGAACTACACAATATTTCTAAAAAAACAAAAATATCTAGCTGCTTTTCTATTTCTTATGTACATTCTGTTAAACTATCTATCTATCTATGCTAGTTGTATCTTCTTCTTGTCTATTTGCTGCAGGGCCAATTGTTTCGCCCATCAAACCTTCGGAGAATGCCTTAAAGTGCTGCTCATCGATGATGAAGAGATTGTACAGCTGCAGCATTATCTAAAAGTTATCAATGGCTCGCCCTATCCCTTTCACAAGCCAGTTGTCTATAAATATTAGATGTCTTTATGTTCATATTCCTTAATTTCCCAATTATTTTCTCATTTCTTAACTTGTGCTTGATTTGATTTGATTTATTTGAGACGTTCTTGATTTTGTATGATTTGTACGTTTGTTTGTTTTTTTCTGTGTGTATTTTAGGAAAGACTGCTTTGATTCCAAATGGTTTGGCGAATGCGTTAAAGTGCTTTTAACACCAACAGAAGAAATAACAAATTTACAACATTTTATAAAAGTAGTAAATGGCTCGCCCATATCATTCAACATGGCGCCGGTTACATAACTCTAAGTGGTTGGTTAGAACCACCACCGAATACCACCAGAAACCACTCACACACACACACACACACACACATCCACCTATCCGCAGTTACACACGCAGCCACACACATGCACACACTCACGCGATACACACAAAGAAATGGAAGAACAAGTTCAAGAGATTCCAGTTCGCATATGGTTCGGTTCGGAACTTGAACCACACATCCGAAGTATCTGAACAACAACAACAACAAGAACAGAAGCAACAAGAGCAACTACAATAACTACAAGCAGAACAACAAATTAAATGTTTAACGCCCAAATTTAATTCGTACTTATTTATTACTGTATGCCTTACAGTTTTTACTATATGTGTTTTTTAAAAAACGAATTATTTTAATTAATTTATTGATACGTTATGCGTTTGTTGTAAGTGAGGGACACGGGAACAGGGGGCGGGGGTATATGTATGTATGTACGGGAACGAGTGCGAGTGAGCAAACACACACACACGCGAGGGGGAAAAACGGGAGAAAGTACGGTACCAGGGGAGGGGCTACCTCTCAGTACTATGACAGCGGACCCCGTAGCCGAAGAAGTATTTATTTCTAAGTATTCTTAGCTTGTTTATTATTGCGTTATGTATGTAAAATAAAAGATCCATTGTTTTTAATATACTTATTTAATGTATAATTATTATTTTTTGTATTGTATTTAAAAAAAAAAAAACAAAAAACACATAAAAAAACATAAAAAAACTAAAAAAAATATCGCGTATTCCAAGCAGCATTTACATATACATCAAAGGGCAGAAAAAAAAGTATAAAAATACTGAAAAAAGAGAAAAGAAAACATATTCACAGACCCACGCACACACTTAATCGCTCACACACAAGACCGAAAGTATTTTGCAAATGTATTAGATTTTTGTGCTATTTTGTAAAGTTTTAAAACATAATTAGCGTAAAATTTGTTGGCAAAAAGAAAAGATGAAAAAAAAAAAACAATTATATATCCACGAATACATAAAAATATTTAAGCCTATAACGCAATTTGTGCAAAACACAAACAAAACAAAAAAACCTTTGGTAAAAACACGCAAAAGCGAACAGAAAAAATACTGCATTAAAAATGTAGTAAAAAAAAAAAAGAACAAAAACACAATTATTAATATTTATGTTAAATAATGAACAAAACAATCGCTGGCTATTTGAGGGCATCCAAAATTGTGATAAATGAAATTAGAATGCGACACTGACCAGGGAGAGCGCAAAAATAGCGCACAACGTAAGAGCGAAAAAGCAAAGCAAAGAGAGAGAGAGCGAGAGCGAGAGCAACAAGTGCAGCAGCTGTCGCCGATGCTTGGCGCGTTTCCGGCGCGACTAAAAACGCGCGCTTACCGTTTTTATTTTGTGGTACGTTTTCAGTTTGAAATTTTATTTGTATTTTTTGTCGATTTTGATTTTTGCCATGTTTTGTCAAGTGCAATTTGCTTTTTGACTTTTTCACTATGCACTGGCCAACAACGTTTTTTGAACAGGCACAACCAAAATTTTTTGCCTTTTGGCTCCACTCTGTGTGAGCGGCGCCTCGAAAGAAAAACCTCCGCACTTTTTGCGATCATATTGTAATGCCCAGATTTTTTTCCCATTCCGAAAAACAGGCAAGACTGCTTCGGATCACCGTTCTTCAACGCCTGCGTCGAGGCGCTGCAACTGCACGAGGAGATGGACAAGTACAACGAATGGCGCGATACCCTGGGACGCAAGTAAACGGACGGACGGACGGGCAATACTTGAAGGCGGCATAGAGCCATAGCTAAACGCATAATACGAGTTATACTTATATATTATATACTCTATACGATATGAACACACACAACCACACATATACACACACACACATACACACACACACACAAGGCACACACACACGAACTACCGACAAATACAAGAGAAAAACCACACGAGTTAAAATAATCACAGCTACTACGCGAAATACTTTTAAGTGAAATGAAAGAAAAATGTTGGAAAAAAATATAATGCATAATAATACATATAAATAATAAACATACTCAAGTAAATATATACGACAGTGTAACATTTCTTCACGTATATTTTTCTTCTTGCTTAGAAAGTTTTGTACAATTATTTTCGCTGTACGACCTCCCGATTTAAGTTTAGTTTTTCAACTCGATATATATATATGTATTAGGCCAGAATTATGTATCTTCGTTTTTTTAGTTCAAGCAAAGGACAAAGAAGCAAACAAAATGAAACAAAGCGGGAAATTCAAAATGTCTGATGTATATAAAGATAATATTTTTGTTTTTTTTTTCTACACATATAAATACCTAACATATACATATAATATTTTGTACATTTTTTGTCTATCCTTTAAGCAATTAAGTTAATTTGTTACGTTTACGTTTACGTTCTAATTCTAATTCTAATCACATAACGCGAAGAAAGCGAAATCATGAAGAAATCTACAAACACATAATTACCACACAGCATATTTCGATATTACATTATATGTACCCTAATTAATTTAAACTTGTTTGGATCTAGTCGTAAAATATAAATAAAAACTGTATATTTCAAGTGAAGAGAGTACCCAAAGTTTGCTTTCATTTCCAATTTTTCCAGCACTTTGGGTTTGCATTAGCTTTATTCAACATTATATAAGTTTTGTATATTTGCATTTTTAAATGTGAATTGTTTGTTTTTCAAATTCAAAAGTTTTACATCGTGTGCAGTGAGTAGGAATTCAATTCAAATCGGCTACGATAATATTGGGTCAATTATTCAAGTAGCGCCTCAGTTCACTTGAGATGTATAAAATGCCAAGTGTCGACTGTAAGACAATAGATAGAAGAGATTTGTTTAAATATTACACAATATTTATTTAGAATTACATTTAACAATACATAAACAATAAACAAGCAAAGCCAATTACAAAGGTGTGTGTAGAGGTCTAAAGCAATATTTACAAGAGGACATTTGGTTTGGTTTGTGTCGATTTGATTTGTCTTTGGGTTAGTTTAGCATGCAGGATTGGAATTTTATATCCAATTTGTGCAGTGTTTGTTTGTTTGGCGTGTGTTAAAGCTTAGCGGGAACATAGTAAACCTTACCTGTGTCGACCACTTCCTCGACTTCGCCGCCATCTGGGGCCTCATCGAGAATTTTGGCAGCCTCTTCTTTGCCAATTACGAATTCCGAATGGCGATTGGTTATATTTTGGCTACAAATACAAATAGTTTGATATGATATTATGTGCATTGGATCGGATTGGCAATATAGACAAACCAAGCGATTTCCGGCGTGCCCACATTGGACTGATTGATCAGAGTTTGCCAGAACTTGTGCGTCTCTGCAATGATATTGGTGGCAAAGTCTGCGCTCTTGGCATCCCCATTAAACGCAAACTGATTCTCTGGCTTGCCATCGGGTATTTTGTAGATCTAGGCCAAATAAAAGGCATAACATCAATAAGAAAATATATATGTATATATAAAATGTAAATCCAATGAGTAAGTACCTTGAACCACTCGACGGTGGCACGAAGCAGACCCGGATAATATTGATCTACATCCGAAACATCGTTGACCTTTGAGGCCAGTGGATCGTTAACATTGATTGCAATGATTTTCCAGTCCGTTTCGCCCTCATCGATGAGCGCGATGGCGCCCAGGACCTTGACCTGCAGCACTTCGCCGCGTTTGGCCACACGATAGCCGATCTCGATAACGTCAATGGGATCATTGTCACCCTTGCAACCAGTGGAAGGTTCAATGTGATTGGGATTCTCCCACGTCTGTGGCAGAGCGCCATAGTTCCAGATGTAGCCCTTGTGGGGAAAACAATTGGCCACAAAACGCAATTTACCCTTCTTGATGTCCTGCTTAATGGGGTTCAATGGCGTTTTCAGGCTAATCTAAAATACATTTAAACACGCCATTTGAATGTTTATCAAAATTATCTATCGATAATTATGCAGTTTACCTCCATTTTGGCGTTCGTCCAACGTGGCACCTCGACGACCATGTTGTAGATGGTCTTCTCCTCGTTGGCGTACAATGGAATGTCGTGCATGGGTGAAATGACATTGCCGCAGTTGTTTTCTATAGCAAATAATAAACAAGTAGCAATTAGGAAGCGTAGTAATTAATTTGCGTCCCAAAAACTTAACACGCAAACGATTAATTAATTAAAACAAAGTGCGCAAGGGAAGCCACACTGTTGACAAGTTCTTTAAAAAGCAACTGGATATTCAATTTATGACTGGAATAAAGATATGCTATATCCGTTTTATAATCAGAAGTTCATAAAAATTAAAGTCCACAGGTCGTTCGGCATCAACCGATTCACCTTGTCCGGTGTCACAGGCAAAGCTTGCGCCGGTCGCGGAAATTGCTGATAAAGCAACGATTTTTAATTAGCGGCAACTTGTTGCATAATTGTTTATTTCAATAGTGGGCTGCTTGTTTTAATTTTATTTGGGCACAATTACTCAAGGAGCTGCATTTTTGCAGTCCTTTTTGCCATACTTACTGAAATACAGGCTGTAGTTGGGCGAGTTTATGGCGCCTTTTGCAATTGTTTCGTACATCGGCATTTTCAAGTTTTTTTTCCTTAGACTCTGGATATGTATTTGTCTATAGCTGCGGGAAAATGTTTCTTCTGACACTGCACAAATTGGCCGGAATAAACACCTACCTAGTACACGTGAGAAAGCAATATATGAACTCTTTGTAATTTCTGCGAACATTCTGATTAGGTAGTGTTGCCAGACTTGGCAGATAAAAAATACCAAATAAAATACTTTAATTACATTGCATGTGCTCACTGCTAACAAATTGGTTGAAGCTATAATAAAGACTGCGTACAATATGTCACATAGTCATTTTTTTTAAATACACAAAAACAGATCGTATTCAAGTTTTCACTGTCATGTTATTAACTTTAATATTTGGTATTCGTGGAATTTCGCCACAGTGAGGCCGTATATATACCAAGCAATTGATTCGATTATTTTAAGCAGCTAATCGAATAATAGTAGTTGTATCATTCTCCACGCTGACAAAAATTCAGAGAAATTGTAAGTCGTCGCTTTGATATTGGGATAAAAATTGCTACTCGGCAACCTGATGATCAAGGTCTTTGCATAAGCGCAATACGAATACGAATTTTTACGCCTTCTGCCTGACTTCAAATACACAGCATAAAGTGCTGCAATTAGCAACAAAACTATTCTTGCTGCAGGTTTCTTTTTTTTTTTGGCAACAAGTAGAAATTTCCCCCTCTATTGCCATGCAGAACTCAAGATCGAGAGGCTCATCGTCGAAGCCACACCGTCGGCCAGCTGCAGCTGCAGAAGTTACAAGCGTCAAGAAAAGCGAATCGAACACGAAGCTAACCACCACGGAGGCTGCCTACTATCAAGTGGGCAACGATGATAACGCGTGCGTGGTCTGCTTTAAGAACGTTGAAATCTATTCAATCGGAGACTGCGATCATCCCGTTTGCTATGAATGCTCCACGCGTATGAGGGTATTGTGCCAGCAGAACGAGTGCCCCATCTGTCGGCATGTGCTGTCTAAGGTAAGCCCTTATATATGTCAGTGTGTATATATATAAATATTTACACTGAGTGCCTCTATATAAACTGTTTCCATGCAGGTTCTGTTTACACTGGAAAAGCTGCCTTATCGCGAACTTGAAGCTGGCAATCGTTCCGATTTCTATAGCAAGAAGTATCGCATTGGCTTCTGTACCGCCGACATTCAGCAGAAGTTCTATAAGCTACTTGATCATCCCTGTCCCAAGTGAGTTTCCAGTTCGCTTTGCTTCTGTGCTACAGCTGAAATAATAAATTATAATTTAATAGGTGTAATGTGCCGCCTTATCGCACCTTCGAGGCGCTGCGCAATCATGTTCTACGCGAACACCACATGTATTTCTGCGATCTGTGCGTAACGAATTTGAAGATCTTTACATTTGAACGTCGCTGCTACACGCAAGCCGAACTGGTAACACACAACGCAAAGGGCGATCCGGAGAATACATCGCATCGTGGGCATCCGCTATGCGAGTACTGCAACGAGCGCTATGTGGATCGTGATGAGCTCTTTCGTCATTTGCGACGCGATCATTACTTTTGCCACTTTTGCGATGCCGATGGCTACAACGATTTTTACAAGTGAGTAGCATGTTACCTATTCTGATCGTAAACTGTAACTTATGCATATTTCTTCACCTTTCAGCGTCTATTCAGACTTGGCAGATCATTTCCGCAAAGAGCATTTCCTCTGTGAGGAGGGCAAATGCGCCACGGAGGAGTTTACGGGCGCCTTTCGCAATGAGATTGAGTATAAAGCGCATGTGGCCAGTGTTCATGGAAAAACGTTGAACAAACAGCAGGCCAAGCAGACGCGCACATTGCAGCTGGAGATTACGCTGGGACCACGCGGACGTCGTGGCCAAAATGAACAAGGCATTACGAACATGAGATCACGGTGTGTAGCCATTTCAAGGACACAATTTCTCTAATAATTTAATATTGTTTCTTGCAGAAATGATGAGCATCAAGACTATTTGGATGAGTTGCCCACGAGCAGCACACAGCGCAGCCAGCCCGTTACCATTGATGCTGGCAACGATGAAGAGTTTCCCATGCTGGCTGGCTTTACACCTGGTCCGAATGTGTCTTTGGTTAGGGCGCCGCCACCGTCTATGCGCAACTTGAGCGGCACCTCGGGCCTAGCGCGCACCAAAGAAAACTTTCCAGCTCTGGGTGGCGCTGCTGCTGGCAATATATCCAATGCCTATAACAGTTATGCCAGCGCCCGAGCTGCTGCCCCTCAGCCTGCAGCGGCTACCTTTAAGAAGTCCGCCAGCTCAGGCACTGCTCCTGGCGGTACTTCTGGTGGCGCTGCAGTAGCGCGTGGCAATGCTCCTGCTAATGGCATGTTGCTGCATGTCTCGAATCGTCCTGCCGCCAACGGCAGCAAGAAATCAACACCAGATATGGACTTTCCCGCATTGCCTATGGGCAAAGGCAAAAGGATGATGCGCAATTTGGAGGAAGACATGCTGCCCAGCAGCTCGGCCGTGCCCATGGGCAATTTGGCGGCCAAGCATCGCACACTGGTCGATGACTATGTCTCGGTGGCGCATCCGAGCACCCATCAAAAACTTCAAATGGTACAAAAGGAGGAGCAGGAGGCAAAGACGCGCATGGAGGCGCTTAAAAAGACCGCACCCAAACTAACTGCATTGGAATTCCCCACGTTGGCGCCAAGCAGCACCAAAGCAACACCATTACCTAGGGCCAATGGCGGCGGATCGGCAGCCTCCTTGAATTGGAATAAACCCATATCAGACAAGAAACAGAAGGATTTAGAGAATCGCAAGGGTAAAGTTGCGCCCGCGCCTCTATTACCAACACAAAAGGGCAGCACAACAAGCTTAAATAACAACAAGAACAATGCTACAAAGCAGGAGTCGCAGCCACAGGTCAACAAGAAGGATAAGAAATCCAAAGAAAAGAAAAACAATCAAGAGAATCAGCCAAAAGTGAACAAGCAAAAAGAAAAAAACAACAACAATACCAATAATAATAATAACAATAATAACAGAAACAACAACGACGACGAACAGCTGCCAACAATTGTCAACTCCAATGGCAACTTATCAAGCACATTGCGTGCACCGCCTGGTCTGAGCGCTGGCGCACCGACCGTTAAACCACCACCCGGTTTCATGTCCAACGTCACCGTCAACTCGGTGGCCAAGCTGCCCAATAATTTGACATTTACCAGCTCATTGGGCGAGAATTATAGCATTGTGCCGAGTTCCTATAGCTATAGCGATCCACCAGACACGGCAAACAGGAACCAGGTGAGCACAACTGAAATGTATGCCTTCAACAAATTACTAAAAATAAAGTTTGCTTTTTGGCAGAATTTGGTGGATAGCCTGCGCGAGGTACTAAAAACACCCGAGGCCTTTAACGAATTTCGCATGCTCTCGTCCAGTTTTCGAGATGGTACCTGTACGGGACAAGCTTATTATGAGCACTGCCAATGCGCAATGCTGGATAAGTTTCATAGCCTGTTTCCGGAACTATTAGTCATGCTGCCCGACATAAGCAAACAACAGGTTTATCAGTCAAAATTAAACCTAACTTCTGTGCCTGTTCTAATATTTGTTTTTTTGTTTTGGTACTCAGGAATTGTATCTGGTGCATAAACAATACGTGAACAGCCTGACGCCCAGCCAGAGCAAGCTGATGCCCAACCTGGAAGTGTGCAGCAGCTGCAAGCAAATCCTTTTGTCGAACGATTTTGCCAGCCATCAGAAGGCGCACGAACTCACAAAGAATTTCCCCACGCTTGGTAATGCCGCTTCGAATACTTCGCTTAGCGCCGGAGCCAAGAATGCGCAACGTAAATAAAACCAGAACAATGTGGTTTCAACACAACAAAAAAACAAAAAAAAAAAACAACGATTAATTGCAATGAAAAGCTTTACCTATGTATATTTTGTATGTATGTAATTAATTAATTTATCGTTTTGAAGCACGCGCGTCCCCCCACACCAATAATGAAGAAAAGCGAAAGCAATGACAGTGTACACAAAAAAAGAACTTGTATGTGAACATATAGCTTAACTATATGTATTCAATATGATTAGGCCCTGTAAAATTACGCTGTTGCATGTAACGTTAAAAACGTGTCATGATTTTGCAGAACCGTCAACTAAAGCCACCTGCACATTGTGGAATTCGATTTTTTTTTTTAATTTTTAATGAGTGAGCTTGTATAAAATAAATATCTGAATAAAGTGCAAAACAATCAAATTGCAATACTGGCTGGTTGTATTGATTATTGATAATAGCTAATTAGCAATTCCCTTAATGTAAATAAACTAGAATAGATAAAAATACAATTAGCATAATTGCTTGTATCTTATCTACTTTCAATTAGTTAATATTCTGATAAGCTGTATACTTTACTTTGTTTCGATTATCCTCCAGGTTAAATTATTATGTTCTCAGTTTTTACATATTTTTCCTAAAATGAAGTTACGAATTTTCGACTCAATTGATTTCCGTTAAATATTCGAAATATTAAATTTTTGTAGCAGTTTCAAAGGGTGGGTAACATTGAGATTTAGTATTTATATGGTACTTGGCCACACTGCACTTGCCTAATTCGCGTTATCGATATGTTCGATGAGTAAACAACAGGCTATCGATAAAGTAGTGGAATAAACAACGATGCAGCGGCGCGAGGATGTGCTGAGACAGGTAATTAAGAACGTTTTAATATTCTGCGAAATAAATGCAAAGTGAGCAATATACTAGGCACTCGACAAAAATGCTCATGAAACGGAACGTTGGCAAGCATATAAAGCGGACAATGAGGTGGCGATGAAGAATCTCGAAACCTTCTCTAAAAATCTTACTGTCGAGGTTATGGTGCCAATTGGTAAGAAGGCCTTAATGCCGGGCGAATTGATACACACCAACGAACTGCTTGTGGGCCACTATCAGGGCTACTTTTCCGCTTGCTCAGCCCATAAGGCCCAGGAGATATGTCAGCACCGTCTTCGCCTAGCCGAAGAGCACCTAAACAAACTTCAAGTGGAGGCGGATCTCTGGCAGTAAGTCAAAGAAAGGTTTGCTTACGCTATAAGATTCTAATATGCATGTTTTACAGAAACAACCTGGAAACACCTGTACTACAAGGCGCTGTGCCAAGCTCAGATGAAATTGAAATTGTGGAGGAGTACAACGAGGCAGAACACAAAAATTGGCTAAGGGAACACAAAGAGCGCTTGCGTAGGGAAAAGCAAGAAGAACGCGCACAGCGTGAAGCACATGCCAATGCGCCAGATGATATTTTCCAAAACCTGGAGGAATCTGAAATGTTGGAGGAGCTTGGCCTCGATCCGGACAATGTCAATAAACAGACGCTTAGCGAGCTGATCCAAAATAAGATTACAATTGACAAACCTGAAAGCAATAACTGTGATAATGAAAATTCAACAACTAAAACAGATATGGAGATATTTGACATGTTAGCTAAACTGGAAGCGCAGGAGCAGATTGAGGCATCCGAATTGGACGAAGAGTCAGAGCAAAATCTGCAAAGCACTAACGAGCTCGTGAGTAATCTAATGAAGGGTGAAGCTCAGGTGACGGCTGCAAAGCAACGCATTGCCAGAGCAGAAAACAATGTCGACAAATTAAATGAAGACGTGGCAACAATTGATGAAGATGACATGGATGAGGAGGAGGAAGAGGAGGAGGAGGAGGAAGAATCAGATCTACCGGAGGAAGTAAAATTAATACGACAACAAATGGCAGTATTACCCAGGGAGGAGCGAGGGGAGTTTTTGCAATCGCAATTACAAGTTATAAAAGCGAAAATGCGTAAAATACAAAAGATAACCTTCATCAGTGATGAGCTCACACATTTGATGAATGTGGTTGTTTGCCTGGAGGACGATTTGCAGGAAATGCTATTCGAGCAAACTGAGGCGGCCAGCACAGAGGAACTGTCAGAGGATGCTGAATCGTTGCCCGATTTGGTTGATAACAAAAAGCGACGCATATCTTTTGCAGAATCCGACGAGCAGTTGGTGTTCAAACAAGACGAAACTGTGGCCGAAATGTTGGCCAAGGGCAAGCAACAGCAACAACGTGAAGTAATTCAACTGGATGCTCCACTGCAGCCAGCGAAGCAGCAAAGCAGCTTAAAGGTGCCAGCAAAGGCCACGAGTCCACAAATCATGCAAAAAGTTGAACGAAATCTGGAATTTGTACAGGAAAATCAAAGCGTGCAAGACTTTGATTTGGTCAATAAAATACTTGAAGCCTCGACGGGACGCATCAATACACTACAAATAAACTTTAGTCATTCCGATGCGCCAAGTGCTTCAAAGCAGTTCGATGATACATCGACTCCTGGCAATCCAGCGCACTTTTACCAGCTATACAAAAGAGCCCTGGCCGACGCGCAGGCCGAGCAATCGTTTCCTATATATATCAACAGTTTTGCGGGCGAGGACGAGCTGAAGGTGCCGATACTTAAAGAGGAGGAGCGATCGGCGGCCTACGATGATCCCCGTGCTCAGGTGAGCTATCAAGCAAAAAAATTAGAGTAGGGATTTGTATGAGAGTAAAAGCGAACCCGAGTGAGTTTTGAGCAGGGGAATGAGATTATGAGAATCGAATAGAAGGGATATGGTTGAAAGTTGTTATTTCTAAAACTAATGTTAGTATTCTAGATCTGTGATTTGATTAAGTTAGATTTTCTTATTAAGCAATAACTCTCTTGAAATCTCATTACCCAACTTTGTTAAACCTGCTTTTTTTAGTTTTCAAAATTCCCGGCGACTGTGGAACATCCCGAAAAAAGTGAAGATCCGACAGTTACCGAAACTAAATCGATATTACGCAACAAATCGGCTGTGGAGCGAGAAGTTCGTGCTGTTGTCGATGAGCCAAAACCAAACAAGTCCAAAAAGAACAGAAACCGGAAGAATAAAAAACCACGCACCATTGATGATGAACTGCGCGACATGAGCGCGTATCAGATAGTCATGCAGGATCTGGTCGAAAAGGAGCCGACGGCGCCGGAGCCACTGCCAGAGGGCAAATATGTAGAAACGCATGCGCCCAAGAAGCGAATCAGCCGCTTCAAAGAGCAACGTTCCATGAACAAAACATAGTGGTACATGTGGGTGAGATATGTACATTTATTTACTTTGTGAAAAAACGGAATTATGAACCTATGTACATCAATTTGTTTAACCTGTATTGTACACACACGCGCGCGAGCTGTTATTAAATTAAACACTATTTACTAGTCCGTTTCAACGGAATTTATTTTTAAAACATTTACATTTACGCGATTTACTTAAAATGAGATATTTGTTTTTGATTTAACAATTTAGTCTGATCGGGGGGATCAGCTTAAGCTTTACAGGACACTAAATATGTGTATTGTGGGATGTGTGTGTATGCGTATTGAATGTTTGAAATTCATACGCAGTTGCTTAAACTAAAGTAGGTGTGTGTTTTTAAAAGTAGATACATATTAACTACTAATACATACAGTACGCATCTGCTTTATCTTATAAATAATCTCGTACTCGCAGCAAACACGCGTTAAGATCGACTCTCTCCTTTCTACATACAAATTGTAATTTGCTGTTTATTGCTTCGCTTGGTGGTTTAAACTTAAGCCGAACCAAGATTAATTTAATTACGTTATTATTTTTTTTGTTTTTTGCATTTTTTTTGTTTTTGTTTTTTGAAGAGTAGGTACATTTGAAATGTCAAAAGTGCATTGAACATTATTTTCACCAGCTAGTCTTCCATGGCCAGGCCAAGTAAATTGCGGCCCTCGGTTTTTAGTTCGAGTGTAACGCCAAAAGTTTTTACATGTCCATTTCGAAATCAAAAAGCTAATCTTCTAGTCCGAGGAATTCACGCTCCAAAGCTGCGCCCATCATATTCCATTCACCATCATCCTCATCCTCCTGATTGTTTTCACTGTTGGAATCGGAGCCCATTTCCAAATCTGATGGCAACTCCTCGCCTGCAAAAATTGTTAGTTCAGATTTAATGTTACATTTAATGTTTTTGATAAATAAAACTATATAAGTATGCCTACCGCGCCTAAACTTAGCACTTGGAATCTCGTCATCGTCTTCGTCCTCCTTTTCCTCATCATTTTCATCGCCCTCGTTGGAGCTCTTATCGAATTCCGCAACGGTGCTGGGAGCGGCCAGCATGACATCGTCAGCGCGTGTAAAGAAATCATGTGCACGATTTGAGCTTTCGTCCTCGCGCTTGCGCTTCAGTAACTTTTTGTCCATGGGCGGATTTTCTAATGGAATCATTTATATAAATACGAAGTTTGATTAAATAATTTTCAATTGCTTACCAAAGTTGACGGGACCTTCGTCGCTGGAGGAGTCCGACTCGAAGAACGTATCGTAGTCTTTGTTCATGGACTCAATGTCCGCATTGGTAAACACCAACAGCGGATTCAGCGTTTCACGGAAATTGCCACCTTGCTCCTGCTGCATGCTGCTCGATGGTGAAATTTCAGATCTCTCACTATAGTTTACCACATGCTCGGGACTGTGACAATGCGCCGGCGGCTGGCGGCCCTTGTTGCGCACCTTGCGATCCAGCGGGAATAGACGTTCATCTACATGTTCCCAGCGTTCGGCACAGGCCCACAGCCAATTGGCATTGACCACCTTAATTTTGGGCTCCTTTTTGGCCGCATTGACTTTGTAGGTGCCTGCATTGACGGCCACCAGATGTGTTATGTCCTTGTTAATGTTGGACTGCACCTCGGCGCCCAAGCTCTTGGCTATAAAGTAGGCGCGCGATTGCTCCAGCTTCATTTGGGTCGGCACCAAGCCGGAAAAGACTAGATTTTGACCACGTAACACTTCGCATCGGATTTTCGGCACAATGATTTTGAGGTCGGGTATTTCTGTGGTCTCATCGTAGATCGCATAGAAGCGCTTGTGTATGTTGCGCAATATAACCTCCAAATAGAGTAAATAGTCATCGGGATCCTCGATTTCGATTTGTTTTAGCCCATCATTGGATATTTTAACATTTGGACAGTTGCTTTGAGATGTTGTGGCCACATCATCATTAGTTTTTGCGGCGTCATCGTCTCCCTCTGCCAGCCGCTTATCATCGCCGCTTGTGGAAGAGGCGATGCTTTCGTCGTCTTCTTTCTTCGGCACCAATTTCTCAGCATTATTGCTGCCCTTTGAGCTTTCCGAGGGAACGTCATCAATTACAACAATATCATCACTATCGCTTCCATGCTTGCCACTGCTGTGCGCTTCCTCCTCTGGTAGACCGGATGAGTTTTCGTCTACATTCAAATGTTCGTCGGCAACTGCTTTGCCGTTCAATTTTTCGACGCTATTTACACAGGTGTCTTTAGTTTCTATGGTATTGGCCTCTGCAACTTTTGTCTCGTTATTCAGCTCGAATATATCCACAGACTCCTCATTTCCCTCCTCATCCTTGCTTGTGCTTGAAACTGTATTGTCGCCTTTCTCTTCAGCGTCTTCGGATTTGGTCAATTCCTTATCCACACTCGACGCAGGTTTGTCGCCGTCTGACTTCTTTTCGGCAATTTTATCAATTTCTGCAAATGACCATGAAGCTGTGAGTAGAATTTATATGAAGGATAAAAAAAGGTGCTTACCCTTAAAATCAACACCTTCGCCATCCAGCTCATGTTTTGACAAGCCTGGCGGCGCGTTTATGTCGCCAGTGTGTTGAA
This sequence comes from Drosophila montana, assembly GCF_035044405.1. NCBI lineage: Eukaryota > Metazoa > Arthropoda > Insecta > Diptera > Drosophilidae > Drosophila > Drosophila montana. The sequence continues at coordinate 1,505,955 of NW_026998080.1, forward strand.
AGAAATGATAGGGCTTTACTTGTATCAAATTAGACGCCATATTCCAAACGTCCTCACGATCATCTATAATGCATACCATTGAATCGCCATTGGGAAAAAGCGCTCTATATAAAAAGGAAAACGTATTAGGAAAACACAAACGTAAGTCAACTACAAATACAGTGCAAGGAATTACTTTAGATTATCCGTCTTGCTGGTGGCATTGAAACACTCATCGCGCGACAAAATCCGATGGGAAAAGAACTTGCCATCCGGATCAAGCAGTTGGGCAATCATGTGTGCATAATTACGTGCACCAAAGGTGCAAATATGCAGTTCATACAGCTGTGACATGCGCTCCAAGAACTCAGCGGTGCCCGGGCGCAGACGCGTGTGATACCAGGGCGACTGTGGGCCATACAGTTGGAAGTGGTAGATGCCCTTAATGTTGTCCGGCACTGTATCGTTGGTAGTGTGTATAACCGTCTGATCGAGATCCACCAACAGCACCAGCTTGCGATCGGCGAGCAGGCGGCGTGTGTCATCGTGTCCAAGCTTTTGGGCCAGCTTCTGTGTAACTTTCAAATCGGGCATTGTGTGCACCATGGGCACCGATGCCTCAGATGTTTGTCCCTATTATTATTTTTATTGTCAATAAGATTTATGAATTAATAAGAAATTCTTTTCTTCATGCAAATTTTCTATGGTACTTACATTATCGTTCTGCCTTAAGTCTGCGCCGCAATCTGCGCACATGTCCTTGATAACGGTTGTGTGTATGCATTCGGATAACTCCAAAAGCGCATCTCTGAGCGGGAGAAAGAAAAACACATTTTATGTATACGCTCATGTGTTGCTGTGCTGCGGTGCGCTGTGTGGTGCAATAACTGCATTCCACCCACTGCCGCCCGCTCCTTTCGTTGCGACTTGGATTCACATACAAAAAGGAAGAAGAAGCAGATGAAGAGGAAAAACTCACCCTTTTATCACTATTTCGCCTTCTTTGCGTAGCCGCTTTCTAACCACTCCAGCTTGATTTGACTTGTATTTTAGAAAAGTGGCATCGCCCTTTTTGATTGGTTTCCCATCGTCGCCGAGCTGTTGGTACAGGAACAGGATTTGTGCCGCTGAAACGTTTTGCCCTTCGCGTACGCGCCATTTATTGATTCGTATGCGTGTCTCAGTCGCTCCAAGCGCTGCATTTACAATGATACGATTGGCGCCTCCAACGCCGCCGCCACCATCGTCCACATCCTTTCTTGGCTTCGACGCAATCTGGATGGCGTGCGTCTTGTCCTCTACGCTGGTCTTTTGCATACTTTATTTACAATTCGTGTATATATACAGATTTTAGTTTTGTTTAAATCTGTGGCTTGTTATGTTTTCAATTTGTGTGAATTGCCACAGCTCAAATTTGCCATTCTCCATCCGGGCGGACAGCTGTTTTTTGTTCATTGCAGTTATCGAAATATTGCAGTTTATCGATAACTACGTTGACGTTCCGGTTGATGTTGGCACGTTTTGTTTGTTTGGGTTTGTTTATACGTTTCATAGTGGTATAAAATGAGCGCGGAAATTGACCGAGAAGACTTAAAACGCAGCGCAACTGCAGATACAGCGGAATTAGAGAACGAAGCTACGCAGGAAACAGAAGCAGAGGGAGACGATGACGTCTGGATTGGACCGATGCCATCGGAACAAAGCTCGGCAGTGCCGGCAAAGAAAAAGAAAGGTAAACAAGCAAAATCAAACGCATATTATTCCCCCAATTATCTGATTTGTGTACTGTGCTTTAACAGTTTTGCCTTATGAACACATCTACTTGGAGAATCTGCCCAATGCTGAAAGCTATGAGCGCAGCTACATGCATCGCGACGTCATCACCCACTTAGTAAGCACCAAAACTGAATTCGTTGTCACCGCCAGCATAGATGGGCACATAAAGTTTTGGAAGAAAATGGACCTGGGCATCGACTTTGTTAAGCATTTTCGTAGTCATTTGGTGCCCGTTAAAACGCTGACAACAAATAGCAGTGGAACTTTACTCTGCTCGGCGGCGACCGATCAGACAGCAAAGGTTTTCGATGTAGTGAACTTTGACATGATCAATATTATACGTTTGGGCTATACGCCGCTTTGTAGCGAGTGGATAAGCTCGCCTGGAGATGCAGTTCAGGGCCTGGCCATGTAAATTGATGCGTAGAATATTTGTACATACATTTCTTTAACATATATTTACACACACCACAGCACCGACTCGGAAAGTAACAACATACACATTTATGATGGTCAGAGCGGTGGCGATGTCCTGTACACTCTGGACAAATTACATTCTGCGCCGGTCGTTGCTATGTGCTTTAATTTAGCCATGGAAACGGTCATCTCGGTTGATCGCAACGGTATATTGGAGTACTGGCAAAATTCCAGGCATGACTACAAATTTCCTCAGCGCTTAGTTAGTTTTGACTCCAAATTGGACACAAGTAAGTAGCTAAGCATACAGTTTATAAACGTAAACCTTAATTTATGAAATCCCTTCACAGGCCTCTTTGAGTTTGCCAAGAATAAAACGCAAGTTACGGGGCTAGCAGCAACGCCGGATGGCAAACGTTTTGCTGCCATTTCAACGGATCGCAAAGTGCGTGTATTTCAGTTCAATACGGGCAAATTGTTGCGTGTATTTGATGAGGCGCTCTCCACGTACACACAAATGCAGCAGACGCCGCATGCGCTGCCCAACATGGAGTTCGGCAGAAGGTTAGTATTCCTAACTTATAGCAATATAATTGCATTTTCAACTAAAGTCTGTTTCTCACACTTGCAGAATGGCTGCTGAGCGCGATTTGGAAAAGACTGCGCAAAATACAACGCTAAATATACTCTTCGATAGCACTGGACATTTCCTGCTCTATCCCACGATGCTGGGCATCAAAGTTATCAATGTGGCCACAAATCGCTGTGTCACAATTTTGGGTAAAACAGATAACATTCGACCATTGCAAGTGGCGCTGTTCCAAGGTAGAATCAAGCGACAAAAGGCTGCTATAACGCTCGAGCAGGAGGCTAGCGAGAATCCAGCGCTGCAGAACTTGCTCAATGATCCGACAGCTTTTTGCACAGCATACAAGTATGTACGCACACAAGAAGAAAGTAGATGAAAATAATGAAATATAAATCCCGTTTACAGAAAGAATCGGTTTTATATATATAGCAGGCGTCTGCCCTCGGATCTGCAAGATGTTGATCGTGACATATTTAATGAGAAGCCTTCGAAGGAGGACATCATTGCCGTGCCCGAGGCTCAAGGTAATTGCTAAAAGTTAAATAATACTAATCTTAACAATTACTAACAACTGTGTACTGTTTTTTACACGCTAACATTATTTAGATGAAGGTGTTTATATGTATTTTATGGGCTCTTAACTATAAACTTTATGAATTTTATGAATGCTTTTTAGTTATACAACGCATCTACGAAAATGTGGTACTGCACACCACTAAAGGTGATATACATATGAAACTGTTCTTTAAGGAGGTACCAAAAACGGTGGAAAACTTTTGTGTTCATGCGAAAAATGGGTAAGGATTCAATTTTCTTTCTTTATCTAAAACTCTTAACAAAGTATATTAAACTTTCTTCTTTAGTTACTACAACGGACATATATTCCATCGTGTGATCAAGGGCTTTATGGTGCAGACTGGGGATCCCACAGGCACGGGCACCGGTGGCAAGTCCATCTGGGGTCATGATTTTAAAGATGAATTCGTGCCGAGCTTAAAACATGATCGTCCGTATACTGTAAGCATGGCGAATGCTGGTCCCAATACAAATGGCAGCCAATTCTTTATAACAGTCCTGCCTACGGTAAGAGATGTTTTACATTTGTAATTTATTCTTATTTCAAATCTTTTGGTTTATTTTATTTCAAGCCTTGGCTGGACAACAAACATACGGTGTTCGGCCGTGTGTATCGTGGCATGGAAGTCGTGCTGAACATATGCAATGCTAAGGCAAATCCCAAAACCGATAAGCCCTACGATGATATTAAAATAATTTCAATACATTTAAGTAATTAGGCAAAAAGTAGCAATAAATAAAAGTTTTTATAAATTGTAGTAATTGTTTAAAATATTGTACCACGCCACCTGTTGGTAAATATGAGTACTACTAAATTAATTTTTGGTATTTCAGCGTTGCTTACAGCAGGGTCACACTGAACAGCTGTTTATGCAGTTTCACCGTAGTCTCCCCCGTGTATACCCGTTGAACGAGCTGAACCCTAACAAATTGTTAATTAACATTTTAAATGGTGATTTATTATTACTAGTATATAGTTTGCTATTATATTACCAATATAAAGACGCGAGCATAGTAAAATTAAGGTAAATATATGCACAAACACCAGCAAACTCTGGTTCGTTGCGTATGCGGGCGTGAATTTCTTAATATTTGTTTGGTAAAGAAAACAAAGAAAAAAGTTCTATTAGTGCAGCTTATCAGAAATCTATATACAATCTGTGCGCTCTAAAATCTAGCTATTTGGTGCGTTAAATTGTGCCAAGTCAAGCTGCGCTGCATATGTGCAAAGACAATTATGTATATACAAACATATGTGTGTGTGTGTATGTGTGTGTGTGTGTATGTTTGCAAGCTTTTGCTTATCAGCATAAACAATAGCGGAACCACACGTCGAGGAAACTCTTTACTGCGATTATATTAGTCATACAGAAAGCCGAATACACGAATACAAATAAATATTAGTTATTTGGCATTCTTATCAATGGGGCAGTTGGTGTGTCGAGCGCACTTGTTAGCTGATTAAAAGAAACCAATATGCTTGATATAAACAACAATTGTTAATTATATTGAATTACAGTTGGATTTGCAGTGTTTTGCTAAAATGAGCTAAGACCTTAAAACCAGCCACGCACAGCCATGTCCCAAAATGATTCGGATGATGTACGCAGCACAGCTCAGCTTCTGCTCACAAATGCTCGGCATGGCGGCAATCCCTACCACATGCCGTACGATATGCGTAAGTAGTGAATGCACCCCCATATCATACCTATTATATTTTATTCTAAATAATATTTGTTGTTTATACAGCGCGACCGCATTCCATAAATTTGTTTACGGAGGAGTTCCTGGGCGGCTATATGCAGGATGGACGCATGTCTGTGGTGCGACGTTTCTTCTGCTTGTTTGTCACCTTCGATTTGGTGTTCGTTTCGCTGCTTTGGCTGATTTGCATAGTCGTATGTATACAGCGGGTGTCTGCACAAGAGAATGCTCAATTTTTCTATTTTCTGCGTAGATTGGTGGCGACAACATATTCCAGGCCTTTCAGAAACAAGTCATGCAGTATACCATATACACATCGCTTTTTGATGTAGTTGCCACGGCGCTTTGCCGCTTCGTAGTTTTAATCTTTTTCTATGCATTGCTGTATATAAATCATTGGTCCATTATAGCGGTAAGCGACTGTCGTTTGATTCTCGTATATCTTTAATTTGTAACTTGCAACTTGCAGCTTTCCACAAGCGCCTCATGTTTGTTTCTCATCACCAAAGTGTTTTTCTATGATGTAAGTTTATCCATTATAGATCCGCATTAAGTTTTAATGTTACAATATTTCCTTATTTTTAGTGGGTGCACTCCAAACAGCAAGTATTCGAGGTGATACTCATTATAACATCATTCATTCTCGCCTGGGGTGAGGCTTGGTTTCTGGACTGCCGTGTGATACCCCAGGAGCGGCATGCCCGTCGTTATTTTGCAGGTAAATCTTGTGATCCATTCGATATTTGTATTTATTTATTCCAAACCATCTTCTGTTGCTTAGCTGCGAGCACAAATGATCGCACAACATTAACGCAGCCAACGATCTTGACTGAACACGAGCGCCCACCGCAAAGCGTCACCGATTTCTATTCACCCTTGGACACGGCACATCATTCTGACGAAGAGGAGGAAGAGGTCAGCTAAGTATTTATGCATGCGCATACTTAAAATAAACTTTGAATAAAACAATTGTACCGTGCATCATCTATAAAAGATGCTGACATCTAGTTTTTAGGCAACAAAAGCACTCTCACAATGTTGCTGGTAGTTATTTGTACCTATAGCCATTTATTTATATGTATATTTACCTTTTGCACAATGCACAGGATGAGGAGTACAATCAAATGGGCTTGGATTGCCTGCGCAAGGCATATGAACTTATTGAGTCCACAGATTGGAAAGTGGAGAAGGTAACGCCCAAGGGCGACACAATACACAGCACGCAGCGAGATAAAATTGGCAAAATTTATAAATTAACGGTGCGTAGATTTAATTATTAAGACTGAATTTTAATTGATTTACTTTCTTTAATTCAGGCGCGTCTTAAGTATCCCGCCAAAGCGCTTATGGAGGAGCTGTTCTACCGCATTGAAGATGTCCCAAAATGGAATCCAACGCTTTTAGAGTCCAAGATAGTTCGGGTAAGTAGTTAATAGTTATTCATGTCGATTAGATATTTAAAAATAATTTAAATAAATAGTTGTCATTTGTAGCAAGGCTATAATGTAATTTTGTAAATCGTTTAATTATATAAAATTTGATTTTATAATAATATTCTTCTGTACACTTGCTGAATCCTGTTAGAAAATCAATTCGTACACCGATATTACCTATCAAGTTTCCGTTGGCGGCGGCGGTGGCATGGTAAAGAGTCGCGATTTTGTCAACTTGCGTTCGTGTCGTTTAATTTACAATGGCAAAATCTGTGATGACGACGAGGTGGCTAAGCTTAGCAGCGAGGACGAGGACGATAACTCTCTAAACCGATCTTTTGAGGGCAGTGTAACCACCTTATCGGATAATGAATCGCAGACACCACAAACCGGCAGTGTTGGTAGCTATCGCAACAAGTATTTTGGCCAGAGTTCGTTGCCGCCGGCGGAGGGCACTGCGGCTGCGACGGCCCCAACGACACCCTACGACACATTGAGCAAAAGTTTGGGCGCTAAGAGTTTAGGCACTGCCTTAACGTTTAATGTCGAGCCACCGCCACTGGATGATGCATTCGAGGATGCCAAAGATCAGCTAGATGATACGCCGCCCATAGTGAAGAGCGTATTAACGCCGACAGATACTGTGGTAGGCAAGACCAATGACAAGGTGTGGATGAGCGCGGCAATTAGTGTGGAGTATCCAGCCGTGCCGGCCACAGCGAAGTATACGAGGTAAGGAATAAGTCTCTATAGATAATTGATGATTAAAATAATGCGGATTTGTTATCTGAGCAGAGGCGAGAACATAGTGTCGGGCTTTGCGTTTCGAGAAATCATTGGCAAATCGGATGGCTGCATATTGGAGTGGGTGCTGTGCCTGGATCTGAAGGGCTATATACCACGCTATGTGCTAGATGCAGTGAGTGTATATTTATATTATATTATTATATTAATATTTATTAATATATATATTTTCTTTTATTTATTTTGCCAGGCACTCACCTCATCCATGGTGGACTATATGAAATACCTGCGCAAGCACATAAATGAGCTACGACAGCGTCGACGGCGTTGATCCTGCAGTTCTCTTGTACATAGACTAATACGATAGGTCGTTAATATAAAGTTTCTGCAGCATATTCAAATTGTATTCTATAAACACAAAAAACTCTACGTAATTATATTCTAATTGTATCTCAAGCGCATGCACGCGTGTTAGTTAACTTTAGAAGACAGAAAAAACAACAGAGTCAAGTGCATTGCTCGTAAGTTTATTGAGTATGTATTGTATATGCTATATAGGTATTGTAAGTTTATGTATATGGACGACTTAACTAATACATTTTATACGCGATTTTTTTGTAATTGTATTTAGTCGCTGTTGGTGATTCGGCAGCTACAACATCTAGTATTAGTTTGCTTTAGAATGCGTAAGTTTAAGATCAGTCTCAGGGCTTGCTCCTATTTGCTATCGTTCTGGGGAAACCAGCCTTGACACGCCTCCACGGCCACCTCGCAAACAGCGCCCATTGCCTTGGCATTGTCATAGTCTAAGCAGATTTATTATCCTACGGTTATTATCCATGATTTTTGGTATTTTCTAAGCGAACTTACCCAAAGCATTGCGCTTGCCAAAGATGCTGCCATTAAACGGTGGCTTCCTGTAGGCTGCCTCGCTGCTGTGCAGCAGAATGGCCGCCACAATAATGGTGACCAGTAGCAAAGTTAGTGTACATCTAAGTGCGGCCATTGTGTAGTCTTTATGCGGCGTGGTGTGGCGTGTGAAAAGGCTGGAAACTGTTTGCTGTCGGAACGTTGAAGTTGAAGTGTGATTTGTGGTTGCCAGGACTGTCGCTTTTATAGGCTGCCGAGAAGCTAGGACACCCTTAGTGTCCTGTGTGCCACCCCGCCTCGGCTAATTGAGTTATGCTCGTGTTAATTGAAAAGAAAAATAGCTTGAGGGAATTGGTTTTTTTTTCTGTGGCGTGTCCTAACATAAAATTTAATTGATATACTACATTTAATTAAGTACAAGCGATTCAAAAATGCACCAGTTCCGAAATTAAAATAAATTAAATAGATCAGCTTATAGGCCGAACTAAAATACTGCCTTGCTACCCGCATTCCAATCGAGCACCTTGCTGAATTCCTTCTCGCCAAAGCCAATGGCCACCGCCTGCTCCACGCAGCTATTCTGCCGCTTCAGGTTGTCAATCATAAAGAGCTGCTTCTTGTAGGCATTCAGGAGGTCGGCACGCTGGCGTTTCAGGGCTTTAATGCGACCATCTCGCAACTTGAGCTCCTTGCGATTGTACTCGAGATCGTCGCGCTGCTGGCTAGCCTGCTGGCTGAGCATCTGGCGACTGGTTTCGGCATCTTCGCTGGCGCGTATTAGGCGATTCTCCAGATTGGCATTGGTTTGCTTCAGCATTTTAGTGTCGCGCCGCAGCAGCTCCAACTCGTGCTGTTGGTTGTTGTACTCCACTTGGCGCTCCTTTTGCCTGCGGTTGGCCTCCTCGGACTGCAGTTCGAGACGATGCAGCTGCTCGGATAGCTTGACGTTCGAGTTCAATGCCTGATCCCGTTGACTTTCCGCCTTGCGCAATGCATCAAGTGCCTGCTCCAAGCGCTCCTTCTGATCGGTCATGTCCTGCGTCAGCTGTCCGTGATCCTCCTCCAAAATGGTGACCTTGGCTTTGAGAAATCTTTAAAAAAAAGAATACAATAAGTATTGAATGAAGTTGAGTTCTCAATTCGCACACACACCTGATGAAGTTGTCCTGCGTTAGCTGCTTCTTGGATTGTCCATTGACCACCGTTGTGCTCTCGCGTGTCTGCTGCACTACCTCTAGCTCCACCGCCGGCTGTTGCTGCGCGTCTAGGCCATCGCCGTGCCGCAACAGAATATCCAACGATGGACTTTGCTTGAAATTCGGATTGCGATACTTGACGTATGTGGCCGTTTTATGGCTTGCCCTACGCGTAAAGGTACTATCGATTCGGCCAGCCGGCTGCTGTGCGCCGCCGTTGTTGTTGGCGTTGTTGTTGTTGTTGATGTTGTTGTTGTTGTTGCTGTTGTTGCTGTTGTTGTTGGTTGTTGGGGCTTGTTTGGTCTGCGCCTTGCCCAGCCGCCAGTCGGGCATCTTGGACTTGTTCAATTGCGACATTAGGGTCGTCGTGGGCTTGCACCGTGGTGTTGTCACCTGCGTCGATGGCGGTGTCAATGTTGTTGGTGTTGTTGCAGCACTTTTAATGGGCGATCTGAGCGCCCGTGATCCTTTGTGGCCACGCCTGGCCGTTGTCCTGGCGCTGCCGCTGCCGCCATCCACATTCATTTTCTTTTTTAGCAACGTGCTGGGACCCTTCTGCTTGAGATAGGTGCTATAGCGGGACTGAGTGACCGCATGGCTGCCATCTTCGGCGGGATTCAGTGCCATCAGATTTAGCTCCTGATTAATATTGAAGAGTTCCTTTTCGCGCGACAAGATCTCGGCCATAATGCCGTTAAATTGTATTTTGAATTGTCTCCTTCTTGGACACTTGCCTTGAATGAGCTAATCTACTTAGATCTGATGAACCCTTTTTCAACAAGAAATTTTTACAAATATTTATTTAATTGGCAAGCTGCCTCCTCCGTTCGGAGCTTTGCCTTTATCTGAGTCAAAACGCAGACCCTGCTTTGATTTTGACACCTGCCACACCAAGTACATAAACAATTGTTCTACTGTAACCAAGGGCTACCCGCAACATTGGACATGTCCGTAGTAGGTATCTCAGGCGGGGGTTGTTTTTGTTTTTGTTATTTTTTTTTTTTTGTTTTCTAGTGCGACTGTTGCTATTGTTATGCCCCCACCCTCCCCAGTCGGACGTGTCTTAAGGCCAACGACTTGTGAATTTATGTACCTGTCAGCTTGGCATATTATGAACTTGGCTCAGTCCGTGGGCGTTCCTGCTTGGAACTGTTGCCAAAAAAAATATTCACGCATTGCGTGGGCTTTTCGTATTTCTAGACAAATGCTGTTGCTCTTTAGAATTTTGTGATGTAATTGCAATTGATTGACTGTTGCCAACAGAGCTGATGGAACCCACTTAAATGTCCATTCAGGCGCTGAGTCAGCTTACGAAATTCATAAACTAATCACATAATTGGGTTTCTTGCGATTTTCAAGCTAAAACTGAAATAATTTTGATTCTGCATTCGAATTGTTTTTTTGTGGATAGAAAATGTGTCCAAATTATATTTTTGTTAAAAATATCTTGTACTTACCTTACATTTTATGGCTTTTATTATTTAAAAAAAATATGAATTTAACAATTTTGATCTTTACTCAATTTCATGCATAAAAATTGTTTTAAAATTCATTTTCGATACTTTTCTCTGTTCATGCTTTATTCAATGCATTTTTACTGCATGTACATTGTATAGAATACCCTGTAATTTTTTTTTATTTTTATTTTTAAACACATTTTTCAATATTTCTAGCAAAGGTGTCAAAAGACAACTTTTCAATTATTAACTTGAAATTTTGTTTCTAAGTAGAATAATTTTATTCATTCATTTATTGTTAAATAAATTTATTGGTAGCATAATTCTGAACAAAAAAAAATAAATAGAGAATAATTTTAAAAACGTTTTCCTCTTGTTTTAGCTAAGGTGTCAAAAGACGCCTTTTGGTTGAAAACCTTGTTAGTAATGGTATTAAATAGCATGCTAAGGCTCTGATTATTTCATAGACAGTTATTTACTGCATAAATATTTTAGAATTTTATTTTCTTATACATTTGACAGCCGGAAAGTGCATCGATTCTGGAGCTCTCCAGGCACGTAAAGATCTGGAAATTCCTGCACGTCTGTCGACGAACTTTTGACATTGAGCATCGAACAAGAGAAGCACGCATGATAATCATAAATATTGGTATAACTAAAAATATAAATAGAAACGTTCAAGTTAATGGGAAACGTCAACAATTGGCCGCATGAGAGGCGGCCCCGACCAAGGCTAACAGCAGCAGCGGCAGCGGCAGCAGCAGCTGAAAACGAGGAAAAGGTTCTACTGGCCACTACCTGCGTGGTTGGAAAATGTAAATGCAAGTTCAAGATTTATGTAGCTTCAACAGAAGACGGACCGTAGTTAGCGTATTGTCAGCTATGACTATATGTATGTATATTAATGTGTGTATATGAGTATTTGCCGTATATGCCGTCATCAAGGCATTCTGGTGTCAGCCCACACATTGATTCTGTTTGCGGAGCTCTCGACTTGCTGCTCAGTTGCTGCCAAGACGTAGCTCAACTTGGCGACTCTCCGACTGCATTCGGCAAGCTCGAAAAGTCGGCTTAGTTAGCTGCGTTAACCAAGCATGACGTGATTCGGGTCTGCAGGGATACATGGGCTGGAATCTCTAATTACGCGGCAGGCGCGCGCTCATTAGAAAGAGAAACAATCTCAGGTGAGAACTAGAAATGACACCTAACTGCGGCAGGCCGACTATTAAATACACTTGCACGGATATAGCAGTTCGATTTAAATGTGCTTCTGCTTTATACGAAAAATCCGTTTTTAAACCATTTTTTCGATGGCAGCTTTGTGATATAGTATTCCGATGTTGACAAGATTCTTTTTCATAGGATGTAGTTAGGATGTCTTTATAAAAGTACATACACGAACTTAATTTTCGACAGATCAGCTCAACTCTACTTTTAGTATATATATACGATACTTTGCAACGATCTATCAAAATAGACTTTAAACTAAGATGATCTGATCTGAGCTGATCTGTCTAGACACAGATAGAGAAATCGACTTGACTATATCGATGCAACTTCTATTACTGAACGAGAATTTATATATATACTTTATTGCTTCGGATTTGTTCATTTTGATGGATAGCACATATCGTGACAATATTAAAATATGTATGTATATAAAGTATATATATATAAAGTATTTAAATACTCTTTTACCTCGGATGTATCCACTTTGATGTGTCTCGGATTTCGTGACGATATTAAAATACCCTTTGGCTAGGGCATAAGAAGAGCGTCAGCCGAGCGTGGCACAGGGCCCAAGTGCAACCGGTGTGTGGGCCAGTTGTTGCTTCTATTATTGTTGTAGTAGTTGTTGTTGTTGCTGAAAAACTGCCAACACCAGGCAACAACGCACACACACACACAACAAGTGACAGACGCGCCAAGAAGAGCGCGGCGCCAAATAAGAGCGGGCTTGGCTTGCCAATTACTCCGACTGCGACTCCGAAAACTTGGCCAGACCGGTTGCTGCCTAGATATTGTTGTTGTTGTTGTTGTCGGTGTTGACTGGCCGTCTTGACTTTAGAGCCAAGCGTCTGTTCAGTTCAGTCTTGGCCAGGTCGGTGTGCGAGACACATCCACAGCAAATAAGAAGCGCGGTCCGTACGTCGCGCGCGCTCTCCCGCGTTTTGCCTTTGATTCGAGTTCCGAGCCGTCGAATCGCAGATGAGAAACGAGCATGTACGTGTTTAGCAGTTAGAGTGTGAATCGCCTTAATCTTGAGGCATGAAATGGTTCTAAATTGGGCTGGCTTTTTTTTTAACTGCGAACGTGCAAACGCATTTGTGACGCTGCCAAAGTCAAAGAAAATTTTCGTTTGAATTTTTGTCGTTGTCGATTGTTGCTGCCCTTGGCGGGCGATCAACTTGTTGTTGTTGTTGTTGTTGTTGCTGTTGTTATAAGGCACAGCGGGTGGCTTAACTAACAGTTAATTCCGACTTCATCACGAAATCTTGACAACAATAACAAAAAACAAACGAAATTTGTGTAAATTGACCGCAAGTTTGTTGCCTAAGTCTTTTGTTTTTCGCTTGTTGCTAGCACTTATATACACAACTATATCTTTCGCTCTTAACCTGGGCTTTTGGCTCTTAAAGCCGCTCTTCGCTCTTGCAAGTTTTTGCAGCTTTATTTTAGCCAGTCCCCATCGTAATTGTTGTTTTATTTTCTACAGCCTGCATATGTAAATCGAGTGGAAAGAGGAAGTTAAGCAAATTGAATTAATGCAAATTTGGCCAGCCAAAGAAAACCTAACAAATTATGCGCCTGTGAAAGAAACAAATTAATGGGCACACACACAAAGCATGATAAATTGTAAAAATTGTACAAATATATTTCCACATATTTTGGCAAACAAAAAGTTGATCACAAATAAATATATACACGTGTAAAACAAAGGCCACATAACTAATTGGATTACGCAAAGCAACTAAAACGGGACGAGACCGTTGGTATAAGGTAAGTTTGGAGTTTCTTTTTGGAGTTTATTTCTTTTTTTTTGGCAAATGTGAACCGCTAGAGTTTAATTATGCACATATTGTCCAGCTCGGAGCAGATCGCGACGTATTCAATATGGCGCTGGGTGTTTTATTTTTTTCTTATATTTCTTTTTGATGTTTTGCCGTTTGCAAAATTGCAAGCTAAGCCACAAAAGATGACTTCATAAATCGCCGTCTACTGAGGCGGTCCTCATCTTTGAAACCGGTTCGGTTCGTTCGGGCTCTGACTTAAGGTTCGCTTGCGCACAAATTCGTATATGAAGAAAATGTTTCAGGCCATGCGCAAATGTTTTGTGCGCAAAATTCAATGTAATGGACGGCTTTTTTTTTGTTTTTTTTTTTTGGTCAGCCAGCTTTTAGCTGCGTTTTTCCTGTCGCAACTGTCTTCAAGTCCGTTCGATCTGTGCGCATTGAACCTGTTCCTCAAGGTTAGACCCGTCCCAAATCGGCTGACACATGCTGCTCCCAAGTTCGCTCAGCTCTTGCCGCACAGTTACATCATCGGACAAACATGGAGATGCGACAATTTTGCTGCCACTTATTAGCTTGCATGACGCGGCATGCCACAATGCGTAGCATATGCCCCTCTCCATATATTATTATGGACATTGTAATAGCCACGTCACGGACATCCGCTTTTGTTGCTTTCTGCCGCTCGGCTGCATGTCCGGCATGTTTAATTGTAATCAGCGGAAAACTGTGAAAATTCAAACCCAGCAAACGTTCTCAGCACTGAGAAATATATAAATAGCTGCACAGAACGTTTAGGTATTAAAAGAAAGAATACTTTCGGCTAGAGTGCTCGACTAAAAGATACTGTACTCCCGTCTGCAGTTCTCTTAATATTTTTGTTGTTGTTTCCCGCTTTTAATGTCGTCGACGAGTTTGACAGGCTCCGGCAAATGGACCGACACACATAATCTGCCTCTTCCAGTCGCTTGCACAACTTTATTATAGTCTTTTAATACGCTGTTGTCCAAGTTAAGTGGAGTATTAAAACTAGATTTGTTATAGCTAGAGATTTGTAGATTTTTGTCAAGCAAACGCATACATCTTAGCTTAAAAGTTAACTTTTCCCTTAAGCTCTTAAGCTTGAATCACAGACTCAATATAAACTAGTACGCATAGAAACAGACAGACGGATAGACGGCTATATTGACTCGGCTGTTGATACTGATCATGAATATATATACTTTATGGGGTCGGAGATGTCTCCTTCTATGCGTTACCCATTTCACGACACAATTATAATACCCTCTGCAAGGGTATAAAAATCAACTAAAGCTCTAGTTACCAGTACGTTTCCATTCTGAAATCTTCTCAAGTATTAACATGGCTTTTCCTCGTCTGTTTATATACCTTTTATTACACTACCAATAGAGTATCAAGCCGTCGTTTATTTCTAACTGTCAGGGTTTTAGTTTACTTTAGTTTTCTAGCAATATTTATGGGCATCGAAATGCCAGGCAATTGCTTTATGTATACATCTGCCTTTTACGTTGTAATTCCCAACTAGTTCTGATGAAAACGAAACAGCAAGTTCTTCAGCAAGCCAAGTTATTGTTGTAATACAAATGTATGCTATTTTTGATTCAATACGATAAACACTAAAAAAAAGTGCAGTTATTGCCACTCTAAGAAGTGAGGCCTTTTCCGTAAGAGAAAAGCAATTTTCAACGCATTTCCATTTACTCATAAACAGCCCACATGATTTTTAAGTACTAGAATCTATTGCTAATTGGCTGGCAAACATTTCGAAAGAAACTCTTGAATAACATTAATCATAGCCCGAGACCAGCATAGGCTGCGGCTCTTGCTAACTATTGGCTGCGAGTACACCGAGAAAAAAGCTTGTCTAAACTTTTAGCACTTCTACGGGAAGGCCTTAACCATTATTATGACTCTGCGTTTCGTTTGCTTTATTGTTATTGTTGTTGTTGTTGCTGCTGATGCTGTTGTTGTGTTGGCGTCTAAAGAAGCAATTAGAAAATTTGATTGATTGACAGCTGAGCGAAAGAGCGAGAGAGAGAGGGAGAGGACGAGAGATGAACGACTTGCATCATCAACATTGGAGAATTGAATGAAAATGTTTTTTCGGTCATTTTTCCTGAACCCTGCCAGCCGCTTGATGCATGGCCTATTAATTGGTTAATTTGTGGTTGTTAACTATCAAAATATTTTCGTATAATGTGTGTTGACTGCAACACCTTTTGTTGTGAATAATTGCGGGCAATCGTCGGCGTTGGCCTCTCAACCGAGCTAATAGAATCTCAGAATCTATAGATTCTACCAACATGTGGGCAACTGTTGGCAGACGCCAACGCACAAGTCAAAAAAATCAAATTTCAATAATTATAAAAGGCAACAAAGCAAGTAGCAAGACCAGTTTTCTTATATATATGTAGTTATATATATACACACACGTACACAATTTATGCGGCACTTCTTGTCCATAATGAACTTAACTTGTTTATATAACAAACACACCAAGCAGCTCGACTGACCTTGAGACAAACGCGCGGCCCCACAAAAATGCGTCGAAAAAATCATTTTTTGTTGTTTATTATTTCGTTGTTGTTGTGCTCTGCTTTTAATTTATAAATTTTGGTTTTTTTTTGGCATATTGCCTCATTGCAAAGCACTTGAAAAGTGAATTGCGGTTACAACATTTGCGGCAGCATCTTTGAAAACGGGCCAACTATTATTTACATATTGATTGGTGAGCTTTAAATATTTTTATGACGCACTACTCTTAGCAATAAGAAAACCCATTTGATTGCCAGTTTGTTGAGTTCACGAACTTAATAATTGATTTTTAATCGCTTTGCCATATGTTGCCAGCTTAAAAGAACACGCAAAGAAAGCTCAAAACGAAGCGAAGAAAAAAAGGTTCGTTCAACCTGCGCGAAGAACTTACAATGTTAAAATCCATTTTTGGCTTCCCTATACACGTTGTTTTTTTTGGCAACAATATTGATTTACAGTTGAGGTAACAAGCGGCTAACGGCTTTCAAAACGAAAGACTTAGGCAACAAACTTAACAGTGCTCTCTCGCTATCTGCCACGCATTACTCATAAGCATGCTGTCTCTCTCTCTCTCTATCTCTACCTCGCTTCCTCTTCTCCCTCGCTCACTCTCTAATTATGCAAATCTGTATTTCTGCAGCTTTGGGTTTTTTTTTGTTCATTTTGCTGAAAGGCGTGCCCAACAATTTGCTTTGGCGCATGTGAGTCAGCCGCCGAGCTGGATTAAACTCCAGTCGAACAATCAGTTGTTGTCTGTTTGTTTTAAATGAAAAGTAGTCTGGCTAGATTCGGTGCAGCCACGGCTACAACGTGTCCAAGTCCAAAAGCCAACTTAAATGCAGGCTTTTACCTTAAAAAAAAATCAAAATAATACAAACAACCGCTGCGTGGGTTAGTCTGGGTCTGGGCAATGTTGCTCGCAATTGTACAATCGTTCACAGAAACACTTTCAAATACAAACCAAGTGGGGCGTAGGTGTGTCCAACTGGCTGACAAAAAAAAAAAACAAAAAAACTGGTGCATGTACTCATGACTTTTGAACCAGGTCGCTTGAATTTGCACAAATTTTTCGTGTTCTTTTTATATACCCTATAATAAATGGGCTCAATAGCTAGGTAGGCAACAGCTTGTATTACTTAAGCTATAATTCCAGCTCTAGTTCCTCATCAAACCGTTGAAAAACTTTATCTATTATTTGCAGAATGATATAGATATATAGATATATTATACGCTAATCAAGCTTACTCTACAATTCGGGCTTATTTCTAATATCGATAAATATCGATTGTTAAACATTATAAATAGTAAAATCGAACTTAAGCCATAGAACATTTGCTACCTGTTATTGAAATTAATAAACTATCTATTCCATAATGTAGAAAACTTTTCAACATGACTGTATATATAAAGATTTATATGATAGATACGATGTGTATGTATATTAAAATCAAGTAAAATATATTTCCTCTGAACAGAATTTTCTCTAAATATCTTTTTTCTTCATTTGAAGCACGCTGAAAAGTTTGTTGATACTTATAAAGTATGGGCTGCAAGTTACTTTATTTCTTTAAGATTTCGTTCTTTATATTTTTAGTTTAACAATCTTCATTGAGTTCTACAAGCAAATATATTTTTAGTTACTGCCGCCCATAAAAGGCTGTCTCTACTAGTTATTAATGCTACAAAGAACGCATTAATGATGTTTCATAAATTACTTTCGCGACGTAAACGTGTTTCATAATTTCAGTTTAATGACTTCTCTTTGAGTTTCAAATTCCCAATTAACAATAAAAATAGATCCGCGGTAGCCAATGCCGCTGGAGGTCTCCACTTAAAGTACTTCTAGGCACAGGCCAGTTGCTAAAATGAAAAAAAAACTGAAACGGAACTGTTGAGCGTTTGGCAAAACTTGTTTTGCGCCGGCCCCAGGTAGGCAGCACACAGACAATGGGCGCCAGGGCAAAGCTAAAAACAGAAGAAAAAAAAACAAAAAATTGGCAACGGCCAGCGCAAAGTAAATGTCTGGCAGCTGAAAATGCTGTAGTTGTTGTCTGATAAAAATCGAAACATATTCAAGTCCTACGGCTATTCAAGCTGAGCTCAAGTCACGTTCATTGCGAATTTCAGCTGCGTGTTTTTTTTTTTTTTTTGGCTAACATAAAGCTGGAAAAGAAAATATAAATTAGGCGTCAAAAATAGCTGTGCGAAAGAAAAAAAACTGCCTCTGGGTGCGTCTTGTGGGTGCTCAAAAAAAACATTGGAATATATTTTGAGCATTTGGCGGAGCTGCTGTCACAGCTTAATTGGAGATCTTGACAAATCAACAGCGAAAACAATTTGTACAAATTTTACGTAACTGCGTGGCGAGCAATAAAAACAAAAGAAGAAAATTGAAAAATAAAAGACGCTGCGCATTTGGCTTATGTATTTTTGTTTGTTTTGTTTTGGACTTTGTTGCTTCTCAAGTTGGTCGCACAGCCGCAGCCACAGCCACAGCCCCAAAGATGTGGCAACTTGTGAACGCTCCAATTTAACGCACTAAGCCAAATGCGGGCGGACTTTTGCAACTGCGGCTGACGGACCCGGCTGACGACAGAGCTGACAGCACGCAAACCAAGTCCAAATATTGACGCACATTTGCTGTGGGCTAAGCGCTAAGTGCAAGCAGCCAGAATGCGGCCCGGGTATACGACTAGCAAATGCCCTGCAATGCTAGCTTATTGTTTATTCGGAGAAATAGTGTTAAAATTATAGAAGAGGCTAGAAATTACAATAAAATTGCTAATATCAGCATCTAAAGCCAGATCTGCGCCCAACTGATAAATCTATAAAGAGGTTATGTTTTTTACCAAATGCAACAGATAGAGGAAGGTTGTCCCGACCCCATATAGTATATATATATTCGTGAGCGTCATCAACAGGCCGAGTCCATTGGATTTATCCATGTCTGTCAGTAAGTACGCGTCGATCTCTGAGACCATAAGAGCTATAGACTTGAAATTTAAAACATAGATCCTCTTAATACACGAAAGGATCGATTATATTACGATACATTGATTACTCAACCCATTTCCACGAAATTGATAAAAATCGTTATCAACTTCCTCTTGCTTTTGAAAATATCTCAGAGGGGAGTGAAAGTTATTTATTATTAAAAAAAGTATATGCGCATATAATAAAATAGTTCATTTAGTGTTTAAAAAACTGTGCCGCATCTTAGTTCGTACCCTCGTCAATAACATTCGTTCAGTTAGTAAAATGTATATCACATCTTTTGCAACCCCGTCTCAATATACCCTTTCTTGCCTAAATGTAAAGGCATTGCACAAGGACAACTTTAAGAGCAGCGCCTTTCCATTTGTGTAGCTCTGCTCTGCTGCCAAAATATGGCTAAACTAGCTCTGGCCAAAATCGAACACACATAACTTTTTGGCCATGTTGCAATTGGACAAAAGCGCAACAGAAGTTTGTGGCCTAAGTCATTCGATTTAAGCTGAAACATTAACTGTGCACTTTGTCTTAATTGTTAATTGTAAATTGCGGGCACATAATAAAAGTTAATGCAGCTGGGAAAATGGCCAAAGTACATTTAAACAATGGAAATTGATGGCCAACTGTTGTCGCCCCGCCAATAGCAATTTGGAGGCATTGTTGGCGCATTTGCGACGACGCTGGGCAATTGCAATGACCTTGACGCAATCGTCAAGCCATAAAAAAAGAAAAACAACAACGTTCGTTCCGTTTCGTTGACTGCGCTTACTTTGATCTGGCCAAGCCCCAGCACATCCCCATCTCAAAGCTTGTTAACTTAAGCTGGCAGCCAAATGACACTTAATAGCCCACTCAACGTTACTTTGGCAGCTACCTGGCATTCGAAACTGCAGCTATTAGATATATGCATGTATATTCTACTCAGATTTAAAATTCTAATTTTGATGGCCAGCCCCAAATGAATGTACTTATTTGCATAGCCAAGCAGGTGAAAGTCAATTCAATTGAGTTTTTGATCATGTCTTTAGCGCTTTTGATTAGCACTCGGGCGAGTTCTCGGCAAAGTAAAAGTAAAAGCTAAGACAAAGTCGAAGTCGAAGTCGAAGTCGAGGCAAATTAAAGCCGTGCCTGACCCCAAAAAGAAAATACGAAGAAACAAACACATTGTGAAGCTACAAAAACTAGATATAAAGAAATATATTATGCGCTTTCCAGTGGCTCGTATTGACCCTCTGCCTCGTTAATTACCATAATTAAGAACACAATGCGGGCCAAAACGCAGCAGCAGTCACAAAATGCAGCTACGATGCCAGCTGGTGGCTTATCGAGATGGAAACCCTATAAAGCCAACTTTACTTTCTATCGAAATTGCAGCGAAATTAGCTATACGCAGCGCTATGCGTTAGATTGATCGCAACCCGAGAGAGAGAGAGAGAGAGAGAGAGGGAGGGGGAGAGAAAGGGGAAGATTTCTCAGTTTTTATGGCACTTGGCCTAACCACAACCGAAAGTTGTTAGCTGTTAGAATCTTGGTCTTGCCTGTGTTCGTTTTATTTTTTATTTATTTATTTTTTTTCACTGTCTGTTGCCCATTTCAAATAGGTCAAACTGGCGCGCATTGTGGTTAGGTGTGTGCGTGCGAGTGTGTGTGTGTGTGTGTGCTTAACACACTTTTTGTATTGCCTTTGGCAATTTGCATGGCCGTGTTTTCTGATTTTAAGCGTGTGATATTCTAATTGTAAGCGACGCTCGTTCTAATCAAGTCGGCGCCCCGCTTCGCCCCCGATTTAATCGCGAGCGCACCCAGGTTTGTGTCTTCAGTCATTTGCGGTGCGCAAGTTTGCGTCTTAAGTCTTTCGTCTTTGATTGATGTGCTTCTTTTTATGTGGAACAGCATAATTTGCCCAATGAAGTGGTGCAGATGCCGCAAACTAGATTACACTTTGATTACCATTCGCTGTGTGGAACAATCTTCCAGCATCATCTAGCATTCCTGCTTGACCCAAAAAAAAAAAACTATGCCCATTTGCTGCTCAATTAGCACATGAAATTTTTTTTTGTAAATTAAACGCATTTTACGCACAGTTACGCGCTTTGCCAACACATTTTACAGCTTGTTTCCTTTCAATATCGCTCGAGCAGAAAGCTGTTAACATTATACATGCTTGAAAAAAACTAAAAAACAACAATTGAATAAAGTAAAATATGTTAAATTATAAGCTAGGGTGCTTTACAGGGAAGTACACGACTTGGTGATGCCCTGCCCTTGCCAGCATTCGAGCTTCTCCTTCTTTAGATGTATATACAAGCACTTAATATGGACACTATGGCGAAGAAATTCTTGAATAACTTTGATGTTAACTATCTATTCTTTGGAACTTTTAAGAGGCATCAATTTGACGTCCGAATGAGTGCAAATCCCTTCGCACAAGGCTTTAGCTGCAAATCACAGTTATATTAGATCCATTTTCGTGGGAACCGGGGAGTTATCCCAAATATGAAATCTTCTTAACGCGTATACAATACGAAAACTTAAATATATTTAGTAAATCCAAGAGATCGAATGCGATCTCCGCCAAACACAGGTCGGAGATCAGTGCAACTTCTTCCTGCTGAAGTTGTCGACAAGCTGCTCTCTGATCCGAGCGCGGTTGCCAGGGTACAGGCAACCCCTATCACAGAGAGGCGCCTCCAAAAGGCTACACCCCTGCGACCTACCCACGAGGGGAATCTTAATGAAAGATATATTTAAATATTTTCAGCTCTTACCATGTCTCTAGATCGATATTGACCAATATAATGCGAATGGGAGGACATATCGAAAAATAATTATAATACCGTTCTGTGTTTGACAGAAGAGAATTGTAATTATAGAACTATAATCCCATTATGTGTATGATATAAGAGAATATATACATATATTTAAAATTTTAATTTGCTAGATTTTGCAGGATTCTCGTCCTGCGCGAGAATTTATGTACTCGAAAATACTTCCTGCCTATTACATAAATTTGCACAATATCATTAAACCTTTTCAAAACAATTTTAACGGATTCAGGGTATAAAAAAAAGGCATTTTGCATATGTTTATGCGGCGCGGCTTTTCGAAATAAATGATGTGTGCTTTGGTAATGGCAACACGCGAGGTCATTTAGTCGCCACATTACGTTCAGTTGGCTACGCACTCGTAAATGAAAATGCAATTGTTTAAACAAATATGTTTGTTTTTCGTTTTTGTTTTGTTTTTTTTTTTAGAGTTTGTTTTTCTTCTTCTTATTTTCGCTGTGCTGCCTCGTGCACGCGCAACTCGCTTAATTTATTCAGTTGCACGGCCCATTTGTCGGCTTTTTTTCTCTATTTTTCGTATTTGTTTGGCTTAAAGGTTTTGTTGTTGTTGTTGTCGTTGCTGTTACGGAATGTGTGTCAAACGAATTCGACACTTGGCAGCCACATAAAAATATCCGTTACAGCTGAACGCACGCTGCCGATGATGACGCTGATGATGATCAATTGAATGACTTCATGATGAATACTCAATGCTAAAACAAGACACATGCATAAATTTAACCATATATGTACTTGGGCATATAATCATAACATTATATAGCTTCATTGATTCACAATGTTTATGGAGAGTATTTATTAAACGCAAAATTTGTTAACTGGTGACTTTTCTGTAAATATCACACACAAGAGACTTATAAAATGAATTTCGATGTTCAAGTCTATTAGTTCTAATTCTCAAAAGGTTTAAGCACAGACGGCTAGACTTTAAAGTATTTCACACACAACAATATAAGCATATTAAAAGTTTATTTATTATAACAACAAACTGTTTTGTTAGAATTTCAATGCTCAAATCTTTTGGTTCTAATTCTCAAAAGGTTTAAGCATAGACTTTACGGCCGGACTTAAACGCATTTCATATAACACATAACAAGCCGCATAAATATTATGCAAATCTATTAACTAATGACCAATTAACTAGCAACTCTTCTTATAACTAATTTCCAGTTGATAAGGCCACGATTTACCTTGTTTCTGTGTCGTTTCCTGCTTTTCGGCGAGCTGATCACAGTTTGAAGGTCACTGGCTCCCATTTCATTGGGTTTTTGCAAAGGTTTTTTGTTTTTTTTTCTTTTTTGCAAGCTCTCCAAACTGGGTAACGAGAGCAGATGCCAATCAGAGTTCATTATTCATAATTTCCGTTGAGCGCAATGCGCAACAATTTTTATTCAAAGTTTTATTGTTAGCTCTATACGCTCGCAGAGGGTATTACAATTGTGTCAGGCTACGTAAAATGTAGGGACACATTTTTTCGAAAATTATATATGTGAAGAGACTTGAAATGAAACTCGAATATGAACTAAACGTTATCCGGATAAATTGCTTAACTAAAACAGATGAACAGAAAAAAGCATCTGCGTCATGTTTTTTCGACATCTTCTCTCATTTGCATAATATCATTAAATGTCGATTTGAGACAAGGCTTTTAAATCATAGCTCGAAGATTATAAGAGCAAGACACTTAAATATGTATATGCTTTATAGGTTCTAGTATAGAATACATGTATAAGAAATAATAAAAAGAGATTAACTAAGAGAGATAATTAAAAAAAATTTAATTTTGTAATGTAAATATTCGCACTTTGGCTTATGCACACTTTTGTATGCCATATTTAAGCCCTAAAAGTTTCAGAACGATTGGCCTATAAACAACGAAGTTAAATGAGACTGTTCTTCGCAAGCATGGGGAGGATGGAAGGAAAGAGAGGCACAGCTGCAGCGCTTTTTTTTTGGGATTAAAATTCTTTTAATTACAGCTGACATGCTCTCACTGCAGCTTAGCAACTTTTATCAGCGTGAGGATCGGGAAGCTTTGTTTTTAGCTTAAATATTTACACTGTGTAGCAGGTTTATGTACATGTTTATTTTGCTTCACTTAAGGCATCGTTTGGCCACGTCTATATAGGATAGGTCTTTTTAAGCCTCCTTCTTCTTTGCCTCCTTAGCAGGTTCCTTGCCAGGACGTAAGGCTGTCATGCATGTGTTCGTTTGTATTAGTGTGTTTTTGTTCAGAAGGAAGCTAAAATATTTCTAAAGGCAACTTGTGATTGGCACAAGGGTATCTCCTAGTCGGATACTGCTGATTAGACTGCGCCTACTTTCATTTTCTCACTCTTTAGTTTAGTTAGTTCGTCTGTTAGGGTATTCGATATTTGTCATGAATATATTTTATTATTATTCGAATGGTGTTTTACGTGCATGAGCTGCGCTTTCAGCTTTGAGCAGCTGTATTTTTTTTTTTTTTATTAGAGCCGAGTTAGTGACATTTTTGCGCTATGCCGCTAAACGGGCTTACGTCATGCGTCTAATTTTAGCTAATTTATTGCATTGTCTGTTTGCTGCTTTCATTGTAGTTGTTGTTGCTATTGTTGTTGGTGTTAGCTGGCAATTTGCATTGGGCGGCTGTCAGTTGCGAGCTGCGACTGAAGCCACGCGGTTGGAGCTGCGATCTGAATCTCTCTCTCTCTCCTGCTCGATAGACTGTGTGGGCCTGGCATTGACAAATATTTGATTGGAATTATTGACGCCACATGATGTTGGCCATTTGTCAAGACATGACCCAATTGCCTGGCAAACAAACAGTTTAATAATAACCAAAATCCCATAGAGATTATAGCACTTGGATAATAGGCAGCTGCAACAACTGCTGCAACTGGCAATCAATAGGTGAGTGTGCGTCCCCCGTCCCTCTGTCCGTCCCTCCGCCCGTCCGTCCGTCTTGTGACATCATCGGTGAGAGAGTAAACAACAAGCAGAAATCATTGGCGTCTTTTATCATGCGCCCGGCCATCTATGTAAGCCGCGGCAAGTTGTTTTTGGTATTAGGTCGCAACGGGCCAAGCGCGATAATGATCGGGCCGGATTGCTGTACCAACAACTCGGAGGCTGGGGCCTCTTCCTGGCCATGACTTGGCCAACAACAATGTTCTCACACAGCACACAGCGTATTATGCAGGAAGCTGGTAACTGGAGAAAAAAGTGCTTATCATGTGCTCCATTTGGTTATTGATATCTGTTTAATGCCCGCTTTGGTGTTGTTTTCATTGTCATTGTTGTTGTTGTTGTCATGTGTTGCATGCGACGAGTGGCAGCTGTTGACGGAAGCTCTTTGGCTTGTATTCGAGGATTTTTGCCAGTTTAGGCCCTGCCTTTACCGTTATGTCTTGGATGTTTCGGGCTTATATGCTGATTTTAACCCATTTTCGGGTGGCACGCAACACGAGGCAGCCGCCAGTCAGGTTCGCTTGGCTGACCCAATTGCCAGGGCTGTGCCGGCTTGAAAGTTTCGCCTCGGGCGCAGCTTGGCTTTCAGCTTGGGCGAAAACAAACACACACACGCACACACACATACACGTACAGCTAATCAAAAATTCATTAATTTTATTTTGGCTCATATGATTTTTAGCATAATATAATCCGATTTCTATAGCTATCGCAATCTGACAACCGGTTTGTTGCCATGTTGCTTGTTTCTCTAATTAATCCCAAAACTTTGCTCAGTTTTTTTTATCATTTCTCTAATCATCTCTTTCTCTCTTTGTATTGTCTCTTTGCAGCTGCCACAATGAAGTCAAGCACTCGAATTCTGTGCACCGCGCTGCACTTAATCGTAAGTATTATAGAAAATATGATATTTTTTTAGCTTGGCCTCATTGCGAGGCGCTGTGAAATGAAAAATTGGCTAAGCACACATCAATCAGTGGCCACAGCTCCAGCTCCAGCTCCAGCTCCAGCTCGAGCCTGGGCTGTGAATGACAATTGCATGGCCTGGCGATTAACCTGAATTTCTCCGTGCTCCTGCTGCCGGCCCGTATGCTAAAATCGATGCCGTGTTGTGCCAAGTTGCCAAAAGTAGCACAGCTCCAGCTGCCAGCTCTATGCCTAGATTCTAAGCCTCCGTCTCGCGACGGGTCCCAGCTTGAGTTTCAACTCTAACCTGGCGCGAGCTGCTGCTGGCGAAAGTTTTTTTTTTTTTTTTTTTGTATTTTTCGGCTGCCTTTAGAATCGTGAGAATGTTGCCCATATAAACATGTCTCTCTCCCTCTAACCCAGCACGAACTGCAACGAAAATCTTGGCGCATTTCTTAGCATTTCCATTTTAATTAAAGGAGCTTAGCTCGCCTGCAGACTTGCTGAGATAAGTCTGGCATTAATGTCGGCTCGATCGTGATTTATGTCAACAGCTTTATGGAAACTGGCCACTGTTATGGCCATGGCCCTCTCCCAGCCAGTTGCTAATGATCATTTTCCCATCCACTTTCTTTGCAGACAATCGCAGCTCTAACGACACACGGCGCACAGATACCAACGCCAGAGAGTAAGTACATTTATCATTTATATTATTATTAGGCCAATTCCCATTCCAATTTAACATACCATTCAAATTGCTAATTTAAAGAATAATGCGTTAAAAGCTAGAAACCAACAAATGAGCTGCTCAATTGACCCACTCACTCGACCAGAATCCGGGCTCGCATCCCAAGCTAGTTTATCTTAGCTGATAGTTTAGTTGGGCTTTAAGTTACTTGGTAAATGCCTACAAGATATCACGACTGCAACTGGGAAATAATAAATAGTCGTCGAAGACAATTTATAACAACATAAGTTTGTTTTGGGGAACGCTTTCCACATTGTTAGCCGAGGACTTATTCACTTTAGCTTGGCTTAAAAAATAAATCAATCCCATATAATTATTATTGTAATATCATAAGATTTTATGATTATAGCTAAGAATTTTTGAATCAATATTTTTGAAATATTTTAAATAAATGTTTCTATCAACTTGAAAAGAACAAAAAAGTTTATTAAAGAGTCGTCTTCAAAAATGTAGCTGAGAGAGTTACAAAGCGATTTTCAGGTTTTCAGCCTAGTCTGAAAGACAGGCCTTATTTTTATTATTAACAAATGATTTTTGACTAATAGTCTGTCTTTATGAATACAATACCGAATACCAAAGCCTGGTGGGCGTGACCAAAAATTGTATATGATGTCATGAGTATGCATACTCATAACATATGTAAAGCTTGAAATCTATAGTCGGAGTATAATTATGTTCCCAAACATTAGCTCACGCTGAACAAATTTGGTACACGTAAATACTATCTACTTTTTTGAGGCTCAAATTTCCTTTAATTGACTTACGAATTGGTAGTAGAAGATTACTGAAAAGTGACGCGAGTAAAGATCATTGCAGAGGAAGCTTAAACAAGCTTATTGCCAATTAATTTAGTTATCCAAAAATACGCTAATACGCTTAAGTGTAGGCCGAGAGACTACCCGCCCCATTAGAAACTCTTAGACAGAAATATAAATCCAGCTAGAATTGAGATATGTTCAGTTTTACTTGCTAAAGTTGTCGTTGGCCTATTGCCATTTGGAAGCCAGTGCCAATCCTCAAGAGGGAACTTGGCTGGCTCCTTGTCCTGCTGATAAATCTCGTAACTGCAGCTGAAGCTAAAGAAAAAGTGAAGGTATCTCTGGCTCTGACGGCAACAAAAACAACTGAAATCAAACAAAGACCTGGGCGCGTAATATGTTGTGCCTCAGCCAAAAAAAAAAAAAGACAGACATGGCAAACAAAAGTCAATTCATGTCGCATTTAGCTGTCTTATTAAAAAGCGATGACTCCCAACTTGAAAGACTTGGCTATTGCGGCACACTTCCTTGTCTGGCTGTCTAGTCGGGCAAGGAGCGTGCACAGCAGTTTACCGGCTCGAGTATATAGATTAAATTGCGCCAATATTCGGGCCCGGTTTCGTGCAGCGCCTGCAAATAGGCCAGGAACTGTTCGTAGGTAAAGAACTGACGCTGGCTGCACTTGAGATCATGATGGTAGGGACACTTATCGTCGTAGAGCCAGCGACGTTGCTCCGGCACCTCGTACTCGGGCAGTTGGAAGGGCAAAGTCTGTTGCGGATCCTTGCAGTAGAGCTCCGCTGAGGCAAAGCTAAAAGTTGGAATACCTAAAAATAATAGAAACCTGGGGCTATGGCAACAGTTGGAGCTTACACGAAGGCCTTGTTGATCAGCTCCTGGACCTGCGGACACTTTGTGATGTAGTCCATGACACGTGTGCCATGCTCGTTCTGCAGAAAGCGCAAAAACACGGGCGAGAGCAAGCCAAAGCGAACGCAGCCCATCAGCTGGGGAACATACGAGCGGCGTTTGGGCCATTTGTAGGTGAGCCAGCGCAATGCCGTATAGAAGATCTGCAGTAGAAGCAGAATCAGCTGCCATTGAGTAGCCGGATCAACAATATCTCGAACTCACCTCAATCTCGCTGTTGACGCCGACGCTGTGGCTGCCGAGCAGCCGGCAGACGTAGCTGGCATCCATTTCGGAGAACTCGAGCGAGGCGACGAGCGTCAGAAAGAAGCGACTGATGCGGGAGAAGCACAGGAAATCAAAGGTGGCCATGTCCACATAGTTCATGTCCGGCAACAGTGTAAATGCCTCGTTCTCGTTCTTAATTATGTCCAGCGTATTCCACACGGCATCGATTAGCTCGGTGATGTCCAAAAATTTGGCCGAGCTATAGATCTCCAGCAGGCAGCGATTGCTGAAGCGCTTCCGCTGCGGCGGCTCATCGTACAGCATCCAATTGTAGATGATGTGAAATGCCTGCGCCGTAACCTTAAGCGTTGGCAGACGAATCACATAGGTCTCCTCCATTTTGCAGCGCTGGAAGTACGGCGAGTACACCTGCAGCACGCACAGATGGCAGTAGAACTTGCAATCCCCGACATATACCTTGACGTCCCATTTGCTGCCGTCCTGCAAGAACTGCAGCAGCCTTTCGCCAATATGTGGTCTGCCCGGCTGCTGATCCTTGCCATTGTTCATTTCCGCTTTGAGGTCAATCTTGTCCATCAGGCTGTACGTTTCGTCGAGCGGCACTATGAGCAGCTGCTCCTCAGATTGGGTCAAGGGTCTACTACTTAGGTTTAAAAAGATAAGTTGCATATATATACAAATATGCACATATCTTGCCTTTCCATCTGGGATCTATAGCTCTTGACTGAGGAGCATTCCTTGCTGTCCTCATTGAGCTCCAGCTGCAGGAAAGTTAAATGGGCTTTACTTTCGACTTATAAAATTAAACACATGCCTTACCTTTTCATACCATGCAAGAGGCAAAACTAGCTGAGGATTGAGAAGGGAGAAGAATAAGTATTAAGAAGAAGATTAAATACCCAAAGCATATAAAAGATGAGCATAACAGATATATAATACAACTACATTTTTCTGATTATTTTTATGGTAGCTTTATCATGTGATAAATAATTCCGTGTCGGATAAATCTTAGAGGGCATAAAGTATTTTTTAATGCAAAAATTCTGTTATCGCCCGATCGTGCATATGGCAGCTATATGATATAGTATCTCTGTATATCTGATATGGACAGCTTCTACATAAACGTAAATATGCTAAGTCAAGACAGATAAACCGAT
The DNA here is from genome assembly GCF_035044405.1 of Drosophila montana. NCBI lineage: Eukaryota > Metazoa > Arthropoda > Insecta > Diptera > Drosophilidae > Drosophila > Drosophila montana. The sequence continues at coordinate 1,535,770 of NW_026998080.1, forward strand.
ATGGCTATATCGCCTGATCTCTTTATATTGATCAAGCTCATATATGCATTATAAGCTCGAAGATGTCTACTTCCATATCGTAAACATTCAGATACATAAATGATAATCTCATTTAAACAATCTACAACTCCCAGCATAAGCTTTCCGCTTTAACCATTTGCGAATTACAAACGCAATCAATTATGATTTGATTATTTCCTTATAAGGCCTACCTTCTCATCTAAATCCGATGAAGCACTCGGTTCTTTATCACCAAAAGTCGGTGCTGATGTCGGATTGGAATTTATTTGACTAACAGTCTCATCCCCCACCTCCGTCTTTGTATCTGTGTAAGTTCTAGTGCTATCGGAAGTTTTTTCTTCAAGTTGTGCGCCCGACTTCAGCCTGTGCGAATTATCCAACGCTTGCTTCTGCTGTTCAGCAGCAGACAGATCGCTTTGTCCATCCCATAAGATATCCAGCCTTGGTGTTGCAGAGGTCTCTGTCGTACAGGTCTTCTCTGGATTCGATGCGGAGCATAGGAGCGTATCGTCCGAGGGTTCTGTATCGCTAACATCTTCGATAAGGTCTTTAATTATGAACGAATCTTCCATTTTAAAACTTGCAATTTTTTAGTAAAAAAAAACATAAAAATCAAATGTGTAGAAAAATGTACTGTTGTTAATTTTCAAAAAGCTTCCTATATATTTAAGGCAGATTTTACGATTGAAGTTGAACCCGAACCTGGCTGGAAGGATTCGAACTTTTAAGCGAACCATCTCTAGATTAGATTTAGCGCTGAGAGCTGCTCTATTTGATGATGCAGTTGTGCATTTTACAAAATTATACATAATAGAAAGCCATTAAACATTTTATGTGCCAGCCCAGGCAACGACGGCGACAGCGACAACAACTTGGCTCTGAGTTTGAGCTTTGGGGCAAGAAAACCGGCTCCGAGTTGCATGCAATTACTTTGCCCAGCAGCAGCAGCACATGCTGTAGAATAGGAATAGAAGCAAAGTAACTGATGCGAATTGCTTGAAGGTTCGTTGAACTAAACCGAAGCAACACGCCATCTGAAGAGCCCACTCCATTTAAGCCCAGGCCGAGTCCACAATGTGGACGTGCGAGACGAGCACACGCCGTGTCTGGGCCACAAAAGAAGTGCAAAAAAAATGTATAAGAATCTGCCAAAGAGCGGGCAATCGCACGCGAGGTGTTATACATATACATATGGTATATATATGTATATATATACATATATAACCCTGCAACTTGTGGCTCACTTGGATTCTGGGCACTGCAATTACTTTGCGATGCCAAACCACAAGCTGTGGCTGCGACTGCAACTGCGGCTGAGACTGTGGCTCCAGCTTAGGGTTCCGACTGTTCTGACTGTGGCGCAAGTTCAAGGAACTGGCATCTCTCTAATGCCAGCTGCTGCGCGCTTTCAATGGCTTTTCAATGTCATTAACTTGGCCAGGTTTTCATGTTTGTCGCAGCATTTGCTTCCGCAGTTGCCAGCTGCCGTCGCAGTTGATTCAGCTTCAGCTTCAGATACAGCTTCAGCTGCTGCTCCCAGGGGCGTCTTTTTTTTTGCCATTGTCTTGGCCGCCATCGCAAGCTGTCTTTTTTATACCTATTGATAATTGCTTAGAAAGGGTATATTGGTTGTGTGTGGGTAAGATCCTATTATGATCCGATCAGAAGATATATTTTCTCGCATGTCAGCCGCAAAAAGAGTTTTTCCATTTCGACAGGTCGACTAATATCGTTAATATCGATCAAAATCGACCTTACCTAATTTCTAAAAGTATCGATTTTAATAATATTGATTTTATTTAAATCGATGCATATCGCTTTTTGAACAAAGTTCTTTCAATGAAAAAAGAGTTGTTTTCCTTTTCAATAGATAGTTAAATATCGTTATTATAGATAAAAATCGATCTTACCTAATATCGAAAAGTATCGATTTTATATAATATCGATAAATATTAATTTGATTTAAAATCGATGCATATCGGTTTTTAAACATGATTCGTTCAATGTTTGAAATAAGATTCTTTACCCATTTCTTCGAATTATATGAGCTAGAGACAGCAATATTTGATTGATTGATTTTCATGTAGCGTAGATAAAGATTTGGATACCTTAGCCCGTTCAACCCAATATTGTGAAAAAGTCATGTATATAAAAGCTAGACTGAATGCTTCCTTTGCCTGCCCGGCGCAGGTTACAGAGCATCTCATAGTCGAACACTCGCGTCCAGAGCACTTTTATTTATTTTTGCAGATTCGTGTATCGCAGATGATTTATGCCAATGACTTGGGCTCAACTGCATCCTCGACTTGCGTTTGAGCCTTGGCTTTTTGTATTGTTATTGTCTAACTGTAGTTTTAACTGTACGTTCACAAATATTTTATAATCGAACGTCGAACCCGCCCCGTCGCTCCCTTCTTTTGTAGCAGAGGATGCGCCTGGCACGCTAAACGCTGCCATTGCAGCAGCCGAGGCGGAAGCAGCCGCGCAGGATGCCACGCCCTCAAGCAAACAGGCCACAATAGAGCCGAGCGTGCGGGTTAAATGCCTGTCCGGCTCCATGCTGATCATGATCAAAGATGCGCCACCCAATCACGAGACGGGCCTGTTCAGTGGCATGATCTATCCGAAAGGCCTCTCCAAGAACTCCACATGCCTCAGCGAGTACAGGTGAGTGCGCAATGCGGCATACCATTTAGATATCTTTCAAATCTAATCTGTTGAATTTCTTGCAGGGATCACAATGGACCGCTGCGCTACAAATTGCCGCTGCGCAGCTGCAACACGATGCCCAAGGAAACGGTAAGTCCAGATGAGCTAAGATCGGGCTGGTCGGACTAGAATCGACTCAAGCACCCACACAACAAAAGATTTACTCAATGCTTTATGATATGTTATGTGACTGACGGCAAGTGGTTCTGCCTTTTTCGCCATGCTAATTGAGTTTTAGCTTTGCGAAAACCATTAACCACTTATAAGGCGTCCAGCTGGCGAGATTGGTTACAAGGTAACCAATCCATATGCCAAGATGATTAGCGAACTTCGCTTGTATTGACAGCAAACGCACATGAAATAACCCGAACGCGGTTGACGTGACTCTTTGGCATTCAATTAATGTCTCGGCTTATTAAGGTGCATCATTAACTAGCTGACGGAGTGGCGCGGGGCAAGGAGATATGACACTCAACTGAGCTAACTGGGCTGTGTCTTACTTAACGAGTTAGCTAACTGAAAGAGTTAACAAGAATTCACATATTTCTCTCTCTCTCTCTAAGAGACTTGTGACGTTTAGGAATATCCAAGACAAGCAACAAATGATTAGTCTCTCTTTCTCTCTTGTGATTAACGTAATAACTTTTGCAAAATCTTGACGCAAATGGAATTTAAAATAAACCTGATAATTTTCTTAGCTTAATGTTTTGTATACTTAACGAGTTAGATAATTGAAAGAGTTAGCATGAATTCAAATATTTCTCTCTCTCTTTCTCACACTTGCTCTCTCTCTAAGAGAATTGTGACGTTTAGGAATATCAAGGACAAGCAACATATGACTAGTCTCTCTTCCTCCCTCTGTCTCTCTCTCTATCTCTCTCTCTCTCTCTCTCTCTCTCTCCCTTGTGATTAACGTAACAACTTTTGCAAAATATTGACGCAAATGGAATTTTAAATAAACCTGATAATTTTCTGAGCTTTATGTTTTGTTTTATGATAACCTTGTTAGTATGAGGATCACCAAGTTAATAACAGACTGCAAATATTTAAATTAAATTTATTAGCAATTGACATTCAAAACTAATTATTAGAGTATTCCGCGTCACCGAGCCCAACAATCCGTGCTCAAATGACCTGAATCGGAATCCAAACCTGACTAATAAATTATCATAAATAAATTTGAGTTTGGAGTTTATCTTGCACATGGCACAGTTACGATAGATAGATAGATGGATAGATGTTGGCTTATATGGCGTGTCTTATTTATTGGCTCATAGCATCGATTTACGAGCGTTTACAGCCACATCGAGCTCATATAGATATATTTTGAAATCTCAATTAGCACCCAGCCAGCTAAACGGCGACTCCAACTCACGCATCGACACACTTATGGCAGAGACACACACACACACACACACACAGACAGCATTTGCTGTCGTCATTGTGATACATTTCTTGTATTTAATGTAATTCCCAGCGTTTATTGGGGCAAACAGTTTTGTAATCTGTTGCTTTTTCCTTTCGCTCGATTAGCCTGACACAAATGTTTGTAAAAATTGCAAATTTTAATTGCTGTTATGTGTTGCCTGTGCTATGTGGCAATATATATATGTATGTGTGTGCGAATACTTTTTATACGCACTGTTAACTGCATGCCAGAACCCAGGCAAGTTTGTTGCCTGAGTCTTTTGTTTTCTCCCTGTCGCCTGCCGCCTGCTGCTGTTGACCCAAGCACTTGACGCGTTGAATAAACGGCTCTGAAAATTAAACAAAGATTAAAACTGACAGCTAAAAACAATAATGAAAAATCAATAAGCGAAGTTACGCTCGAAGGCTATTATTTGATGCTGTTGCCTGCAGCTGCAGTTGATGTCATCTACGTGGCCTCGGACAGGGCAGGATGCTGGGCTTACGTCAGCCAAAGCAAAGATGAGCTCAGCGCATGCACATTTGCATACAATTAAAAATCATTCGCATATATACAGCATGTATGTGTGTGTGTGTGTAATTACCTATGCGCATTTATGGCAGCAAACTTTTATGTAAAAAGTCGCGTGTCAACTGCCGCAAAAAGTTGCCACGCCATTGACTCCAAACTAAGGCTCCACAACGACCCTGTTGTAATTACTGTTGCAGTAGTTTTTGTTGTTACTGCTGCTGCTGCTCTTGTTGTTGTTGTTGCTGTTGTTGTTGTGCATGCCAAACGCAATTAAATGAACTATGAATAGTTTATTTTTATACTCATCCATTATCATCAAGCATTAGTACTTACGAGGCACATTTTATAAATACATAAATATTAAAACATATAGAAATAATTGACTGCGATGTAAGTCTCTTTCTATTTTTATATTCTCTATGTATATAGGGGGTTTTTTTTTGTATTTGAAGTGCATGTGGTATTAGCGTGGCCTATTTAAGAGCAAAGATTTTATGTATATTTATATATGACAAGATTTCTTCTGTTCTAGCTCATCCTCTTGGCTAAAGATCCCAAATTTCAATTTCTTATGCTTATAGGGTATCTGTAAGTCGGCCATCCAAGCTTACGCCACTCCCAGTTATTGTTTTATTTCTGTTTTTTTAGTATTACGTACAGGGTCAGTAACAGCGACACAAAACATTAACGCAGTCGCAAGTTGGCCGCCTGAAGGGCGCAAAGTGTTTTAATTAAATTTTAATTGCGGCGCAACAAACGAAAAACAATATTCAGAACTGACAGTGGGCAAGAATTAATAAACATTGTTTTCCAATTAAATGGGAATCCGAAATGCTCAAACAGTGTGAACAGCAGCAGTAAGTTTGTTGCCTGAGTCTTTCGTTTTGCTGAGCATTTCGAATCACTGGGAATTATTGAATCTGTCTGTTCGGTCATCAGCTCGAAATCGATTTGTTCTGTAAAGTCTGAGCGCATCTTTAAACTTCAAATTCGAGGCGTCGCTACGTTGGCGGCCATTCGATTGCGTTCATTGGCCGACGGCGACGCTAAAGCCGACGCCGACGCTGACCGTGAAAATGCCAAAATGTGAACACATGTAAACGTGTTTTTTTCTGACTTATTGTTATTGATATTTTTAAAAGGCTTTGGCTGCCGTTGGCTTGGAGTGAAGGTCAGTGCTGGACGTCGCCCACGCAGCCACACGTAACCTCTCGTTGGCGTTGACGTTTCTGAGCATCTCTCAGCTCGCAAGAGATGCCGACTAAATTTAAAAAGTCTCTACAAAGAGCAGCAGCTGTTTCTTCCCGATTTGAGAACTCCGAGACTGCTTCCAAATGTCGCACAGAAGTGTCATAATGACATAATAGCTGTCTGCTTCTACCGTTATGTGCTTGAAATCTTTAATGTCACTTTATTACGGCCTTTTATTAGCCCATTGTCTCATTTGCTGATGCTGCAGCTAGCTGGGAAATCTGTTTATATAGCTGCTACACACACAAAACATAACTGTCAGCGCTGCACGTTGACACACAACAAAGGGAGACCAAGTTCTTGGCCCCTGCAGCTCAATGTCCACAGACGGAAACAGCTCCGAGCTTAACGCGTTTTATTTGGGGGAAGCATTGAGCATGCCCCTTGGGTGACGACGCTGCCACTTAAATAAAGCATTTCCGTGCCCAAATCAGTGTACACAGTCCCAATTACCAAAACTTCCGAACGCGTCGCGTATGCGTCTTTGCCTCAACACAATTGCCATCCACCACGCAAGCAATTGACCGCTGGCGTGCTCGATATACGTGCTAGAGTTGAGCGCGTGTCGTGACACGAACCGAAAGCAACACGACACGCCATGTTTGAAGTTAAAAATATATTAAAACAACTTAACGTTAATAAATCTAATAAATAATATGGGAAATATAGAAATATAAATTTTAATAAATTAAACTAGATTCGTTCTGTGTAAAAAAAGCTTTAGAACAGGTCAAATAGAGTTGGAGATTTGCTTGGCTTATCTTTAAAGAATGTCAACAGCAGTTACATTAGAACTACGCTCTTTGCTTAATCTGTATATATTCTAAGTTTTATTTAGTCAGTTTTAAAAAAAATATGATGACAGACCTCCAAGTGAACGTTTAACAAATATAATATTCTCTTTTCTGCTGTGTGAATAGAGTATAATAGAAATTTATAAATTTTTATATTTATATTAATATGTTGATTACAAGACATTGACATTATTGTACAATCCCTTGCCAAATTGTATTTCAAGCTCTTGTCATGTTGGACAGCTGCAACACGCACTCATCTCTAATAAGAATGTGCGTATGGGACACGTATTGTTGTTGTTCTTCTTCTTCTTAGTTACTGCAAAATTAGCACAAGCACAAGCACCGTTATGTGCTGGAAGAGAATGTGAAAAAAAGCACCAAGTAAATACTTAGCTGTGGGTCACATTGAATGGTCTAGGGGCGACGGATAGCCGAACACTTTGAGGCAGCTACAGATCCAAGATGAAGGCGAGATGACGCAATCAGCGGATGTGCACACTGAGCGTCGTCTTGCAACATTCGATTTCGGTTTCTGTTTTCTGAGAACATCAGCTGAACTGAAATTAAAATTCATTACGCAAACATTGCTAATTTCTGCGGATATGTAGATAACAGAGGGCTTCACACTTGGCTGCGCGGCTTTAGCACCATTCTATAAAGCACAAAGACAAAAGAAAAACATATAAAAACTATGAGGAAGTGCTCGTGATCTAAAGACGAACCCAATGCCGAGTTTAAGACACATCAAATTTCTGGCTGGCAATTTCCAGCGCCAGCCAAGCGTAAATGTGTATGCATAATGAGACACTGGCAAAGGCCCATTGTACTATGTACGGTGGGCACACATCTAGTTATCTGTCTGCATTCCGGTTGGACTCGCTAATATGGCTTCTTGGGCAGCTGCCAGCCTTTGATTTGTTTTTAGGCTATGGCAAGTTTGTTGCTCAAGTCTTTTGTTTATGCTCAGCAATTGCCAAGTGCTAGAACTGTTTAACGAACTTTTGGTCATATATGGTTATAGATGGAACTCAAAATCAATATGGTATTCTACATCCATTAACACAACTAAAATATTTTGATTTTAACAACAGTTGCTTTATTTGCGAAATTTCAAATAAGTGTAACCAAACTTATCAAAGACAAAAAAAACTTAAAATGTTGCAATTTCTGTGTTGCCAGATCGCCAGAAAACTAATATATTTTGCATTGCAATTGCAGGACGATGGCGGCATTGAGTTCTTCAATACGATTGTGCTGCAGCCGCATCTGAAACTGATTACGGATCTGGGACGCGGCTATCATGTGCGCTGTGCCTACAAGAGCCGCGATGCGGCCGTCAAGCCGAAGAAATATCTGCGTAAGCATGCACAGAAGCCGCAGGCATTCCGCAGCGATGAGCACGACCGGCGTGACTATGGACGTTCGCTGGACAAACAGCGTTTGAATGATGACGACCTGGACGAGGAGGACGTCTACGATGTGGATGTGCAAGATGACAACGATGTGACCAACAACGAACTGCCCATGCCCGGCTGCCATATGAAGATCTACAACGAGGAGCACAAGATAGCCGACGATGTGAAAATTGGCGATCCGCTGACCATTGTCATCAGCATAGATGAGCAGAAGCTCTACGGCCTGCACGTGACGGACTGCATTGTGCGCGACGGTCTGGGCTGGGGCGAGCAGCGGCTAGTGGGCGAAGATGGGTAAGTGGATCGGTTTCAGTCAGTTTGGATTTCGATTAATCTTGTGCGCATTTTGGCAGCTGTCCAATGGACAACGAGATCATGGGTCAATTCAACTACACAGAGGATCGCCTGGCGGCCAATGTGACCTTCCCGGCGCACAAGTTCCCCTACACCACCTCCGTGTATTATCAGTGCAATGTGCGCCTGTGCGCGCTGGAGGATCCCAGCTGCCAGGAAGCGCCTGTCTGCACCGGCAAGCGACCCAAGCGTCAGGCCAGCGAGGGCAAAGATGATGAAGCCTTACCGGCCACCATTGAGGTCTTCTCCGGCCTCTATGTCAACGAGAACGAGAATGCCAACGACAGCGAGGAGGATGCGGTGTACAAGGAGAAGGTATGTTGAGTATTAATGGATTGCTGGATTACCAATCCTTGGCAATCCGCAATTAACTGTATGCATTTATGTACTTTAATAATTGATCCTAATTACAGACTCTGGAGGATGCTCTGTGCGTATCGCAGCGCACGTTTGCCATTGCCATCGCCATTGCGGGTCTCATTCTCATGCTGGCCGTGGTGGCCGCTGTCCTGTGCATTATGGCGCGCCGTAGCACCAAGACGGTATCCAATTCCGGCAGCTCCATATACAGCGGTCCCTACACAAACACCGCCTTCTCGCACAGCAGTTAAGCCGCAGCAGCAGCAAAATGTGACAGCTTCAATTAAAAATTTCGCAAATTTTTCCAAAACAAAACAATGGAACACTCAAAGTGTTTAAAAAAATATTAAAGAAAAACAAATCGGTTTTAAGGCCAGGATAAACAAGAGATGAAGAGATGAACACGCAGCCGCCTGCGGTAGTCAATTGTCAAATGTCTCGTGACAAGTTGGGTAGCAGTTTTTAGTCTATAAGGTCACAACTTTTTAAGCTAATCAAATTATTATTTAAGTTTTGCAAAAAGAAAATCCCTGTGCAGAGATTACCGGGCAATTTCCCATTATTGTTAATTGCCCGCTAATGTCGCAGAGTTGTGCAGTGCTGCCATCTGCAGTATGAACATAAGCATTGGCAGCACTGCATTCGAAACTCTGTTAGGCACCTTCGTGTCGGTGGTGGTTGGATTCCCTCCTCCAAGATTCTTATCAGAAAACCCCACACCCCCTCTCGCCTTATGTAGTGCAGTCATTAAACTTTATATATATTTACATATATAAATATTGTATTTATCTTACTATTTAAACTGTTTAATTTTAAACACTCGAACTAACAACGAATGCAGCAGCCGACGCTCAGGTGATATTTGTATTTGTACTTTAAATATTTAAAAATAACTAAGTTCCAAAAAAAAAAACCTGCGACACTTTGTTCTTAGTTAAATGTTCTGTACAATTTTTTTCTTGTCATTGTTTAAACTATTTGCACTACAATATTTAAATACTACTATTTACTGTAAGCACGCAACCGCTTCGCAAAAAGAAACATAACTATTAATAATATATAAATTGTATTAATGCATAAAGTATTTAACCTAAACCTTTGCACAGCTTCATTTGAGCATTGGACTTATTTTTTAAGAATGCTCGCCTGGAGCCGTGCAATGCGAATTTCAAATAAATACACAATCATCATACAGTGAAAGCTCCTCTAAATGAACACCTTTCCAAGCAAAGAACATTAACCTTTTTGTACACTTTAGTTTTTTGTAAAAACACGTTGTTTTTTATGTGCAAAAACTAAAACTTTTAAATTATATGCAAATCGAAAAGCATATGAATTAGCTTTAAAATTGAAGAATTATTTTTATCAAGATTGTAAAATTTAAGAAGAAAAAATAATGATTGGCTTGGTGTACAACTTTTTAATTGAATTAAGGTATAAATGTTTTACCAGTTCGCTCAAGCGAGCTTTCACTGTATTATTTTAAATAAAGAACCTAGTTAGGAATGAACAATAAAATTAAATTGACCATAAAAGAGTTTTCAATGCTGTCATCAGCTGTCACAGGTGCATGCATATAAAAGCTGGACACGCCACCAAATGCATTTAGCTATGTGGTTGCTATTGTTGCTGGCAAACGGATGGCATCTGGCCGAACTGACCGCACTGCGCTGCCCGTCGGAAAATGCCGCTCCACTGCAGTTCCATCTGGTGCGTCAGTGCCAGCGTGCCGCTGCGGCTGAGGCACTGGCTTTGGAGAGCACCCCAACGCTGGAGGCTTGCATGAAATTGGCGCGCGAGCTGCGTGGCTTGGCCTTTAACTATGCGCCAGGTGGGCCAGATCGGCGCACAAATCGATTTGAGCAGCAGCCAAGGGATGCCTACGACAAGGAAGCACGCAAGCGTCTGACAGTTTTTGAGCAGCCGGCGGAGTACTTCAACTGCCATGTGCTGCAGTGTCCACAGAATATCAGCTTTGCAGGCATGCTGAACGACAGCCGCTTCGATTACTACAGCTTATATGGCAGGCCCACAGGTGAGCAGGTAGCTTAAAAGGTGGGCTAAACTAAAAAGCTAATCCGCTGCTCCCCGCAGCGCTGCACAACATCAGCTGCGTGCCGCAAGTGGGGCTCTTTGTATTCTATACACGACCCGCCGGCTATCTGAATGCTTCGCGCAGCTGCAGCCATGCCAGCGAGTTTAGCGGCAGCCTGGCGCATGTTGCATCCGAGGCGCGCACCTATGCTCTGTCCCGGTGGCTCTTCGATTATAATCAACAACGCGCCGGCGAGCATCCAGTGCCGGGCATATTTCTGGCCTATGTGGGTTTGAGTTTTAATAGCTCCAGCTCTCTCCAGCCGATGGACTATCGCAATGCGCAGCAGGAGAGCCTGCTCTGTTTTCTGTACCGAGCCTGGCATGAGGGTCATCCGCGATCGGGGTAAGTGAACTTTCTTGAATTAAGAAATTGCTAAGTAATAAGCATGTATCCGAAGGGGCAGTCAGGCTAATGCTAGCTGCGTGGCACTGACACCAAGAGGCACTTGGCAAACGCTGAGCTGTGAGCGCGAGCTGCCCTTCATATGCGAGATCTTTACGCCTCCGAGATCCAACACGAACAGGCAACTGGATACGGGGGCGAATGCTGCCGATGTGTGTGTGATTTGAGCTTGAAAATTCCATTAATATTCTTGCTACGAAAAGGATAAGTCCAAAAGTGAAAATGAACCTATCCCGACTTCGAGTTGAACTAAAATTATGCAAAAACTATATATAAACAAGGCATATTGTAACATTTAGCTTCAGAATTGATTTAAACGTACCACGAATCCGTACATAAACCAGCTGCGTATTTAAACAAACTGAATTCCACTTAGAATTAAAAGTAAAATGTGGCGCACTGAAAATAGAGGCGGAGCGAGGGTCGAACCGGTAAACCAAACCATTGCTCACAAATTAGTTCACAGTTATTTGCAGCACAGTTATTCGCAGACATTTTTATTAGAATTGGCCGTCTTCAAAACAAGAAATGTATTCAACTAGTATTGTGTTGTCGTGTGTTGTGTTTTATAACTCTCCCACTTTACCGAATGGCAACAATAAAGTTTTAATTACAAAGTGTACACTGAAGAGCTTAAACGAGATGAACCGCTTAGTGGTACTTGTAGTTCCTGTGGTGCTTCAACTTGGAGTAGTTGATCAAGTAGAAGAACGTCATGCTGGCGACGGTCAGTTGGAAGAAGGGTGCAATGCCAGCACGCTTGGGGAACACATATTTGTGCTGCCAGCGCCACCAGGCACGGCTAATGGCTCCAGCAAATGCGCTTGGAGTCTTGTTGCGGCGTCCAAACCAGGAGCCCAACTCACCCAATTTTACTTGGCCGAAGGGCACATCAGCTGCGATTGCAAATAAAACAATTACATAAAATAGAAGGAAAATCGCATTATGCCGCAGAAGCGTGCGGCAGAAAATTACGTAATTTTGCAAATTCGCTCACCTTTGCCATAGTAGCGTGCTGGATCATAAGGTCCATGCACCTTCGGATTATACTCAGCTGGATAGTCACCGAAAGCCATCTCGCTGCGTTGTGTATAATAAAATATATAATTTTCCAATGAGATTATATTTTCTAGCCTGCCTACTTACTTTGCTCGATACTTGAGTATGATACGACAATGTATCGATAGAGCTCAAGGCACACTAGAGCACAGTGATGCAGCGACACATATATCGATAGTAGCACCGCGATGCTGTAAGTTGCCACTCCTGCAATATTCTGACGCGGTGGCAACGCCATTGCGTTGTATATACAGAAATCAAATAAGAATTTTTTGCAAATCGGAAACGCGCTTAAATAACGATAATAACAATTAAAAAAAGACTACATAAACAATAAATTCAAAAGCGAAATGAAACTGGAAGAGCTCTTGACAAAGGGTGCATCATCGCCGCAGGAGGACGACGACGATGATGAAAAGGCGGAGTCGAAAACAAAAGCCACAAATGCCTCTGATGAGGGGGTGGAGAACGCTGAAGATGCTGCTGAGGAGTCTGCTGAAAAGGAAAGCGCAACGGGCAAGAAAAAAGGCACACGCAAAAAACGTTCACTCAATTGGGAGGAAGCGGAGCGCGGCCTGCTGCTAGAGGTCATCAAAACAAAAGTCGCATTCGTTGAGAATCGCAGCGTCGATGCCAAAAGCATCAAGGCCAAGCGACTGGCCTGGTCGCAAATAACCAAACAGTAAGTGCACACAAATATGTGCAGCACTTCAATTAATGCCCATTTAAATAAACATTTACAGATTCAATGCCCTGAACTTTCGACATCGCCTGCTGGAGCAAATTCAAGTGCAATGGCGCAGCATGAAAAATTCAGCGAAGCGCGAACATCAGCAAAAGCATCCAAAATCGGATGCGCTAGAGGGCATGCGCATGATTGAGTTCATGGAGGAGTTGCAAAAGGATCCGGTATCCTCGCGCAGTCAAACGCGAAGCGGCACCAATGGCGCTGTAAATGTACCACTGAAAAAGGAGCTGCTCGAATTAGATGAGGACGAGGATATGCCCCTGGCTGCCTTGCCAAATTCAACAAATGCCAGTGAGGATACATTGCAAACATCCACCATAGCCATACCCTCACCACCGCCCTCCACCGCCGGCGGCGACTCACAGCAGGAGAGCGCCCAGCCGCAATCAGCGCCCAATAGACGCAAACGTGCCAAAGCCAAACCATTGCTGAGCAGTAAGGACGACACAGACGGCACAACTGGCCCGCCGGACAACGACAAGACTTCACCAACGCGCAAAAGGCGACAACGCAAGGTAAGTAGACTGCAGCATCTAAAAGAAACTCTCATCTTATAAAAACATTTCCACAGCATTCACAGGCACAGTCGGTGCTATCCGAGGATGAGGCGCCGGCTGCTAGTGTCGCCGCCGTTGGAGCATACACGCCAGCAACAGCTGCCAATGATGCAATTAGCTGCGTGGACATGGAGGAGAAATACAAACAGCAGCTGTTCAAGCTGCTTAAGCAGGCGCGCCTGGCCGAGATTGATTATGCACGACGCGAGCACGAGCAAAAGCTGCGCTTTGAGCAAATGGAGCAGGAACTCAAGATGTCGTACTATCGACAGGAGCAGGACCTCAAGCTGCGACATATGCGCGAGGAGCACGACATACGGCTGCGTCAACAGCGCCGCGAGCACGAAGCGCGTCTCACTGTTTACAATCTCAGCAGCAGCGCCTACAACGGCAACGGCGAAGTGCAACAGCAGCAACTACAGGAGGAGCAGCAGCTGCAGCCGCACGGCGTGCGCTGCAATGCCAAAACGGATTACAATAATGTGCATCTGGACGGCGGCACAGCTCAGCCACAGCCGTCGACATCATCAAGCAGCAGCAGCACGGAAGCAGCGCTGGCGCTCAATGCCAACTCTTTGGCTTACAACTAGTTGTTGTAGGCACACCCATACACCCACTCTCACACACACACACATACCCAGACACTCACACCCAGAACACAACATAATACGCATTGCCAGCATTTAGTGGATACTGTATACAAAAGAGGAAACAACAAAAACTTAGCTTGGAATGCGTTTAGCAAAATGTAGCCGACTCTCAAATTGTCTCAAAAGACACAGACTATGAACATTAATTCATATACAATATACTCACGTTGCCACACGCAGGCGACGTCTTTGGGCGCCCTGCACTGACACAAATCGAATGGACTGTTTTTTTTTCTTTGTTGGTTTTGGTGCATGCCACAACACAGACTAACACAGACCACCTCACAGACAGACACCCACCCAACCAAGCAAACAAACAAACGAAGGAACAAACACACACTACGCAAACACATTTGCATTTTTTCAATATTAGTATTATTATTATATTTGTATCCTGGTAACTGTTAAGTGAACTTGCTCTACAAAGTTATGAATTTATGAATTTCACAAGCGGTTGTGTCGCAAGAACAAACAAACAAACAAACAAATAATACTCAAAGAATCCTCGAAACACATACTACAGAAAAGAAAGCGAAATCTCCGCATGGGTTTTTCCATTTCACATTCAAAAATCAAAACCTATCCTACCAGTCAGTCAGTCAGTATTCTATTTTGTCACTGTATTACAATTCTATTTTTTATTATCATGCAGCTATGTTAAGTTTTTATTTTTATTATATTATGATATTTTTTTAATTATATAAATACTTATACGATAATTGTACATCTATGTAGTTGTATTCTGTATGATCTTTGTTCATACACATTAACTTTTATAGCTGTCGTGTACTCGATAGGAATACATTTTTGTAAGCTATACGGTCGTCTTTTAAGGTACATTGCTAAGTCTACACCATGCCCCCCACACACACGTATATACATACATATAAACCCGGATGTACACTTTGTGTTGTTTAGCGCAGTAATATCCTGTAACTTTGCTTTTGCTTACTAAATGACATAATTGAAGCAAAGGACAATTAAACAATTAGATAAAGAAAATACATTACCAAACATGACTTTTAATTTAAGTACACTGCGATCTCTTTATCACGGCTGCAAGCCAATTTATATATGTATGTATGCATGTGTATGTATGTATGTATGTGAATGTATGTATGCGTATGTATGTGTATGTATATATGTGTACTCACGTACACGTAACACAGTCTAAGTTTTATATTACTGCGCTGCGACTTTAAATTAAAAGTATTTTTAGGTGCTCTCCTCCTCGATTCTCAAAAATTTAAGTAGGCCCTTTAACAAGGCAGGAAACGTTGACTGCCGGTGGAGGAGCAGCTCGAGGCGGTGGAGCAGGAGGAGGTGGAGTGATGTAGATGCATGTATGTATGTATGTATGTATGTATGTATGTATGTATGTATGTATGTATGTATGTATGTATGTATGTATGTATGTATGTATGTATGTATGTATGTATGTATGTATGTATGTATGTATGTATGTATGTATGTATGTATGTATGTATGAATGAATGTATGTATGTATGTATGTATGTATGTATGTATGTATGTATGTATGTATGTATGTATGTATGTATGTATGTGTGTATGTATGTATGTATGTATGTATGTATGTATGTATGTATGTATGTATGTATGTTTGCAGGCATGCATGCATGTAAAAAAAGAAAAGATTATCAGATTCTACATAGCGTTACAGCAAAATGTGTCTGGGCAAATGGCTGCAAACGTTTTTTAAAACATGTTGCCAAGGCGCGCATCCATAATTTTATGCTGCTATCATAATCCAACAACAACGAATTATTTTCATGGCTTATTTAGCGGGAAAATAATTAAGTCGGATCGCGACCATTACAGTTTATACAAGCATATGGATATATAACTACATACATGTTTTGCAAGATATGCTAGAAAAGATTTTTTTGTCAAATTCGATTTCGGCAAGGATCTGCTCATTTCGTTTGATGAATATGCCGAGGTTGTGGGCAGCTTTGCTGGATGATTCCTTGGCACAATCTTTCCGTGGAAAACTGAATTGAATGTCATTTCGATGTGTGTTAATTTTTTAATTTACTAACAAAAGTGATGCTGAGAAAGGCACATTTGGTGGATAATGTTCTCGTGCAGAATAGGTCCTTCGGGAAGTACAGCTCATCTAAAGAACCAAGAGAACATCAAAAGAATCATATAAAAAGTGTTTAGAGCAAAGGTTCAAGAAATGTCCAAAATATAGAAAATAGTTATTTATTGGATTGTCAGTTCCCATATTTGAACAGTTATACGCATTTTTGTAAGTTTTCTTATTGATTGATTATTAACGAAATGAAGGATCTGGACCTTACCTTGGACTATATGGAAAATGCGCGGTTCAATTACACCTACGGGCCCTTGATCACGCACATGGAGATGGAGTCACCTTTTACAAGGGCCGAGTTGCTCTGCCTTTCCATGGTCTATCACAAATTTACACTGAAGAATGGACCCAGGGCCAGGTTCCTAACCTTAATGCAGCTAAGCAATATATTGGAGCTGATGTTCACTGTGACAGATCGTGAGATAAACAGACGCATTGTGGCTCGCATTAGCTATGATCCGGACTGTACGGACCCAAAATACGCGTCGGATCGCCACTGTAGCTTGGCCAGCTTTATCAGACTCTTCTCCATCTACTTTTCCACAGATCTGGAACAGCGCATGCAGTTTGTCTTTAGCGTAAGTTCGATTGTGGATAAAGCATACATACATATATGTATGTATATTCATATATTTAGATTTACGATGAAAATGATCGCGGCTTCTTGGGACGGGAAGATGTGGTGTATTTTGTGGAAAAGTTTTTCACCGGCGATGACGAGGATGAGATTTTTGAGCTGCGCGCTGTAAATAATGTTACCTAAAAAGTCTGTTAACTTCTCATTCTGCTTATTTTCGGCCAACAGGATATGATTGAAGTGCTTTTTGCTAAATTTGATGTGGACAAGGACATGATCATCACGTTTGAGGAATATTGTGACGTTGTGCGATTGCAGCCGGGACTTATGGAATTTCTGGGCAAGGTTTATCCCACGCAGGATCAGTTGGACTCTGTGCGGTTGTGTGTAAATGTCCTTTCGTGATGCCAGGAATTACAATTTCCGTGCTTAAGCGCAAAAAGTGCTTAGGCTCTAAAGTTATAAATAGAACTTGAGCACTTTTTGCACTTGAGCAAATACTTGTATAACAACATTTGATGGCCATGAACACAGAACTGTATAACGGATTTGAACAAGCGCTGGCTTCAAGAAATAAAAATTTTCGAGTGCGATTTTTTGTTATACGTTGTGTTGAGCATTTCTCCCATGCGCTTGTATAACATCAGTTGATGGCCATGAGCACAGAACTGTATAACAGATTTGAACATGCGCCGGCTTTAAGAAATATAAATGTTCGAGTGCGTTTTTTTGTTATACGTTGCGTTGAGCATTTCTCCCATACGCTTTGGCGCCCCGTTGTCGAAAAGCGAATTCGATTTTTGCATTACAAATGATATGGCTAGCGTGGCCGTCCGTCCGTTTTATAACGCACATGAAACAGAAAAGTGAAACAAAACAAAACAAAATAAAACAAAAAAACATTACTTTATTCATTTTTTTTGGCTTTTCTTCCTGCTCGCCTATAGCTCGACTTCAGTTCGCATGGCTCAGTCGTAGGCAACGGTCGATCTATTGCGCAGAGCCGCAATTAAAAAAAAAAACAGCAACAAAAAAGTTTCAGAGAGCGAACTGTGCAATAAACAAAAAGAACCGCAAGTCCAAGTGCCATAAAAGGAAAGTACAATAACCGTGCAGCATTGGCGCAGCGAATAAAGAGAGATCGGAAAAAGGAAGAAAAGAAGGGGAGAAAAGAATAAAATGCTGCTGCTCTATGCAAAATATGTGTTTATCTTCTGGGCGCTCTTCGAAAGCTATCGGGGTCAGGTGATGCTCATGCGCCAGCTCTCCGAGGATGAGGCGCTGCTCAATTTGACCGCCTGCTCGAAGAACTGCCTGATTAAAATGCCACAAAAGGTCAGATAAACTCCAACTCCTCCCAACTCAAAGCTCTTAGTTTTAATCTTGGTTACATTTTGTAGAACTTTACTGGCTGCTATGAATACTGTAAGAACGACAATTCCAGCGGTTTGATGCCGACAAAAGTACGTAAGATACAGGAGAATTTCCTTTTAAAGCTCGTCTGCCGCACGGAGTACAATTTGACATTCCGCATCAATTGGGTGCAGCATGCGCGGCATGATTCCATACAAAGTGCTCCAGATGCCATGTTTATCATCAGAACCGATGCAAAATTAATTGATTTGGAATCCTTCCTCTATTTGGTAAGTCAAGTAATTTAAGGAAATCAAAGCCGAGCTAATCTTCCTTTAATCATTTGATACCCTAGTCGGATGACAGTTTCTTTACCATACCCGAGCTGGAATCAAATACTACATATAATGTTACGGCGTTGGCTGTGCACGCCGATGGCGCATATTCCTTTATAGCCATCGAGGAGGGCTTTCAAACATTGAGGCGTGGCTATCAGCCCAGCAAAATGGGCGAGGTTAGGCTGAAGCAATTTCAAGAGCAGCCCGACAATTTGCATCGCATCGCAGCGGTGGTCGAATGGCAGCCGTCAGCAGGTATTGGTTGGGATCGGGAGTATCATCGAAAAACCCGTATAATATCGTTTTTATCTTTGCAGAACGAAACTGTTACTTTGATATGATATACTATTCAACGGATAGCCAAAGCATGGAGGCGCCCACTCCAGTTCATTTTCGTGATGTAAGTGCATCATCATTTTAACCAGCAAGAGCCCGACTCATTATAAAATCGGCCGAGAGCAGGGGAGAACGGTCCTGTTTATGGAGCCGGAAATGTTCTAGCAGCCGATCCATCTTAGCCCAGCTCTAATCACTTTTACCCCAAGATTTTCCTGATCTCTACTACTTCTGTATACTTCCACAGCCCCGCCAGCTGTATAGTTATACAATACCCAATATGGAATTTGGGGAGCAGTTCAGGATTGGTGTGCGTACAGTTAACGACAAGAATAGCCTAGAGAGTCCAGTGCAGTGGCTCATACTGCAGGCGCCAAGCTGTTTGGATTGGTTTGATTACAATTATACGCTCTGCGGTAAGTTGGAATCGCATAGCATAAAGATAAATACTAATAAGAACTCTTTGCATTCCTTACAGCTCCACTTAAGCCGAGCAATGTCAGCGTTCAGCAGCAGCATTTCGATCAGGATGTATTGGCCTTAAATGTCAGCTGGTCACTGCCCCGATATCTGCCGGATTACTATACGCTGTACATACTCGATCTGCACACGGACAGCGAACAGGCCAAGTACACAGTGGCAGGCAATGCCAGCCATTTCTATATATCCAATATAACTGTGCTGGGTACTAACTTTGAGGTGCATTTGGTGGCGCACACAGAGGGCGGCCAGAATGCGTCCATGCAGTTTTTGAGCAAGGCACCGCTGGAGGTCTGGATGAAAGGTAAAGTGTGCTGCTTGAAGATTTATAAGCCTCCTGATTACTTCCCAATCGATACACAGAAAGCAGCGTGATTAAGTTAATACTCTTCCTTGTTGTGCCCGTCTGTTGCATACTCGCTTTGTGCTCAATGACGCTGCGCAAGCACAGACGCCAGGAGTGCAAGAAGCTGGAGACCAAGGAGCTCAAGTCAGCGCCCAATCAGGCTACCGATTTTCATCTTTCATTGATCAACAACAGCAGCCTGTTGGCCACGCTCGCCACCGAAGATAACTTTGAGCTCGACGATGAACTGGAGGTGGAGCCACATGCTGTGCTGCTGCAGGATGTACTTGGCGAGGGTGCCTTTGGCCTGGTGCGCCGTGGCGTCTACAAGCAGCGTCAGGTGGCCGTCAAACTGCTCAAAGGTAAAAGGGAAGCGTTGGTAGCTGCCCAGCTTATTAATGCCTTTGCTTAGACCAGCCCAATGAGGAGGATGTACAGGCTTTCAAGTGCGAAATACAAATGCTGCGCGCCGTTGGCAGGCATCCAAATATTGTCGGCATTGTGGGCTACTCGACCAGGTTCAGCAATCGCATGATGCTGCTCACCGAGTACTGCGGACTGGGAAGCCTGCAGAGCTTTCTACGGTAGGACTGGGTATGCATATTGGAAGCTTTCTAATGCCTTTCCTTGCAGCGACGAATGGAAGTTCCAGCAGGAGCGCAGCGCTCAGAACATGCGGCTTAAGCTAAACGCGGCAAAGCAGCCGAAGGCACAGAACACAACGCATCAGCAGCGCTCCAGACATCTACTGTATAATGACACACGCATTGAGGATATTAATGGTTCCATGTTGTCCACACTAGAGGAGGAATCGGAAACGGATCTGTCGCGAAACAGCAGCTGCCTCGATAGCTACAATTCGACCAAGGCAACGCTGGCTGCAGACAACAAATCTTATGGACTGCATGAGATTGAGAATATTGATGCGAATGCGGCGGCCGTATGTCTGAAGACCATATTGAAGCGCAACCAAAAGGAACAACCGCCTGGCAGGAGCTGCACGGTGAGCTTTGAGAATAAGGAGTACTTTGAGCCTCCTGCAGCCAATGAACAAATGGAGAGGCAGCCGCTCAAGTATGCCGATCTGCTGGACATTGCACATCAGGTGGCCGTAGGCATGGTAAGTGCTTAGCTGAAGAAATTATTAGACAATACTATATCCGTTTGTTCACAGGACTTTCTGGCACAGAACAAGATTGTGCATCGGGATCTGGCGGCACGTAATGTGCTCATCTCTCTGGATCGCACCATTAAGATAGCAGACTTTGGGTAAGTAATATGATATGCATTATATGGGATACATATTAATATTCATTCCATGTTAACTTGCCCGTAGCCTCAGCCGTGATGTCTACCATGAGAATGTCTATCGAAAATCCGGTGGCAGTGGCAAGCTGCCCATCAAATGGCTCGCACTGGAGTCGCTAACCCATCAGGTGTACACCAGTCAGAGCGATGTGTAAGTGAGCTTCAGTCTGATGGAACATATTTTAATGATCATAGCTTATTTCTTAGCTGGTCCTTTGGCGTGCTGCTCTATGAGATCACAACGCTGGGTGGTATGCCGTATCCTTCAATTTCGCCCAGAGATTTGCTGCATCTGCTGCGTCAGGGACTGCGCATGAGACGACCCGATGGCTGCACGGATGAAATGTATATAACTTTGGACTATATAGATAGATGGTTTGCTTTGCGGTTCGAGCAAAAACCAGGGTTTGCCAGGGGTTGGTTCGAACCGGAAACAAATTAGAGCTGCGGATTCAAATCCGCTTTTCACCCTTATATACAACTAACCAATCTTCCCATTAATTTGGAACAGGTTCGCACTGATGGAAAGCTGCTGGTGTTCGGTACCCGGCAATCGCCCCACTTTTGCCGAGCTTAAGCAGCGTCTGGACAAAATGATAGTGGCCACCAAGGAGGTGCCACTGCGTCTGCTGCAGCAGTCACGGCAACAGAATCTGCAGACCAACGAACAAACAGACAATCCGCATAGGTGAGCATAACTTGGATAGAACTTAGCCCAATCCAGATATTCTATAATCATAAATTCACAGCAAAGTGGAGCAGCTGCCGCCAGATGATGGAACCTACCTACAGCCTTTGCACTAGCTTGTGCGCAAGGAGGGATATTTGTTTGTAAATGTTTTCCTTAGTGCAATACCTTTTAAGTAATTAGTTAGATTTGTGTGTAGATTAGGGGTTTAAATTCAATTTATTTACATAGCGTTAACAAATAACAATGCTGATAAGCTGCAAAGATTTTAAAAAATATAACAATTTGTTGAAACCCAAAGATTACGTTGTGATGATGAAAGCACGCAGAATAATATGTTTATGTCCTGTGATAGATTTAGTTAATAGCTTAAAGGCATTTAGGAAGTAAAGATTAATGTGGTTCAATTATTGGGGAGCTTTAATCAAAGATTTGAATGGTCTTTAACAATAATAGAACGAAGCTTAGGAAACTGTATTTTTTATTTAACTGCCCGAGATCAAATCATAGCACACTGAAATTTGTAAGTCTTTGCTGGTAGCTGACTTTTGCTTTTTGTTCAGGCACAAAATTCGAAAGGTCCCCCACATAGAAATCGTTTGGTAATTTTCTTGAAAGTTCGGCTTTTTTTTTAATAACAGAGCTAGGAAATGTGCCAACACTGCTGCCGCATGGAATGGACGCCCTGTGCGCCAATACCCTATGCATGTCCGCTCTGTCCGGTGCGACAGTTATCCGATCGCTGCCACGGACCGAACAGAGGGGACTACAAGCTATTGTATCCCTATCCGTCGCCCAATCGCAAGCCGATCAAGCATACAGATCTGTGCAAGGACATATCCGAATTGTATACCTATGTGGTGGCTGCCAAAACTAAAGTTAAGAGGGGCACCAAGCGCAGAGGTAACGCAGCCAACCAGGCATCCGGCGATAAACAGCTGCGTATGCTGTCAACTTCTGCCTGGGATCAAAAACAACAACGACAACAACAACATCAGCAGAAGGCTCGAAGCCAGTCGTACCGGAGTAACGGAATCGATTGTGACATTCCAGCGCCATATATGGATCCCATACATGGCGAGGATACCTGGACTTGGAAATCCCGATATCCCGAGCCAGAAAAAGTGCTGCCCGTGCGTGCCCGAGTGGCACCGCCCAGTGGAAAGCGGGCCAGAACTGAGCGAACCGGATAGCTCGGCGCAGCACGCATTTCCCGCTCAACTGCGATCCAGCACGCACCTTTCCAATGTCCAGTAGACAACCTTTTTGCTCCAGTATGGTGGTCAGTCAGCTATAATACCACGCAGCGCCTCACCAGTGCGCGTTTCATAGTTGTGTTATAAAAAATCAAGAATAAACCAAAATTTGTTAGTTAAAAATAAAACTTAAAAGTGTCTTTTTTCAGGTAAACACCATGCAGGAATGCTGAAGATTTTCAACTGATCGATCGTTTCTTTGAGTTGTTACATGATAAAGTAAACTGATTGGCTAAATTGCTTAGTTTTGGTCTTAAAGAAAAATGTTTTCATATACCAACATAAATTCGATCAACTATTCCTATAAGTTGTACTTAGTATCTTTGCATAGTTTTACTAAGATCAACATAGACGGGAGCTGTCTATATCCTTGCGGCTTTTCATACCCATCCAGTGTATAAACACTTTTCTCCCTTCAGGTCTTTAAAAACAAATAAATTGATATCATTTTATCGACTCCCATATTTGAGGCCTTTTTAACAAGTTTAATGAAGAAAATTATATTTAGATTACACAAATATGGCAC
Organism: Drosophila montana; assembly: GCF_035044405.1. Taxonomy (NCBI): domain Eukaryota; kingdom Metazoa; phylum Arthropoda; class Insecta; order Diptera; family Drosophilidae; genus Drosophila; species Drosophila montana. The sequence continues at coordinate 1,559,454 of NW_026998080.1, forward strand.
CCAACCCCTCATATCCAGTTCCTTCATCCCATCATAAGTACACTAATTTAGTTTAGCTGGATTTAATATCTGTACAAGTGATAGAGCTCTTACATTCCAATTATAATAAATAGCTGCGTTTAAGCCGTGTAATAACGTGATGAGAAATTTGTATATAATTATGTAAAATTCATATAAGACCTTTGCTAATAAATGGATAGAAAACTATTTTGAGACCTCTTTTATCGATTTATAGAACCATTATTAGTTTTATAAATTAGAAATTTTAAGGAAATATACTTGGTTCACGCAAAGCCTGGTAATATAAGCTACTGGAGCACAAGCCAAATCCTCTCCATTCTCTAGTCTAATCACGATTGGAACTCGGCATAAACGCAGCTAGCAATACGAAATATCGACCCGCTGGAACAACAATCTAAAAGTATACATAGATCAGGTATATTATGACGGTTTATAGGCATAAATCTTTGTATATATATATTTCTTTTTATACAACACTCTCCGGTTCTTTGGACTTTCGCTGGTTTTTAGGCGTTATCTAATGGCGGCCATAGCCCAATCCGAGTATGTTTCGCGCCTGTGAGCAGAAAGAAAGAGAGTTTAGATAAGTTTAAACTGAGTGAAAGGTATCTCACCGTTATGAAAGCCGAGTTGAAGGAACGTTGAAATGTGTGCGTCATGCCCTCGGTCTGGGCCAGGGCCATCTGCAGCTGGACGGCCTCGTCCATGCGGTTCTTGAGGAACTCCCAAGTCTGTGCATGGCCTGCCGATGAGTCCTGCAGCATGTAAAGCTCTGTCATTTTCATGATTGTGGCCAAGCCAATGCGTCGCGTATACCAGCCAAACTGTGGAAGGATCAATGGGGATTAGTTGAGTAGAAGCTCTCAGTGAGTGGATTAGGTACAACTTACGTCGACGGAACGATCACCGGAATAGTAGCAGATGTCATCGACCAGCGTCAGCACCTGCGCCAGCGCTGTGGATGCATTCTGCGGCTGGGCAATCAATGCCATGGCCTGCGGCCACTGGCTCTTGTATGGCTCAATCATTTCCAGACGTTGGCGCACGGCCTGAACGAGAAAATCAAGCGGATCGCTCACCTCCTTCTGTCCGTTGTCTGTCTGCTTTTGCAGGCACTGCACCAGCTCTGCATTGCACTTCCCATTGAAGTGCGAGACGAGCGCAAAGCCGCCCTCGGGAAACATGCCATGGACAACGCTGGGAAAGCCGCACTCCTCGGCGCCCTGAACAATCGCCTGCTTGCTCCAGCCGTGCTGTGGCACATGCAGCATTGCCGCATCTAATATGCGGCTGCGTATGCCATCGACTTTGGCCTGCTTGGCCGCCTGCTCTGCGCTCTGTTTGCCCTGCTCGCCGCCTGCGCCCGTGGTGCCTCCATCCGCACCTGGCGGTGTGCATTTGCCCGGCTTCTGCTCGGCTGCATCGCGTTCCCGTTCGCGTTGCTCTTCGCGCGCCCGAAACTCGTCAAGCTTGTCGCTGTCTTTGGCATAGCTGCGTCTCAAACTGGAGGCGGGCTTCAATTTTGAATGCTCCTGCTGCTGCAGCTGCAGCTGCAATGTGTGAAAAGTTGCCGCTGTTCCGGTGGTGCATGTGGTGGCCAGCCAGCAGCCCTGAGCATCTGTAAAGGGTTTCAGTCAAATTGATTAAAGAAAAACTTAATTCTTTTTACTGGGCTGGTTACGAATAATTTTACATGGGCAGCTAAAGAGAGCTGAGAATTGTTTCGATTGCAAACAATTAAGCTATTCAAAAGTACATTTTATTTAAGATTCTGATTTGAGCTTTAAGTGAGCTTTAATTATTATTATTTTCATATCTGACATTTCTAAAGCATATAGATGACAAAAGCTTTGAGCTTTAAGCGAGCTTAATTTAAGTTAAGTTACCCAAAACATAATTTAACTAACTGAGAGTCGAGCTTTCCGCTTTAAGTGAGCTTTAATTGTATCCGACCAAAGCTTTAAGTAGCTTTCACATTTCTTAAATCATATATTTAAAGCTTCTAGCTTTAAGTGAGCTTAATTAAGTTAAGCTGGCCCAAATCTGAGTGACAAACATTCTACAAAACACGCGCTTGCCCCCTTCTCGCACCTCTAGTTTCTAATTGCAATTGAGTACAAACGACATTGGAGGTCGCGAAAAACGAGCAAAGCGTGTGCTGCGCAATTAATTAACACCTTTTGGAGCAGAAGAGCGTTAGATCAGCTGGGCCCAGTTTGTTGGGCAATTAACACCTTTTGGCCGCAAAAGCCCCAAATCCCCAACAAAACTAAACCCAAGGCCAAACAATTAGTCAGACAAATTTCGTTTTCATTACGCTTTCAGATATAAACATAAAAATATATGCTGGCTTCTGGAATTCTGGGGGTTTTTGTGCCTAGCGCTGCTCCACTTCCAGCTCCATGGCTGTGGGCGTGGTCGTGGTCGGGGACGTGGCCGTGGCCTGTTTGCGCCTGGCGATGCTCTGCTCGAGATTGTCGCTGGCGAGCAAATAGAGCACGCGCAGCGACTCCAGACCCGTTATGGAGCCGGCCAGCACTTCGAGCTTCTCGTCGCGTCCAATGTCCGGCAAGTTGCCGTCGCCTTCGCCCTCGCCGCCCATGCCGCTGTTGCTGATGTTGACGGCGAGCATGTTGAGCTGCTTCTGCATGAGCTCATCGTCGGAGGCGCTCTGGCCATTGCGCACACGCTCCCTGTACGCCTTGTAGTGGGCCAGCGAGAAGTTGAGCGCCTTGCCCAGCGGCTGCAGCAGACGCTCCTCGATCTCGGGCAGCGCATGCCAGAAGCCCGTACGATTCTCCAGGTCGGCCATGGCAAAGTAGCGCAGAATGTTTAGCGCATTGGACAGGCTGACCGAGTGCAGCAGCAGATCGGATTTGACATCCTGCGGCAGCACACAGATGCACTTGAGCAGCATGGAACGGAATTTGATGCCGCCGTAGACGTTACTGAGCGGCGCCTCCTTCTCCAGTTCGGCGGCAACCAGATCCTTGTACATGCCCGCCAAATAGCCCAAGATGCCGTCATGCTGCAGCGTCTCCAGCAGATTTTTCAATATAAAGTACTTGGCGGCATCCTCGAAGGCGAGTATATAGTGGTGCAGCACCTGCAGTCCCAGCTGACGCAGCGGCTCCTGCGCCGAGTAGCCGGTTATCTTGCACAGCGCCTCGCAGTAGCGCTTGTGCACCTCCAGATCGAGCGAGCGCTGTGGCACGGGCTCCCTCAAAATGCTCAGCATGTAATCGTTGAGACGCAAACCGCAGTGCTGCAGCGGCGGCTCCGGCTGCTCCAGCAGCACCGCCACCAAATACAGACTCGACTCGAACAGAAAGAGCGGTGCATAGATTTTGGGTGCCGTCGCCGGCAGCAGTTGGCCCACGAGCAGCGCATGGTAGTACATGGCGAGGGCGGGCAGCGGCAGTTTGTCATCGATGAGGAACATATTGTGGTTGCTCATCTCGTAGACGCCGGTGGCGGCATCCAGGCGACGTTTCCAGCGTGCGCGCTTCTCGACCAGGCCCAGCAAATAGTAGGGATCACCCAGGAGCCGTGTTATGTCCGATGTCAGCGTGTGCTGCACCTGCTGCACATAGGTCTGTGTCTTGCCCGCATTGGCCCGGGCCAGCAGATAGTTCTGTTGCGTCAGCTCCGGCCGCAGGCGCCATGGACTGGGCGTGCAGGTGTGCGCCTGGCCCGGCTGAAGCAGTCGTTTGGGCACATTGCTCACCTCCAGCAGGGCCAGCGGTTTGCCCAGCAGCTGCAGCAGAAAGCAGGTGAGCACATTGCGACGATTCAGGCCGCAGTCGCGAAAGATGGGCGCACGCGCATCCTGCTCGAGCACCGTCTTCAGCAGCGGCTCGTAGCACAAATCGATGGTAATGTAGTGGGCCATCAGCTGCTCAATTTGCTGCTCCTGCTCCAGCAAATGGGCCTGCTGCTCGTCGTAGCCCTCGCTCAGATAGTCCGGCAGCGGCAGCTCACGTACACGCGCCACCACCGACGACAGACACCACTCGATGGCCTGCGGCTTGGCGCTGCCCTGGCGCAGCAGCACCACCTGCAGGGCGCGCAGATAGGCCGAGAATATGGCAATGCTGCTGCTCTCCTCGATCTTCTCCATCAGCTCCAGCATGATTGGATGAAGTGGCGCATAGCTGGCCACAATCTTGAGCAGCTCATTGACGCAATCGAACAGCGGAGCGTCATCCACATTTGTGTCGTCTGTCAGCGTGGGAGCGCAGATTTCATTGAATAGCTCCAGCGCAATGGTGGCCATGTGCGGCTCGATTTCGGCAAATACTGTGGGACTCTGGAAGAGCATTTTGACGCCGTCGTAGTCGCGTTCGAGCAGCATCCGTTTGATGAGACGCAGCAGGTTCTCGGCTTCTGTTACCGTATCCATTTTCATATGCTGTTTAATTTACACTAGTTTCTAGGTTTTTTTTTTTTTGATACTTTTAACTCTGACTTTTAACTGAAAATTCTAAATAAGCTCGCAACCGGCAGCGGCAACATTTGCTTTATCCATTCTCCCCCTGACGTATAAATCGGACCGAGAAAAATAAAACAGCTGTTCGCTTTGAATGCCACTCTCGCACGTCTTTCGTAATGTATGCGTATGCGTAGGGGCGAATTGCGAAATTCAGAGGCGCGCGTCTTTGGTATGGTGTGTTAACAGTTGTGGCTTAATAGATAATTTACTTACTTAGCGGGAGCACAAACTTTTGTATGCGTATAACTTTTTGCAAACAGCGCACATTTGCCATTTTTGCGCTCCAAATGTTGTCTGCTCAACTGATATTTGCTTCCTCTTTTAGTGTTAGGTTCAAGCGCCATTCAGCGTGCGGCAAGTTGAGTGTTGTAAAGTTACTTTTGGTGCACCATTTACAGCACTCCATTTCTAGGGCTGCCAGTGCACTATAATACATAAATACATTTGAAGTGCATAAGCAAACTTTAAATAGCTCAAATTAAAATCTATTTATCAGCTTATCGGCTATATATTGTACTTCATTGTGAAATGGATTGTTCTTACATGTTCACAACAACAGCTGTTTGGTATTTTCTTATGATGCATTTTCCACATTTTAGTGGCTTGCGCCAACTGGTCACACTATTCAGTAGACCCAACGCTTTTCATTAGTCGTGTGTGCTGTTCGCGGTGCCAGCGCGCATAATTTTTATATTAATTTTTAAGCACAATTTTTGCAAACCACTGCAAAACGTTGTTAGTCAAATAAATTAACTGTGCGGCGCATTAAGTCAATTGATAGCAGCGCCACACAGTTAACACCACAAGTGTTCAATTTGTACGTTGCCAACGAAATATTCTAAGCGAATGCGGCAAAAAAAAAAACCAAAACGAAATCCAAGAATTCCAAAGCAAATAATCAAAACATTCAAATAAAACGAATTGATAAGGCATTTAAAAAAAGTGTACAATATCCATTAGAATAGTTAGCTTAAGCCAAAACAATTGTTAGCAGAGGAAATCAGCTAGACCAACCGATCCCCCAACGAGGGTGGAAACCCGTGAAAAGTGTTTGTGTGCTCCTGCGTGTGTGTATAAAAAACGAAAAAAAAATTGTGCATCTGTGTAAACGATGAGGAAAACCGTTGCGAAAAATGTGCGAGCAACAATTTAAGGCTGTTCCTGTTCTTAAACGGCATGCGTAGTCCGTAGTCCGTAGTCTTAAATCCAGTTTTATGCGAGGCGCTTCGGGCTTTAAATCGTTTCAACAACAACAACAAACTCCAAATTGCTTGGGCCCTTTTCGCCTTGTACACAGCACGCAATTCGCCGCCGCTGCCACCGCCACCGCCTCCGCCCGCAAAGGCCTTTGCCGCCGCCTGGTGGTTATTCCTGTTTGACTTCATTTTCGCTCGCTGCCAAATTGCTGCCACTTTCGCCGCAAACTTATAAACAACAACAATAACAACAATTATTTTTGGGCCACCAGTCAAAATGTCGACGCGTTCGCAATTAACCAAGGACCTCAATGGTGAGTAATCGTAATCGTTATCGTTTTTGTTATCGCCATCAAAGCCGCAACTGTAAACTCTTTACACACACACACCCCACCCACTCTTCTTCTTTGTTTTGCATATAACTGCTTGCACATTCTACATCCCCCTTGCACCCCATCGTTGGCTGTGTTGTTTTTGTTTTCGGCATTTTCTCTTTATGTTTTGTTCTTGACGTTTGCCTCTCGGCCGGCGCACTTCCGCTTGGCCACAATGTGACACGGACACGCCACACTGACGCTCCACACCCCACGCCCACCCCCTTGACTTGCCAGCAGAGGAACAGTTTGAGATGCTCTGAGCACTCACTTTCCAACTGCAGCTTGCATATTCTACACACATGCCGAAGTGTGCGTGTGTTTAATTCATATTCATTCGCATTGCTTGTCCTCCTATACCCTGTACTCATTAAGTATTGCATAGATTGGGTATATCTAGTTATATATAGGGGAAAGCAAGGATGGGGTGAAGAGTGAGAGAAAAAGTGAGTGTGACACAGAGAAAATAAATGGGATGCAACAGAAGAATAACAGTAAATCACCCTTCTACGCGCTTCTCATGAATTGATTTCGCATTTGAGTGCTGTACTGGGTATCTGCTAGTCAAGCATGCGCTGCTAGCGGAGTCTTGTTTCTTAATTGCTCGTGCGATGATATTTAATTGAGCTGAAATTCAGTTGAGCGCTGCAAAACAGAAAGTAGAAGGAACAATAATAACAATAACAACAATAATGACAACAACAAATAATAAAAAAAAAGCATTGCTCAAAAGCATTGGCCGCATCATTTATGGGCTTTATAACTGCGCGATAAACAAAATCCACAAACAGACTCATTTACAATGCCATTGCACAAATGTGCGTGTGTGTGTGCATGTGTGTGTGTGTTTGTTCTTATTGGAATATTGCAGTTAGTCAGAGTCTGTTTGTCATTTAAAGCGATTCCTCGATTCAACCAGGGAAATTGTAGACACAGCTGCCAGCAACAACATCGTCATCATCATTATTATAATAATTATCTTGAGTATGGTTGAAAAATATATATATATATATATGTATGTACAAGAATTTGCATAAATGCATTTACGTTTCTTGCACAATTGTTTATAATTGTTTATACTAAATAAACAAGTTTGTGCAACAATAATTAGGTCTTCAATTGGTTTTGTTTATTATTGTTGATAAATCAGAGGCTGGAAATGCACTTAAATTGCGATTTATAGTAAATAAAGTGTTTCATCTCTTTTCCGCCTGTGTTGGTGGATTTTGCAAAATAAGTGGAACCTGTAAAGCCAGTTTTAATGTCTCTTCTAAATTGTCTCTAGATGAGATGAATCTAATATGATAATAAAAGCAAAGTTGCATTCTCTAGTTTATCACCCATTTTCCACGCTAATGTATGGAATTCACTTTTTACTGGTCGTAAAAATGCAGCTTGCATTGCAAAGATATGTGAGAGAACAATTTTCATTTAACAACATTCTGTACATAATTGTATTTCTCCTTCGGGCGCAACATTTGTTTATTATTTATTTTTATCATATTTTGTGCAGACTTAACTCGTTGCCTCAACTACGATTAGGCGCTCAATTAGGGTGCGCTCGTTATCTGAATGACTCGTGATTAGGTCGCAGTCGGGCGGGGAACTTGATGCCGGTGATTAATGGACAGTCGGCAGGTGTCCAAAATGTGCTTTAACTTGGAATAACAGACACACTCACACACACACACACATTTGGTATAAATCAGACGCCCAATTGAGTTTCTGGTAGCGCCTCGAGTTTATTTTCATTTGATTTTCACGCCGGCATTTTCTTTGGGGGCGCAGCTGCAACAACAATTCGTTGTTTGTGCCACATAAATAAAATTGTCAATGCATCAAGTTGCTCCAAATTCCAATTCCAATTCCAAAATCGAAAATAAAAACATTTGCCTAAGTTACGAGCATCAAGTGGAATTTCTTGTCTAATTGGAATATGGCTAATTGGAAGCCAACTGTGCGCACAGCAGGCGCAGCAAATGTTGCACCTGGGCCCAGGCTCAAGACGCAGACAATGTGACAAAGGGGCTGGCAGCGTGGTAGGGAGCGGGGGGCGGTGGGGGGAGGGCGGACGAGGTGCTGCTGCTGTTGGGTTCTGGTTCTTGTGGCTCCTGTCATTGCACTCAAATCAAATTAGCGCGAATGCCAACGAACTTGATGAAAATTGCCAGCTAAGGCAGTTGCTCTCAAACTGTAAGTGGACTCTGATTCGGTGTGGCATTTGTTAACGTTGTTGTTGTCGCTGTTGTTGTTGTTGTTGTTGCCACTTGCTGGTGTGATTGTTGTTTGTTGACTCTTCACGTTCGTCGCGCTCTGAAGCGCTGTCAAGCGTTAACCAATTTCCGGTGGCCCTTCTAGCGATGACGTCTATATGGAAACTTTTTGGAATTTCACTTCTAAACGTTTGTAATTCGGGGACTATTTAGGACTACTGAGTCGATGATTTCCCCATCACTATCTCTTTATCTTATCTACTTAACACTCTATATATCTAGTATAATTTTTTTTATTTTTTCTTAATAACTTCTTTCATTATTTTTTCCAATTTATTGTTTTTTCTTTAATAATATAGTATATAATGAGGTTTAAAACTTAGTTATGCAAGAATTTTCGGCCAAAACCTAGAAAAAAGGATTAACTAGGCTCGGCGGACACTGCCAAATTCACTGGCATAAGCGGAAAATAGATGGGAAAACTGCAAGAAATCTAAATTGATTGGAGATCTGGTTTGCAATGGGAGATACCTGCTTTAAAAATATTGCAAAAAAATTAAAAATTAATATCTACTTAACAATTACACTCAAAGAAAAAATGTGTCTTATTTATATATAAACTTAAACCATGTTGTGCAGTGCACTCTGCACACCTTACGGTCACACCCAACACACGTTGCAGTCTCGCTCTCCATTTCTCGCTCCCTCTTTCGCTTTGCTCGCTCACGTTCCCAATTGGGAATAGTCTGATAAGCGCAATGTGCTGATAAGAGGCGATCGCAATTGTCGCACTTCGCCTCAGTTCTGAATTCGACGCGGCCGCAGCCAAGACTGGCTAGCAGAGTCTACGTAACTCTGTCGAGATCGGGTGCCCAGGGGGCGCGATTCGTAATTGTTTTCATTATTATTTTTATTGTTATTTGTAATAACTTTGTGAATGTGAACAAAATGTACACAAACGAAATGATGAATCACATCGATCAGTATTTGCGGCGCATTATCGAGCTGCAGATACGCGACGTGGTGAGAAAAGCCAAAGACAAAGGTGAATATACCGCATGTATCCATAATAAAAGATACAAAATTACATTCTTTGTACTCAATGCAAGTTTTACACGGTCTCATGAGTGCGTCATCCTTTGATAATGCTCGTAACACTCGCTGACCAGCACACCAGCAGAGTGTGGGCGAGCGGCAGGGAGGGGGGTGGGGGCGTTCTTTTTCGCACGCCATAAAAAACAAACGTCCGGAGCGGCTGCTGCTGCTGCACCTCTTTTCAACGGAAATTGACTTGTTCAACATTTTACAGCACTAATTATCGTTTTTTTTTGTTTTGTTTATTATGCGCCAAATCTTATAAGTCTTATCAGTACTGCCCAATTCATTTGGGTAGGTTTCAAATACCCTTTCCTTTACGTTTTTATTTACGAATTTTAAATTTATTGCCTGCTAACTTTTTGCAGTTTTATGGTCACTCTAATGTCGGGCTGGCTGATTTATTGCTAATTACTGGTCACACTCCCCATTTAACTGTTATTCTCACGCTCATACACAGCTCTTATACGCGCATAATAAACTAGTATATTAATAACTAGATAACCCCAACTTGCTTGGTCAATTTATTGCTGTTTTTGTCGTAAATTAAGGCATAATTTCAACGGTTTCTGGACATTGAACTGCTAATAATAAACAAACTTGTTACTTAATTGATAATTTGTAGTTTAAGTATGACCATTATCCGGTTCCTGCCCTTTTGATTACTAAACTCTTTGTGGCCGGAAGTCAAGGCTGGTTCGATTCCGAACCTCAAATCAGGAAGTCGGTTTGAACTGTAAACCAAACTGGCGACGATTTTATTGTGATTTTCCTAGCCCTATTTTGACCCTCTATCTTAACTTGAGCAGCTATCTTTTAGTTGTTAAGCAATCCTGCATCTTACCCAAACCTCTTTTGTATTTATAATTGTAAAATTGATTGGAAATTCGCGTTTGATTCACACAGATATTTGCCACAACTCTGTGGCAATAGGAAAAAAACGAGTTTGCCCGAAATTAATGGATCCACTTTTTATGGGGTCTGCCTTCCAGCCAAAAATGCAAAACTATGGAAATTTATTGGATGGGCTCAGCCAGTGAAGGCCATGAGAGTTTTGTGTATGCGTATGTGTGTGTGTGTGTGTGTGTGTGAGTGTGACCCCTGAATGACCTAGTTGCTGGCCAATAAATGCACCCGCTCAATAATTCATGCTGCCAATTAAACATTTGCCGTTTGCCGTTTGCTCATTTGCAATGCAACTAATGGCAAATTGTATGCAATTAGTGCTAAAAGCTAACCAACCTCTCCCTCTGTTACTTTTACTCTCTCTCTGTCTATCTCTCTCTGGCTCACTCGCACGCTCTCTATGTTGAGCATGTTTGTGCTAGTTTCCCGTCTTGCTCCATTTCCAGTTATCCTGCCTGCATCTTGCGTCTCATTAAGAAACACACACACACACACACACATGCACACATTTTGCATTCGCCGTGACAATTTGGGTGGATTGAAAGTTGGTGGGGAACTCAGAACCCGTTTGACAGCATCTCGGCTTAAAAGAAGCGACACACAAACGCGCAGAATTGACACCAGCACCAAAATATAATATATAAAAAAATCCAAACTCTAAAAAAAGCTCGAGCTGTGCTCTATTTTGAGGTCGGGTGAAATTGTGTCACCTGAACAACAGCTACACCAACAACAACAAGTGACGTTAATGAGGCACGCCTGCTGCAGTGCTCAGTCAGTCGCATCCCTGACCCGCTGCTGGCCAGCCGCACTGCTCTGCTCCACTTTGGTATTTGGGAGATAGGAAGAGAAAAAAAAAGATAGGTAGAGATTGGGTGAGAGTGTGCGAGAGCATGTGGATAACCTGTCGCTTTCTATGGCTTGTCATAACTTTGAACAATGTGTCCGTAGCTTGAAAGCTCAACGTCCAAATTCGCGCAAAAAATAACTGCGTTTTGAGGTCAAAAAAATTGAAGCGCTCACCCACTGGAATTTACAAAGGCAGCTTAAAATAGATTTACAGCAATTAGAACAAAAAGCGTCTCTGCTGTGCTTAACATCTTCAGGGTCAGTTAATTGTTTACAGTATTAACAGAGGCGGCAAGCGCACAGCTGTCTGTCCATGTTAACAGCAGCAAAAACAATGACAGCTGTTAATAATGCGCGAAAGTAAATGGCAATAGCCGCCAGTCGGTCTGTTGTCTGTCTGCCTGCCGCCCACTCTCTCCCACTTCCTCGCTCTCTCTCACCCCCGCCGCTCCATTGTGCAAATATAATTAACATAACGTAAAGTAATCACAAAGTTGTGTGTAAAGAAAACGAAAATAAAAATCTTCGTTTAACTTTCTTTTGTGCTGTTGCTGCTGCTGCTGCGCTTGGCTTCAGCTACAGCTTTGACTGCCAGCGCTGCGCTGCTGTACCGTTAGCATAAGCAGCTGCGGCGAGGGCTTGCCCATTGTTTGTTGTTTTTGCAAACATTGAAAGCGATTGTCGCATTCTTTTTGACTTCAAAAACGTACTTGTAAGAATAATGTGTGTGTGTGTTCACATTTAATTGTAGCTGTGTATGTGTGAGTAATCGTGTCTATATTTGGGCTGCGCTGTGCCTAATCCTTTGCAAACGAGAAGCTTTTAAGCTTGACTTGGCATACATGTGTACAGAACTATGTAAGCATTTATGGCGTTACGTGCAGTCGCTGTCAAACTGTGCAACTGATTCTAGTCTCATATTTATTTAGTTCTCCACTGAGTTTTGACAGCCTTTGTGCTGCTAACACGACACGCTCGCATTTACGAGTGTGTATCTAGATGCAACAAAAAGAGCGCACAATCAACTAAACACACACACAAGTGTTTTAATAAAAGGCTCAGACACGGCGACACACACACACACAGCCAGAGACACGCCCACAGCTGCACTTGTAGCTGAGTATTTTGAACTCGTGTAATCTCTGCAAAAATATATACACATATATATGTGTGTGTGTATATACCAACAGCAGCAGCAACAAAACTTTGCCAAATTGGGTCACACTTATCGTGTGCTTCCCCCTCCCCCGCTCACTTGGCATGCTGTCAATGTTGTTAAGCTGGCAAAATATGTTATCCAGATGAAAAAACTTATTTCGAGCTTGCTGCAGCATCGGTTCTTTGACCCCACTCAAAAGATAAAGTATCGAAAAGGTATCGTTTCAACGTCGCGTTTGACCTGTGTCTTATCAAAACGTCGAACCGACCCGAAATTGACCACAGTTCGCAATTAAAGTTAAATTTCCTTTAAGCGGAAATGAAGTCGAGACTGCGAGACGGCTGCACAGGTAATTATGAGCCCGAATGGGAGCATGGCCAACGTAATTGCTGTAGGGTACATTTTTGTATCGGGGAAATGTCTGTTTGCCAAATGACTAATAAAATCTCGCGGGCCAGACAAAAATATACATATGTACATACATATATAGAATAACAGTAAAAGTTCAGCGAATAACGGCTATTTTGATGTCAGATCTGTTTACGTTACAATCTTTTATACTTAGTATAAAAACTGTTTTTGGAGCTTACAAAGAACTCTTTGTGAAGGAAAACTATTACGAAAATTGTCATTGGGACCAAAGTGGATGAAAGAAATATGAGACAGTTTTGATTACAAGCAGATTCCTGTACATGTACAGTAATTTCGTGAATATCATTACTTCATTCAGTTGTAAGCTCGATGAAATGTTTACACTGGGGTATTATGCAGTCACAGTCACTGTCAATAGTCGGTGATAGCAAACTTGTTTGAGATAATAAACTTTATTGCATTTACTTTAAAAGAGGCTATCATAAACGTGCCGCAAGGCATGTCGACTGAAGTACATAAATGTTTGCTAAAGTGGGGCAATCAAATGCGTTTTAAAATAATAAAAATGTGTTTTACATTCTTGTCTAAGTTTCTGTAGTTACTTTTTATGTAGTTCCCATAAGGAAAATTCTTAAAAGTTAATTTACACAATTCGGAAGTACTTTTAAAAAAAATTTCATAAAGTTCTTAAATGTATTCAATTTATTTTAATAACATTCTGTTAGTTTACAGAGCATTAAGAGTTCTGCATTGAGGTTGGATTTCTTGCATCCCAACGACAAATGCTATTTCATTGCCGCAGACATTCGCTCGCCTGTGTGCGTGTGTGTGTGTGCGTGTCTGTTCGTGTGTGTTCATCAACAAAGTCATTGTGATATTGACATAGTGTCGACCGATGAGCACTTGCATGCAAGAACAGAACAACAAATATACTAAGTAATCAGCTCTGGCTACCGTTCTAATGTGCTAGAGGGAGTAGGCAAGAACGGCGAGAGCGAGCTTTTGAGCCGCAGCAGCTGTAAAAGCGTCAAACAAAGTTCATTCACATTTTTTTTCTGCAATTAGGAGAAGCAGCCGGCAGCAGAGCAGCAGCAGCAGCCAAATGTTTTGCTCTGGCTCACAGTTAACTGTCAATGTTGCCGCTTGGACGCTTCGCTGGCTATGCCCCACGTTTCTGATGGCGATCTTTATCATTGTCAACGCTGCGCGCCGGAACTAAGTTGCTCATACCCTGCACAAGCTGCTAAAACGAGTATATTGGTTGTACAATGTTGAATGTTGATTGTTGAAATGTTCCGGTATTAGCTTAAGTCACAGTTGAAGGGCCACTGTTTTTAGGACAACAGTTTTAGAAGTAAACAGACTGCGACTGAGTGAAGCTGTTATGAAACTGTAAACAGGGTATTGCGCAGTCGGTTGCACCCGACAAAAAAGAACTTATCTCATAGAGGTTTTTTTTGTTTTAGTTTACTTTGGAATAGCTGGCGCCGTTATAAGTGCCCCGCATTGGGTGGCTCTGCCCCTGCCACAAGGTGTATGTGTGTGTGTGTGTTGTGTGTGCGTGTCTGGAGGTCTTAACAATCGTTGTTACTCATAACACACACAATTGGCACTTAGAGGCGCGTTGTCAGCCATAGGCAAAACCCCGTTTGTCAAATGTCTTTTCCTCTGCTGTTTTGGCCACAATTTTGCGGCCGTTTAGTGAGTGTGGTCAGGGCCCTAATTGCTCCCGCGGCTCTTTTATGGCATGCCCCATGCAAATCCATTGCCAACTACACACATACATACATCTACGTACATCTATATATATATATATATGTACTTCTGTGCGCTTGCTTTTTTCACTTTCCCTTCAGCCTACAAATTTGTTTAAGGAATTTGTAAGCGTAAAAATAAAGAGAAAACCATTAAATTTGTTTTAGACCCTCGGCTGTTAACGATAGCGTTCTCTTGAGGGTGATTCATAGGAAATATATCCCTAGAAAAGAAGAAGACAAGCGGGAATCGAGTTAAGCATGGATTCATTGCAATTTCTTTACTTCTGCTTTGATATACATATAAGAAGGAAACTTCAAGTGGGAGTTACATATAGTATAATACTTATGAGTTATAAAAAGGATTAATAACGGTTTATTTATAGTAAATCTAGAGCATATTGTACAGCCAGGCCGCATACACAGTTATTTCTTCAACTCTGATTAATAATTTACGATGCGTAACTCTTTTTTTTCCCCGGGCAAATTTCTTTATTCGGATTCTACGACCTTGTAAAAGGGTAGAAATTCTTGCGTAATACCCATTTTTACTTATGTGAAACGCGTTTCAGTTTCTATGTAAACTCCAAAGATCCCCCGTTTTTGACTATAATAACTCTAAATATATAACTTGTTAATTAGTTGCCTCAATTTCGTTTATTTATTTATTTTTTCGACATGCCTTAAAGTTTATATTATGTTTCCCTTTTTTTTGTTATAGCCTATTCAAATTAGGTTTATAGTTGAATTTGCGGCTCTGCCGTCGTTAGCTGCCAAAATATTTGACATTTCAATTCCAGTTTTGCCGTAGGGATCACATGCCCAGACAAGGAGTCATAATGCGCAGATACCCCATTTGATACCCTGCCCGCCGCCTCTCTTCCCCGGCAAGCGCTCCTTCTGTCCGGTTTGTGCCTTGTGTGCCATCCGGGCATACTTGAGATTTGGCGTGCCTGTCGCATGACATAATGCTCGCACAACAACAACAACAACAACAATCAAAGTGTTCTGTGCCACAAGTTGCCCCCCGGCAACCCCTTTGCTCCTCCCCCGCTCCGCCCCGCCCCGCCTACAGTACGCTTTTGCTGGCATTGTCAAATGCACATGAAAATATCTCACTTTGAATAAATTCGTCATTGTTGTGTGTACAAGTGTGTGTGTGTGTGTGTGTTGGGGTGTGTGTGCTAAGTAGCTGGAAATGTATATGAACATAGAGGGGCTTGGGACTTAGCCAACCGAGGGGGGGGGGGGGGCGGCGGGGGTTTGAGCTAAGGCTGCAAAACTCGGCGAAATTTCAAATTGTGTTTTATTTTTATTTTTGTTGCCTTCATAAAGTGTCTACGTGTTTTGGTTTGAAAAGGCAATACACGAGTTGCTGTCACCCATCTCTATGATATAACACTCGTAATAAATATTGGCATGCATAATAATAACAACAATTACGTGCAGATACCCTATACATATATATAGTTATAGATATAGATATGCCCGTGAATATGGGGATGTCAATTTTGGTGCATGCGCTTAATTGCTTTTGCCAATTAATTTTAATTAACCCCGGCTAATAATTGCACTAATTAAACCAGCTAATAATCTCGTTCTTCTTCTTCTTCTTCTCCTTCTTTTCGTTTGACAGAAAGCGTTAAATCGATTTTGGGTCGCCACACAAAAATCTTGGTCAAGTATATGGTCAAATTGGAAACGAAAGGCGATAAAACGGAGAATCGTGTCTTGGTAAGTGTCGAGAGCAGCAGCAGCAACAGCAGCAACAACCACCACCAAAGTGACTTGGCCTCAGGTGTTCCTCATCAGTCCGCCTGCCCCTGCCCCAGACACTGCTCCACTTCATCTAAAGATTTGCCACGGCTCTGGGCTGGAGTCGGCCTCTGAGTGTCTGATTTGTATATGAAATTGCACGCTGCGATGATTCGCTTGCGGCTGCCCAGCCAAATTGCATTCAAATGAATGCTGATGCCCTGTAATTGAGTGGCATGCAAATGGGGTCTATTAGAGTAGAGCGTGCCGCTTGCAACAGTCCTAAGTGGAGATTTAATTAATTTTGTGGATTATTTGAGGCAAAAAACGGGAGAATTTTGAGACTGAAGTTGGGGCTAAATGATTTGAATCACAAAATACAGCTTGTCGAATGAAAAAATATATAAAACTTAAGCTATATATCGATTTTTTCAATTATTCAATGAAAAAATATATAAATATTAGGCTATATATCGATTTTTTACAATCACATTTATCAAATCTTTCAAATATTAGCTTGAAATTCTTATTTACAGCTTTTAAATCTTTTATGTACCATATGATTATCTAGACCTTTTGGCCAGTTCTTGAAGCCTTATAGTCTTCAATAAGGATAGAATTTTTCTTTCCGCTAAAAAATGAAGAACTGAATACACCAAATTCCCATGAGCATTATTTAGTAGATGAAAAAAATGTAAACTATAGTTTATATATAATATCTAAAAGGCAAATTAATGAGCTTATGCCCAAATTCTAATCCCAATAGTATTCAGGAACAACAAAAGGCAAAATTTCAAGCACTTGTTATTTTTATATTCCATCTATCAATCTTGAGCTTCCAGAAGATCTATGGATTCTATGGATCTGCAATATTCATAAGCTGTTCATAATATATATATTTATTATTTCATTCTCTCCTTCAATTCCTGATATCTTCAGATTGAGCTACCATCAAGGAGTATTAACTAGTCTGTCCTTTTATACCATTTAGTCACTCACCTGACAAGTTTATGTCTCTCCTTGTCACTCTCCCTCTCCCTCTTGCTCTCTCCTTCATCTATCTACCTGCCTGTCTGTTAATTGGCAGCTGTTGGCAGCTTAAAGGTAGCCTTTCGATATTGCGTCCATCGAGTTGGCCTCAAAACTCAATTAAAAGCAAACACTTTGCCTGGCGCAAAAGTATTTAAAGTGCCTGGCTTATGGCCCACGCTTGCCCCATTCGTGCTTTTCACATAGCTGTAAATGTAATTGATATTTTATAGCATACTTAGCGACGTTTTACCCCCTACCCCGTGCCCGCTGTCCTTCTGCCTGGGCTTATGCTAATTTCTCGCCTCGTTTAAAGTCACATGACTGGAAAATTGATTTAGTTCGAGGGCCGAGGCGTACAAAAAAGCCGCTTATGTAGTCGCCGAGACAAAGTGTCCAATTACCGGAGCCAACAACGGTTACTTAGCAGCAGTCCCTCCCCCCCTCCTACATACCCCACCCGCCCTATGCTACCCTAGAGCGCACCTACTATAGTGGCAAGTGGCAAGTGGCTAAATGAATTACAGAACGCACTTTGATTTCCAATTAAATGCTGCAAAAAGTTTTCCTTTACAGTCAAAGAAAATTGAGTTAGCCGCCATCGCCTCACGGCAACCACGCCCCGCCCCCGCCCCCGCCCTAACCCACTTTATGGGGCCTTCCATGCAGTCGGGATTCATTCTCATTGCACTAGCTTTTAGTGATACCACCGACCAGAGGCGCACTCGATCCCAGCCCAAACGTAGCCCCTACTCTTGACCTCCCTTCTGCATTAGTTTTGCTTGTTTACACGTTTCAAGAAATTTCCCATCAATTTGCACTTAAATTAATTACCAATGTTATTTAAATGAGTTGCAAAATACTTTTTCTAAGAATACAATTCATGTTCTTCAAAACTTCAAAGCTTATTGAGATCATTTCTTATAAAAATACTACTCAATCTAAGATATGTTGGACATCTCCGATCCCATAAAGTATATATATTCAAGATCAGCATCAACAGCCTTGCATAGTCTCTTGATGCAGGCAGTACACTTTTTTGGGAACCAGCCAGATCGGACCACTATATCATATAGTCGCTATAGGAACGATCGGTCCAAAAGTAGGTTCTTGTAGGGAAACCTTCCTATTTATCAAGGTATCTTGACCACACTCTACAATTATAAGTTTCACTTTGCGCCCAACATATGTATATAGAAAATCTTATCAACATCGGACCACTATATCTTATAGCTACCATAGGAAACATCGGTCAAAAAGTAGCTTTTTATATGGAAAAATATTCAGTTTTCAAAGCTATTTTTATCAAACTCAGCATTTACAAGCTTCACTATTCTCACATATCTGCAAAAGGGAAATGTCTACAAGGGTATTAAGTCTTCGGCGTGCCAAAAGATGTCCTAACTTTCTCGTTAATTCTCGTTAATTAACTTTAAAATACCTTAATCCTTAATATTCTTTTAACCAAAACTTGTTTATTTCTGTGCAGGTTTTTACGCCCGTTCGCATTTATTTGCTCAGCGCCAAGGTGCCCACAAAGGTAAGAGTCTAGCACTTTATAATAATTAATTAATATTTAATTGGTTTTTCTTAATAATTTCTCAACACATTTTCTTGTTGCAGATCGAATGCCATTTCCATTATTTGGACATTGTTGGCGTCGAGAGCAAAAAGTCAACACATTTCTCGATTGTGACCAACGATCGGCCATATTCGTTTGTCACAACCGGCGATGCGGGCAATTTCAGCGCGGTAATAAAACCCATAACTATCTAATATGCATCTACATATATCATATTCATAATACTCTTTCTCTACTGCAATTCACAGAGCGCTGATGTCATTCTAACCGATTTAGCCTCGGCCATTAAGCAAATATTTCCAACAGTTCCTCTCAAATACATCATTAAAAAGGCAAGTACCATAAAACTGGACACGCAATCGAAGCAGTTGTATTCGTATAATTGGGGGAATTTGAGCTAGGAAATGATTTATACGGTTTATCTAGAAAGATCAAAGATCAGATATAATAGAAAGATCAGCCCAACTTTTAGGTATAAATAAATATATATAATATAATAATGTGTACTCTATATACTTAAAACTTAAAAGAATACTATATACATTATACGATATATAAAATACTATATAATAAATATAAAATGCTGTCGAAGCATTTGTATTCGTATAATTGGGGGAATTTGAGCTAGGAAATGATTTATACGGTTTATCTAGAAAGATCAAAGATCAGATATAATAGAAAGATCAGCCCAACTTTTAGGTATTAATAAATATATATAATATAATAATGTGTACTCTATATACTTAAACTTAAAAGAATACTATATACTTTATACCATATATAAAATACTATATAATATATATAAAATACTATCGAAGTATTTGTATACGTATAATTGGGGGAATTTGAGCTAGGAATTGATTTATACGGTATATATAGAAAGATCATAAAGTCAGCTCAACTTTTGAGTATCGTATCATATATACTATACTCTATATGAAATATATATTCTATATACTAGAAAAACTTTAAAGTATACTATATACCTTTTACTATATACTACATATTATATACTATATATATAATACTATCGAAGCATTTGTATTCGTATAAATGGGCGATTTTGTGCTAGGCAATGATTTATACGTTATATATAGAAAGGTCAAAGAGTCAGCTCTTTTTTTGAGTATAGTATCTCTATACTCTATAAGAAATATATACTCCATATACTTAAACTTTATTCTATATATATAATCCTATATACTATATACTCTATAATGACCCAGTTACTTTACTAATCCATAAACTAACTACTTGGAAAAGCTGAAAACTTTTCGTATTACTTTTCTTCTTTACTTAGTTGTTTTGTAGAGTAAACTGAAAGTTTCTTTGCAAAGTTTTTTATTTATTTTTTCTGTGTGTGTTTTTTTACGACATTTGCGAATTTCCATAGAAACTATTTTCTTATTACTTGGTTTCTAAGGCCGCAGATGAAATGACTCAGCCACGCATGAGCGAAATTCTCTAAAATTGAAATACAATGTTCATGAGAAGGTTGCCTTATGCCTGAAAATAAACAACAATCAAATTTTATTTTCATTTTATGCGGGTGAAATCATATTTTGATACGAATTTTTAATTAAGTTTTTCTCACACATTCTCTTAATCGATAGAAATCGATGCAGGGCTTCTTTATTTATCTATTAAACGTTTCGATACAACTTTTTACGAACTGTTTAATTGGCTTAGAGGGGGCGGTGCGGGTGTGTGGGCGTGTGGGCGTGACCTGGGTTGCATGACCTGGTTGTGCGCCTGAGTCGACTGCCCGACTGACTCACGATTTAGCTTTAATTGAAGCTTAATTTAATATTTATCGGGCACAATGGCCCACAGTCAGCTATTAAAGTTTAGCTTTTGACACAGCAATTCATAAATTACATACATTAAACAGTTATTTCGTTAAACAAACAACAAATCGGATTCAATTTTATGGAAGTCATTTAATATTTGTGGTTGGAACTAAGACACAAGACTGTGAAT
This sequence comes from Drosophila montana, assembly GCF_035044405.1. Taxonomy (NCBI): domain Eukaryota; kingdom Metazoa; phylum Arthropoda; class Insecta; order Diptera; family Drosophilidae; genus Drosophila; species Drosophila montana. The sequence continues at coordinate 1,580,231 of NW_026998080.1, forward strand.
CCATGAAAAATTTGTTTGTGGTTCGGTTCGAACCAAGATCTCGACTTGGGATTCGGTTCGCATCATCCTTTGATAAGATTTGTCTGCAGTTCAAATATTTAAGTTATTTAAAGAATGATTTTAAATAGCGCCAAATTTTAGATGAAAGAAAGAAAAAAACAAATAAGGAACTCACTTTAATGATTATATCGTACTTTTTTTAAAGACTAACAACAAAAAATTATAATTAAATATAATATTTTATTACTAATATAGAAAACAATAAAAATATTGTAGAGTATTAGTATTATTATCAATATATCAAAATATTATCCTTATTATATTGAATTATTATTTAGATTTTAAGTAAATTCTGATATTAACATAAAGTAAGTTTCTTTTTATACCCTAAACCCATTGAAAATGGGTAAAAAAGGGTATTACTTATTTGTGCAAATGTATATAACAGGCAGAAGGAAGCATTTCCGACCCTATAAAGTATATGTATTCTTGATCAGCATCAACAGCCGTGTCGATCTAGCCATGTCCGTCTGTCTGTCCGTATGTATGAACGCAAGGATCTCAGAACCTATAAGAGCTAGAGATATTCGATAACTTGCCCCGTTTCCAAGTAATCGATAAAAATCGATACCGAAATCCTATTTTTTTAGCAAATTTGTTAAATAATTAGAGCTAAAATCACCAAACTTGACATGTAGCTTCTAGAGAAGTATATATATATCAAGAATCTTTCATTTTATACCTTTCGCCTGTTGGAAGAAGAGTGTTTAGGGTATCCCCTAGTCGGGAGCTCCCGACTAGAACCTTTTACTTGTTCTTTATTTGATTTGCAATTCATTGCCTCTCAATTCTTCTCAAAATTTCTTCATTATGAGATCTTTAGTTATTTTGGTATTTTTTCTTTCTCTTTAAATGTTATGTAAAAATAACATATTATTAATTTAAATAATAATACTACAAATATCACAATTTATATAGTTCAGCCTAGAAATCACTTTAAGTCTTCTCCCGACAAACTTCTAAAAATATCACATTAAGGCGCTCTCTTAAATCATTTGATTAAATTGTTAATGAAAGATGATGTGAAATGTTGTTGACAGAGCACAAACATAAGCACCTACAAACGCACACACACACACACTCAATTAAGCTTTTTGGGTTTTAAATTCGTTGCTGCTACTTGAGCTTAATAATTCAATGCATTTATAATGATTCAAGTTGTTGTAAATTATGCTGCAAGCACTTATGCAAATAACTTGACTCATCGCAGCGCCCACATTGTCTGCATTCGCTAACAGTTTTTGCATTTTAACTCAGCTCGTGTCTTGGGCGTGTTCAGCAACAACAACAATAAAAACAACAACAACAACAACAACAAATGGCCAACAAGTTGTCTAGATAACTGCCGCGCGGCACGCAAGTCTAAAGTGTTAATTGCGCTGTTGACGCCCTTTGGCAGCGGCACAAATCGCTCATACGCCGCGTTTTCCCATAGCCTTAGTCCATAATTTTCGCTTACTTCAACTTATCTTGGCTATTATTTTTGCTCCTCTCTCTCTCTCTGTTAGATCGACATACAACCACCGGAGCGAGAGACAATATTCTCGGAGGAATTTCGTCCCGCGGATCCGCGCAATATTGGTCCCTGCGGCGGTTTCAGTGCCCAATATGCCTGCATGTGCGATTTTCATGGTGTCCCGTATCGCGAGGAGGTCGCCTGGGATGTGGACACCATTTACTTGTCCCACGACACACGACTGCTCAACCTGCGCGATTTCGATCATCTGGAGCCCAAGTGAGTACAAGTCAATTGGCCATATACCTAAATAGATTTATGTTAATGAAAATTGAATGCTTTTAATCTGTTCTACTTAAGTTCAAAAACACAAAATATCGTTAGTTGTAAGTCCTTTTGGCTGTTAATGTTAATGACAAATGTTAATGTTAGGCAAATGTTAAGCTCATGTTAATGTATTTCCTTCTTTTTCACAGAGACTTGATGGCATTAGTTCTGCTAAGTTAAGACATATTTTAATGTTAAATCAAATGTAAAGCTCATGCTAAATTATTTCCTTCGTTTTCATAGAGACTTGATGTCCTCTGTTTCGGCTATGTTTAGACAAATGTTAATGTTAGGCAAATGTTAGGCTCATGTTAATTTATTTCCTTCGTGTTCACATAGACTTGATGGCCATTGTTTTGGCTATGTTAGGACAAAGGTTAAGCTCATGTTAATTTATTTCCTTCGCTTTCAGAGAGACTTGATGGCCATTGTATCGGCTATGTTAAGACAAATGTTAATGTTAAGCTCATGTTAATCTATTTCCTTCGCTTTCACAGAGACTTGATGGCCATTGTTTCGGCTCTGGAATATAATACGTTTTTTCGTGGCCTAAAGGCGGCGCACATGCGCCTCTCACACGAGACGCTGGAACGCATTCTGCACGTGCTCAAGCGCTCCATGTGGCTAGAGGAGCTGCATCTGGAGTCCTTAGGTTTAAGGTGAGTTTCAAAATATGTTAGCAGTTTGTATGTTAATTTCTTCTCTTGGTTTTTCAGATGGGATTTCTTGAATAAGCTTTCGATATCTGTGATTACCAACAGCAGTCCAGCGATACGAACCATCGATTTGAGTCACAATCTAATCGAGGATAAAGGTGTGTACAGTCAACACCCGCAAGAGTGTACAGGCCACCCCGTCAGCATTGCGTCCCGTGTTTTGTAAACCAATTAATCCAATTACTCTTTTACTCCCAACAAATGAACAATTTGCTTATTGTTAACCTCTCCCTTAATGCTTAACGTTTTATATGCCATCTATATATTTATTGTTATTCTTGTCGCGTCGTTTATCCGTGTCCATTTGTCACATGTAGGAGCTAGCTCATTGTGCGCCCTACTCGGAAAGATTGTACAAGGTTTGCGGAACCCATTTGACACACATTTTTATGTACTTAGCCAAAACAAAACCAAACAAGAAAATTCATTAAGATTACAATTCAATTATATTTACTCTGCATTGTTGTTGTTATTGTTATCGTTATGCTACACGCTGTTCATTTCATCAATATGCGATATCATTTTGTGCGGCCATTGGAAAACTGAGATTGTGAAATGAAAAACAATTCCTTGAAAAATATTGTCATTATCATTGTATAAACTCTCGTAAATTATATAGTCCACGCTTTAAACATTAAGTTATGCTTATTCATTGTATATTCATGAGCCTATTCGGAAGAGAATTATGATTAATAATTTTTGATACTTCTCTCTTGGAGGAGAGATAAAATACGGCTCAATTCAAAGTTAAACTTTGCATATCATAATTTTATAATCTTTTTATAATTTAATATGTATTCTATATATCATATATAGTTTTTTCTAAATTCATATATGTATATACATTTGAAAGCTAAATCCTTTGCTTATAGACTATACGCTCATATAAAACCATTCTTCATACTTATTCTCATAGCTCTTAAATTCCGCATCGATTTACAATCTCTTGTTTTCCAATTTTGGACACTTAAATTCATGAGAGTTCTTTATATATACCATATATATCCATATCCATATAAACATTCATGCTGCTTGCTTCACTATTTTTGCTCTCTATGTTCAAAATTTCTCAATCGATTGGCAAAAAGAAACACACGCAATTCGCAAATTTAAATTCTTTTCTTTTTTCTACATTAACTGGTTCTCTTGAATCCAATCAATACGCACAACTAATGTCAATTTCTTTTATTTCATTAGGCGCCATACATCTGGCTGGGCCCATAGCCAAGGTATCGAAGGGTCTGTGCAAGTTGGCGCTCTCCCATTGCGGCCTGACTTCGAAGGGCGTTAATCAGATGTCGCACTCGCTGACGCTCAATCAAAGTATTCCCAACTCGCTCACCTATCTGGATCTGAGCGGCAACAGTCTCAAGGATGACATAACCGTGAGTAAAAGCCGAAAATGTTGTATAGGGAGGTAAATATATTCAACTTTATTTTCTTACAGAATCTGCACAACTTTCTGGCTCAACCCAATGTGCTGGAGCATCTGGATCTGGCATCGACTGATATTACGCTGGAAAATGTAAGTGACTTTTATCCGTTAACAAATTAACAGCTAATATATGTAATAGTAAGTTTTTAAGATGACAATTGCTTAACATAAAAAAAATGTTAGTGTAAGCAAAGCGTGTTATTATTAAACATAACATAGACATGCTACATGCTACATAACATAAACATGTTACAGCATACTGTAAAGTTCTAAATTGAACTATGCATGCGTCTGCTTGTAGATTCTCTGTAACAGAAACTTATTAACATGACATATACATGTAAATATAACATCTGTTAAATTTAAAAGAATTTCCAAAAAAATTACAGGGAAATGTTTGTTAAAGAATATTTCTAACATAATATAAACAATATTGCAACAGCATCTGTTTTACATAACATAGACATGTTACTAACAGCTAAAATGTTAAATTGAACTGTACTCAATATTTCCGCCCGTATCATTTACAGCTGTTTGGAGCTCTGTTGCGCGGCTGTGCCACGCATTTGTCGCATTTGAATGTCTCGCACAACTCGTTCAGCACGAAGAAGGGCAAGGAGATCCCGCCCTCGTTCAAGCAGTTCTTTACCAGCACGCTGAGCCTGAAGCATCTCAACATAGCCGGGTGCAAGCTGCCAATGGAGGCGCTTAAGAACCTATTGCTGGGCCTGGCCTGCAATGAGTCGACGGCGGGTCTGCATCTCGATCTCAGCGGCAATACGCTGGGCACCCAAGGCGCCCATGTGCTCGAGTCCTGCATACACGGCGTACGCGTGCTCCAGAGCCTGGACATCAGCGACAATAGTGAGTAACTGGTCAGGTTCAATTCCAAGCTGTTCATTTATATGATTTCCTATTTCCCACAGATCTGGATGCCGAACTGGCGTCCGTGCTGACGGCCATCTCGAAGAATCCCTCAATACGCACGCTGCATCTGATGCGCAACTTGACGGGCATGAAGCCCAAGCATGTGCCCACAGTCATGGATGCACTGGTCAATCTAATACAGAAGGACGATTTCCCGCTGGTGGAGCTGGTGCTGTCGGAGAACAAGCTGAAGCACGATCTGCACGACTTCATCAATGCGCTGGGCAGCAATCAGAGCCTCCAAAAGCTGGACATCAGTGGCAACTACATGGGCGATGTCGGCGCCCGGCTGCTGGCCAAGGCGCTTCAGATCAACAATCGACTGCGCACCATCTACTTGGACAAGAATAGCGTCACGCTGCAGGGCTATGCGGATATCGTGTACGCGCTGGAGCACAATCACAGCATGCGCACAATACCCTTCCCAGTGTTCGATATAGCGCCGCATCTGAAAAACCATCCGGATAAGACGGATGCGGTTATGCGCAAAATGCAGGAGCTGCTGCAGCGCAACTGCAACGGGCTGAAGCGTGCGAATGGCCAGGGCTTTAGGCTGCAGCATGGCTTTATGCTCTCCTCCACCCACCAGCTGGTGGATAAGCTGGTGGCCGAGACACAGGACACCATATCCATAGCCAAGGGCGGCGGCGATAATGTGTCCGCCGTGCAGCGTCTCATCAGCGATGCGGAAAACTGCAAACAGCTGATGCCCAAGCTGCAGGAGGCCGTGCGCAACGACGCGCATCCCATCGAGACGAAGCTGACGCGCGTGGCCAGCGAGCTGAGCTACACGATCCGCAGCTATCTGGAGGAGACGCTCGAGACGATGATACGCACCGGCATCGAGCAGTGCCCCAAAACGCTGGGCAATCAAATTGTTATCCAAGATCTGCGCAAGGCGCTCAACGAGCGTCTCCAAATACCCGAAGATTTCCTTCAAAACTGTTTGCTCAACAATGCCGGCAGCGAGATAATGAATAAAGTTGGGTGAGTAACAAGCAAAGAGAGAGAGCGAGAGTAGCAAAGAGAGCATGTGGTCAGAAAAGAGAGCGAGCGTAGCAAAGAGACCATGTGGTCAGGGTGTGCGAGTGTGACTCATCCAGGAACTGAGGCTGACAAGACGACGGCGCGTTGATCAACTGAAGCTGGAATACACACGCACACGCACACACACACATGCACTGTGCTTTTGGAGATGTGCAAATAGTGGTGAATCAGTATCAAACTATTTGACATTGAACAACCAGAAATAGAGTTTAACTCTATTCAATTTTTATTCGTTTTCTTATTTAAAGTGCTTTAAAAACTCTGAAATTCAAAAATCAAAAAATATAAATCATTGGAATAAACTACTTTTTTAGCGTTTCCATCAAAATTAATTGAATTCTATGTGGTATTAGCAGGCAGCTTGATGCCAAAATTGTACATTTAAACAAATTGCACTCATTCTGGTTAAATACCAATAACCATTACAAATAGTCAAATATTTAATTAAAAACAAAAAAAAAACATTTCAATCATGGCATACTTTGATAACGTTTGCATAACTTGCGTCTTACTGTTCGATTTCCAGTTTCCAAGTGTCTGATCAATGCATAAAGAGACAAAAAAAAACAGATTCGAAAAGCTCGCCTCCCCTCTAACAGCTGAGCTTGGCGAATTGTTGTTTTCAAAAAACTCTGATGCGAGTGCTCTCTTCGCGCTCACCCACACACACGCATAATGTTAAATATTTTGCTCAGTGTGTGTGTGCGTGTGTGCTTGTGTGTGTTAACGGACAGATAAGATTAAGCAAACAGAAAATAACTTAACAGCTGAATGCATTTCCATTCGAAAGCCCAAACGGCTGCTGCTGTGTAGCTCCCTCCAAAAACTTAAATAAAATACATTAGTATATTGTATATGTGTGTGTGTCTGTGAGTTTAGCTTTTGCTGCGATATCGCCGCAGCGGCGACTCGGGCAACGCAGGCGAATTCATTGCCAGTTTGAGTGCCGTTAAGTTTGCTACAGTGCCAGTTAGTTAGCTTTGTTGTTTGTTTTTTGTTTTTTGTTTTGTGCGCGCTCCGCCAGCTGTTCGCCGAGATGGGCCTGATGCGCACTTTGTGCTGCTGCTTTCGCAGCAGCCCGGGCGCCGGCGATAGCGACCTCTGTCGACCAGCCTATCACAAGTGTCCCGATGAGGAGCAGGAGTGTGAAACAGAAACGGCAACAGTGCCGCCAAATAACAAGAAGTAGATCAGCAAACCAATAACAGCTGCCCAATGCCAACGCATATTTCTAATGCAATTGATGTTGTTTCTTTTCCTCCCGCACAGTGAGATAGAGCAGTCGCTGGCTGCGGCCATATCGGATCGTGCCACAGACGAGGTGCTCGAGGCGCTAACACGCTATCGTCGCGGTCTGGGCATATCGGAGTCGCCATCGGTGCTACTGGACGAGCCTCAGACGCCGGACATTGTCCGCAGTCGTTCCAGTCATGTAAGTAACCTCTCTCCACCTTCTCTCCCCCCTCCCACTCACAGTAATAATCGATAACGCCTATCAGGCGGGCCGGGAGCACCTGTCTTATCTATGAATTCGTTAAACTTAATAACAAATGTGATGTCATGGGCTTAAAAGCCTGTCCCAAACTTTTGCTATTATTCGGCATGCCAGACCCCAACCCAAAAAATTGGAGCATTCCAGTTGTTCGATTGGTGCCGTTAGGGCTGTGTTTTTCTTATCAGACGCAACGCGTATTTCATTTAATTGAAAGTACTAACGCCCTTTTCTCTCTCTCTCTTCCCTCCCCTCCATCCCCTTAGGAAGCTGAAGGCTTAATCATACGACCCGGCGGACGTGGCTCGGTTTTGCCCAAACTGGGCCTGGAATCGCCCACTGTAAGTGTTGAAAATCTCTCACTTCCCAAGTGGATGCAGTAAAAAACAAAATACACCCATTTCAAATATTTAAAAAACGAATCAACATATATAAATAATATATATATACAAGTAGTGGCAAATAATCACAATTACTCCCGCGCACACACACACACACTCGCACTCTTATCACAAACTTAAGAACTGTGTGTATATAAAATAGAAAAATATAATTTTTAGACGGGAGCATATCTTAAATCGTATATAAACAATTCCAAAACAGCTTAGAACATACACACACACACACACACTCACACACACACACACCTACATATAATTAAAAAACAATTATTTATGTGAATATGCTAAAAAAAGAAATAAGAAGGAAACTAAGACAAAGCTCATTATTTTTATCTCTCGTGTTCTTCTCGTGTATCCTTGTATCATCCAAACAAACAAATCATCAACAACTATCACAACAACAACAACAACAACAACAAAAACAACTCTACTTAATTCGCTATAAACATTATATCATATACATAAAAAAAAATATACATATATATATTAAAACCTTATCTCCAACTCATTTACATACAAAAAAAAAAAATATATAATTCACAAAAACTTAAAGAAATTGGAATATCTGAACCTTGTAAGTAGTTTTTTTTAATGTCTCGTTCTCTCTATTATAACTATCCAAACTATATCTAGAAAAACTCTATATCTGTGTGCGCTATATACAGCGAAAGCTCTCTGGCGCGATTTTCGAGGGTTTTCAATTTATTTCAGATATTCAAAAGAGATGTTGAAATAACAAAATATTACTAAGAAAACATCGCTTTTGAGAACTATCTACATGTTTTTATGTTAATTGTTTATAAAACCTTTCTAAAATTTTACATATTCTTTTCTTAAAGATAAAAGTGCATTTTTTAACAAATTTTAATTTCGAAATTCGATTTTTGTATTTCTTGCTGTGATTTTATTTTCTATAAAATATAAACTACAATAATTACAAAGAAAACATATATTTTTAGAAATATCTACATGATTTTATGTGAATTTTTAAAGATTAATTTATGTCTTCGAACCTTTCTAAATGTTTTCCATATTCTTCTCTTAAAGATAAAAGTGCATTTTTTTAAAATATTTATTTCGAAATTCGATTTTTGCATTTCCTGCTGTCATTTTATTTTCTTTTATTTCTTATATATCAATAATATTGTAACTAAACCAATTTTGCTTTAAAAATTATGTATGTTCGCCCAGGGAAGCTGTTCGTCAATAGAGCTTTCACTGTATTTCAAAACAACACTCTGTCCCATTTCCTGGTCTTTGTAGCACTCTCTGTTCTGTGTTTTAGTTTTAAACGTAGCTATTTAGTTATTTAAATTTCCTACCAAAAGTTAAAAAACTTGACCCCGACCCCGCCCCCATCTCTCATCATTTCACACATGACAAACTCATGAATGAACATAACCTCAACTTAAATATATATATATATATTCTTTAAAAATCGAACTAAATGTATTCCCTCCCCCCTCGCAGGCCACGCCCCATTTGCCGACGAAGCGTCGCTCGGTTGCCCGCAAGGTGCGTCCCCAGTCCGTGGTTGAGAATCTCAGCCTGAGCCACATACCCGATCTGCTGGAGTCGCCCTCGTCGCATCGCTCCAGCTCGCAGCTGGCGGCGCGTGGCGTTGCCGCCGCCGCCGCCGCCGCTGCTGCAGCTGGTGGCGCCTCGGCTGCCAGCCAGATGATGAGCGACAGCAATGCGGCCATGGACGATGGCAACGTGGACGAGTGCTGTGATTCCATCACGGAGCTGCCCAGCGCCTCGTTTCAGCTGCAGCATCTGGTCAAGGGTCGGCCCAAGCGGGCCAAGACGCGCGCCCCAACTCGGCCGTTGGTCAATGCTGAATGCGCCGCCGGCGCAGTCCGGGATATTGGCGATGGGCTGGAGCACTTTTTCAGGCCCGGCTCGGTCACGCCCACCACGCTGACACCGCTGGTATCGCCCACATCCGAGGAGTGCAGCTCGCTGTCGTTTGTGGACAGCCCGACGATGAGTCGGGACGGCAACGGGCACATGACCTCCGAGGAGACAACGCCCATCATGGAGGAGCGACGCCCCATCAAGCTGGAACGCCAGTCGCCATTGCTCAAGAGTAAGCACCACGTCATAGGGAATCTCTCTAGTCCAGCACTCGACTGATTTGCGTATTCCTTTTGCTTTACAGGCGCCTCGTGGGCCACGCGTTCGCGCTCCACGGACAATCTGGAGAAGTATTCCCCGCTGGTGGGTCGCAAATCGCCGCTGGTCAAAATGCGCACGGAGGGCGGCCCCGGCAATGAGGAGGCAGCAGCTGCCATAGTCACGCCCAGCGCTGCGCTGCTCAAGCCGGGCACGCGCGATGAGAAGATGCGCTCGCCCAGCAGCGACTCGATCTCGATCAAGAGCCATGCGACAGGCGGCGCCAGCAGCACAGTCGCCGTCGGCAACGATGGCAGCCTTTTAGTCAAGACGGGCAATGGCATCCTGCGCACACCCATTGCCCTGCAGAAACCGCGCCCCTGGTCCGTGGTGGGCAGCGAGCCGAAGGCGAACAACGATCTGGTCACGGGCAACGGCAGCATCGACTCCACCAAAACAACGCCCGATACCCTGGAGGAAGGTGCGTGTATCTACATTCATATAAAAACAATATAATATATGTTATAGATCTCGATTATATATTAATAATTTCCTTTTTTTTTCAGATATAGAAGTCCTTCCCTTTGGCCCAGGCATTGGCGGCTCCATTGTGGGCATAGCGCCAGGTGAGTGTCCCTTTGAGATTAGACACAAGGGTTTTCCTTAATTTGAGCATCAATTTTGCAGGCGCCGCGCTGGAGAAGAAATCGGTGCGGGAGCTGGCCGCAGGACTCAGTCGTTTGGGTAAGCACGAGTCGCGCTTTTGTTGCATGTTGCCTGCCTTCTGCCTGCCACAGCGCAGCACTTGGATGCGTAGCTAGTTAATATATATATATATATATATTTTGATTTTTATGTATTTACATTTTATTTACTTTCATATTATGATTTGTTGTGCTTGTACCTAAACCTGTATTGTATTGAAAAACCCAAAGAACTGCCCCTCAAGCCGCCCGTAATGCCCAGAACCATGTTGAGCACAGCCAGTCGCACGAGCACCGCCAGCAATGGCAGCACCAGCAGCAACAATTCTTTGAGCACAACAACGACGACAACAACAACCACAGTATTAAACAATCAGACGCGCTCCAAGATCACCAGCACGAGCAGCACCAACAGTGCGACGCAGGAGACGCTCAGCAAAACCATCATCACGGAGCACGGGAGCAGCAGCAAGAGCCAGAGCCAGAGCAAGAGCACGGATCATGCCATAGCCTGTGCCAGTCTGATCAGCAACGAGATCCTCAGCATGCGCAATGGACAGCTGGCGACGAAGGCGACCAGCTGCGCGGAGAGCAATGTGAAGCGCATCGCTGGCAAGGAGATCTCAACGCTATTCGAGGTTTGAGCGAGCTCCAGGATCGATCATCATCCCAAAAGCTTTCACTGTCACTCACGCTGTCTCTGTGCCTGGCCATCATCACCATATTCCCAGCAATTCTGTGTAGCTTTAATGTTGTCCATTTTAATGTTGCGCTCATCCATCAATTTGTGTGTTTATTTGTTTACAAGTTGTTTGTCTTTCATTTGTTAAACTGTGCATGCCCCTCACTGTGCAGATATATGTACATATATATATATTCTAAACCCAGAATCGAATCCAATCTAACCCACAGGAGACATTAGTTGAAGGCCTGCAGCGCACCTCGACAGGACGCACCTTTAGAGATTCGCCCTATACGAAGGAGGATGTCGTTGATTTATAAAATGTCTATTATATATGCTATATAAATGCTCAACTCAACATTCCTCCACCGCCCCCCAAAAACAGTCCCCAAGCACTCGACTTCAAGTTATGATAATGTTTATGATAATAACGACGATTATGATAATGCTAATGATAATGATAATGAGCAAAGGTTGCAACTAATTCGTACTGAACAATTTTTAATTTATGTGCAATGGCGCGAGTGTGTAATGTGTGTGTATTGTTTTTAAAATCTTTGGCAATTTTTTAAATGAACGTGATTTATTTATTTCTACTTTTTAACCCAAATAACTTTTGCATATTTATAAACAAAACAAAACAAAACAAAACAAAAAAATGGGCTAAAAAACCAACGTTTTTATGTACTATATTTTTATGTATTTTAAATGAGTTAAGTGCCAATTATATACAACAAACAACAAATCTATTTTTCAATTTATCTATTGAAAACTGAAAAAAAAAATGTAAACCTAAATAAATACGAAGAAACTAACGAAGGAAACGCAATGAATATTATGATATATGTATATGTAAATCATTTGCGTGCATTAAACTAATTTAAAGGCCTAAACAAATTAAATAAACAAACTTTAATGAAATGTAATATTTTTATAAATGCTTCCAAAAAATATCTATAAATTTATTGTTTTTTATTTTTCATCATTATCATTTTCATTGGTATGAACGACGACAATCTGTTTCGACTTAGAGTTTTTCTATCATTTCTAAAAAGTTAACAAATTTACGCTAAGCAACTAGGCAAAAACAATTACTAAAAAAAAATGCATTTATCAAATTACAGTAAAACTATATTTGACTCATCAAGCAAGAGATTTCATTTGACAAATTAAAACTGAACACTTGTAGTTTGCACGTATTAATAAAAACAAAATGTTTATTAACAACATATTTCCAATCCAATCCACCACCACCGAACCGCGAATACACTTCTATTTGTGAAGTGTTCCCCAAATAGTTGGCTCAAATATGTAGTTTGCCATTCAATTCAAGACAAAAGAAAACGAATAACTGTAACGTGTTCATTAAAGTTTAAGCACTTGCAAATTTATTGTAATGTATTGAAATTCAAATTAAAATCAAATCAAAAAACGTGTAAACTGAATTTTCAATTTAGAGCCCCACGATTAGTTCTTCGCTGGCTGCCGGCCATATCGATAACTGCGTGAGTAATATCGATTGTCATGTATTTTGGTATTTTCTTGTTTGCGAAACGCGGTCACTCTGCACCACTAACTCGCGTCGGCTTTGGTTGTATTTTTCTGAAATAAAACAAAAGGAATTAACAAAAAATTGCAACTGAATTAATAAACAATTTTTTCACATTGTAAACAATTCCTGCCCTGTCAAGATGGTGAAACTAACACCCGAGTTGATTAACCAGTCCATGCAATACATAAATCCATGCCGTGAACGTGAGCTCGATTTGCGCGGCTACAAAATTCCACAGATCGAAAATTTGGGTGCCACATTGGATCAGTTTGATACGATCGATCTCTCGGACAATGATCTGCGCAAATTGGACAATCTGCCACATCTGCCTCGGCTTAAGTGCCTGCTGCTGAACAACAACCGCATCTTACGCATCAGCGACGGCCTGGAGGAGGTCGTGCCGAATCTGAACTCCATCATATTGACGGGAAATAATTTGCAGGAGTTGAGCGATTTGGAGCCACTTACAGGATTCAAGAAGCTGGACACAATATGTCTGCTCATCAATCCGGTGTCCACAAAGCCCAACTATCGCGAGTATATGGCCTTTAAGTTTCCACAGTTGCGTTTGCTAGATTTTCGAAAGATCAAACAGAAAGACAGGCAACTGGCACAGGAATTCTTCCGCACCAAGCAGGGCAAGGAGATGCTCAAGGAGGTGTCCAAAAAGTCCAAAATAACAGCTGCCGCGGCACTGGCAGCGGAGGCGACCAACGGCAAGCCAGCAACTGAAGGTGGACGTTTTGCTAATCCCGAGGATATGCAGCGCATCCGCGAAGCTATCAAGCGTGCCAGCTCCCTGGCGGAGGTGGAAAGACTGTCACAGATACTGCAAAGCGGGCAGCTGCCCGATAAATTTCAGCATGAATTGGGCCAAAATGGTGTTAACGGCACGGCAGCCGCACCAGCCGTGGCCATGGATTACTAGATGTAGTACTGTCGTCAGCTACCTTATAACTGTAGAACAATCTTTTAATAAATCAGTAAAAAAGAAAACAAGATTCAATTTATCTCTGCATCTTATATAGATATCTATAGTTCTCAACAGGTTGCTGTATTTGTATTTTTCACAGAAAAAATCTCAAAACGCAATACAACCGGCGATTATTGTAAATATTTAAATCAAATGCACATGTAATTAACGTAATTGGCTAAAAATTTTAACAATCTACACGGACAAAAAAATAATCGGGCAATTAGTAAATATGCTTTGGCTCTGCAAACGGATTTGCGGGATAGCATTTGGACTGTGGAATTGGTTATTGCTTGTATTGCAGTGCGCGCTCCTCTCTCTCTCGCTCTCGTATCTCACTCGCTGGATATGGCTGGTATTATGACGTCTTCGCCGCCATTATTGTGTCGTAGTGCAGGCCGGTGTAAAAGATAATCCACGTCACTAAAAATCCGGCAAACGATGTCATGAAACCCTCCTTGACCAGCTCCCACGCACCGCCATAGGCATCCTCATCCACATTCTGAAAATTGATGGCATACAGGTAGACAACGCCGCAACTGATTCCGGCAAATCTGCAATTATAGAGTATATACAAGGGAGCTGTACCACGTTCTATATTTAGGTGCTGGTTTTACTTACAGCACAAGGCCTAGAAAGCCCTTAAGCGGCACAATACCCCAGATGATGCCGAGTATAATGCCAAACACCTGACGTGACCAGTAAATAACATCCAGAAATTCATCCTGCAAACGTGTGCAAATTGTTAGCGAAAACACGCGCTGGTCTTTGGTCTACGCTCTTTGGTATCTCACCTTGTCCTCCCATTCGGATTTTGTCATGGCTCGCGCGCAAATTTCACGCAGAGATGAGGATTTTGCACTGCCATTGGCATTGCGTTCAATTGTATTTGTTCTGGTTGCCATTTTTTGTGTGACCTACTTTTTTAACAAATAATTTCCACACGTTAAATTAATTAATTATTTTTCACTATCAGTAAAATTGGCTATGCCGATATATAAGTTACAGCTTGTGATATCGATACATTTTATATCGATAATCATTAATGAATCAGCTGTGTTAGGTGAAATGAACTAGAATTGTGAGCATACTTTGTTCAATTGAACTTTTCAATGCAACTCTAACGTGGTTATGTGAACGTTTGTTATTTACCGAATAAAACAATGATACAAATAAGCAAGCTTTGCCTTACAACTTCCAGTTTAATTGCTGGTAAGTAAGCTGTTATAATGACCGTGTTACATTAAGTTAAACACAAATGCTTTGCTTGATAAACAACAACAGCACAGCGGCATGTCGGTCTCACCGCCGTTCGGTTCATTGATCAGAGTTGGCGAGCGGGCAAGGGCTTGCCGGAGAATCCCAATGCATTTGGTCCACTCACAAATTTGCCCGACTACACGTACCTTGATGGCAGGACGACGCCGCTGGGCGTAAGTAGCATCAATTTATACCAAATATAACTAAAATCAACTATTTGTGTTGCAGTCTAACCAGAAGAAGCGCTTGACGAAGCAGCAGGAGATTGCGGCCAAAATTGTGGAACTCAGCAGCGAACTGGACTTTGCCAAGCAACGTCACGAGCGCCTTAAAATGCAGGCCCAGGCCGAAAAGCAACGCATTATGCAGAATAAGCTTAAACCAAAGGGTCATCTCTTGTTAAAAAAGAAATAGTCCAGATGTAAAGCCTACTTATTAGGTGCCCCTTAAATGTTAATTAACGTTTATGACATATTTTCACTATTACATAGATATGATTGTTATCAGCTCATATTATTTACCTTAAAAACGTGTTTGCTTTATTTGGAACAGCAAACAAAAGCTATAAACCAAGTGTCAAGTGTGCCCTGTGGGAGCCGCACGTTATATTGAAAGACGTAAGCATGGTAAAATTAATGGTAATTAAATGTTAAAACTCTTGTGACGCACATTGGACAACAACCTGTCCTGGCAATTAGATGGCCAGCTCTTAACGCATGTGATTTCTGGCTGGTTGCCAGATTTAACCTGAATACAGTAAGCACTAAAATTGTAAAACAGCTGTAGCCACAAATAGGAAACGAAGTACAACTTACAGATCACGTAGCTATCATTCAAACATGTTCAAATGAAATTTTGTAAATAAGGAAATGAACAACATGTTGATTTGTAAGCAAGGTAAAGTTATGAATCTCACGCCTACCTTCACCGTCCTAAGCAGATTTGGATAGTGGCTGTTGGCCGTACGCCGTACGCCTTTACGGATCACGCTTTTAAATATTTATATACATAATAAATTACCAGCTCAACATTTGCACAGCTTTGCTTATTTGCGCTCCCGATTTTGAGCATATTGTTACTACCAATTAGACGTAAAGTATTTTGCACGCCTCGCTTGTTATTTAAAATATTCGTTAAGTGTGTATTCAGAAAGGTATTCCAGCTGCCCGATTTTAGGCAGGCATATTACTGGTCCATATACTATAAGGAGAATCTTAAAGTTGCCAGTTTGTGGCCTGCAAGCAAAATCAATCAAGTTTTTCACAGCTCAAAATCAATAAAAAAAAAAGCCTTCATTGTGCCAGACATAAAAATTTCCACATTTTACTTGTTAATTAAATTTAACGTAAATGTGCTATAATAAAATATTGATATATTTATTTACTTTCACACATGGGGCCAGCAAAGGGGCCAATGCACATTTGGGAAATTTCCCACAGACAGCAGCTTAAAAGAGTTAAGTCGACTAAAAAGAGTTTAGCCTCATTTATAGCACATGAATCTTAAAGTAAGTGTCGTACTTATTGCACTTAATTAGATAGAAGCTACGAACTTTAGTATAACAAGCTTAAGAATGGCTAACAAGATAAAATATAATGCCTTCATATCGTGTAGGTGTGATCGAATCGCTTGGCTATGCAAAACGTGAGTGCCAAACGTGATATATGGCATATCGCTAATCATGTCGTTGACCAGAGGCAGTCAAATTTGACTTTAACCGCAATATTTGATCAATTTATGCCGCACTTCTGACGTTCTCTGCAAGCCACGGCGTATACGTAATATTTGTTGTATACTTATTTACAGGTGTGCTGAGGCGCGGCTACGCACTAATTATTTGCGCTGTTTTTTGCAAAATTTCACACTCTATTTGAATGCCGAAAATATTTACAAAAACCTTGTTTATTTGGCCCATGGAATATTATGAGTAGCCCCAAAGAAATTGTGGAAAACAAATTTGCTGTTGATTGACCAACTGATTGTTGTTTTTGTTGTTGTTGCTGTTTACGATTGGAGCTTAAATATTTATTTATATACCAACGACGTTTTATTCAATTAGCATGGTTATATTTATATTAAATCAAATCAAAATGCAAAATTGAGCAAAATTAATGACCCGTGTATTGTATTAAAGTTAACATTAGATAAATAATCAGTAATAATATTAACAATGTATTCACTTATAGTATAATAAAATAATAAATTTATACAATAAATTCATCAATGAAGCAGTTTCCTTTGAAATTTTACACCTGTCATTTACTACTGCATGCTAATCTGAGCTTATATTTAGATCCCCATGCCACATACCATATTTAGAGCTCAGATCGTGCGCAGACGGCGACAACCGCAACTTATCGCCTGGTACAAATCTTGACAAAACGTCATAAGAAACCCCAAAAGAAAATACAACAGCAGAGTCAAGTGGATTGGAAATGTGTCTGGCAGAGGAAACAATTCCATGGTAATGGAAAATATACAAATACAAATAATAAACAAAAGCTGAAAAGCAATAATCAAATTATTTGATAGACGTCAAATCTTTCCGCATTGTTTTAAGTTTTCCAAATCAAACTAGAATCGCGCACGCGGCTAATCAAGCGCCAATTAGAGCCCTGACCACAATCTGAATCATTTGGAGACTCAAAAAGCATGCGCAGCAACCAGACGTCAGTATATGTCCGAACCGGCTGCTTAAATGAAAGCGACGAGCCCGGTCCGAAATTGCGTCAGAGCTGACAAAATTAAAAGAAAAAGAAACAACAACATATTTTCACATTCGGGTGCGAATCAGCTCACATTTTCGTATAAAAGGCCGGGATTCTTTGGAGTTAAGCACACAGAAGCAACGCAACGTTCCAAGCAAACACAACACAATTAGAAACTTAAATTCTTCAAAGGATAACTCAACTCTCAACAAAATGGAGCTTAAGGTAAGCATCCTCTAGAGCGCATACACACACTTATATATCCATATATATCTGTATGTGTATGTATATATATATCATATTTATTGCATAGTTACTAATTATCTTGTACATCCACAGAACATTTACACCTGCCTTAGCCTGCTGCTCAGCATCATTATCTGCAACTTGTCACAATGCAGCGCCAAACCCACATACTATGATATGGATAACTATGAGAACACCTATGAGTACAGTCCCAGAAGCGACGACAGCGATTCCTATGCCCTGGCCTATGGAAAGCCCCTCACACGCAACAGTCTGAACAAGCTAAACACGGGCTATTACTATGTGGATAATGGCTATATTGCGCCGGTGAGCGGCTCGAGTGCCTCCAACCGTCGTCGGGTGGGTGAAGATCAGTCCGATCAGCCCGCTCAGTCCGCTGACACCTATAGATTCACACCGCTTGTGCGCTTCAGGAAGACCCACACAAAGCGCAATAAGCTGTTTGTGCCCAACTTATTCGGCTAAACTGCAGCCGTAACTGCCCTGGGAATACGAGAGCACAGACTGATGATGTTTGTTATTGTATATATACACACATATACATATGTATTTGTTATTTAATATTATCATAAGCTCACCAGCAAGTACCTTATCTCATCTACACTAAGCATATTTATTTAGAAAAACACAATCAAGAAAATCTTTTAAAATAAATATTTATACCTGACATGCAAATCAAATATTTAACAGATACTTTAACAGAGTACACAAAAGACTTAGGGCACGAACTTGTACAAATCCTTTTCCTCTTTTGCAATACCTATTGTCAAAGTGATTATTAGCTAGAAGCTTTACTATTAGAAGTTTTTTTTTATTAAATAAGTCTATAATACCTGTTTTTAATAAAAAAAACCTCGGTTAAAAATTAACCAGTTTGGTTTGTAAGAAAAAATATAGTTAATGATCATAAATCGTGCAAATTAAGTACGAATTAGGAAAATCAATTAAATGCTCTATCTTTCTAAGATCTGGCTTTATTGAGCCGAGACTTGCAATTAAATATTTTTATTATGATTAGGTTTTTTAAAATTGCATTTAGTCTCACACTAGCAGTAACGATTGGTATTTAAAGGTCGTTTTCAAAATGTTAATTAAACTTGACAAAAATCGGACGTGCTAACATCACAATTCTTTACAGAAATTATATGCTATTTATTATTATATTTTATATCAGAAATATGTAATTTGTGTACGCTGTTAGATACCTAGGTAACCCCACATTGATTGTATATTCATAGATCCTACGAAAATCTGCA
Organism: Drosophila montana; assembly: GCF_035044405.1. Taxonomy (NCBI): domain Eukaryota; kingdom Metazoa; phylum Arthropoda; class Insecta; order Diptera; family Drosophilidae; genus Drosophila; species Drosophila montana. Next base: position 1,599,609 of record NW_026998080.1, read on the forward strand.
AGGATATGACCGAACTGTTTCTTAATTCACTTTCCCAAGCGAATGCCAATTTATTTGTTTCATAATACCATTACAAATTGGCAATTTACCCACTTCTGTTCAAATTTTTGCCACGTTCGCTAATCTTGACAAAGTTGAATTACCCGCTAAAATGCAGCTCTGTTAATTGAGGAGCACATCTGTTAGGTGTTAACAGAATTCTGTTAACAACTAGCAAAAACAATTATTAGGTGTAACCAACAACATGAAAAAATACCAGGCCATATTGAGACAGACGACAGCTGTGCTGTCGTCATTTGCAGAAGAGGAAGAAGCATTAGCAATTTTAGCGTCTGAGAAAAGTGTAATTTTCTTTCAGTGAAAGATGAGTTTCATGCAACCGAGTCCCGTTAAATACGCTTGCTCCTGTGGCATTTTGAATCCAATTAACAAACTGTTCTTCTGCCGCCACTGTCCGAAGCTGAGATGCGGTTTTTGCGTCTGCCATGAGATTGAGTCACACTTTTGCTCCAATTGCCTGGAGAACATACCATCCTCGGAGGCAAGACACAAGAAAAACTGCTGTGCCAACTGCTTCGATTGTCCTTGCTGCCAGCACACGCTCTCTGCGCGCGCCACTACCGTTCCAGTTGTGCGCAAACCTGAAGAGCCCAAGGATGGTGAAAGTGGGGCGGAGGCAACGCCCAGCCAAAAGCCTTCGGCCATGCCCACCACAAAGAAAATGTATTATTTGTCGTGCCTGTCCTGCCGTTGGACCACACGTGATGTCGGCATACCTGATCAGGGCGTGGCCACCGGCACCTGGCCGGACAATGAATGCTTGTACCAGGCGCGCTTCAATACACTGATGGAGTACTACCAGTCGGTGGTGCTGCAGGAGAAGCAGGAGAAACAGGAGTTTCTGCGCCGCAAAACGCCCAAGCAGCATAAGTTTCCCAGTCTAACCGATCGCACGGGTCTGACAGTCTCACTGATACGACGCCAAATCGGCTGGACTGAGAAAAGCGTTCCTAAAACGAAGCCCATCAACATAGCGCCCGCCGAGGCCAGTTCGGAGGTTGAACCTCTACCGGAAGACATCCTTACGCAACCCATAAATTTGCGCAACATTACAACAGTGGCCCAGCGGCACAGCCAGCCAGCGGATCAGCCGACGGCCGTGAACAAGCTGTATCCACAGCGACGTTCGCTGTGGATCAAGCGTTCGCTACGTTGCCGTCAGTGCGAGCACAATCTTATCAAGCCGGAGTATCATCCTACATCTATCAAGTATCGCATACAGCTCTTCGCCAGCTACCACGTTCCAGAAGTGATTATGGTGCGCTGCGAGCAGCCGCTGCAGCCTGGCCAAAGCAATGCGATATTGCTAAAGTTGACCAATCCTACCATGTACGACATGACAATTAGTATAATGGAGGCGGTCCCAGAAGACGCGCAAATCAACACGGATGCCTTTCAGCAGGCGTGCCGAATCAAGGAGGAAGCCATTACTTCTTCTCCCCTACTCAAGACCACGGGAGTTACTCTAGCGCGTCAGAACTCTACTCGGGAAGTGAAGCGCGAGGTGCGTGAATTGGCCAATGCATCGATTGTGCCACTGGAGAGCCCGTTCGTGCTGAGCCAACGCGATGATTCCAAGGAATTCGATGAGGATGTTCAGGCGCCTATGGAAGAGCCCAAATTCATTGTTTGGCGTAAGGGCAACAAAGTGTTGATACGACTTCAGTTTATTCCAGCAGCTGAGTTAGAGCCTGGCAATAAGGTGACACTGGGCTTCTACATGCAGTACACGTACGTGAATACCGTTTCCAATACTCCCGACAAGAAGGACCCGACTACGCATGCTTTATACTCAAGGATCTTTATTGAAGCTGGCGATATAGCACAGCAAACAGCTAATTAGTTGAAGCAAATCGATACTAATTAACATGCTTTAATCATGCTATGTGAAATATATTTATGCAACTAATTTAGTATTACCCTTAATTATGTTAATCTAAGCAAGCACTGCATCCGATCATGTGAAATAAAAGCCTCAAAAAACCTTTGGCGCACCAGTCCACTTCTCGCTTTGCTGCCACAAGAATTTGATGACCTTTTCGTTTTTGGCAGCCTCTGCCACTTCCTTTGGCTTGCAGTCGCTAAAGTACAGTCCAGTTACGTCATCCAAGTCTGGATCTAGTGCTGCATACAATGTGGTCTGTGCCCCGCTCTTGGGCGTTTTCACTAAAGGCCAGAAAAGCGGCTTGATGAAATTCCTATGAAATAATTCAGCGAGCATAGAGTAAGGTATTTCCAATTCACTTCTTAGATTCTTACTTACATCACAAATTTGGATTGTGCAAGCTGAAGGTTTCTGAATATTTCCGTATCCACTAAGCCGGGATGTAAGGCATTTACGGTTACTCCAGTGCCAGCCAAGCGTTTGGCCAGCTCTCGCGTAAACATGACGTTCGCCAATTTGCTCTGGCTATATCCCTTGCCCTCGTCATAGGACTTCTCGCTATTTAAATCATCCACATTGATTTGGCCCATAGCGTGTGCCAGACTGGAGACGTTAACAATGCGACTGGGCGCCGATTTCTACCAAATATTAAAGGTAATCTGATCTGTTGCCTTTTTTCACTTAAACGCATTTTTATACCTTTAGTAGATCTATCAATAGAATGGTGAGCAAAAAGTGGCCCAAGTGGTTGACACCCAGCTGCATCTCGAATCCGTCCTCCGTGAGACGTCGCGGTCCACGAAAGATGCCGGCATTGTTAATGAGAATGTGCAGTTGATTCTGTTCCGCCTTAAAGCTTATATTACATAGCTATATTAAGAATCAACACTAGAAACAGTGTCCGACTCACTCTGCGACAAATTTACGCACGGACGACAGCGAGGATAGGTCCAGTTCAAGAAAGAAAACATTTTTGTTATTAGTCTCCTTTATAATTTGCTTACGCGCCTCTTCAGCTCTATTCCTATCCCGACAGGCCATATAAACTGTAGCGCCACGTCGGGCCAGCTCCCGGACAGTCTCCTTGCCAATGCCCGTGTTTGCGCCGGTGACAATCACAATCTTGCCGGTTTCATTGGTTTCTTTTTTAAATTGGCCACCCTGCATATACTGCCTAAAAGAATTTGAACTATAGTATAGTATTAATTATCTTTAAACAGTCGCCATCAGTTCCACCTGATAAAGTAGACCGCAAATCCAATTGATGCGGGCCAAGCTATCAATGGGCTTAGAAGGTAATCACTGAGTGCACACATTTATTTTAGGTCTCCACGGCGCTGAGTACAAGAATAAACTGTGCTATAGAATGGCAGAACCTATATGTAGTCAAATTCTGTCGCAATCAGTCGACTGATAAATAATAAAATGCGTGATAACAAATTTAGATTAGGCATATTGTAGCATACATATATACACCAATGACTATTATTATTTCATATAATTTTGCATAATCTTATTTCTTGGAGTGAGTCCATTTCTCGCTCTCTTCCCAAAGGAGTTTTCCCATTTTATCATCGGTCGCAGCGGGCGCAACTTTCTTCTCAGCACAATCGCTGAAATATTTGCCAGTTACATTACTCAATTCCGGGTCTAGAGCTGCATATAAGGTAGTTTGTGCTCCACTTTTGGGCGTCTTGAGCAGAGGCCACAACAAACTCCTTAGAACATAGCTGCAAACATGACAAATTTGTTGTATTATCAACATTTGGCTATCAAGTACAAATACCAACCGTCCAAATGTATTATTAAAAATCTTCATGTGTCTACCGAGTTCTGTGTCAACAACACCCGGATGTAAAGCATTCACGGTCACTCCGGTGCCCTCCAAGCGTTTAGCCAGCTCCCGCGTAAACAAAACGTTTGCCAACTTGCTCTGGCTGTAGGCGTTGCCCTCGTCATAGGACTTCTCGCTGTTCAGATCGTCAATGTTGATGCTGCCACGCGTATGAGCCAAGCTGGAAACGTTGACAATACGGCTGGGCGCACTGTTCTATAAGGAAATTAGAATTAATAGAAGCACAATAGTTTTAGATTGATTACCTTCAGCAAATCCAGCAGCAAGTTAGTAAGCAAAAAGTGACCCATATGGTTGACGCCCAGCTGCATTTCGAAGCCATTCTTTGTCAACATGTGCGGGCAACGCATAACGCCCGCATTGTTAATGAGAATATGCAGTTTATCCTGTTCCTTCTTGAAGCTAATTTCATAGAAGTTATTAAACAGGGTATTGTGTAGTAGCTGAAGCAATGCTTACTCAGCAACAAAATTGCGAATGGATTCCAGAGATGCCAAGTCGAGTTCGCGAAAGAATATATTTTTGTTGCCCGTTTCTTGTACAATTTCCAAAAGTGCCTTTTCTGTTCTAGCCTTATCCCGACAGGCCATATAGACAGTGGCACCTCGACGAGCCAGTTCAAGTACCGTCTCCTTGCCAATGCCCGTATTCGAGCCGGTTACAATTACCACCTTGCCGGTTTCATTAGTCTCCTTCGTAAACTGGCCGCCCTGCATGTACTGTCTGAAAGATGAGAGAAACCGGTGAATTACAATGCATACACATGAATATTAATATTTTCAATTAGCACTAATTGTACCTAAGAAAGTAAACACCAAGGCCAAAGAGTGCCGGCCAGACTATGCATGGGCACAGAAGACAATCAATACAAGCACACATGTTTCTTCTGTTCAAGCGCTCAAAATCAACTGAAACTCAGTCAATTGTTGTGAGCTTTTTAAGTATACATATACGAGATATGAGTCACATATTTTGCTCGACTGAAAACTCACGATGACAGTAATCAAATCAAGCGTGAGAACCTACTAGAACTATAATGAGCGCATGAATATTTACGCTTATGTTGAAATTTGTAGATATTTATTTATATATTATAAACAACCAAGAAATAATCCTTATGCTTTAGAGGATAACTTTATTCAGTCTTGATATCCAGTATTGGGGAACACGTCCATTTTTCGCTCACAGCCCAAAGCCATTTGGCAGTTTGTGCATCAGTCGCAGCGGGCGCTACTTCCTGAAGATGGCAGTCGCTAAAGTATTTTCCAGTTACGTTTTCCAAGTCCGGATCAAGCGCTACATACAGACTCGTTTGTGCCCCGTTCTTGACTGTCTTCACAAATGGCCAAAACAGAGGCCGAACGAACAAGCTGCAATACAAGCTGGTTGTCAACTTGAGCCCAAGATTAACTATTCGTATACGTACCCCGCAAAGAAGTTGGTAAAAAAGCCCATATGCCTAAAGAGTTCAGTGTCCACTATGCCAGGATGTAGGGCATTAACTGTTACTCCAGTTCCCTCTAACCGTCTGGCCAGTTCCCGTGTAAATAGAACATTGGCCAACTTGCTCTGGTTGTAGGCCTTTGCATCATCATAGGACTTCTCACTGTTTAGATCTGCCGTGTTGATTTCACCTCGCGTATGCGCCAAACTGGACACATTTACGATGCGACTGGGACACGATTTCTAAGATGTGGCAACGAGTTGATGACACTATCTAGGTCTACTACTTAAGTCTTGTATACCTTCAGCACGTCTAGCATTAAATTTGTAAGCAGAAAGTGTCCCAAGTGATTGACGCCCAGCTGCATCTCAAACCCATCTTTGGTCAATGAACGAGGACATCGCATTACACCAGCATTGTTGATGAGTATATGCAGATTAGCCTGTTCCCGTTTGAAGCTGCAAGGATTTAACCATCGTATAACAATTGCTCGAATGGAAAAGGATAACCTACGTGGCCGCAAAGTTACGTATGGAATCCAAAGATGCCAAATCACATTGGCGGCAGTAAACGTATTTGTTTTTGGTCTCTAGTACAATCTCCTCTCGTGCCTCTTCACACTTTTTCATATCTCGACAGGCCATATAAACAGTGGCTCCCCTTCGCGCCAACTCCCGCACCGTCTCCTTGCCTATGCCCGTGTTTGAACCGGTTACAATAACAACTTTGTCCGTTTCATCCGTCTCTTTCGTGAATTTGCCGCCTTGCATAAGGTCTCTTCAATCGGGAAATGCTCGTTTTTTACCAATTGTTGAATAAAATGCAACTAACTTACTTTATAAAGCAGGCGCAACCCACCGAGGTGCCCGCCACGCTTGCCCAGAATATTGGTCGGCTTTTTAGAAACGCAAATAACGTCATTTTGTGCTCGAATAAATAAAAACACGAGTGCACGAACTATGTGATGTTGTGCATAAATACGCGATCGCGATGGCTTAGGGGTGCGCATTTAAAATACCCTATGACCAATTGATGGCTCACACGGAAGCATAGCGCGCATGTTTATCGCCCATGATTGTAAAAACAAAAACGAGCATTAATTTATTTAGTTCAAATTATATGTTTTAAATGTTTAAAGTAACTGTAGAATTTGTGTGATATGGCGTGTTAGGTGTTTCGTGTGAAAGTACTGCTAAATATGTAGGCTCTTTGCGTGTAGGTACAGGGTATCATACCCAGGGTTGCTTACCTGACTTTCGAAATTGAACTTATAAAACTTACTTAATAAACAAAACTGCCAATCCAATTACAAGGACCCATACCAAAAACGAGTTTAAAATACTGACAAGATCTAGGTTCATCTTTGCAGAGATTCTTGTTAAAACGTTGTAAGCGCAAATTAAATAAAAGCTCTTCTTCTTTGTTTGAATTAAAAACAGGGCGTTTCAAGTACACAAGTTGGTCAGACGTGGGCTTGTTGTGTATATTTTAGTCCGAAATTTCACGTGAATACGTTTCTTGAGAGCGTTGTTAAAGAACATAATATCGTCTGCCGTGTGCGAGTCAAGTGACAGTACGCTCAGCGCCAACGGAGACGCATTCAATTATAACCGAGCCAAACAAAATATAATGCGTCGAAATGTGTAAGTCAACGCCAACTCGACTGTTGCTTTGAGAATAATCGAAACGCTTCTTATTTCAGGCGCCAACAACAGTACAACTGGGAGAATGGACAGCAAGACGGAATGGACGATATATTTCTCAGACCCGCCCATGAGAACAACGAGATTATGGATATGGTTCAGTTAGCAAACAGATCCAGCAATGGAAACTCAAAGGTGTCGCGTTCTGAGAACACGCTGGAGGTGAAAGTACAGGAGGGCGATACACTGCAAGCTCTGGCTCTGCGGTTCCATTGCTCTGTAGCGGACATTAAGCGCCTGAACAAGATTGATCGCGACAATGAGATACATGCACGTCGAATTATTCGCATTCCAGTCACAGTACACAATGTGCTGCTGGGTGCAAGCGATGTTGATGCACTGCCTAGTGTGCATCGTAGTGGGAATAACAGTCCAAGGCACAATGTGGACCTAGAGCCGGCCATTGAGCGCAATCCGCTGGAGGATGCACGCATGATGCTGGATGAGCGACTTCTGGTAGCTGCTGTCAATGCTTCCGGTCCTGTAGCTGGGGAAGCTCAGCCCTCAACACGAAGAGATGGCAGTAAATTTTATGAAGGAGCTCATGGCTATCCAGACGACGAGGGTGAGTTGATTATTAATTTTTAATATGTAAGGTGGCTGGCATTGAGTTATCATGTTCAAAATTTCAATGTGAACTCTAAACAGCTGATAGAGCTGGCCAACCAAGCAAAGTTTTTGTGCGTTAGAGTCACCCTGTGTGCCGTAAGGCGCTATTCTGTTAAGGGTTCTGTTAAATAAGCAGTGAAGTTGGGCGCAGCCAGCAATTTGTTTAGTCATTCGAAATACGGCCACACTCGCCAATAAAATTGTGAGAAAACACAAGCGTTGGCGAAAGACACAAAATTTAGTTAATAATTTGCTATTAAACAACTAAAACAAGATGCCGGACTATCTGGGAGATGATCAGCGCAAAGTTAAGCATGACGAGAAGGAGGAAAAAGAGATTAAGTCTCTAGACGAAGGCGACATCGAACTTCTCAAGACGTACGGCCAGAGCCAGTACCACAAGTCCATAAAGAACATCGAGGAGGACATACAAAAGGCCGTTAAGCAAGTAAACGAGCTAACAGGCATTAAGGAGAGCGACACGGGCTTGGCCCCGCCAGCCCTGTGGGATTTGGCTGCCGACAAGCAAATACTGCAGAATGAGCAACCGCTGCAGGTGGCGCGTTGCACAAAGATTATCAACGCAGACTCTGATGATCCCAAGTATATTATCAATGTCAAGCAGTTTGCCAAGTTTGTGGTGGATCTGGCCGATTCTGTCGCCCCCACAGACATTGAAGAGGGCATGCGTGTGGGCGTTGATCGCAATAAGTATCAGATTCACATACCACTGCCCCCCAAAATTGATCCCACTGTCACGATGATGCAAGTCGAGGACAAACCGGATGTTACCTACAGTGATGTTGGTGGCTGCAAGGAGCAGATTGAAAAGTTGCGTGAGGTGGTAGAAACACCTTTGCTGCATCCCGAGAAGTTTGTTAATCTCGGCATTGAGCCGCCCAAGGGTGTGCTCCTGTTTGGTCCGCCCGGTACGGGAAAGACATTGTGTGCTCGTGCGGTGGCCAATCGCACAGATGCCTGCTTTATACGTGTCATCGGCTCGGAGCTGGTGCAGAAGTACGTGGGTGAAGGCGCACGTATGGTTCGTGAACTTTTCGAGATGGCCCGTTCCAAGAAGGCCTGTCTGATATTCTTCGATGAAATCGATGCCATTGGCGGTGCGCGCTTTGATGACGGCGCTGGCGGCGACAACGAGGTGCAGCGTACTATGCTGGAGCTGATCAATCAGCTAGATGGCTTCGACCCGCGTGGCAACATTAAGGTGCTGATGGCCACCAATCGACCTGACACATTGGATCCTGCGCTTATGCGTCCCGGTCGCTTGGATCGTAAAGTGGAGTTCGGACTGCCCGATCAGGATGGCCGTTCGCACATCTTTAAAATACACGCCCGCTCAATGTCCGTGGAGCGAGACATTCGCTTTGATCTGCTAGCACGTCTGTGCCCTAACTCGACGGGCGCTGAGATACGCTCAGTGTGCACTGAGGCCGGCATGTTTGCCATACGTGCGCGCCGCAAGGTGGCCACCGAGAAGGACTTCCTGGAGGCGGTCAACAAGGTTATCAAGAGCTACGCCAAGTTCAGCGCCACTCCTCGCTATATGACCTACAATTAAGTTACGTTTTATACTGCATTTCTTTATTTTGCTGCGCTGTGAGCCTTCAATTCAAACTGTAACTGCTACAGCTGGGCGTTAAGTAAATAAAAGATCCAAAATATATAGTATTCACCAATTTTTATTATTATTATTGTTTCTTGCAAGCTTTTCTTGTCTTTGTTCATGTGTTTAACCCTGCATTTTGTTTTGTATATGTGCAGCCAACATGGAGCAGACTTTGGACGACAGTGCGGCCTTGCTGGATGATATGCTGGTGGATAGACATGCGCCAATTGTGCGTCCCATACCGGGTCCATCGCTGCGTGCCATTGACTGGTCTGGCTCGGATTGCGACATGTCCTGGATATGCCTGCTAATATTTATACTCGCCCTCTGTGTTGTTATACCGCTCGTCTATGTCATTTATCTGGCTGAGCATCCGCATCACAATCACACCTCATAGCTGAAGTGATCATCATTCCAAGTGTGCTAATTGAGATGATAGGCAAAAAACACAACTCTCACTTTCTTGCTCCGAAGGAACGCATTTAAAATGCAGCTGCGAGACGTAGGATTTATTTTTTTAAAATAATGATTATATACATAAAATAATAATTATTTATCATAGAAATAAAGAACCAATTGTGACTTGTCCAGCATATAATAGACTTGACAAAAATAATGAATGTGTTAATGTTAAAGTCTCAATTTAATCAAAAATTACATTAACTAAATCTTAACTGGCGAATACAGTCATCTACCCAATACGTTAAGTGTGGTAAAACAATAATAAGTATAACTGATCATAAGTTTTTATTCGTATATAACACTATTTATAACAGTGAAAGAATATATTTATCGATATACATATATATGCATATATCGATGTACGGGTCATTATGATAGTTCAAGTGGTTTGCGGTTTTGCGGGGCTTAAAACTAAATACATATCTTAGCTGTAAATAAAATATTTAAGAGTTTAAATAAATAGTATCCATGGATATAAGTATTTAATTCTAATAAATCTAAAACTAAAAACAATTATTCGCGCACACTGGGCGTTACTTTTAGGTTAAGTACTTTGAAGAATACTTTTCATTGAATGTGTACTATGTCAATGTTGTTTAAATGGAGGCCATGGCACATGATTATTTGGTGTTGATTTGGTATCCAGGATGCTGCGCACCATTATTGTGCATATTCCTCACTGTGGAATATCAGCCAATGGTGGCACAGCTAAATGTAAGTTAGTTGCATTTGTATTCACTTAAACTTTAAGTTCTCAAAGTAAGCAATATTGCTCCTAAGGAAGCCTCTGCGCACGGGCACAGGACTCGCCGGTGAGGCGATGGGTATGTTCATAGGATGTTCTTCGGATTGCATAGAGGGATCTCTGTTGGAACAATTGGAGCACATGTTAAAGCATAGCGAATTAAAATGCTCGAAATACCTACGTTTCCAGCGATGATAGATCGGAGGCAATTGTGGATTCATCGGCCACCTCGGCTATGGATATGGCGTGCTGTAGCATATGCTTACGGGATTGTGGCGAGGTTGGCTTCTCTGGTGCATCGGGTGATGCCATCAACTTGGCATGTTGCAGAGTCTAACGTACTTATACATTGAACATCCATAAAGTAGGGTATATACAAAATTGACATACCTTGGCCCGCCAGCGACGCTCGGGCTGCGTGCGTTTGCTGGTCAGCAGAAAGGCTTGAGCCAGCGCCTTAACCGAGGGCAGGGCATGCACCACATCGTCCTCAACAGCTGGCTTCTCTGTGGGCGTGGCTGCTGGCTCAGGCTGGAAAAAAACACACACACACACCTATGATTGAGCTGCCCAAGAGCTATTTGCTGGCAACTTACCATCTCATCATCGTCGTCTATGGACAATACTTGACTTGGTTCAATCAGACGACGCTTGGGCTGCAGAAATCTGAAAGCTGGCGGCGTAGAGCCACGCGTTGGTGTCATTGACGGTGAGGCGCAGACGTTGGGCGTCGCATCGGCGGGCCCAAATTGCAGCACAACAGGCCGTTCACGTTTGCGCGACGCATCTATGGAGGAGGAGGAGGAGGGTGCACTCAGTGCAGACTCCATAGATGACGTGCTAGACGTGCTGGGCGGCTGCTCCTGCGCCTTGATGACTGTCGTCGTCTCCTGCTTATTGAAATCATAAACACGCACTGTGTCCGAGTCATCGCTGGTCGTTTGCAGGGATTGATTCGATTGGGTCTCCAGGCTGGCGTTGCCAGCATCCAGCACCTGAGCTGGCAAAGCCGTGTAAATACACTTGTCGTCCGAAATCTCGACGAGCTGCTCCTGCGGTTGCTCGACTGCAGTTTTGCTTGCTATTTGAGCCTTTTGATAAAACATTTTTTTTCGTTTGGTGTTCATTGTGTTTGTTTGTAGTTTTGTGTGTCGTTGTTGTTGTTGTTGTTGTTGTTTAGGTACATTTTATGCATGTTGGTTAGTTTTAGTTGGATAGTTTAGATTTAAATATGGAAAGAAGAATTGTTTAGGTACAATATATTATTAGGCACAAATTTTGTCGAGCTGTTTAAAGTTCAAATGCAAACTACAGAAATTGTTATTCATAAATTTTAAAAAATTTGTTTTGAAAATCTTATAATCGAATTCGATTAAACTAGTCATTAACTGAATTTATCTAAATTATGTATTTACATAAAGTTATTTATAGAATAATTTACAATATTTATATTTAAAATGTTTTTTTTTTAGAATGTTTCTTCATTTTCGAAAATTGTTCATTTTATGGCGAGTTTCTAAAAATTGGTTTTCACAATTTTTTTGAAGCGTATTTGAACTTTAAGCAGAATACTCGTTTATGTCTACTGAGTATTAGCTGGGCTGATGTATGGAATGTGATGTACAGAATGTGGCATATGGAATGTGATGCTTATTTGCGGGTAAATGTGGTATGTGGCAAGTGGTCAAGCAGCAACATGCAATAGGGATTCGCTTTAGTTACAGCTACAAATAAATAGATTTTTGAAAAAGCAACTATGTTTAGCACAGAAGTGAAACAAATGCCGTTAGTAAAATGCCATAAACAATAATTATATAATTGATCTATTTAGCAATTGTTAGTTGCCGCTATTGTTGTACTCACCCCGGTCAAATCAGCTTTTTACTAAAAACATTTGTTTCATTTTTTTGTAATATTGGTTTGTTGTTTAAGTTTTGGCTTTATTTGTATTGGTTGTTTATAAAAAGAAGTTAGCAATTAATTATGTATGAATTAACTAAAGTGCATACAAGAGTTATTATTAAAAATTAACAGCAACAAAATCATAATTAAAACATACAAAAGAGAATGCTGCATACTTTAGGGCGCATTAGCATTAATAATAAGGCAATTAGCATTAAAATTATTATTTAGCTTGCATTTATATATTTGTTGTTGTTTGTTGTTTGTTGTTTGTTACAATTAGGTGGAAAGAACTGTAGCTCAATATTCTCTCGGGAGAAAGTATGAATATGCAAATTGTTTGTGGTGCAACTTTTGGTGCGCTTGTATTTTGGGATATATTTGGAAATTTACAATTTCTTTTGAGCAGATGGCACTGCCTGCCTTAAAGCCTAACCATGCTGGAGATTCTATGTGTGTGTGTGTGTGTGGGTGTGGATGTGAGTGTGTGTTGGTGTGTGTGCGTGTGCGTGTTGCCTTTACTGACTAGTTATTTAAGTTGGCTGACTAATATTTTGGCAGAGACTACACCTAAATGCTACAACTACAACACAGAGGATCCCGATATAAGCAAAATTACCCCCGCCCTCCAAGTTAAGTTGACCCTCCTCCCATCCTCTTGCCCTAGACACACTTCTCCTAGAAGAGCAGACTATTGTTGCTGTGCTTGGCATCAGCCCCGCTGAAGCCGTTCAAACAGCTGTCCACGCCCGAGTCCTGATCGTCCAGGCTGGGCTTTGTCTGCACTTCGCTCTCGTACAGAGGATTCATCACGAAATCCTTGGAGGTGGCGGACACAGCACGAAAACTGTTGCGTTTTAGGTCTTTGTGCAGCAGCTGCTTCTCGAACTGCGTGAGGACCGCAGCCGAGGGTCCCAGCGAATGCCGCTTGGAGGCGGACGAGCCAAAGGAGACGCCACTCGCATTGCTGTGCAGGCTCAGCGTGGATTGCGTATGGCGTTTGGGCAGCGTGCTGCCAAAGTGTTGCCCCGTGCTGCTGCGCCACGAGCGCTGCGAACGTACGTCAAAGTCATCCCCGTCCGGTTCTAGGCCTAAGCTGGAGTCGCGATAATGCGACGCCGACGTGGAGGGACGCTCGTAGGCGCCGGCTAATGCTAATGTGGGGCATGTAGTACGTTTGTTAATGAACTTTAGCGAGCTGCTGCGTCGCACTGGCGTTGACAGCGTCCAATGTGAGTGGAGGTCAGCGTGGTTACTTTGAGCGCTACTTGAAATGCGGTTGCCATGCGGTTGAATTACCTCATTGATGACAATGTCCTCATCCGTCTGGCCGGACCCCGGCTCCCCCGTGCTGCTGCTGATGCACGCCACTGAAGTCGCCCGTCCGCTAGTGGGCGTGGTCAGTGCCTGAGGCGCATTGTTGATGTAATAGTCGCGACTGTAGCTGTGTGAGGAGAATAATACCAACAAAGTTTGATACGAGATAGTCGGGACTAAGCTCAAGTAGGCACTAACCGCTTGTAATCCTCGACGCGGCTGGCAGGCTCCTCATCCGAGCCCCTCATCAGAGCCAGCGCCTTTTGCTCGGCACACGGACTTATATTGGGCACATCCATGAAGCGTTCCTGTGTGCCGCTGATGCGTTGCTTCAGCGCCTCCGGCGCATACGGATTGTTGGGCATTTCGACGGCATTGTACCACTTCTTGACCTCACGTTCCGCGATGGAGCCTGCAATTGGCTTGAATTAATATTCAATAGCAATAAATATAATAGAGTACAAGCAACATGTTAGCCAGTTTAAGGGGAAAGCAGAACAGAAAGCGGAAACGAAAACGGAAACGGAAACACAAGAAAGCAAAGGTGGGGCGACAAAAAAGTGGGAGACAACAAACACCGAGTGATGACTGTGTTGGTGCTGGTGGCCATAAGTGCGTGTTACCTGGGGCGAAGCGCCGCAACAGTACAACATCATTATCATCATCATCATGATCATGATTAATATCAATATGAACATCATTATTATTATCATCGCCATTTTGTTGGCCACCATTCAATGTGACAATGTGGCCCGACTTGCTCGACCATCTTAGTGAACCATTTGTTAATTTACCATTTGGCCGTGTTCGTGTTGTGGTATTATTGTTAGTATTATTGTTAGTATTTTTGTTGGTATTTTTGTTAATATTTGTGGTTGCATTCGTGCATTGCGTGCTACTAGACACTGCCTCATCCAAAACCTCATCTGGATAACTATCATAATTGTGCACTGACTCGACGTCGCCGTCGCCGTCGAAGGTCTCGTGCGAGGTGGACGGCGCGCTCTCATTGCTGTGATTTGAGTCTGAGCTCAATTGATCTGAGAAAAGAACGTGGTTAATAAAGTTAAAGCCAATCTCTGTCAAGCTGCCAACGATGAAGTACTCATCATCATGCTCAGCAATAATATCAAGTGATGTTTGGCTGGCAATATCTGTGTGATAGTTGTCTAAATCTACATGAAAGCCTTCCCTGGACTCTTCCTTATGGCTAATATTATAATCTAGATCTTCCCCTGCAGCTTGGGGTTCATTAATCTCATTGTTCAAATCTAAGCTAACGGGCTGATACGAGCTGAGTTCGTCAAACAGACTGGGATGTGCTTCGTATTCTATATCATCTGGCGGCTCATCAAAACTATCAAAGGAACTCAGGTATTTGTGCATAATTAGGGAGCGTTGGCGTCGTCTTTCGATTGTGGCCAAAAGTCGTTTGTCTTGAATGTAAATCTTGCAAATGGTCCCTAAGAGGTTCACAGGTCTCGCAGCTGAGTCTCCATCGCTCGGTGTTGTGTCTGGGATATTCGGCTGTCTTCGCAGGCACTTTTGAGACGTTTTACCTAGAGCGCAATTATCGCTCTTAACAGATTCACTTGTCAAAAGATCAGATTGAGTTGCATCACCGGCCTGTAATATTAATTTTTCTGTTGCAATTATTGCAGCTGCCTCTTCGCTAGCGACTTGTGGCTCAAGTGTTGTTTGAACAGCGGAAACCTCCTCGCCTTCCGTAGGGGCAGCCTGCGGATTAGTTTCAACTCCTGCTGGAGGAACAGCCTGAAATGCTGAAGCCTCCTCATCCTGCTCTGGTATAATTTCAGTACTGGCAACCTTCTCAATTCCTGGTAAATCCTCCTCGGGAGCATCTGGTGACTCAGATTTATTTGCTGCTAATAAAACTTCCTCGATTGCTGGATCTTGAGCTTCCCCAGGAACATTTTGTGGCTCTTGAATAGTTTTAGTACTGGCAACCTCCTCAATTGCTGATATTGAAGCATCCTCGAGAGCAGCCTGGGGCTCACCACTAGAAACCTCCTCATTTACTGGCGGTGCAGCCTCCTGGTGATCGATTTGGGATTCTGGTGTAACTTCAGCTCTAGCAATCTCCTCAACTGCTATTGCTGGAGCTTGATCGGAAGTAACCTGGGGCTCAGCAGAATCAACTGCGTAACCTTCAGCCGCTGGAGCCTCCTGGGGAGTAGCCTGTAGATCTGGTGCAATCTCAGCACCAAGAACCTCCTCAACTGATGGGGTTGAATCTTCTTCGAGGGCAGGCTGAGGCTCCGCACTAGCAACCTCTTCAGCTACTGGCGCTGAAGCCTCATCGAGAATCATCTCAGTACTAGCAACCTCCTCAATTGCTAGTGTTGGAGCTTCCTCAGGAGTAATTTGGGGTTCAGTAGAAGCAACCTCATTGACTTCTGGCGCTGGAACTTTCTGGGGAGTAGCCAGTCGCTCTGGTGCAATCTCAACAGTTGGAATATGTTCAACAGCTGAATCTTCCTCGGGACCAGCTTGTGGCTCAGAACTAACAACCTCCTCAATTGTTGGTGCTGAAGCTTCTTCAAGGGTAATCTGAGGATCAGTACTAGTAAGCTCCTCAATTGCTGGTGCTGGAGCCTCCTCGGAATTTATTTGTGGCTCTGGTGTAATCTCAGTAGAAGGAACATTCTCAATTGTTGGAGCTGAAGTCTCCTCAGGATCAACTTGTAGTTCTGGTGTAATCTCAATACAAGCAACCTCCTTAATTGTTTGTGCTGGATCTTCCTCGGGAGCAGATTGTGGCTCAGTTTTAGCAACCTCGACAATTTCTGGTACTAGAGCCTCCTCGGTATCAACTTGTGGCTTTTGTGTTATCTCAACACTTCCAATCTCCTTAATTGTTGGTGCTGGATTTTCTTTGGGAGCTGTTTTTGGCTCAGTACTAACAACCTCTGCAATTGCTGGTGCTGCAGCCTCCTTGGGATCAACTTGTTGCTTTTGTGTTATCTCAATAATTGCAACCTCAATAATTGCTGGTGCTGGAACCTTCTCGGAATTTATTTGTGACTCTGGTGTAATCTCATTAGAAGCAACATTCTCAATTGGGGGAGCTGCAAATTCCTCGGTTGTTGTGTTCGGCTCAGTACTAGCAGCCTCCTCAATTGCTGGTGCTGGAGCCTCTTCGGGATCAACTTTTAGTTCTGGTGTAATTTCAATACAAGCCACCTCCGCAATTGCTTGTGCTGGATCTTTCTCGGGAGCAGGTTGTGGCTCAGTTCTAGCTCGCTCCCCAATTTCTGGGGCTGTAGCCTCCTCGAGATCAACTTGTGGCTCTTGTGTTATCTCAGCACTTCCACCCTCCTCAATTGTTGGTGCTGGATCTTCCTCAGGAGCTGTTTTTGGCTCAGAACTAGCAACCTCCTCAATTGCTGGTGCTGGAGCCTCCTCGAGATCAACTTGTGGCTCTTGTGTTATCTCATTACTTGCAACCTCCTCAGTTGCTGTTGCTGGAGCTTGATTGGGAGCAACTTGTGGCTCAGTAGAAGTAACCTCTTCAGTCGTTGATAGTGAAGCTTCCATCTTAATTACTGGCTCTGAATCTTCCTCCAAAACAACTTGAGGGTCTGGTGCAATCTCAGTACTAGCGAACTCAATTGCTGTTGCTGAAGCTTCCTCGAAAGCAGCCTCCTCGGGTTCAACTTGTGGCTCCGGTGAAATTTCAGCCCTAGCCACCTCCTTAATTATTAGAGCTCCACCGTCCTCGTGAACAGCCTGTGAAAGTGATGTAACTTCCAAACAAGCAACCACAACTGCTGAATTTGGAACTTCCCCGGAAGCAGCAGTTAATGCTCCAACAGCATTAACTTCCTCTACTACTTCTGCTGGAGTAACTATCTCAGTTTCTGGCGCTTGAGATTTCTTGGAGGCAGGTTCTTCTGCTGGAGTAATAGTATCAACTGCTGATATTTCCTCGGGAGTAACAGTTGTTCCGGTAAGCGTTGGAACTTCCTCGGAAGTAACTATCTCATCTGCTGGCGCAGATGTTACTTCTGCTAAATAAACTATCTCAGTTGCTGGCGCTTGAGATTCCTCGGAAACAGCAGTTACTTCTGCTGGAGTAACTATCTCTGCTTCTGGCGCTGGAGATTCCTCGGAAACAGGTAGTTCTGCTGGAGTAACTATCTCATCTGCTGGCGCTGGAGATTCCTCGGAAGCAGCAGTAACTTCTGCTGGAGTAACTATCTCATCTGCTGGCGCAGATGTTACTTCTGCTAAATTAACTATCTCAGTTGCTGGCGCTTGAGATTCCTCGGAAACAGCAGTTACTTCTGCTGAAGTGACTATTTCAAATCCTGGCGCTGGAGATTCCTCGGAAGCAGCAGTTACTTCTGCTGGAGTAACTATCTCTGCTTCTGGCGCTGGAGATTCCTCGGAAGCAGGTAGTTCTGCTGGCACAGGATCTTCCTCGGGAGTAGCAGTTACTTCTGCTGGAGCAACTATCTCATCTGCTGGCGCCTTAGATTCCTCGGAAGTAGTTCCTTCTGCTGGAGTAACTTTCTCATCTGCTGGCGCTGGAGATTCCTCGGAAGCAGCAGTAACTTCTGCTGGAGTAACTATCTCATCTGCTGGCGCAGATGTTACTTCTGCTAAATTAACTATCTCAGTTGCTGGCGCTTGAGATTCCTCGGAAACAGCAGTTACTTCTGCTGAAGTGACTATTTCAAATCCTGGCGCTGGAGTTTCCTCGGAAGCATCAGCTACTTCTGCTGGAGTAACTTTCTCATCTGCTGGCGCTGGAGATTCCTCGGAAGCAGCAGTTACTTCTGCTGGAGTAACTATCTCTGCTTCTGGCGCTGGAGATTCCTCGGAAGCAGGTAGTTCTGCTGGCACAGGATTTTCCTCGTGAGTAGCAGTTACTTCTGCTGGAGCAACTATCTCATCTGTTGGCGCCTTAGATTCCTCGGAAGTAGTTCCTTCTGCTGGAGTAACTATCTCATCTGCTGGCGCTGGATTTTCCTCGGAAGCAGCAGTTACTTCTGCTAGAGTAACTATCTCATCTGCTGGCGCTGAAGATTCCTCGGAAGCAGCAGTTACTTCTGCTGGAGTAACTATCTCTGCTTCTGGCGCTGGAGATTCCTCGGAAACAGGTTGTTCCGCTGGCACAGGAACTTCCTCGGGAGTAGCAGTTACTTCTGCTGGAGTAACTATCTCAGCTGCTGGCGCTGGAGATTCCTCGGTAGCAGGTACTTTTGCTGGCACAGGAACTTCCTCGGGAGCAGCAGTTAATTTTGCTGGAGTACCTATCTCTGCTTCTGGCGCTGGAAATTCCTCGGAAACAGGTACTTCTGCTGGCACAGGATCTTCCTCGGGAGTAGCAGTTACTTCTGCTGGAGTAATTATCTCATCTGTTGGCGCCTTAGATTCCTCGGAAGTAGTTCCTTCTGCTGGAGTAACTATCTCATCTGCTGGCGCTGGATTTTCCTCGGAAGCAGCAGTTACTTCTGCTAGAGTAACTATCTCATCTGATGGCGCTGAAGATTCCTCGGAAGCAGCAGTTACTTTTGCTGGAGTAACTATCTCTGCTTCTGGCGCTGGAGATTCCTCGGAAACAGGTTGTTCCGCTGGCACAGGATCTTCCTCGGGAGTAGCAGTTACTTCTGCTGAAGTAACTATCTCATCTGTTGGCGCCTTAGATTCCTCGGAAGTAGTTCCTTCTGCTGGAGTAACTATCTCATCTGCTGGCGCTGGATTTTCCTCGGAAGCAGCAGTTACTTCTGTTAGAGTAACTATCTCATCTGCTGGCGCTGAAGATTCCTCGGAAGCAGCAGGTACTCCTGCTGACAGAGGAACTTCCTTGGGAACAGCAGTTACTTCTGCTGGAGTAACTATCTCTGCTTCTGGCGCTGGAGATTCCTCGGAAACAGGTACTTCTGCTGGCACAGGAACTTCCTCGGGAGCAGCAGTTACTTCTGCTGGAGTAACTATCTCATCTGCTGGCGGTGAAGATTCCTCGGAAACAGCAGTTACTTCTGCTGGAGTAACTATCTCTGCTTCTGGCGCTGGAGATTCCTCGGAAACAGGTAGTTGTGCTGGCACAGGAACTTCCTCGGGAGTAGCAGTTACTTCTGCTGGAGTAACTATCTCATCTGTTGGCGCTGGAGATTCCTCGGAAACAGGTAGTTCTGCTGGCATAGGAACTTCCTCGGGAGTAGCAGTTACTTCTGCTGAAGTAACTATATCAGCTGCTGGCGATGGAGATTCCTCGGGAGCAGCAGTTACTTCTGCTGGAGTAACTATCTCTGCTTCTGGCGCTGGAGATTCCCCAAGAACAGCAGTTATTTCTGCTGGAGTAACTATCTCTGCTTCTGGCGCTGGAGATTCCTCGGAAACAAGTAGTTCTGCTGGCACAGGAACTTCCCCGGGAGCAGCAGTTACTTCTGCTGGAGTAACTATCTCATCTGTTGGCGCTGGAGATTCCTCGGAAACAGGTAGTTCTGCTGGCACAGGAACTTCCTCGGGAGTAGCAGTTACTTCTGCTGAAGTAACTATATCAGCTGCTGGCGATGGAGATTCCTCGGGAGCAGCAGTTACTTCTGCTGGAGTAACTATTTTTGCTTCTGGCGCTGGAGATTCCCCAAGAACAGCAGTTATTTCTGCTGGAGTAACTATCTCTGCTTCTGGCGCTGGAGATTCCTCGGAAACAGGTAGTTCAGCTAGCACAGGAACTTCCTCGGGAGTAGCAGTTACTTCTGCTGGAGTAACTATCTCATCTGTTGGCGCTGGAGATTCCTCGGAAGCAGGTACTTTTGCTGGCACAGGAACTTCCTCGGGAGCAGCAGTTACTTCTGCTGGAGTAACTATCTCAGCTGCTGGCGCTGGAGATTCCTCGGAAACAGGTAGTTCTGCTGGCACAGGAACTTCCTCGGGAGTAGCAGTTACTTCTGCTGGAGTAACTATCTCCGCTACTGGCGCTGGAGATTCCTCGGAAGCAGGTACTTCTGCTGGTAAAGGAACTTCCTCGGGAGCAGCAGTTACTTCTGCTGGAGTAACTATCTCAGCTGCTGGCGCTGGAGATTCCTCGGAAGCAGCATTTACTTCTGCTGGAGTAACTATCTTAGCTGCTGTCGGTAGACCAGCAGGTTCTTCTGCTGGTGCAGGATCTACCGCAGGAGCAACAGTTACATCTGTTAGAGTAACTAGCCCAGATGCTGGCGCTGGAGATTCCTCGGAAGCAGGTACTTCTGCTGGCACTGGAACTTCCTCGGAAGCAGCAGTTACTTCTGCTGGAGTAACTATCTCAGCTTCTGTCGGTAGAGCAGCAGGTTCTTCTGCTGGTGCAAGATCGACCTCAGGAGCAACGGTTACTTCAGCTTGAGTAACAATCTCATCTTCTGGCACTGGAACTTCCTCAGAAGCTGCAGTTCCTGCTGATGGAGTAACTATTTTTGCTTCTGTCGCTTGAGATTGATTGGAATAGACAGCTGGCACAGAAACTTCCTCGGGAGCAGCATTTACTTCTGATGGAGTAACTATCCCAGCTGCTTCCTCGGAAGCAGCGGTTACTTCAGAGGGAGCAACTTTCTTAACTGCTGGTGTAGGAACTTCCCCGGGAATAGAAGATACTTCTGTGGAAGAAGCTGTCACATCTGCTGGCGCTTCAGACGTAGCAGGTTTTTCTTCAGGAGTAAATAGGTCAATTACTGGCCCTGGAATTTCTACAGGAGCAGCAGCTTCTCCTGTTAACGTAGGAACTTCTTCGGTAGCATTTAGAGCAACTATCTCAGCTGTCGGTATTGAAGCTTCTTCGGGAGCTGCAGTTGCTTTTGCTAGAGGACTAAGTTCTTCATGTTGTTGCGTTGTTGCTTGTGTGGATGCAGCAGTTAAAGTAACTTTCTCAACGGCTGGCGATAGAGTTGGAGCTGGTGCAGCAGTCTGTGGCTCTACAATTATTTCTGCTTGAGTAACTAATTGTGCCAAATCTTCCTGAGGAACAAGTTTTGTTTCTGAATTAATCCCAGCCCTAACAATCTCATCAAATAATGGTGCTGCAGTTGGTGTTTCTCCAGATATAGGTTGTTTATTAGGAGCGAGTTCCGTTTGTCCTAAAACTTCAACATTCCCCTCCTTTGGTTGAGATATTTCTTCGGTAATGGAGGATGGAATCTCACTCGCATTAATAGGTGACCTGTGCTTGTGTTCTTCAGCAGTTTGAGGTTTGTCGTCTTGGTCTGTGGATTGTGCTTCCGTGAACTCTTCCTCAATAATGTCCAGAGAGTGTTGAGCTAGCTCCATTGTGCGAGCGTTGATTTCAGCCAGAGCCAAATCACTTAGTTCCTTGAGTGTATGAATTTCTGTGGCAGTCATAATAGGAGGTTGTTCAGATGCTGGGATGGCGAGCATGGGTCCCAGAGCAATGGCTGCTAGTATTTCAATAACCGAAGGTATGTTTTCATGTAGCTTGCTGTCATCTAGGTATTCAACGTCCCCGAAGCCTGTCAAGCCCTCGAGATCGCAGAGATCATCTGAATCACATTGGGCTGCTGTAACACATAACGACTGCTGAATGCCGCTGCTTTAAAACTATGCACAGATACGCTGAGGTTCAATACAGGTGGGTTCCGCTAAAACTACGGCAAGGTCTAAGGGACTAACACTCCCAAACTAATCAAACTTAAGGCAGGATGTATAGTATATGTGAATATAAGTGGTTAGCTTAAAGGATGAATTGTGGACTTGTAAGAGGAAAAATAATTTTGCAATTACCTGCAATCAGTGTCTGAGCGGGTTCCTCAGTATTTTCATCATCTTGGAAAATCATGGGTGGCGGCGGCGCCATTAAAGTAGACGTTTTCTGTTCTTCTGGCTGTGACGCTGTGGCCGCCGTGGGCTGTTGGACGAGCGGATTTGTGGTCTCGGTAAAAGCCGGCTCGTGCTCCGCTGGCAAAGTATTTGAGGTCAAACTTGTGCGATCCACCAGTTCGTCTAGCACTAGTTTTGTGTTCTGTCCACCAATTAGGTGTTTGCTTAAGAGGCGATCATTTAGCTCATTGCAACGCAGCAAATCCAGGGAAGATTCCTCTGCGTCGGAGCCCATTTCGGACAGATCGCTGACCTCATCGGCGGTCCGATCGCCAATCTGAGCGCGTACATTCTCCTTGGGCGCGGGCACCAGCATGCCAATGCTGCTCGGTGTGGCCGAGCTCTGCAAGGTGCTGCGCTTCTTCTTGAATAGCCAATTGTCCTCCCAGGTGCCGTCACCGACCATGCTCGACGACATTGAGACAACATCTGGAAGGAGTTAAGAAGATATATTTATGGTAGGGTTAGATCTTAGGGTTAGGTACTCACCATCCTCCGATTCGGTAACGGATGCTGAGAAATCCGGCAGCGGCACCATGTGAGCGGCTATATAGTCACTCAGGACCGACTCACGTTCCACGTCCAGCTGTGCTTCTTCTTTGCCAGTCTGCAAAAATGGAGTATTTATAGATAAAGAGATTATAAGAGATCCTAACTAATATTGAGTACCAGTTCATGATCCGTTAGGCTGCAATCGCTGCGCGGCTCTATTGAACTTCCAGATGTAGTGCTCAACGCTTCGGCATTGTAATTCTCATCAATGTTGTGAGCACTCAGGTCCGGCGTACTCTCCGAAATGAGCCTGTTATTGCCCTCCTTGTCCGCAATCTATAAAAAAGTTGGAGTTTTATTTGAGTTAGACGGGTTTTGATTATTTTAGGGACTGTGCAACACTTAAACTGCTTGCAACCGGCAACACTTGTCAGCTGTGTTGAACAACGCTGTGTTGAAAATCAAGACTTTTGTCGTCATGATTGTACCTAAAACTAGTTCGATTTCAGCGTGACGCAGCGTGAAACGGGTTGAGATTTCCGTAGAACTAAAACAGATTAATCAATCACTTATGAAACCTATGTTAAACCAGGCAAAAATATGACTGGCTGATAAGATATGGAACCTTAGTCCAATTGGATTGCGTTTTATATAAAACAAGTTGCGTCTTTATGTTTTAGTTGAAGTATTTACATGCTGGGCTGGCTCTGCCATGACGAAATCCAGAATAAAACCAATTAAATACGATTTTTGGCTAGGGAAAATCGAGTTTTTCCTCTGACTGAAAAGTCAATGATCCAATTAGCGTGTGGGGCTGGTTGATGCCTTTTGCCGTTCACAGTTCTTTCGGGCGTCCGCGCGCTTGCAACAATGGGCAGCAACTAATTAGTGGGGCATGCAACTGTGGTGGCTTTGGGCCGATTGGGAAGCCCGCAAAGTGCGGCCCAAACGAAAGCGAAAACTGAACGAAGCTGACGTTTGAGGAAATTGCCAGAATGTGCCGAGGATTACAAGCGAGGTCAACACGTTGCTGCCCCAGATGCAACAGTTGTTCTGGGAGGTCAGTTTCCTATACCCTCTAACCATTGACTAAAAGAGGGGTATGTTCGATTAGAGCAATTCTATGTAACTGTTCGTCTCAAAAAATATCATAACTAAGGACTACAAAAGGAGATGCTTGTATTATAAATCAGTATCTATTATCATTCTACTTTGAATTTAAAAAGTAGATGCTTGCACATTATAAGAAGAAGTGTTTTTTTTTTGACAAGTCTTCCAATTTCAGTATCTATTTTCATTCTATCTTTAGGTAGACACACACGAATGTCATCTTAGAGCTCTCTTTAATAACAATCGGATTATTTAAGATCAAATTTGTTCCTTTTTTTTTTTTTTTTTTTGTGTCTCTGCATGTTATTTATGCCTGGCTGCAGGGTATCTAATAGTCGGTGTTTCAGTTGTTCTTACCTTATTGAGCACCGCTGTGGCCAACAGATCCTGATAGATTTTGGGCTCAAAATAGTGCTCGGTGCGATGGCGTCGCTTGCTGCTGCTGCCGCCATTGCTGAAGCCCGACAGCTGCCCATTGGAGCGCGTGTCCAGGCTAATCTCGGAGACGGCGCCGCTGGGATTCAGGAGGAGGCTGTTGCTGCCGCTGCGCAGCGTTTCGGCGATGATTGTCTCAATGAGACTGCGCAGACGCGTCTGCGATATGTCCGCCAGTTGATCATTGTTGATGTTGTTGTTGTTGTTGTTGCTGTTGTTGTTATTGTTGTTGCCATTGACAATGGCTGGCAAATCTGTAAGCAGGCGAATTGGTCAAGAAAGCATTTGGAAGTCTTAGAATATCATGGCATGGGCATGGTTAGCACGAAAGTCAGTTAAAAAACGAACAAAACGAATGGAAAAGTGAAAAGACGCAAGTTGTGTGAGTGTAGAAAGTGAGTGTGTGAGTGCGTGTGAGCTGATTGAGGAGAAGGCATACCTAATTTCACCTCAATGACGTAAACAACGTAAAATACAATTACAGCTACGACGGCATACATGCCAGTTATCAGGCCCAATGTAAAGTCCATGCTGCATGCACACACAGAAAAAACGGGTATTCGACGACGCGACTATTCAGCTATTCAGTTACATATATGAATAGGTTGAGTATTCACTTTGGGCCAACATCAATATGAATTAGTTGCCGTATTTGTTTATTGTTTTTATTTATTGTATTTGTTTTTTATTTAACTGTCGCTAATGCCGTATTTGTATTTATTTGTATTTGGCCTGTGTAAATATTTATTTATGTTCCGGTTTTAATTAAGACACACACACTGACACATGTAATACACTCTTTGAGTGGCAAATTACGCATACGCCGCATTAACCAGCCCCCTTTCAACCATAAATTTGTATATTTAAAGCTGAGCTAAACGCTTGAGCAGTTCGCAAACCCAAAGTCCAGGCTCAAAGAAAATAAATATAAATGGATAAATATATTTGTATGTATGTATTTGTATCTCCACGCATTGTAAACAAAACAAAACAAAGCGCAAAATAAATGTATCTTTTGAGCCGCTTTTGTGCTAATATCTTGTTTTTCTTTTTAGCGGTAAAAACATAATTAATAACCTCAAGTTATCTATTTTGCCTTTACAAAAGCCACTAAATTTCTTTATCGCCTCGCTGACATGTCTATTGTGTGTGTGCGAGTGTGCTTGTGTGTGTGAGTGAGTGTGTGTGTGTATCGCTTGAGTGCCGTTAGTCATTGACAAAATGTCAAAGATTGAAATGTATCTGGCGCTTTTTGCATACGGCTGTCATTAATGAAGCAGAGCTGAACCTGAACTAGACAAGCTGAACCTCAACCGGCACAGATCATAGCTAAGTATACCCTATATATATATAGTCTAAGTGTGCTGTGCAAGGTGCACAAGTCAAGTTCAGTTCAAAGTTCCTGCTTCTACTACTTAAGCATTTAGTTATTAACTTTTACACGTTTAAATATAGCTCTTAACTTGTTTAATTTATCTATAAACACACACACACACACATTTGCACATTTATAAAATGTGTTTAAAGTCGTGAGATTAATTTAGCATATTTTGGCGCATAATCTTGTGCGCTCGAAGCCATCATTAATATTTATTAACATTGATTAAATATTTTTTCCTGGTTTTGCTCTTTAGGCCACGTTTGGAGTTTTGTTGTTTATTTTTTTGCTAACTAATATGTACACTTTATTCAGAGGGTCAAGGTTGGCATATACATAAGATCAAGAGCTGAGTAACTGTGTGTGTGTGTGTGTGTGTGTGTTATCTGTTATCTGCACAGCATATATATATACACATATATATGTATTTGTTCGCAGTCTATTTGGTTTCTTTACTTTACTTTTTACTATGCGTCTTTCTTTTATTTTCTTGTTGCTTTTCTATGTTATCATTATCACTTTTGGGCACTTGCTTTTTTCTTTTTTTGCTTTTACTTTGCACGCTTTGACGTAAAAAACGTTATTTTATGTGATTTTATTTTTTTTATAATTTTTCACCCGGCTTTTAGCTGCTCGGCGCGCGGCCAAAACGTTGCGATCAGCGCGCGTTGCGTCTGGCAACTGCCGCAAGCAGCCGCAGCAGCAGCAGCAGCAGCTAACAACGTGTGAGTGTGCCAACACACACACACACACACACTCTCACACACACAGTTATAGACATATCTATAGCTTTGTAATGGCATACAAACAGTTCGCTTTTGTTTATTAAGGTATTTCGATATTCGCGAGCATTGTGCTCGGATTCTCTCTATGAGAATTGAGCACAAAATTTTAAGTCTTTAAACTTTGCCATATTCAAAAAAAAAATTACTTTGTGCTATATAGATATTATTAGTATTTTGTCTGTAAGAGTCCGGCTTAGAGCATATTTTAAGACATGATTAATTTTTGAATATTTAAAATACAATTTTAGACTTATAAATAAGCCTGAAACCAGCTTGAAATTATATCTAAGGAAAGCCTTAATATGCTTGAAACTACAGTTTATTCTGATTGATTGGCTGAGTCAGTGATTGACTGACTGACTGATTGCTAATCAACATGTCGAAGAAGCTAGAATGCTCAGTTTTTTATTGTTTTTATTGCTGAGTTTTAGAATAGTTTGTTCCTATTGATTGATTGACTGACTGACTGACTGCCTGACTGATTGATGATCAACGCAGAGCCCAAACCGTTAAAGCTAGCTTGATGAAATTTTTATTGTTGCTTCTAATGTGATGTGAGTCGTGAAAAAGTATCCCAGCGTATGTGGAAATCAGAAAACTGCCTGATTGATAGTCGTGATCCGCAGGATTTTAATAGATTATCAAGATTTGACTTTAGGTAACTTTATTAAAAAACAAAACACTTAATCATAGCTCGGGTAAATAATGCTCGATCTTGACAAGAAATGTCTTTCTGGATTCGTAAAAGTCGACTAAATTGATTGCATTATATTTGACATACGCAGGAATGGAATGTGTTGCGTGCGATAAAACGTTAACACAATTAAAAAAAGTATATTTCAGAAATTTCAGAAATAGCTAGTTTCCTGTTTTCGTAGCAGAAATGTATATATAGGTTTTTGTTAGTGCCAACGGCTTGAAGTGATTGACATGTTTATTTGCAATCGACGAGTTAGCATGTCTCTAAGTTATTACACCCTCGAGAGACGAACATGTTTGACTTTGTAATTTGAATGATGGGGCATTTTAAGGCACTCAAACTCTAAACTCTAAACTCCAAAATGGAAACTCGTTGAAGTTGCCTCGACTAGCCGTGTAAATTGTCAATTTGCAGCTGCTGGAACCAGTTGGTGAGCGATGTCGGCGCACGTTGCGTATGATTAATGCGCGTGTATCTCGGCTTGTCATCTGGTTAAGGCCAACTGTCGCTACAATGTGCTTAAATGTGCTTACAAAGTGTTGTACTTGTCGGTATTTCAATAGACCAGACACAAATCCCTTATCAGCTCCATATGCTTTGCCTTATCAAGTGTGTCTGTGTCTCTGTGTGTGCGTGTGTGTGTGTGTGTGTGTGTGTGTGTGTGTGTCGCTGTTATCAATGAGTGTTGACCGCGATTTTAGTTTAGTTTTGTTTATTTTAGTTGGTCTTTATTATTTACTGATAGTCATATAGAATTTTCGCTACATAATCAACGATTGCCTCAGTTTTTTGGTCAGCATTATTACAACATCACGTATACGACAAACTGAGAGTCATCCAGACATATACATATACATACAGCTATCTACGTGCATTATAAATACGATATACGATTTGATGGCCATGATTCATGCCCAGATACGAGCAGGTTATACAGCATTCAATTTAGATAGCAGATAGCAGGCAGCACTACATCATGTTAGGGCGTGGCACATGCCACATACATAGTACATTAGACAGGACTCGCTACGACTTACCTCCCTTGAACGGACGAGCGCACAAAGCGTTCTCCACGTTGATAAACAGGTTGCTCAGTTTCGCATGATATTTATCAAACAGCTGCAGGTCTGTGTGCAGTGTGATTGTAAATGTGTGTGTGTGAGTGTGTGTATGTGTATGTTGATAAAATTTAACATTAAGTATGCAATGAACATTGCCAAAAGCTTCAGCTGTCAGTAGAGCCAAAGCTTTAGCTCGAAAAGCAACAGCAGGTATGCAATAGTTTCTTGTGAGCGCGTGCTTTTACTCAAAGAGCTTTAAAAGCTTTTACTTTGATGGAGGAGTAAGAGATTTATTTCTTAGAAAACAACAGTTATTTAATCCCCAAAGCTTCTTTGAGCTCTTCAGTTAGATTATATCGTATCTAGTTTGTTTAAAGAAGGTTTTTTTCAGACAAAATAGAAAAGGCTTATGGCTTGCATTTAAATCTAATAGCGCTATTTTTTAAAGAAGCTAGATTCTTTGAGTATTAAAATTTGGATAAAAAACCTTTAAAATATTGTTATGATAGCTCTGAAAAAATGTTTTCTTTAAATACCTATTGCTATCAAATAACTTTGCTAAAGAGAGAATTGAACGACTTTATTTGAGCTTGGCTTGGACTATTTTCTGCTGCATACTTTTGGGTGCTTTAGAGAAATATATATTTCTTTTCTTGCGAAATTGCAGCGTTTCTGGAATTGGGAACCAGGCAAACTGACTTGGTTCATTGCCCTAATTAAGACTGCATAAAAAGCAGAGCATATATAGGTGCGTAGCTAGAACTTTAGACTGTATGCCTAGGGTAGACCAGACGGTATATAGTTATATATACAAGCGGGTTTACTATATTATCCAGCTGCTCTTTTAATTCGCAACAATTGAGCGAATTTGCACTCCCGAGTGCTCCGACAATTGCATTTGCACTAATCAAATCTAAGCCAATCTGAGACCATGTTTTATGTTTTTACTTACAGTTCTCGCTTTTGGACAATTGACCGACTTTGATGTGATCGAGATTGCCGCCGAGCATTTCCGCCACAATTTCCTCGACGTATTCGCGGATGCGGCTGCGCTCGTCCATATTCATTAGGGTCACGCTGTTGGCGCCGACTTGGCTGACGCTCTCGAAGTCTGCGGGAAATGCGAGGCAGGACTTAGCTGTAAATTGGCTAGTTTTGGGCGGCATTTTACTTACGCATCGAGCTGTCGGCCATTTCGGCACTGATGGGAATATAAATTTCGCTGCGTGCGCGCAAAGGATAAACGAACTTTTGCTGATTGAAGGACATTTGTTCGGCCACCCAGGAGGAGGTCTGCTCCAGCGACTGCTTCGAGCTGTGGCACAGTTCGCATACCCATTGCGCCGCCTTTGGCAGCCAATCGGCGCACTTGATGCCGCGGCACACGTGCTTGCCACACGTGCAACATGTGACGTAGCTGTGAATTAGGTGCACGGTGTTAGAGAGGGCCTGAGGAGGCGTGGCTGGTGATTTGTTGCTTACTTTTTGGCACTGCTTAGATCCAGGTCCGCACAGCAGACATTGCAGCTGTGCTGCTCCGCGCTGGCATTCGCCTTCTTCTTCTTAACAGCTATTTTGCTGCAAATCAAAAGAAACAGGCATAAATTCAATTAAAAAAGCTCGATAAAAATAGCTATTTTAAGGCTAATCAACTTATGCAAATGAATTATAACTGTTTGCTTAGCTTTATCTCTGGATATTCAAGCACCGATTCTTGACACAATTTCAAGTCTCTCTTTTGTATACTTTTTCCTTTTAGCATCAATTTGCATCGATTTGGTTTCGGCTTGTGACGCAGAACCAATTTTCAAATTAGCCAAGAAAGATCCGAATTGTTGCCAAAAGGTTAAACAACTCTGTGAAGGTTACGTTTTGCTAATTTCTGTTTAATTTCAGATTTTTTGTTTTTTTGCCACAATATGTATAATTAGTTAACGAAACAGAAAACAACATTCATAAGCGATTCTATATTTCATGTTTCTATATATTGAAAACAAGTTCCGTAGTTAAATCGAGACTTCAATTAAACTTTACCATTTTCACACTCTCTTAATTATTTTTTTATCCATTGCATCAGTGGAAATGCGGAAGAAAAACCACATGGACCAGTTTGACGAGTAAAAAAAAAAAGAAAAATTTATCACAATTCATTTACAAGCTACTTGCACATGCTTGAGAGAGCTTACAACACTGGACATTGTATAACAGCTTGCATACGTTGGAAAACCATGTTAAAGCACATATCATCGATTGCATAAGGGAAAATGAGAAAGAAAAGCCGCAGTTCAACCAGTTTGATTCGATTAAAGTAAAAATTCCATAAAATGACTTGCAGTTTGCTAACAAGCTACTTGTATATATTGAACTATAAGTTAAGAAAGCTTACAACACTGGACATAGTATAACGGTATTGAAAGTATGTTTTTGTAAGAAAACCATATTGGGAACACCACATCACATTCATTGAGTAAGAAGAACCAAAGTAAAACCAGTTTGATCAGTGAAAAAAGAAATTCTTTAAGATGACTTGCAGTTTATTTACAAGCTACTTGTATTAATTTATTAATCAGAACATAGCAAAAGAGTATAACGGAAAACCATTTTGGTAACATCACACGCAAAACTTAAATTACATTTATTGCTTATTTTATGGGGATTATATATATATATATATATATACAGTACTGTATAGTATGATACATGTGCTGTTTGCATATTGATTGTATGTATTGATGTAATATGTAGATAATATTATGATTATGTCAGTCATTTACAATTTATGCAAATTTCTATACAAAACAAATGCACGTAATAGAAACCGAATACTCGAAATTATATGTGTATATGTATTTATATATATGTATAAATATATTTTATTTAATTTTTTTTTCAGTTTTTTTTTTGTATATATTTGTATATATTGGTTTGTTAACAACGTGCACAAAATATCAACTAATCCACAAATTTGTTTTTATTTTTCTCTTATTCTTTTTTCGCTTTTCTCTTTTGGTTTCAATGAATTGGCAGAAAATTTTGCAATTGTTTACACGCAAACGAAACCGAAAATGATAAAAAAATAAAGGCGTCAACTTTGTAGAAATTTGGCTTAGCCTAAATTGGAGAAAACTCAGTCGTATATACATTAGAAAACGGGCAAATCCCTATAGAAGTTGTTGTTGTTGCTGTTGTTGTTGTTGTAGCAGCTGCTGTTGCCGCTGATGATATCGCATGCGCCTGCGCGCCCAATGCTCGTAGTTGTTCTCCAAATTCTCATAGTAGATATCCTCCTCGTGCTCGCTGCCCTCGTCCCAGTCATCGTGGTTGGGCGGACGGCCAAAGATGTGTGCACTGGTTGTCAGCTTGAGCAGGACCACCTCCATGGTGCAGGCCATGAACAGAAAGGCGAATACCGCAAAGCTGATGGGCGTGCAGAGCAATTTCTCCACCTGGCATACCACAACGGACGTAATCAACATGCTGCTGGATTATGCTGGTTAAATGTCGCTATTTCGGTTTCTGGCGCTGGACGATTGTGATTGTTGTTGCTGTTGTTGTTGTTGTTGTTGTTGCTATGTTTCAATTTGTTTTGTGTGCTTTTTCTCTGAATGTTGTTGTTTATCTCATGGATTGTTTTCTGATTTCGTACTGTAAATTTTTGGCACTGTGTTTGCTGTTGCTTTGGTGCATGGCAGCAAAATTGTTGTTATTTTTCTTCTTCTTCTTTTTGTTCTATGTTCAAGTTTGAATCGATTGCGAGTCGTGTTTCTTTTTATTCACAGTTTTTGCAAAGCGCGCGCCGACAACTTTCTCGCACCAGCTTTGGTTTTGTTATGCGCAGTTCGCTTCGAGCGCGCCTTGTGCGGCCAACAGCTGAGCGCCAGGCAGCGACGTCGACGCACGCAGCTTATGCCGGTTTTTTTGCATAGAAAGCAGAGCGACGAAACAGCGTGCGAGAGCGAGAGAGCGGGAGAGCGGGCGGGTGAGAGAGTGAGGCAAGCAAACAAACATAAAAGCTAGACATGCGGATAGACAGAGCCAGACAAGCTCGTTGATGACGTAAGAGCTTTAAAGTTTTTTTCTATTTCTTTTTGAGTAATTCACGCGTTGCCAGAGGCCCATAAAATTAAAAAGTGCCATTTACAGCTGGCAAGAGAAAAGCTTGGCAAGGCTGACGGCTGACGGCTTACAGGCAGCACTGGAACAGTGTTGGACAACCGGGACCGAGACCGGGACAGCTGATGCTGCCAGCTACCACACTCGAAATTCGTTTTTAATGTTGATTAATTGTTTGTTGTCTAGCATTTTCTTTTCTTAATCTGCGACTTCATTATTCATTGCAAATTGAGATTGTTGTAGAATATACAAGATTCCGCAAACGGGTTTTGATTTCAATAAAATGTTATTTATGCATATTAATTTTTTTATTTTGAAAATTGTCGCTATTGGAATTTGTGAATTTATTGGACTGTCCAATGATGCGCTGACTAATAAATGGCGCCCAAAATTAAACGGGTTTCTATTTTTTAAGAAACATTTAAAAACAACATCAAAACAAAACATGCTATAAATAATATATATGTATCTACATCTTCTCAATGATTGTTGTGCAATACGTTTTATGCACTTGACTTTCAGACTCATTGCCAGTGTCAATGCCTCAATTGCTAATTTGCTGCTGCCGTGTGGCAAAACAATAAAAACAAAAGCAATTTACAGGTATTCATTGTGTTTATACTAACATTAACCGCAAACATGTAGCTTTACAATTTGCACACGTTTTTAATGCACAAAACTGAGTTGTGAGTTTGGATCAGCTCTCAATTAGCTTTCGCCTGAAAGCATGCTACAAAAATATTTCATGCGCTTTGACGATATGCAACACTTGTTTGGCAACACTTGATTCTTTTTTAATATCTTTAGAAATTGTGCATTTTTCAACTGCCAAAAACTCGCTTTGACTGCTTTTTAACCACTTTCGTAGTCACAGAAAAATGAATTCTCTGTCACATTTGTTACACATTTTTTTTGTGGCTTTTCACTTGCTGCGTTTGTGACTTGAATCTAAATTCAACCAGTTTTGATTCCCATTTCGAGTCACATTAAAGAATTTAACGCAGCAAAAGCAGGTTAAGGCATTTAGGAATTTGGACAAATATTTAAGAAAAAAAAAATAACCCACATTACTTTCATTTGCTTTTAATTTGAGTTAAGCTGACTTAACTGTATAATAGAACAATTAGTTTTTCTTAACTTTAAATGAGTCTGTACTGTCTATCTATTATATCACTTAAAGCTTTCATGTGCTTTTAAAGCTGTTTTATGCTTTGTATTTGCAAGCAAATCTGAACACATTAAAGCTTTAAGTGTCAATTGCGCAACTAAACTTAAAAACTTATTTGGTTAAAGGTTTTTTAAACATATTTTAAAGTTTTTTAACTGCTGACTTGTTTAGTGCCCATTTTCTGCTAGTGTAACGGACTTGTGCATTAAATACTTTGGCCAACTGACGTTGACAGGCGTTAATTGTAATTATTAAGCCATAAACTGGCTGACTGACTTTCCATTTATGCATGAAGCGTCTCTCGTTTTCAGTTTTCAGCTATTTCAGCTTTTTCAGTGCCAGTCACAGCACCCATTGTACAGAAAGTGAGCTTGGTACAGTGTAAAATGCCAGCCGATGATTGTTTACACAATTGAAATATGGAGAAAAAAAAGAAGCAATGTTTTTCCAAGTATTACTAATACTCAATATATGCATGGTACCATAAACAAGCGCTTAATTAGCCTGGGCAGACAACAAGAGAATATTTCCAGCTAATTGGTATTGTCAATTCGTGTTGTACTTATATATATATATATATATATATATGCCATATAGACACAGCTACCGTTAGCCAAGGGTTCTTAACGATTTCCGCTTCGGGGCGTTTGCCAATTTGTGGCACATTGTTATGAAATGTACAACGGTAAACAATAATCGATAGACAATCGAAATTGGCAACAGCTGCCGCTGACCAATTAAAGACATTGGCGAATCAAATTATTACACAAGCTGCTGAGGAAATCAAATTGAGCGCTGCCGCCACCTGCCGAATAAGACAAACCAGAGCCGAAACAAAAAACCAAGAGTACTCTAATCGAGCCTGAAAGACTAGGAGATACCCTGCACCCAACAGCGAGTTGCTGTAGCAAATGCTTGAACTTTCTTTGAAGCACGGCATGCAGCTGAAAGAACCGAGATACCAAATTTGGTGTCTCTAGGCCTTTTAATTCCCGAGTTATGCTCAACAAGCTAGACTGCCAATCGATATTTATCGATTTCGTGTACACCTATCGTTGATTTGCCAATCTTTAAGCCCGTGGCGGATACACGCATAGCAGATCTCTATATTATTCGACATATGCTCCAACAAGCTAAGCTAGGCTGCCAATCGATATTTATCGATTTCGTGGAACGCAATCGAAAATTGGCCAATCTGAAATCCTTTGGCGGGCAGACGCTTGGCAGATCTCTATATTATTCGATGCTTATTTTCTGCCTGTTACATACATCTACAACCACGGTTAAACCCTGTTATTATTTAGTACAGGGTATCCAACCCAAACACGGCTCGACATCAATTATATCAATTCAGTTAGTTTGTGCAATTTTTTAAATACTCTTTTTTTGCTAACACACGCAAACGTAATCAACACGTAACTGAACTGAAAATGAAAATCCGAAATGAAAATGAAGCTGTTAAGCTGCGGTCCATTTCGGATGCCAGAGCAAATGGCCAACTCCAAGTTGGCGCACAGAAATGCGCTGCACGTGCGACAAGTGGCATTTAATTGTGCGTATCACGTAGCAGGTTCAGCTAGTTGGTGGGCTAAACGTCTGGCTGGCACTCACCTGAGCAAATGTTGGGCGCCACATTGCAGCAGATAGGCGCCTCCAATCAAGCCCAGCACGCTGGTCAGGCCCAGGAAGAGATTGTTGTTGCCACGATACATTGGCAGCTCCATGAGGCAGATGTAGGGTCGCGCCAGACGCTTGCAACACTGCGAAAATGTATTTGTCATTTGTCGTTTGTCATTGAATCCGATGTTCAAACATTGAAGCACACAACACGTTTGCTGGCCCAACAAAAACCCAAACACGAACTCAATCTGGCAATAGTTCTTGGCCGGATTATCAGTCTCGAATGGTAAGAGATATGGCTATCACTGCCTTTGACATTGTTGCTGTACATTTCTTATCTCAATGCCACATAAACGTGAATACACGTAACTGCGTTAAGTAATAAGTATATATATACATTTGCCTCAAGCTTTCAGCTTTCAGGTGCTAAATGGCATGCTCTACGCAGGGTAGTTGAGTTTTAAGTGTCGACTTGTGACAGCTCCGAGAATTCTACTTTTATCCCACTTTTATATATAACTGACTTGTTGCAATGATTAAACATTAACTTAAAGCATTTGCAAGCTGTATTGCTTGCAAGAAATAAATGATAAATCGTTGGGTTATGTTTTTAGAACTTTTACACATTCACTTACGAAACACTTTTTAATGTTTTAGCAAATTAAATGCACAACTGTTTAAAATGAATGACTAAATTCGGGTATTTTCTGAGACTGATTAAACACTGGAAGCCTAAATCAGTTTATTGCGCTTTACAGCACATAAATCTCTAAAAGCTTTTGAAAGCTTCAACAAATCAATCATTGCAAGACTGCAATCGAAATCAAGTGACTTGAAGCTTAAAGCTTGTTAAATATAAATCAATATATGAAAAATTTTCGATTATGATTATTGTATTCGTGATTAATCCTGATTAATAGCGGTACTTTTTAGAAAGGAGAGCGTGATTAATTGTAAGATTTGAATGCCAAACAAAGCAAGTAAAGCAACTGCATGATTAATCGGAAATACATATGTACTTTTAAGTCGGTTTCACTGTAATTGACAGCATAAATTGTTGTCAGATATCTTCCTGCACTGCAGTTTTTTATCAAAATACCAAACAGCTTTTCACAAATTGAAGCTTGGACGGGGTACAAACTCATAACCCGTGTACCTGCTTATCAGGTGATAAAACACGCTCAGCGTGTGCTCTCAGAGTTATTTTTAATCACTATCAATCACGAATGTATTTGTTTACTTGTTTACTTCTGAGTCGTTTGGAGATTAAACATAACTGATTAATGCAAAGAAGTTTCCTGTCTTGTCGAGAATATATGTTAAAGTTTTCGGGGCGTGATCAAAGGTTTTATATCAAGATGCTTTGGCACGTTGTCTAACACTGGTCAGCGTCAATTGTGTGTGCTTCAATGCAAAAACATGACAAATGTTTTATTCACTTGGGCGGACATCAAAGTCGCTTATATTAATAGTTTTTAATAATTGTTGTCTCTTCAACTATGAATTTTCGTCTTGCGCTTAAGTAAACTTCACGGCGTCAGCTTTGAATAAATAATTAACCGAGCTGAGAACTTTTTGCTTTGCATTCAAGTATTTTTACAGCGATTATCAATCACTTTTTTTTTTTTTGCCTTCGATATTTTTATAAACATTTTTTGCGAACGCGGCGCTCGTTAATTGAGCCGAAGTTGATTGGCCCCGGGCCAATCTCAACCTCCGGCTGATTACAATCACGTGGCAGAGTCTCCAGTCGTATCTGCTCATAAGAAATTGCGTGCACTTCTTTTGCTCTTGGCCATTTACCTACTTTTCCCGCCAGCTACTAACTAACTGACTTGGCCAAGATCTCGCCGATCTTAACGCAAAGGTAGAAAACTCAAGACTGCGACTGCCACTGCGTTGTTGGGTTTACTTTTTACTTTTTTTCCCCATTTATTTTTTTTTTTGCAGTTTGACGCTATTTATTATTGTTGTAGATATATACGGAGGGGTATTATATAGTCTTGCGTTTTGTTTGTTTTTGTTTTAAAAAAAAAAGTCAGGTATTCGCTTTTTGCGGCTTTTGATTTGATAACAACGCGCCGCCAGCACAATGATAAATAAATAATCATAATAATAATAATAATAAAGGGACAACAACAAAAATTCAAAAAAAAAAAAGAAAGAAGAAGCAACGAACGTTACGAAAAATTTCACAGATAAGTGTCAAGATTTTTGAGGTTATATCACAAGCGCCTTATAATTGGGACATTTGTTCAAGAGCAACAATTTTATACAGAAAATTGGGCTGGATTTTTAATATAATTATAAATTTTGAATTTATATTATTTATGGGAATTTGTATTGTTTTATTTTATTTTTGTGTGCGTTGTGGCGAGTATCCAAAGTGGAACTGGACTTAGTTAGTCATAGTTTCTGGCCGTGAGGAAAAAATAAATCGCGTTTGCCGCGAAGATAACAAAGAATCAAAAGCGGAGGGAAAGAGCGACAAATGGACAACAAAGGTAGAGACAAAATAGGCTAAAGGGACAGCTCAATGACTTTCTCATTAGCCAGCTCTTGGCATTATGCAAATTGTGGCTGCCACAAAGCAACCGCCAGTTGGGGCCGCGCTTTGTGGCATGTGCCGCTGAACTTGGCCAAACAAATCTGAAAATCGATGAGAGACTTGCAAACGAATCAACAAAACGAGCTGAACACATTCCAATTGGGTCTGCTGTCGATTTGGCAGGCCAATTAATTGGCATTCATCAAATTAATTACGATTTTCGTGATAAGATAGACACAAGTCGAGCACGCTTTTATCACTGATAAGACGCAAGGTGAATTAAGTATGTGCTGGAAGTTGGCGTAAATATTCAAAAAAAAAAAAAGCAAAAGTTTAATTTAAGCCGAATATCTTGTGCGCTACAAGAGAAGAGGGTAAGAGAGACAGGCAGATAGTTGAGGAAAAAGGTAGAGATAGAAGAAGAACCATTCAGAGAGAGGGAGAGCGAAGGAGAGAGAGAGAGAAAGAGAGATCTAGAAGAAGAAATATTAGGCTTTAACTCTCAAGAGACTCCCAGAGACAAAAGAGAAGCTAGAAGAAAACTATTAAGATTTAACTCTCAAGATAATTTCTGAGATCTAACCGAAAGATGCTAAATGAAGCCTAAAGAAAGGTTACTGAAAGTCGTTTAAGTTCTCTAAAATGAAAAATCTTTGTAAAATAAAACTTATAACATTATCATATTATTATTAATATATTCAACTCAAGCGAATTCAAGCAATTTCGTATAGACTCATTAGACATAGTATTTGAGTGGATGTTCGTACAGGAATCCAAAAGGTAGCACATACATATATTGATAATAGCTTGGGTTATTCTTGGCCAAGAAGCAAGAGCTAAAGTTAATGACGATATTACACAAGCTGTAAGCATATACAGCTAACAAAATTGTTAACGATGTGTTCATCGCGGAGTCTGTCTGACTTGGCAATAAAAAGCATTTTGAAGATGAGTAATGAAAAGAGTTTTCTCGCTTATTTTTCATCTATTTTTTTTTTTCGGATTTTTTTTAATGCATTATTGTGTTGGCTGTCGAGTGGGAACATATGTATTCCCAGAAGAGCTCATTCAGATGCGGCTGGCATTATTTTATTGCTGACTGCACCTGTGAATTTTGTCATTTCGTGTAATTTCCTCTCGCCGCAATTGAGGTCGACAATTTGCATTAATAATTGAAAAACTGCAAATCTCAAGAGTCGCCTGCCACAATAACAATAACAATCGTTAATGGATGCAGTTTGTCGCACTTTGTGTGTGCGTGTGTGTGTTGGCTATAAAAAGCACTCGAAACGCGCCCAAACAAAATGCTAATCAAATAAACAACTGACTAAACAGCAGCAGCTGCAGTTGTGGCAGTTGTGGCATGTAAAGATTGAAAGATCCACAAGATGTTTGCCAAGCCCATCATCAACAACATCCGTCA
The DNA here is from genome assembly GCF_035044405.1 of Drosophila montana. Classification (NCBI taxonomy): domain Eukaryota; kingdom Metazoa; phylum Arthropoda; class Insecta; order Diptera; family Drosophilidae; genus Drosophila; species Drosophila montana. Next base: position 1,638,886 of record NW_026998080.1, read on the forward strand.
ACGGCCGCTGCCCCCAAGCTTGTGCATTTTTTAATATACCTTGCCACGGGCCATCATAAATTTACAATTATGCGTCGTATGCGTCGGATATCTGACAAAGTAATTGGGAAATTTCCATGAAAATAATCATAATTCATTCGAATAAAACTTTATATAACAGATTGAGTTTAAGCAAATGTTGGCGTTTCGGGTTGTAAAAGTCGTAAATATTTGTGGGTTTTACTTAAAGTCTTCATCTTTAAGAAAAATTTCATAAAAGATCCCATAGGAGGTAGTCGACTAAAAAAAGACTTTAAAGTGAAAAAGATAAGATCAATGAATTTATTTACTATAACACTAATTATAGATACTTTCAGAAGTTTCCAGTAAGATCATATGACATAACTCTTATTTCTGTCTCTTAGCTATAATCAGAAATTCAATCCTTTTTTTTCCAGGAAAACGGGCGCAAATCCCAGACTCGTGTATACATATGGTATTATCTTAGCCAAATGAAATAGAAACCAGTGCGATTAAAAAACTAATTGTGATAATTATAATAATAAAAAAGTATAATAATTATAAACATCATTTAGCAATAATAATAATAATTATAGTAATAATAATGATAATAATAATACTATTTTAATAATAATAATAATAATAATAATAATAATAATAATAATAATAATAATAATAATAACAATAATAATAATAATAATAATAATAATAATAATAATAATAATAATAATAATAATATTAATAATAATAATAACAATAATAATAATAATAATAATAATAGTAATGATAATAATCAAAATAATAATAATATAAAAATGATAATAAGAATAATAATAAAAATAATCAATAATAATATCAATAATTATTACTATTGATAATAATCAGTTCAAATCAATTAAGAAATCGTGTAATTTGCGATAGATAAAAACGGAACTAACCTTAATCTATCGCGCAGCTGCTGGTATGTGGGTTGATCCCGTTGCAGTAGCTGCAGAATGCGCTGGCATTGCTGCAGACGCTGGCGCAGCTTCAACGCTTGCGTGTCCATCTCTGGGACGACAATGCCGCTGTCGACGCTGCTGTTCAGCTGCTGTCCAGGGCTGCTCTGCGGGCTGTCGCCCGCTGCTGTTGTTGTTGCTGTTGTTGCTGCTGCGCTGACTGCAGTTGCGTCGGCGGCCATTTTGTTATTGTTGTTTTTGCTTTTGTTGCTGTTCGCTTTTGGTATTTGGCGCTTTCGCTTCACTTGAACCCGCTTGACACACAAACGTTCACTTTTAATCACAAAATTTTTGCGCTAAGCTATTTCCGCACGCACACACACACACATACACGTAGAGTAGAGTAGATGTAGCGCCAGTTGCAAACATGCAAATCGAGTGCCTGGGAAGCGGCCGTCAGCGCCTCTGCTGCGCTGCCAAGTTCAGCAGTCAATGGGAATTCTCGCGCACTTCTCAACACTATTTTACACACTTTTTTTCCCGTATTTTGTTGTTATTTTCTCCTGCTATTTGCATTCACTTGTCGCTCTGCGCGCATTTTGTTGTTAATTACGCGCCCGTTTTGGCCATTGTTTTTGGCCTCTTACCAGGGCCCATTTGGGGCTTATCAGCTGAAGCGATATACAAATTTTAAATTTCGGATGGGCGCGGGCCTGGCGAGTGGGGGGTTAGAGAATTTCACTACAGCTCGTGTGTTTGCCTTTACGAAACATTTTGTACTGCAAGCAAAAAATAAAAATTAATAAATAAGAACGTTGCCATCGACTGCAGACGACTGCGCAATACTCTGCACAGAGTGTAGGGCATAAATAAAGTAAAAATTTGTTAAGGCTCTTCTTTAATTTTTGTCTATGTGACTCTAAAACTGTAAGTCTATGGTTCAAGCCCTGACTTGAGGGGGGCGCATGTGGGAGTGGCTTATATATATTAATCTCTTTCTGCCTGTGAAAAAGACATTAAGACAATTGAACTGAACCTGGCTCAAAGTGGAGCTGCCCTTAATAAAGACAATAGAACTGTCTCCCGCTGGTAAACTAGATATTCCGAGTTTTAGGTCTGTAACTAATGTCCGTGACAAGCCCAGCATAAAAGCCAACATACACTATTTCACTTTTTTATGAGCGGAGTATAAGCTGATTTTTTCGGTTTACTTTATGGCCAGAATAAACAAGACGCGTTTATTGTTCTTGGAGATAACGCTATAGCCGCGGCAGAGTATCTGCATCTGCAGCAGCTGCCTATCTCGGCCGGCTCGGTTCGGTTCGTTTATGTTCTGAGACTAAAAAACTGAGGCGAGAGTCGCCGCCGCGTTGGTCGCTTGACGATCGCGACTGTTGCACCCAAGAGACACGGCACATCTGACTATAAGTATAAGTATTTTCCGATGATATGCGAGCAGAGTTTGCCGCACGCCTAAATATGTAAATTGCCAAGACCTAGAAAGGCACGTAGCCGCATTTGGTAATTTCATTTCATACACTGCCATCGATTTGAATAGTCGGTGAAAGGGGGGCTGGTGCGGGCGAAGGGGGGGGGGGGAAGCGACTTTACGAACGAATCGAATTCTCAAAATCGGGGTCGAGTCGAAAATCGAAACTTTTTTGATTATTTTTTTTGGATATCTCGGGTAAATTTCGTCTGATTTTTAAATATTCTAAATTTTTAAATTCGTACGGATCCCTACTATCAATTTGCATTCAAACAAATTAAAAATCAAAGGGTTACAAAAAGTGGTTCACCAAAAAACGATTCGTTTGTAAAGTCAACCTTTTTTGATGATTTTTTGAAATATCTCGGCCAAATAATGTCAGATTTTGGAATTTTATACCATTTTGGACTCGTGAGGATCAGTACTATCGATTGGCATCAAAAGAATGAAAATCTAAATTCGGACCAAAATCGTCGAAATGACAAGGGGTTAGAAAATCGAAACTTTTTTGATTATTTTTTTTGAATATCTCGGGTAAATTTCGTCTGATTTTTCAATGTTATACCTTTTTTAATTCGTACGGATCCCTACTATTAATTTGCATTAAAACAAGTTAAAAATCAAAGGGTTACAAAAAGTGGTTGACCAAAAAACGATTCGTTTGTAAAGTCAACCTTTTTTGATGATTTTTTGGAATATCTCGGCCAAATAATGTCAGATTTTGGAATTTTATACCATTTTGGACTCGTAAGGATCAGTAATATCGATTGGCATCAAAAGAACGAAAATCTAAATTCTGACCAAAATCGTCGAAATGGCAAGGGGTTACATCACGTTTTTTCTCAATTTCGGGGTTGGTTAGAAAATCGAAATTATTTTGATTTTTTTTTTGAATATCTCGGGTAAATTTCGTCTGATTTTTCAATGTTATACCTTTTTTAATTCGTACGGATCCCTACTATTATTTTGCGTTCAAACAGTTTAAAAATCAAAGTGTTAAAAAAAGTGGTTCACCAAAAAACGATTCGTTTGTAAAGTCAACCTTTTTTGATGATTTTTTGGAATATCTCGGCCAAATAATGTCAGATTTTGGAATTTTATACCATTTTGGACTCGTGGGGATCAGTACTATCGATTGGCATCAAAAGAATGATATTCTAAATTTTGACCAAAATCGTCGAAATGGCAAGGGGTTACATCACGTTTTTTCTCAATTTCGGGGTCGGTTAGAAAATCGAAACTTTTTTGTTTATTTTTTTTGAATATCTCGGGTAAATTTCGTCTGATTTTTTAATATTATACCTTTTTTAATTCGTACGGATCCCTACTATCAATTTGCATTCAAACAAATTCAAAATCGATGGGTTAAAAAAAGTTGTTGACCAAAAAACGATTCGTTTGTAAAGTCAACCTTTTTTGATGATTTTTTGGAATATCTCGGCCAAATAATGTCAGATTTTGGAATTTTATACCATTTTGAACTCGTAAGGATCAGTACTATCGATTGGCATCAAAAGAATGAAAATCTAAATTCTGACCAAAATCGTCGAAATGGCAAGGGGTTACATCACGTTTTTTCTCAATTTCGGGGTTGGTTAGAAAATCGAAACTTTTTTGATTATTTTTTTTGAATATCTCGGGTAAATTTCGTCTGATTTTGCAATGTTATACCTTTTTAAATTCGTACGGATCCTTACTATTAATTTGCGTTAAAACAAATTAAAAATCAAAGGGGTAAAAAAAGTGGTTTACCAAAATACGATTCGTTTGTAAAGCCAACCTTTTTTGATGATTTTTTGGAATATCTCGGCCAAATAATGTCAGATTTCGGAATGTTATACCATTTTGGACTCGTGAGGATCAGTACCATCGATTGGCATCAATAGAATGAAAATCTAAATTTTGACCAAAATCGTCGAAATGGCAAGGGGCAAGGGGTCACGTTTTTTCTCAATTTCGGGGTCGGTTAGAAAATCGAAACTTTTTTGATTATTTTTTTGGAATATCTCGGGTAATTTTTCAATGTTATACCTTTTTTAATTCGTACGGATCCCTACTATCAATTTGCATTCAAACAAATTCAAAATCGATGGGTTAAAAAAGTTGTTGACCAAAAAACGATTCGTTTGTTAAGTCAACCTTTTTTGATGATTTTTTGGAATATCTCGGCCAAAGAATGCCAGATTTCGGAATGTTATACCATTTTGGACTCGAAAGGATCAGTACTAACGATTGGCATCAAAAAATTATTGACCCAGATCAACCGAAAAGCCCTCAGCATTGAGAAAGCTGCTCGGCTAATCTCCTCGAGCGCCGGTCGCTCATCAAGGCAGTCAGACGTGTAGTCCGACGGGCAGACACTCAATTCCATAACCATATTGAAACGCAGCCCCTGGGGCAGCCGAAGCAGTCAACATGGCGTTTAAAAAGATTTGCAAATCAAAATCCAACAAACAAAGTTGAAAACGCAAAGAGAAATTCTAAGACGACACCTGCGAGGGCAGTTTGACAAATTAGCAGCAATTAAAATTGTGAATTTGACTCAAAAATATAACTACAATATAATAGAATCTAAATAAAGAAATATAATTTTAAAGCAGAGTTCTGACTGATAAACACATATTTTTTCCAAGTTGAGGCTATTTCTTTCATATTAATGAGCACAAAAGGTCTGAAACTTGATTCGTACTACTTCAAATAAGCATTTCGTACTTGAGTCAAGTTTTACCGGTATTATAAAACTTTCAAGACCTGTTTGACTTGATTCAAGTAAGAATTTCTTGGTATTGTGCACCGAATGTTTTCTTGGATTGTTAATTAAATGGAATTTAGCTAAGAATTTGGGCATAAAAAGCGCTTTCTTGACGGCGAAACTTGACTTTCATTTATTGGGAAAATTTGAGCAAATCTCAATAAACCGCTATCTAAATGTGTAAATAATGACAGCTATTTTTGAGTATCAGCTCTAATAAATTAAATTAATTTTAATTATTTTTTTTGCCCTAAAGCACTTATTTTAAGAGCTCGCCTCGCAGCTGTGGCACATGTGGAGGATAGTTGCCAGTTGCCAGTTGCCAGTTGGGGCAGTTAAATAGATGACAGATGAAATGCCAGAGTCTCTGTCGTAGTTGATGATGATGAGGATGATTATGATGACGATGTTGGCCAGTTGCAGATACATTTGTATCTGTGTATCTCTGACTGACGAAGCATTAAACGAGCGCGAGATACAAACAAAACAAGACGATTTTGTATCGCATTTCCAGACAACGGGACACAGACGGACTCAAGACAGACTGAAGACGCACTTGTTGATTGTTTTTGCCCGGTTTTGTTGTTGTTGTTGTCGTTTTTGTTGCTGTTGTTGTTGTTGCTGTCACGAACATTTCTAATGCTCAACTAAAAAGTTCACTTGTCTTTAAGCCAGCTGCGGGCTACGGGTTTGCAGACTGACCGCTGCACGAAACAACAATAGAAAATGTTGTCTGTGTGTGTGTGTGTGAGAGTGTGTGTGTGTCTGTCGGTCGGGTGAAAACGTTAGTGAATAGGGTTTTTTGGGCGGATTTGTTCGTTGTAGAAAATGCAACAAAGCCCCAAAATCATGATATGCAATTTTGTGCGCATAATTAAAAATGCATTTCTCAGCTACCGTTGCCAACTTTTAAAGCCAACACGTTACTAAAAGCTATCAGAGAGAGAGTGAGAGAGAGAGCGAGGGGGGGAGACAGAGAGAAGGAGGGTTTTATATCCTTTATAATGTAATTTGTAAGCACATTTTGAGCATAAATCAGTTTGTTTCTTTGCCAAACAAGCTCGAAGTTTGTGAATAAACATTTGGTTAGGGTATTTAAGCTTCGGTAGCCAAGAGAAACTACTTCTCTTTTTTTGGATTATCATAGAGCCGGAGGCAGCCTTTTGTACTAGAAATTGATTTTCAAATCAAATCTGCTGCACATTGCCCAATGGCAACATTTTCTGTTGTTGTTGTTGTTGTTGTTGTTGTTGTTGCTGCTGCTGCTGTTACGTGTTGGCAGCTTGGATGCGGCATATCTAGACTTGAGATTTGTGCAATATTCACACAATTGTTTTGCCTTGCATGTCGCTTTAAGTGGTTACAGTAACTAATTTGATAATTAATTAAACAATGACAGCAATTCCAGATGCAATTGGGTCAACAGCAAAATGGGCCAGACGGATATTAACTACATGTATTATTTATAAATGTTTGCATCTGTATGTATTTGCATATATATGCATGCAATTAGTTAACAAGCCGGTTAAGTATCCAAGCGTTTAAGCGTACAGTGAAAGCACTCTACAACGAACGGTGTCAGGCAGAGCTTCTTCTTAATCGATAAATGGGCTGGGAAATAGATGGAACTACAAAAGTCTCAGCATAGCCAAAGTTGAGGTTCGCCCAAGGCAGCTTTCACTGTACATGCATTTAGCTAACCAGCCGGCTAAGTACACACAAGGTTTATATTTGTTAGCCGTAGCTGACGTCTGCGCAGCAGGCAATCGCTTAATTAAAATTTGGACAAATATTTTGCATGCCGCCGGGCGGATGATTGATGTTTGCGGCTAAAGCTGTGGCTGAGGTTGAGATTGATGTACTGCGGCAAGAAAGGGAAATCTTTGGTATTAATTACACGCAGATGTATCAATAAAACTTTTACTAACGGTTTCACACATTTGCCTGCACACCCCCCCCCCCCTCCCTCACTCCCGGCGCAGCTGACGAACTGTCGTTTGGCCAACAACATCAACAATTGTTGTTGGTAGCTGGAAGCCGCTTAGGCGCCCAAAACGAACGGAAGTTGGTAACGTCTCTTGGCGCGTCTCCGTTGCCACTTGGCTCTTAAATATTGTTAACTGATGCTGGCCAATTGGTTTTGCTTTCTGCTTTGCTGTTACTTAAGTAATTTACTTTTTTTCTTCTGTACGTAAAAGTTGTTTTCTCAAAATTGGCGTTAAAAAAAAAAAAAAATGAAAATGAAAAACCAATCGATCAGCGGAAGCAATTTCAACTCTCTTTTCCGCTTTTAAGTTTTTTTTCCCACACACACACACACATGCAGGGTTGCATTGCAGTGCAATGTTAAGTGCTCATGACATTGACACTTGCCCAACACTGGCCCCGTCACTGTCACTGTCCCTGTCCCTTGTGCACTTCTGCACTTGTTTGCACCGTTTGACACTTTTCGTCATTTTATTTTGTGCGCTCATTTTTCGGTGTCTGCTTTGCGCATGAGTCGCTCGTTTTAGTTTAACACTGACATATCGCACGCTCCAGTGACCCACTAGGAGAGTGCACTAAACACACACACACACACACAAATGCATAGGCTCTGAGGTCTAGGGTTGCCTATGGCTTTTACTCCCTCGCTGTCCCTGAGCCCTTTTTTATTTTTATCACCAGTTTCGGCTGTTGTTGTTGTTGGGTTTGCGCTTCAACGATTTTAGCTTCGGCTAAGGTTCACTTATCATTGCCCATTGCACGACACGTTCTGTGCTATTGTTTTACACCAACAACAACAACAAATTCAGTTAAATATAACAACATTATAATAAGAATAATAATAACAATAACAACCGTTGCCCGTCGTCGCACATTTACCGTGTGTATCGCTCGCTCTGCTCTGCCGTTGCGTGAGCTCCGCGCAAACGTTGAAACGCGAATGAGAGTCGTCGACGTCGACGCTGTAAAGTCGAGCTTTGTGTCGTCGTTGTCATCGCTTCGCAGCTCTGCTGCTGCTGCGGCTGCCGCGCAGTCGCTGCTTGTTGCGCTCTCTCTCGCATTGCTGTTTGTTGCGCTAAACAGCTGGCACGACCGGGCAGCAAAAACAACCAAATTAGCGGCAAATTTTGTTCTGGCTTTTATAATTTCTTGTTTGTTTTTATATTTTTGCCTGCGTGCCTTAGGGGCTAAACAAGTTTATGGACAAGGGGTTGCAGCTGGGGGTAGCTAAACCAGTTTGGCCAGCACAATTCAAGGGCAACGCCTGGCAAGAGCGACCAATTAGCATTGCAAACTTCTCATACGCACTTCTTTTACTCAATCTCTCTCCCCTCTCAGCATTTGCAAAACTCTCCTCAGGCAGCTCTTTTGGTCATACGACCAAACTTTGACGCGACACATTAATTTGTATGCCATAAGGAAGCAACATAAAGGGAAGTGCAAAAAAGCGTAAATGAAGATAAGAAGAAGTGCAAAAGATGTGCCGTAAAAGCACAAGCACATTGACCAATGCGTTTGTATTCGGTTTCGGTTACAAAAGTTCAGTTAGCCGAAGAAGCCTCACTATAAATAGACGTTGTTTATGGGTCGGTCAAATGAATCGGGAAATGCCCTACGCCAAAACCGAGTCCAAGCCGATCCATGCAAAACCCATTGCAGCGACAAGCACGGAATAGGAAGCGTTTAACTACCTATGAAAGACATTTGATACGTCAGGCGGTCCAACAATAGTGACAGCAAACAGCAACAACAACAGCGACAGCGATATTCACAGTCCGTCACACACACACACACACACACACGCACGCACACGCATACACACATGCGCGCTGCCAGAGTTTATTTTTTCTTTGCCGTTTTGTTAATTTTTTTCCACAATTTTTCTTCTATTTTGTGTATTTTTTTAATGTACTTTTTACGTCTGAATCGCACAGCTGCCGCTGCCGCTGCCACTGCCGCTGCCGCTGCCGCTGCCTCTGCTGCTGGTCAACAGCACCGGCACATTGCACCTGACACAGTCGTCCGGCCAGCAGAGACACAGACTGAGGCGTCTCAGTTTTGGCCATTTTTTGAGCATTTCTTTCCGCTCACTTTTTTAAACGAACTCTCGTATTGATATGGATCGGTTTGTATCTTGAGTTGCTGCCAGCAGCCAGCGGGAGAGGCAAATGCCGTTGCCCAAAGCCTGGCTAATGGCAGCCAAAGTGGCCCATCATCATCCTTGGCCAAGTCATCGCGGAATGCAAAAGAACTCGACTGACCGTTAAGCTTGGAAGAAATGCGAAGAGTAAAACAAAGCTCTAGTCGGCAACGCTCGACCGAGAGATACACTGGAACCAGCGCAGAGCTGCTGCCAAAAACATTTTAGCTTAATTACATGCATCCACACTATGGGAAATTCATTCTTGATTAACTTCAGTATTTATAGGGAGATGCTTACAAGATTTTCTGGGCATTCATATGACATCCGAATGGGTTATACTTCCCAAAACAGTTTAAGTTAAAGCGGGGGAAGGAATAACAAAGTGAAACATTCTTAATAGCTTTATACCAAAGATATATAAATATAAAGATATATAAATAAAAATAAATATATATTGCCTTTGCTTATACGATACGAGAACCTAGATGACAAGTTTGGTGTATCGATATTTATCGATTTTAAGCAATTGGGAAGAGTTATCGAAAAAAATAATGATAAGTTCGTACGGCGAATGGTATCCTAATGTATATACAATATAGTCGATATATAGTATATCAGCTTGATCAAGAATTTATATATGTGTATATTTTATAGTGCAAAAGATACCTTCTTTTGTCTTTTAGATACAACTGCACAAAGCCATTCTAACCTTTTTGCACGTTTTTTCATGGATTCAGGTAATAAACAGAGTTAACAACAAAACTAAGAAGAAATGCAGGCAACATTCAAATCTAATGGCAACGCATTCCTCAGTCAGCTCTGGACACGTGATTTTGACGGACAGCCGGACGGCCAAAACTTGTGCTAGATCTTTACATCAATCGACAGAATTCAGCTGCCAATAAAATTTGCTATTCGCCCATTTTGGTGAAAGTCATTCAACAACCACTTTCGATGCTTCAACAATGTAGTTTCTGTTTATTCGGGTGTATAATTTAATAGCCATAGCAAATTGACTAGTTTGCTCAAAGCGTGAGAATTTGCCCAACATCTGAGGCATATTTAATCATAATAACAATATCTTAATTTTTGCATATTTTAAGACATACTTTTGAAGTTTACGCAAGAAATTGACACCTTGGATTTTTGCGTGGTAAATGTGCCTGAGTTTATATTTAATATAAGCTGGTATTTTCCGAACTGGCCCGGTTCAAGTTTTTTGATTGACATTAGAGACATCAATTTCCCATTGTCCGCCCTTAAAACTAGCCGTATTATCTTGACCTTCATGTGTAATGTTGTAGTTCAAATAATATTGGAAAATGAGCTTAAAGACCATCGAATTAAGAACCAAAAGTCGGAACCAAGGTTTTCTGAACATTTTAGTCTGTAAGTGAGAAGATTGAAACTGAATAATTTTGATTAAACAATATTCATGTAAAGGAATTAACTATTTTAAACGTGTTTTTGTTTTTAAAAAAACTTTTGTTTTATACAATACAAATACAAATACAAGATTAATATTTAATTTTAAAAAAATTAAAATTTGCTCCCTTTTTTATGGCCATAGCTGTATTTAAGTATTCAAACACTTTTGCAAGCATTAAAGCAAGCTGGGATCTACCACAAACACACATTTTAAGTTGTTCGAAAGGGGGAAATTAAATTTGGGAGATTTTGAGTTATTTCGACAAAAAAAAAGTATGATTTATGGCAACATACTGCAATAAAAAAAGATTGAATTAAGGGCAGCAACAAGTGCTTGTTGGCCTCTGCACACGACACACCCTGTGCCACGTAAAAAATAACAGCATACTTTTAGGCGCTGACTTTAAAGAGCTTTTATTGAATATGCGGAAATTGCCTGCCTCTCGGTTTAATGAAGTACATTGATGAACAGTTATATCCTTAAGCCAAGTTATTAGCAACTATGCTGGCATAATAACAGTAAAAGGAGACACTCTTCATTCGGTTTTGGTTCCCTTGTTTGTACCTGCGCATTGGCGAGCAGAAGCGGGCAGAGCGCAGCATCCACAGCATCCAACAGCTGTTGTGGAACCTGAGAAGGTCCTATAAAATGGCCAAAGGCAACAGCATTTGCAGTAGTCCTGGTCCAGCGCTTGAAGCAGCTAAGACAACAATTTCACACCTCCCTCCCCCCGAAGAAAAGGACAATTAAAGCGTTTTACTACACAGCGATTTCTGCAGCTCCTGTGCACAAAAAACAAACAACGAGTCGTGTGCATTGTGAATTACGTTTAAATTGTGAATGTGAGGCATGTGAATAAATCTCTGTCTGGGACAAACTTTAATAAATAAATATCATTCTCATTCAAAAAGTGGCGCGGCTGCCTGTAAACTTACGCACGCTCACACACACACACACAAACAAACATTCGCACACACACACACACACACATGCGCAGGCATTTTAGCGCGCTTTTGTGTTGTGTGTCCCGGCTGCAGCGACAGCTACAACAAACGGGGTAAGTTAAGTGTGTGTCCCTTAGCCCCAACCCCTACCCTGCCCTGCCCAGTCCCGTCTCCCCCAACCCCCCCTCCCTACACCTTTGTTGAGTGCTTTGCATTTCATTTGCTCGCAATTAAGCGAAATTGCATTAATTGCACGCGCGCTCATATAAAGATGGCGGCGACTGTGTTCAAACGCACGCGGCAACAAAAAAAAAAAACAAAAAACTACAGAGTACACGGCAAAAGAAGAGCAAAGCAAATAATAACAAAAACACGTGTTTCTTTTCTTCAGACAACTAAAACTAAATCCATAAATTGATTTTTTTTACGTGCATTCATTTGCTTATTTTTTTTTTTTATTTTACGTACATATATATTTTTAGCACAAGATTAAGAAGCAGCACAAGCATTGCAGTTGCCCAGGTGCCGTCTTTCTAGGCAGAGCCCAAAAGCCCACTTAAAGGCGACGCTAGACAATTGGCAAAAGCACAGGCACAGACCAACCGGTTGTTGGCTGTGTGTGTGCGTGTGCGTGTGTGTGTGTGTGTTCAAGCGCTCCCTTCCCCACACACACACACACACACACGCGCGCGCATACGAACGGCTGACTGTTGGCGAGTCGCAACTATGAAAAGCTTCACACATAGTCTGCTGCCTGTGTGCCCGTATGTTTATTTTTTTGTATGTCTGACTATGTGTGTGCTTGTGTGTGAGTGTGTGTGTTAGCGCCCGCAGCATTTCAGCAGCGCTTGAATGTGTGTGTGTGTGCGTGTTTTGTCTGTGGCGTGAATTTTGTGACGCAATGCTTGGAGGTTTTTGAACTGAAGTACTTTCAAACGCGCTCCCTCTCTCGCTCTCTCTGCGGCGCTTAGGTATCGCATGCTAAACACATTAAAGCAGCGCAAGCGAAGGGCTTTAAATAAGCTTAGATCAACAGGAAGGAAACAAATTGGAAGCGGGCGAAAAACTAAAAGCAAATTGTAAAGTAAAAGTTTCTGACACGTACACTTTGCGAAAAGTAATGCTATAAATTAGAGCTTGACCAGGATACAATTTACACGACGTTCTCCTTAAAATATCGAGTTTATTTCGTACGGGAAAATTCTCTGAGCAAGTTTCAGCTTTGATTTAATAAATGAGCTGTAATTTTAAGAGGAAATTCTTATATGACGTGAAAGATGTTTATTACAGTAATAAGGATGCTTGAAACAAGCGTAAAAGTTATTCCTGTAAAATGAGAGCATCCTTTAAATCTTTTAATAATGGGTGTTGGTATTCAAAAAAGGTTATTCACAGAAGATGTTATTGCTGAGATTAAGAATTTTCGACCTGGATTGCATTTTGACAAGGTTTATGGTTCTAAAGATATGTATTACAAAAAAAAAGCATTTATTAATAAAATTACAGCATTCTTGCAATTAAGAAGAAAAACTTAATCTTGTTATTAGGAATTTTGTTTTTAAAATATTTCTTGGCATAAGATTTTAGTGCTCAGATTAAGAATTTTAAGCCTGGGCTGCATTTTAAGCACATTTATAGCCCTGTTAAATTTTCGCAAAGTGTAGCTTAGGGGCACTTGCAATAATAGAGCACAATGGCTGGGCCAAATCATTGATTGGACTTGGAAACTAGGACACTTCCTGTTAGAGAGCCGGCAGAAATGTTAGCTTAACTTTAAACCTGAAATAAATAAACTAGCGCCCATTGTTATCAATTAGGACACGCTCGAGTGCAGCGTGCAATCAATTGACCGATTACAGCAAATCTGCAGCTAAATGCGACCTTGCCACACAGTTGCAGCAACACCAATAAATAAGCAAACCGCCAAAAGAAACTAACGAGCGGCACATAAATAAAAAAACAAAAGAGCAAAGTGTGCTGTTGTCCCCAAAAAGGACACGCGCGCGCCCAATGAAAGTCCACTGGACAATGTGAAAAATGAGCCAAGCGGAAGCTGATAAGCAGAAAAACAAGAAAAACTCGGCAGAACTCAACTCAACTCAACTGCGAACTGCGAACTGCAGCGGCGAATGCCATTGAAGTTAATTACAAAATGTCCAATTAAGAAACTGACAACGGCAGCAAAGTGGCGGCCATCAAATGCAAACGGTTTGCAATTAAAAATGCATCTAGGCGGGGAAAAACCCCCCCCGAAAAACCGAAAAACTGAAAAACTGCTAACTAATCGAGATGTTCGCATGTGAAATGAATGCGGCCAAAGATGCAGCCGCAGCTGCAGAAATTGCATAATACGACATCTCTTGGCCATTCGAGCACACGAAATATTCATTGCTCGAGACGGCAATATCCTGCAATATTCGGACATATCTGAATAAATTTGAATGTTGATTTCATGCAAATGCTTTGAAGTCAACAGCGCACAGTGCAGCCTAAAAGTATGCGCACTTTTTCTGCTCGCTTCTAACTATGAGCTCTCTTAGTTTCGTTTTACACTGAAAAAAATTAATCAACTTACTTTTCTAAGATCATTAACTTCTTTAAACTTCAGCTTTTCGCTAAACAAAATATGATAAAGCTATTGCGAGATTTTTGTGCAGTTTCGTATAAATTTAGATTATTTATTATTATTTGTTCCTAAATCTTTTAAATCTATAGTTCTTAATTAAAAGATATGAAACAAATCAAACAGAGAATACTAAAATTTTTTCATAGGGATTGCTCTTCTATTGTATTTCTATATCTATATTAAGCTAGTTTAACTAGTTAAGATAGTTAAGAAACTTATTTTGAAAGCTCTACGTAAGAACACGTGTTTTAGCGATTTGATAAATTTCACCCGTAACAGTGGTAAATTGGTGGAATACGGCTTTATGAAAGTTTTTTGTTTATCTTCCGATCGGTTTCAAACTCATTTTCAAAGATCTTTGAGAGAATTTATTTTATACGGGCAAGGCCGGAGTATACCCGCTCGTTGTAATATATATTTAATAAATTTGACTCATATTGTGGAAACTCAGCTCGATTCAAAACAGAGAAAACTCTGGTAATAAAAAGTAGATCAGACCTGTCTAGAATTCTGGGCAGCAGACTTGTGTAAAGAACGCCATAAAAAATTTTGTTTTATTTTCTTAGTTTTGCAAACTAATTTTAGACAAAGCTTTAATTAAACAGCTCTCCAGATAAGTCGATTAACACATCGTATGTCGTGTGGCTTTATTTACTTAGATTAGAACGAAAATATAAACAAAATTTATTTAAGAAATCTTGATGTGATATCACAAGACAATAAAAAGATGCAGCAACAATAAATCTCTAAGGCAAAACTAATGAAGACTAATAAATAAAGTTTGCTAATCAGTTGAACATTCTCAAAGCACGCCATCGATATACCCTATGTAAATTGTTCGGTTACAGGGTATTGTTACGCCCATAACTGGGACAAAAATAATAAAAACCAGAACGTCAGCTGTCCATGAAATAAAAGGACAAACTCTGCGGCGTCGCCTGCTGTGTCGAAACTTGCCTGATAATTGGAGAATCTGAGAATTTGAGAATTAGGGAACTAGAGAATTGCGGCGCGCAGAAGTGTGTGCTACGAAACGAAAAAAACTTTGAACAAATTAAATAAAATGTATGGCAATTAATCTGGCTTAATGCCCGGCGAAAGCCTGAGAGCACAGATAAAGCGCCTGCACACAAATTTTTTTAATTAATAAATAAATGCTGCGGAAATGATGTGGCACTTAGGAGTACGCCTCGCCCATAATTACGCGATTTGCTGCGGCTTAAGAGTCGCGCGACAAATGCGTGCCGCGGTAATCGCACTCGGAATTACGCAGACGCCGCCTCCAGCAACAGCTCCCTAGCTCCCATTAATGAGACGACTCAAACAAGTAGCTCGCAGAACTTATCTAATCGACAGATACCCTGTATTCAAGTCGATAGACAAGACACACTTTTTGATCCTGCGTGATCCTGAGCTGCCCACAACTTCCTTTGAAGAACTCTTTAACTCCCTATTTATGCCAGATAAAAACTATTTCTCAAGAACTTCTTTGTAATCCCCAAAGTTCCTCGAAATAATATAGATCTCAATACAAGTTATTAACTTCCTTTGAAGAACTCTTTTATTCTTTATTTATGCCAGATAAAAACCATATCTTGTGTGAAGAACATTTTGTAGATCCTTAAGTTTCTCAATTAAGACATATTCTTCGCTCAAGACCTTCATTGTAATCCCCAAAGTTCCTCAAAATAATATAGATGTCAATACAAGATATTAACTTCCTTTGAAGAACTCTTTTATTCCTTATTTATGCCAGATAAAAACCATTTCTTGTGTAAAGAACATTTTATAGATTCTTAAGTTCCTGAATTAAGAATAATTCGTAGCTCAAGAACTTCTCTGTAATCCCCAAAGTTTCTCAAAATAAGACTCAGATATAGATCTCAATACAAGATATGTAGGTTTATCTTCGCTTAAGAATTTCTTTGTAATCCCCAAAGTTTCTCCAAATAAGACTTAGATATAGATTTCAATGCAAGATATGTAGGCTTATCATTGAAAATATATTGTTTGTACTTGTTTCAAGCATGCAATTTCTTGTAATAAGTATAATTTTACTTAATGCAATTCTATTCTATATTCCTATATATATTTATATCTATATTCCTATAACTTTATCCTGCCTTAACGTTCAATTTTCAAAACAAGGCCTCATAAACAAGTCTTTGTCCATTTTTTGTGTGCAGGGTATGTAAAGCAAACACCTTAATTTCTAATGATATTTATTTATATAAATATAGACGCTCGTAATGTTGTTTTTTTTTGTGGCCTTGCATTTGATGAAAGAAATATCCACTTAACTTTTGCCCCGAGGAGGAGCTTGAGGCGGACGATTCACACGTTTTGATTAAATGCCCGGCTTAATGTAATACTTTGGCTGAGGCTAAATGGGGAAAAAAAGGTGCGGAGAAGGCCATTTAAACAAATTGTTGGCATTAATATTTGAGCAACAGTTTAAGGCCAACAGCTGCAGCTGAAGCCTTTAAGGCCGCTGGGCACTTGCCACTGGCAAGTCCTGGCTAATTGGGCGCTGGCTAATCCACATCCACATCCAAATCCTCATCCGCATCCGCGTCCAAGTCCAATTGGCTGGCGGGCTTTACGCAGCGACAAATTGCATTTGGAATTCATGTGAGATTGAAATCGAGAACAAAGCGCTGCAGCACTCGACCCCTGGCCAGCGGCAAGTGGCAAGTGGCAAGCGGCAAGTGGCAAGCGGCAAGTGGAAAGTGCATGAGAAATGTGGCAATCAGGACGCACGCTTTGTGCTCCCTGCACGCCTAATGAGTGGCTGCCTGCCAGCTGCGGCGGCAGTCGCGGGTGTTTTGGGGGCTCTTTTTGTAAACATTAAAATGATTACCAGTTGATGCCACACACACACACACACACAAGCACACACACACAAACACACACACTTAGAGTCCATTAGGCAGACTCAGCTGCGGCCGCAATCTCAACTATGAAACACCTGCACAAGAGACTCTAACGCTTTAAATATATATACTACGCTTACTATCTGAACTGCGATATCAACAATATAGTTAGATTGTATTAGGAACAATATATAGATTGATGAGTTGGCATAGATATAGCTCTCAAGTAGCTGTCGCCCAATTATTAGCTGTTCATTACTAAGATAAGATTTCATCGATAATAAACTTGGATCGAAACGTAAATAATAAATAATACTTATATTTAAATTGTAAATTCATTATCATTATAATTATTATTATTATCAGCGTTCTTGTTAATAATAATAATAATTTGATTTTATTATTAAAGTTATTATTATTAATAATAATAACAATATTATATCATTATTGTAATATTTATTATTGCTATTACCACAAAATTCTAAATTAAATATATATGTTATATATTCAATAAATTAGTTACACACGAGTTTTGGTTCACGCTCCGAATGAGAAGAGAATGGAAAAATTAGATACAGATATAGATCTAAGATAATAATAAAGCATGGTTTATCGTTCAGTAAGATTCTGCATTCAAAATTTGTCGGGTTTTGAAAATATAAAAGTTCCATGTTTTTTTTTTTTGGGTTAATATTATACCTCTTAGTTGTTTTTAAAAAAATAATTTACAATCTAAATTTTAAATAGGTTTGGGTGCCATCCTAAAGTATTTTTATGCATTTAATTTTGCCTGTAATAAATGTTGTAAAAGTTGACTTAATTATGACACATTAAGTTCTCAAAACCCCAGTAAATAGCCCACGTAGACTGAACTACATTCAAGCAGTAATATTTCATGCAGTCTCTCAGTATTAAGGTTTTTTTTGAAAGTGGTTTCTTAAAGTTTTGATTACCAAATTTGATAAGCTTGGATCAAATTTGTGCAGAATGTTTGCCATATTAAATAGGCAAAATTGTAGGTTGGTCTAGAAAAACTCCCTTCACAGTGTTAAACACAACAGCCTTAACGTGGACTTTAAAGCTGAACAAAGGCCCTGTTCAAGGTCTGAGTTGCCATAGCAACCTTATGCATATATAATTATATCTGTGTGTGGTTAATTTTTCGCAACTTATATAAATAGTTGTAAACGATTTGCATGGCAAGTATCTTAAAATAGTTTGGATTAATTACGGGACTTACCAGACAGGTTAAGTCAGGTATCTTTTTATAAACGTGTAATTATTGAGGCCAGCTAATGAGAAGTCTCCAACCAAGCCAGTTAATCGAAGCACATACGCGAACTATATTTAAAGTTTCCATATACCTAGAAAACGTGACTACTTTAGTTGCGGGGGGATTCACGCTTGCCTGGCCACTGAACGAGATGCCTAATAATAAATAATACACGTTAATAATATCTATAATGGCTCAATAATGATTAAGTAGAAACGGAAGAGAACTATACAATGGCTTTATCAGCTGTCGCCGCCCGATTTCATTATCTTTCGCCAGAGAATCGTGCGAGAAATTTCGCGTGGGTCAGCCCATATACAAAGTACACGTTGATTAGCTTTTGGCTCTTGAGTAGATAACCAGGACAAGTCCATGGCAGAGGGGCAGCGAGGGGGGGGGGGGGGTGAGTTGAGTGTCGTATACACGGCCAAATGAAAGTGGGCCCCACCCCGCTCCACCCCCCCCTCCACCACTGCCCGACAGAGTATGATTTGCATTATAAATAATAAAAAATAATAATTTGCCTTAATCGAATAATGACCCCCAACCACTTGGACATAAAAAGCTGCTGGATTTCAGATTTGGACATTGTCTGGCCCGGGAATATTGCGCCACGACAAACGAGGAAGTTCCCCCAGGCAAATTATTCAATAAACAACAGAAAAACAAATCATCAGCGACAAACTTGAATGCAAATAAATTTTGAAGCGAGAGGGGGAGAGGGAGAGACGTGACATGTGAAAGGGTTCTTGGCTTGACAGGTGGGCGAGACGAGGAGAGAAAGGTGCCTGAATACACGTGTTTGCAGTCTGACGAAGTTGGGGAGCTAAAGAAAGTGCGATAAAGCGAGGTATGCGGAAAAAATAAAGCGAATAAGTTAAAAATGTTTTACAGCTGCAATTAGAGGGGCGCATGAATCGACAAATGTGGGCTACAGTGGTCGCTCCTTAAGTGAAACGGGCTACAGTTCAGATAGATTTGCAGCTGGTTCGCCCTAGGCTAGCTTCACTGTATGCGCACTTGCAACAGCAGACAATAACGGGAGCAAGTCTCTCATTGACGGTCGTTACTACAGTTAATCTACATATATGATATATAAGTGGACATGTGCAGATGTCGCACATAACGCAATGCTGCCACAGTGCGTACGAAAAGTATGCGCACGAGCTTACGACCAATATATTTGCATTGACAACGACGCTGACAAGATTAATTGCATTGAGCACATGCAATTAATTGCACTTAAAGCTTAAAAGCTTTCAGCGAGAGATTAATTGCATTAAGTGCACTTAAAGCTTAAAAGCTTTGGGAGAGAGATTCATTAAACTGTGTGACTAGTGTCAATGCAATTAATACTGAGCTTTGGGCTTAAAGTGTAATCAAATGCATTTATTTATTTACCTTAAAGCTCAGACGGAACTCTAGAGCTTGATTTTTGTGGAGAACTTCATTTAAATGTATGACATAAATTGATTTGTTGTTTTTTTTTAGAGTAAGCATAAATTGTTTGGAAGTAAGTACGTGTTATTTTATAGCTTTAGGGCTTTAGCTCTGTTTGATATCACTTTCATTTTTTTATAATATTTTTTTCTTTTAATTGTCGCCCAAGTCAGGTTCAGTTGGATCAATTAAGCAGTTGCTGCAATTGCTGAGCTTCAGAATTAAATTGTTTATATTGCCATTTAAATTATTTAAACAATCAGCAATATTGCTTATATAAATAATTTTACAAAAATATGTAATAATAATGTTTAGTTAATAATTAGTTGTTTGCCTTCTCACGCTCACTGTGACAGCAAGTGTGCGAGTGTGTGTGCGGGTGAGTGTGCGAGTGAGTGTGTGTTGTGTGTAGTTAGTATGTCTGCTCGAAGAATCAGCTGTTTACAATAATAACAGCAACAACAATAACATTTTGCAAAATCAACTTTATGACAAGCGCTGAGCGAGTTTTTCGGATTTAGTTTCAGTTTCAGTTCGCCCGTGTTCGCGCTCTCAAAACGTTGCCGTCTCCCCCGGTTCCGACTGATATATTATTTTCGCGCGCTCGATTGAATCGGCGGACGCGTGGTTTAACCTACCTTAAGTTTTTACACACTCTCTGTTTATTATTTATATATATATATATCTATACATTATATATTTTAACAGTACGTGCGCGCTTTTCCAAAAAATAAACCTCGAATGGGTAATAATAAAAAGAACTCCCCCGCATAGCTGAACTTTAGTCGCATTTAGCTAATCGTGTCTATATATGTTTTAGTCTATTCATTTTGTTGTAAGACCCTGAGAAGGTACTTTAGTTCTTCGTCTCGCTGTTATCGCGCGTTCCACTCATCGAATGCTTGTTCTTCCTCTTGTTCTTCCTCTTGTTCTTGTTGTTTCTGTTTCTGTTTCTGTTTCTGTATCTGGCTCTGTTTATTTTCGTGTTTTTATCATGTTTGGTTCCACCTCACAGCTGGTCTCTCGCCCTCAATCTCTTTGCAATCAGTCAAAACAATAATTCCAATCAGTTTCCACAGGGCCTAGCTATACATATAGCTTCTGGAAAATGTCTCTACATAGGGTCTATTAGCTGCCCGAAAACAAATCACAATCGAATTAAAGCCCCAAATGACATGCACATAACAAACATGTTGCAACCGCACAAACCTCATTAGAGGCAATTTACGCAGGCCCAGCAAAAAAAAAATTATCAAAATAACTAAGGCTGCTCCAGGCAAGAGTGCTCGACTATGGTATACCCTGTAAATGCAATCAGAATCATTTAAGGCAATTGCTTTATTAAATTCTTTCCTTAATAATTGAAATGTTGATTGTGACATAAGTATATAAATATAACTTGTATATGCTTACATTCTATTAACAAATTTTCTTTCCCAAATAACTCGTATGTTTCTTTTTGATATAGGTTTGGAATTTTATGGATTTTAAAGATGGAATTCAAATGGGTGTATAAATAATATTTATCGATTTTCAGTTTATATCGGTAGCTATCGAAAAAAATGAAAACTGAAGCTCATATTATATATGCAATATATATTCCATATAAGAAGTCTATAGCTCTTATATTATCTGAGACTTTTTTGAACAAACTAACAGACAGATATTTTTGGAACGATCTGCTTAACTTGTTATCTAGATATATATTTATATTTATAATATATCCTTTTCTATGATATATCTTATAGGTTCAGAAAAACCTTCTTTTCCTTACCGAACTTAGTTGTACCCTTTTCTTTTTTACACACTTTCAAGTGGTGCAGGGTATACAAACGCGAAGCATGCCACTCGAAATGTTGTTGTTTTGTTGTTGTTGTTGTTGTTGTTGTGCAACAGTGTGAGTGTATGTGTGTATGTGTGTGTGTGGGTGTGAGTGTGCCAAATGATGCATCGAAAAAATGCTATCAAATCATCATCCGCAAATCCATTGCCCGAGCCAGTCGAGCTGCAATTTTTGTGCAGCTCATAAAATCAGGCAGTTGATTGGCTTTTTGGGAGCAACAAGTGGACACGTGCAGCCACTACCAAAAGACAGCACACACCCTCCACCCCCCAGCCTCACCCCACCCATCCGCAGCTGGGCCATGGGAAATTATATTGCAATCCCATTTCGCGAATCCGCAGTCAAATCGCAGGCGCTGATTTGATTCAATGGGTTCGTTTATGTTGCTCGCAAATTCAATGTCAAAGCACAACAACAACAACAATGAATGCTATCTGAATAAATGTGAATTTAAAAGCGAATGCAAATGAATGGCCCTTTAATAGCTTAATAGATCTATTACAAATATATACCCCCAACCGTTGCAAATGTGAAAAAAGGCATATTGACTTTGTGTAAATGCATGTTACAGATATATATCTATCGATATCAGCTCCCTTTTCCATAAAATCGATAAATATAGATTTTACCCCCGTCCTTTGGTATATGCACAAATTTTAGTCCAGATTAGGGATCAAAGTTTACCCAACAATAAATTTCCCATAGCATAAGACAAAAGTAAGAAGAATAATATAGAATATTTCCCCAGGAATGCATTTCCCATAGTATAAGACAAAGCAAAATTGAAAAAAACAGAAAAATGTCCCAAGAATGCAATTCCCATAGTAGAAGGCAAAGGCAAAAAGATCGCCAAATTTCCCCATACGCAATTTCTAATAGTATAAGTAACGAATAGAATCAAAAAATGTCCCAAGAATGCATTGCCCCCTAGTATAAGGCAAATATAAGAAGAGGCACAGCCGCTGCTATAAATGTATGTATTGATGTATGCAAGGCAGCTAGAATCTTTGGCGCTGCTTTCAGTGTATCTGCTAGTCGGGCACTGCCGACTAGGTCAGCCTTACTTGTTTCAATTGATTTCGTATGCAAAAGCTATTTGTCTAATGGCAAAAAGAGTGTGGCCATACATTAGAGCAAAACAGTACAAATTATAAGAGCTTTAGGAATATTGTGCTCGACTGCGAGATGCCCTGTGCTAAGTAAAAACAACTTAAAGTATATGTCATCTTTGCTTTATATTCAAGAGAAAAATGAGACTCTTAGGTGTTTGACGAAAAGTCTCGTTTAAATTTAAGGTGCACAAAAGCAGGGCATATAAAACCAAGCAATAATATTATGTCTGGTTAGTAAAAAACAGCAGCCAGGTATGGCAGTCGGTGCAAAGCAGGGCTTAAGCGGGGGGTTGGGGTAATGTGAATTCGCATTAAGTTGGTTTTGTGAGGGCTACAAGAAATGTTTATGCCAGTTGTTAGGCACGCCGCAAACGTGTAGCACACATATGAGCGTATTTTGGGGTATATAAATGTGTGAGTGTGTGGGTGTATGTATGTACGTGGGTGTAGGTGTGGGTGTGTGTCTGTGTTGCTGCCAAAGAGTTTTAACAATTTCCCACGGCAAAGCCGCGCCAAATGCGCAGCAGCTGCGGCATATAAAAAAGCTGTAATATGATTATTGCCTAGTTCTAGGCTTCACATTTAATACACTTGACTGAGATTCTACTTCTTCTTCTGTTTATTTTTCAGCAATTATTAAGAATTTTATCAACTAAACAAACTGCCCAATTAAAGTACAGTAGATATTCAACGACACCACCGAACTATCAGCGAGCCAAAGCCACACAAAACAACCGCCCAAAATCAGAAGCTAATTTATATACACAAATATATATTGATATATATATATATCCGAAATGGATCTGAAACATAGCGCCAGCGGCGCCGTCGAGAGCGCCGATTCATATATAGCCAGCAGCAAGTCAACAGACATGATCACGCCCAAGGATAAGGAGAGCAAGGAAAACAACAAATCGGCCAATGCGCCAGCCGAAGGTTAGTTGCAAACTAAATGAAAAAAGCCAGTTAGCTTCGGCACGCCGAAGATTGAATACCCTAGCACGCATATACTACTTATATTTCACAGATTGATCCTTAATAAGCTTTAAGAGCCTTTATAAGCCTGCAGTAATAAGTCGAATCTATGCAAAGTTTAATCATATACATATAGCATATCATATATCATGAGAGTGAAATGATTGAATATATATAGCAAATTTTAATAGCCTTGCAAGTGCAGAAATACCCCAATATATATTTACCTAGCAATTAATGAGTTAGTTATTACGCTTACCTGCATCAGAGAGAACCAACTCCCTTGCTCAAGACAGCGTTCTCTTCGCCCTCGCTTTCTCTTGCTCTCTCTTTCTGGATTATGTTAAAATGCGCGCCATTTTCCCGTTAAGTAAAAAAGTTCAGCTCGAAAATTAACCAGTATTTATATTGTTTTAAGCACATTCACGTAGATAAACAAGATAACTAACACTTTGCGAACACAGACATATAACCAAAGTATTCGTTTTTGAAACTTAAGTTAATTTTATTTTGTAACAAAACGATTATATACACACGCGTAGAATAAGTAACCGATCGCCAGGACAGACGCGCACAGACTAAAACTGCTCTTTAGACTCGCGCTTACGTTAAGCCGGCATTCACACAAATACAAATGCAACAAAGAGCACACAACTTTTAGGACTCCTGCGCTCACATCATTGACAATGCTCTCTTCTCGCGTAAGCGCTCTTTAGTTTAAGGTAACGGGATCAAAGGCATTGCGACCAATAGCGTGAACGCAGTAGCTATATGAATGTACCCTCTCCCCACAGTCTTAGCATTTACAGAGCTCGCTCTCTAACTATAGACTGCATCCCAAATATGCAAAGAGAGTGAATGTGGAAGAGTAAATTATCATTCACAGTCAAACGTGAGTTGAGTTTGTATAGAATCAGATAGGCGGAGAGAGAGAGAGTGAGAGGGACACCCGGACAAGGCTTTATGAACTCGGCTATCGACATTGATCAAGAATTGTCACATTCCATGCGTTGCACGGCTCGTAACAATATTAAAATACCCTCTGAAAGGTTAGAAAAACGCTTATAGAGCTCACGTAAGCGTAATTATCTATTCGGATGTTATCTGCTTGGCTAACATGCCATGCAATTCCTGTCACGGCTACCACACAAATCTTTTGGGCCATTTACTACGCTCAACAGATGTGTGTGTGTGTGTTAGTGTGTGTGTGTTCGGTAACTAAGCATTTATATGCAAAACACTTTAAGCACACACACACATGCTTACAAAGCGGCCATTTTGACTTAACTGCACCTCAAGGTATGCAATCGTTTTGTTTGCATTCACTGATTTGCGTGCACCGCATCTAATATGTGTGCATGCGAGTATGTGTGTGTGTGCAAGTGTGTTTGTGTATGTATATACATATGTATGGCTCTGTGCATGTGTGTGTGCTGTCAACTATAAATAAAAAACATCAAAAGCGCTTCTTTTTCTTGCATTTTCAATGCCAAACAACTAAAAATGGTAAAGACACGTCAAAAAAGGCTAGACTCAAAATGAACGACTATCTGATGCCCTATGAACAGCTGTAAAGTGGCTTATAAGCTAATGCATTAAAGCGGAGATCAATATTTATGAAAAACTTTCTTGATAAAGTAGTCTCTCTATATTATTTTAGAACGAAGGCATATCTATTAAATATATATGGCTTATACTTATTAAAAACTATACATAAGTCAATAAATTAGAGACTATAGCGTTCTCTTGAAGTTGGGTATGGCATTTTATGCATACCCTCATTTCTCTCTTACGTACCCTTTTATGTTTGTTATACAGGGTATGTGAACTATTGTCGTTTTAGTTCCAACATTTTCGATTGGCACAAAAGTTATAATGGAAAATTGTATAAATAGAAAAGACCAATTACCTTTGAACCAGCGAAATTGGAATACTCTTGCAGACATGCATGCATATACAATATGCACTTAGAGAAAAAAATCAAAAAAGGAACATATTTCTGCAAACCAAATGCCTGTTTTTAACTAATCAATACAAGAGTCAAATATTGAGGAAGCTTATAAGTTACTCAAATATCGATAATTATTATTAAATAATTAAATTATATGAATGTAATCCTAACTACACTCAAAAAAATGTTGATCCTTAAGTTTACAAAATCGTTAAGGAATATGTCTGATACAATATATATGTGGTATAAATAAAGCGCCCTTAAAATACTCTCAGGAAGGGTAATAAAACCTTTAGACACCTACATCCGCTGTCAACCTTTGCAAACTATCAGGTAACATATGCTTGTTGTATATAAAAGGATCCCTTACGACAGTTGCTGCCATAAGGAACTAGGCAACTAATCCAGTTAATCTTACAAGTGGCTGCTAACTATGTATACTATGTATCTATATATACATATATAAATATATCTGCTTACATATCTGTTGTTTTTTTTCAGGTTACAAAGTCTATGCACGTCGCTGGGCGGTGCTCATACTCTTTGTATTCTATTCAGCCTCGAATGCCATGCAATGGATACAATACACCATCATCAACAATATAATAACGCGGTAAGTGGTTGGGAGTGCTTAGAGTGGTGCAGGGTGGTGCAGGATGGTGCAGGATGTTTGGCCAGGTGCCTCAAATGCGATGTTGTGTGCGCTTAGCTCAACTCGCCCAGTTTAAAGCTGGTTTTATTTAATTAAAAGTTGCAAAGTAGCAAGTTTCCACCAGCAAAGTGCACAGTGGTGGGCAATCAGAAAGTATATATTTATTTATTTGCCATTTTAATGTTTCGCCAATGCAGCTACTATGGCATCAGTGACAAGTGGGTCGACTGGACGTCCATGATTTATATGATATTGTATATACCGCTCATATTTCCGGGCAGCTGGTTCCTGGACAAAGTGGTGAGTGGCGCACGGGGAGGTAAACAATTGTTTATTTGTTTTAACGGTTTGGTTTTTTGTTTTTAATCAGGGTCTGCGCATAACGGCACTCGTTGGCATTGTGGGCACCTGCATAGGCGCCTGGATAAAGGTCTTTTCGGTGGATCCGTCGCTCTTCTATGTCAGCTTCATCGGACAGTCAATTGTGGCGCTCGCCCAGGTAAATAAAATACCGAATCAACTTTCAGCTAATTAAAACACCTCGAGTTGCATTTATACGAACAGGTGTGCATATTGTCGCTGCCCGCGCGCTTGGCTGCCGTTTGGTTCGGACCCGATCAGGTGTCATCCGCCACCAGTGTTGGCGTCTTTGGGAATCAGGTAAGCGAGAAGCTTTGCCCTGCTTTGGCTTAAAGCTTAAATTACGCATACGCCCAGTTGTTCAAGCTAGATATATGGCAAGGGGGGAGGGGAAAGGGTTGCTCTAAAAGTGGGCTTAAATTTGCATGAACAAGAAAAGGGCTGCACAGCAGCAGCAGCAGCAGCAGCATTTTGGCCAGATTGATGCCAAATGTTAAGCTGACACGCCAAAATGACATTCGTGCGTTTCTTTTCTAACTACTTTCTTTTTGCACATTTCCGGCCAGCGAAAGTGACCCTGCCCCCGCCCCCGCCCCCGCCCCGTGCTCTCTCTGTTACACGACGCGTGCAATCGCCAAATTGCCAAGGGATGCACAGATAAAAAATATAGAGCGAGTGGGGTTGACTAGAATATACCCTGTACTCCGCTAAATGCGTGGACTATGGGTTTTTTATTCTGGAATAACTTCGGGCTTCATTCTGCGATCGTAATGAACTTTTAAGTACTTGGAAATGATACTAAAATGTGTGTGAATGCCTTGTAGTACTTCAGATGCTAAAAACCCAAACAAACAATCGATATTTATCGATTGTGAAAGTTATTAACAGAAAAGTAAAAACCAATATGCCCATTTTAAGCAGCTACAGGGTATAAAAGGAAGCAACTAGAGCAAGCAGCTAGAGTAAGTTAGGCGAAACTAAGCAAACTGATTGCACATCTCACTGCATCGGACACTAATGCAAATAGATGGGGGAGGGAGAGGAATAAAGTGGAAAGCCAAAAAAGTCTGTGCACATTTTCAATTTATTCGACTGTGAAAACAAACGAATTGACCTGCCTCAAGTGTCGTGTGTGGCAAGTGTGGCAAGGGTGGCACCAATGTCACTTTCGGGTCAAGTTGCAAAACTTCTCGGCTGAGCCAGACAGCAGCTGACCACAGTCGAGGTTGAGCTTAGGCACCTGCAGCTTCCCGCTAGATTCGCAATCAATTGTGGTTGCCACGTGTTCGGTTTTTGGGGCCATAATGTAATTAGCATGTGGCCAAAATGCCAAAGTACTAAAATTCTATTATGCCAAAAGCCATTTACTGTCAACACGCAGGCTTTGCCACATATTGCATAATTGCATCAATTATTGATGCCACAAAGTTGCAGGAATAATTAATGAAACATTTTGCGGCGCCGTTAAAACTTTGACCGAAAACTAAGAAAAGTTAGGAACAAAAAGTAATTTAAGTTTTAAATATTCACTTTTTCCTGAAATACTTTTCTTGTAAAAGAACATTTTCAAGTTCAATTTTCTTAGGTACACGCAGGCTCTATATAAGGCAACATGTTCGCAATCATTCAATCATTCAATAAAGACTTAGTTGCCTGAGCGTCGAACTAGCAAGTGAGAGGTCGCCGACTCAAATTCAACAGATTTTATTTGTATTTTTGTTTGTTAAATTTGTTTTTGTATGGCAAAAAAGGCAATACACAGTAGATTAGGATTGGAAGTAAAAATCGAAAATTTCTAGATTTTAACATTAATTAAAATATTTCTTTCGATTTGCTTGTTGTCGGGCGAATGCATGGACGTAATCATTTGCATATTGAACATTATTACTTTGAACCGGGCGATGCCGGGTAATTTCTTCTGGTATATAATACAGAAAACACATTGTTTCCCAATAAGTTTTTTAATTTTGCTTAAAATGCAATCAATTTTTTTTCGCTGTTGTTTATTAAACGCCATGTAATATCTTTTTGTATACCATACGCAAAAAAAGTGTCTTTTTTTTTAATAGTTTCTTTAAGTACTTCATCGATAAATATCGATCTGCATGTGGTTCGCTTCGTTAAAGGTCCCATGAGCACAATTCTTATGTTTCCTTAAAGCTACTTCAGCTGGACACTTAAAACTTTGGGCATTTGAGTTTGTTTCCTCGTTGGCTTAGTCTCAAAATTTGAAACTTTCCCCAAACCAACTACTTTGACAACTCAGAAACTTAGCTCTATCGCTTAGGGTTATTGTTAGCTAGCACTTTGTTTGGCAACTTGTAAGCCATTACATTACATTATTGACACATATTTACCTAGTTGACCTTTGACAGTATGTTGATTAACTATGCGCTGGCAGTCTTTGGACGCCAAACAAAGCAAAACAATTAGTTTGCTTGCTTTGTGATTAGAGTACAAAGCTACCTGGTGCCAAAGAGAGCTAAGAGAGAGAGAGAGAGAGATAGTGTGTTTGTGTGCGGGACTACCCTTAATAATGATTTACGAACAAATAATGCACATTACGCGCAACGTGTTGCAACTGAGACAAAATGAGGGCAACTCACCTGCTGTACGTGCAAATATGCAGCACAAACATTGAAATAGTCATGCGAATGACACGGTCTGACACATATGCGATTTGTGTGCGTGTGTGTGTGGGTGTGCGTGTGCGTGTGCGTGTGTGCCGTCATATTTGCCATACGCTCGAGTGCCGCTGAAAAGGCTTATAATTTCCGCTTGTTTTTCGCCAGGCTCGCCTCGGCAGGAAGTCTCAATGGGATGTGCATGTCACAATATGAGGCATGCCTCTCTCATTGTATGTGTATAAGAGTGTGTTAGTGTGTGTGTGTGTGTAACCATACAGTGCCGTCGAATAGTGAACGTCAACGTCAATGTGCATGGCCCACCTGCAGGGCTGGCCCATGCTGCATTGGCTGAGGTCAAGTGCCTGCTCAATGGAGAAAGCCAAACGCAAATGTTGGCTTTAAAGCGTTGCTAGGCAACAGTCGAACAAGTCGAACTTGTGGCCCAAAAGCGCTGAATGGCTGCGGGCAGAGAAAAAAAAATACAAGAAAAAACAGTAAAGTCCGAAACACCGAAGATGAAATACCCTTAACAGAGAACAAGTATACGCTATCTCTTAATACAGAAAAGTGTTTTCAGCTCGTGATAAAACTATAATATTATTTCAAAGGGTATAAGAAGGCAGTAAACGATGAAGTGTATAAGAGATCGTTAAGAAATATATACAAACACTTAAACAACAGCACAGTTGCTCTTAAGAAAAGCTTTATAAGACTCGCCCGTTCACACTCTGTCTGTATTTCACCTCTCTCTCGTTCTCTCTCTATCTCTCTCTGAATAGTTTTACGCGCCAATTTGCTCTTATTAAAAAAAACTCCGCGCCAAAAACAAAACGACAATTAAATATTTTCCAACAAGTAGAAGACAAATAAATTACACATTGCAAACACAAACATCATGTGCTAAGCAGATTTAACACCATTTCGATTATTTATCTTTCATATAAAACGATTATATTCACACGCGTAGAATAAGTAACCGATCGCCAGGACAGACGCGCACAGACTAAAACTGCTCTTAAGGCTCGCGCTTACGTTAAGCCGGCATTCGCACTAATACAGATGCAACAAAGAGCACGTAACTTTTAAAACTCCTGCGCTTACATCATGGACAATGTTCTCTTCTCGCGTAACTAAGGTAACGGAATCAAAGGCGCTACGACCAATAGCGTGAACGCAGTAGCTTTTTGAATCTACCCTCTTCCCGCAGTCTTAGCATTTACAGAGCTCGCTCTCTGGCCGCAGCCTGCAGACCAAATTAGCAAAGAGATCAAAAGTGGAACGGTAAATTACCATCAACAGTTACACGAGAGAGAAGGGACAGACGAGGGCAGACAAGGCTTTAGCGAGTCGGCTGTTAAATTAATATACTGAATTAAGTCAGAGTTGCCACCTTTTGTGCGTTACACAGCTTGTGTCAAAATTATAATACCCTTATACCTTTGGTATAGAAAGAGAATCTAAAGCAAAGACCAAGCAGCGGGCGGCACTCGCTTGACGCTTGACATTGAAGCCCCGCCCGACGCCCGACGCCCGCCCCCTTTTTTGAGCTTGTCGCCTTATCTGGCAAGGACAAAACGCACCAAGCAGCCGCGCAGCCATGGCACAGCCCCATTTCCACAGAATCCGGACAAGCAGATTTGGTGGAGAAACAAGCTTTGAGCACATGGGTTTTGGCTTTGGCTGTGGCTGTTGCCAAAGTGCTGAACAAACATAGTTTCTTTTTCTAGACTATTTTCCATTTTTATACCCTGTACACCTTGGGTTGAATAGCGTGTGTTGCAGTTGTGCGAAGCTTACAGATAGAGGCATCTTTAAGGACCAAGGATTTCTAATATACGTTCTTCCAGCGAAACAAAATCGATAAGTATCGATCACCCATTTCGACCAAAATCGAAAATTATCGATTTGCAGCTTTCTTTTCTTGTGCTTATTCCGTAACTTTCAAGATTTAAAGCACAAACAGTTGGAGGATATTTTGAATATTTTCTGCGCTTTGCAGAGTATCTGCCAGCCGAACACTCTCAACTATGGCACTTTTATCAGCATTTTTTTTGTTATTTTTGTTAGCTGTTACAACAACAAGCCCTGCTCATACGCATATGTAAACACGCCAGGAAATGAATGCCTCGCCCTGCTTCTAGGCCAAATCCTCCAAATCCTGCGCCTCCTCCACCCAGCGTGTGCATCCCGTGTTTGTGTTTGTCTTTGTATTGGTAGTCGCACATAGCTGTTAGGTTTCTCTAGTTTACTGCTCTTTCAATTTGCTGGCCGAGGCATTGTCTCAAATATGTATTTATGATAGGCGCCCAATCCCCCCCCCCCCCCCCCTCCACCAACCGGAACCCTCAAGGCAAAGCTTATGCGAATGCTGCTATTAATTTAACTTATGCGGATTCTTGCATTGACAATTCCCGGGAAATCGAGAGCATTTGCATTGCACACAAACTAAATTGGAAAATAAGAGACTTGAGGCCAAAGCTATTTTTAGTCGGCTTAAGCATAATTTTAATGCCAATTAGCAAACAATACTAAGTTTCTTACAAGCAATCGCTTTAACATCAACTCAAGACAATTGCAGCAGAGTAAAGAGCTTTAAGAGCTTACAGTTGGATGAGCTTTAAGCTAAGAGCGTGCTTTAAGTGTGCTCAAAGAAATTTAAAAACCTCTCGATAAAAGCTCATTGAGGGATGAATATTCTTGATTATTCGACAACGAAAGCTGTTGCATATCAAAGCTATTTTTAGTCGGTTTTAGCATAATTTTAATGCCAATTAGCAAACAATACTAAGTTTCTTACAAGCAATCGCTTTAACATCAACTCAAGACAATTGCAGCAGAGTAAAGAGCTTTAAGAGCTTACAGTTGGATGAGCTTTAAGCTAAGAGCGTGCTTTAAGTGTGCTCAAAGAAATTTAAAAACCTCTTTGATAAAAGCTCATTGAGGGATGAATATTCTTGATTATTCGACAACGAAAGCTGTTGCATTAAAAGCTCTTAAGTCATTTAAAGCTTATTTAAAATGCATTCTTTATTTAACTATTCAAAATTAAATCTATACAAATTGACTTAACTTTACTTTACTTTATATAAACAAAAAGCACCATTAACAAAAGCTCTTTAAGGGATTAATATTTTTGATTACTCGATAATGAAAGCTGTTTGCAGATTTCCATCATATTAAAAGCTCTTAAGCCATTTATAGCTTATTTAAAATGCATTCTTTATTTATCTATTAAAAATTAAATCTATACAAATTGACTTAACTTTACTTTACTTTATATAAGCAAAAAACAGCATTAATAAAAGTTCTTTGATGGATGAATTTTCTTAATTATTCGACAATTAAAGCTGTTTGCATATTTTCCATCATATTTAAAGCTTTTAAGCCATTTAAAGCTTATTTTGAATGCATTCTTCATTTAACTATTCAAAATGAAATCTATACAAATTGACTTTACTTTTTACGCAATGCAATTTATATAAACAAAAAGCAGCATTAATAAATTCGCGACTTTCGGCCATGTGGAAAAATAAAACTATGGAAAAATTCAATTTGAAAAAGCGCTCTCAATTTTAATGGACTTTACAATTCGATGTCAAAAGTTATTTTCCGCCATTCGCTAAAACCGATTTATGGGGCAAATAAAATTGCCCATAAATAGAAAA
The DNA here is from genome assembly GCF_035044405.1 of Drosophila montana. Classification (NCBI taxonomy): domain Eukaryota; kingdom Metazoa; phylum Arthropoda; class Insecta; order Diptera; family Drosophilidae; genus Drosophila; species Drosophila montana. The sequence continues at coordinate 1,671,964 of NW_026998080.1, forward strand.
AGGCAAATAATGAAGTTAGAGCGGGATGGACTAGAAAGTACCCTGTAAAACCTACGTGGCTTTACTTGTTATGTTATATTGGATCGTGTCTCGCATAGTAGATACCCTACGTTAGCTATTGAAACTTTTTCTATCTATTTTGATACTTGCTCGACTTATGGATACCCTAGGAGACTTTTTAGTGCCTTTTGGATATATCTCAGGAAATTCATTTGTGCAGAAGGCCAGACAGAAGGAAGGTGTCGAGCGTAGTTTCAACTTGAACATACCCTAGATAATTGGTACATTCCCAATTTGGCTAGATCGACTCGTCTTTTCTCGTTGTTAAGTGCAGGGCATTCAAGGCTTTTTTTACTGCCTGTCACAAGTACAGGGTATACAAAAAAAAAAAAACAGAATGCAGCACACCGCATAAAAAACTGTGCCACAACTGAAAAACTGGCGAAAAATACATGAGACAAGTTTCGACGCAGCAGCTGGCCGGGAGGAATTTTTTGCCCCTTTTAGTCCTGAAATGTTATTTGGCACGAAATGGCCGCGCAAACTTTGACGAAAACAAAAATGCAGCAGCAACTGCGAAATCCTTGTGGCGTGTGGCAGGACACATAAATCAAGCGAGCATAAATAAAACGTGACGAAGAATGTTTCTGCTGCTGCTGCTGCAGCGGAAACGGAAGCTTTGTTTTGAATCAAGTTTGCACAAAGAAATAAACAAAAAAAAACCTAATAAAATTGTTATTTCTGCTTGCAGCTAGGCGTGGCCGTTGGCTTTGTGCTGCCGCCGATGCTGGTGCCGAACTCCGAGGATATTAACCAGGTGGGCAGCGATCTGCAGTTGATGTTCTACCTGGTGGCCGGCCTGACCAGCATACTGCTCGTCCTGATGGCCATATGTAAGCGAAGGCGGCAGCAGCAACTCTTTGGCATTTATCGCATTTGGCGTTTCCTTTTGCAGTCTTCCAGGATAGGCCGCCGACGCCGCCATCGGCGGCACAGGAGGCGTCACAGCGCCTGGAGGGCATGGTCGAGGAGCAGGTCAGCTTCTTCCAGTCGCTGAAGAATCTGATGACCAATCGGAATTTCATCTTCTTGCTTCTCTCCTATGGCATCAATGTGGGCGTCTTCTATGCCATCTCAACGCTGCTCAATCCGGTACAGTGTGCACTGCCTAAGATGAACACAACAAAACTAACTGTGACTATTTTTGGTTTGTTCTTTTCTTCCTCCTTCCCCACAGGTGGTGCTCAAGTATTATCCGGGTCATGAGGTCGACACGGGCCGCATTGGTCTGAGCATTGTCCTGGCTGGCATGCTGGGCTCCGTTGTCTCCGGCATAGTCCTGGACAAGACGCACAAATTCAAGTAAGTGCAAAGCAATTCAATTCATTACGCATACGCCGCGTGCGCCACACACAACTTGATGCCACAAGAAGCTAACAAACTTTTCAAGCACACTCTCCAACTACCAAAGGCAGGCAACTAGTTAGAAATTAAATTTGTAGATGTCCTACTTACATAGTTTTCTCTATCGTAATCAGGTAATTATTGACATTCTTATGGATAGTTGGTTCGGCTCACCGTTTAAATCAACTTCCTTCATTTACGTTCCGTTTACGAAACTGAAACTAAGAGTTAATCAAATTAAATTAATATTTTCAATAAAAAATTTGATCCCTTACCGCAATTGGCATACAAATGGTTAAGTAAATCCAATAGTTCGAACCGATTTGGTTCAAAGTTCAGTTTCGGGTAGCAAATAATGAAGAATTTATGGCCCGAGCCGGTTCAGCCCAATATTGATTATATTATATGGCCAATCATTTGTAGCCTTGGAAATAATATTGGTTAAAATTGGGTGAAGAAGAATTCTTCGATTGACTTGATATAGCCATGTCTGTCTGTCTATTCAGTCTCTCAGTTTTAAAGCTATCGTTTTGAAACTTTGCCAGCCGGATCGGATTATTATGTCATCTAGATGCCATAGGAACGATCGGTCAAAAAGAAGGTTCTTGTATAGAAAACTTGCTGGCTGATCAAGATATCTTGACCAAGCTTACGGATTAATTGTAACATATATATCTTGTCCCAGCTCGGCATTTATTCATTTCAGTATGTTCCGCATATGTGTACCAAATTTGATCAACATTAGACTACTATATCATATAGCTACCATAGGAACAGTCGGTCGAGAATCAAGCTCTTGTATGGTAAACTTTTTCTATAATTAATATATCAGATACCAATATCAGACATGTATATCATATAGCTGGCATAGGAACGATCAGTCGAAGGTTAGGTTCTTCGTCAGCTAGAAAAAATATTCCGATTTCCAAGATATTTTCATCAGACTGAGTATTTTTCGAGTCTCACTATTCTCACATATCTGCAAACCCGTAAGGCAAAGCCCTCGGCATGCCGAAGATATCCTTGCTTGCTTGATTTAAGAATAATAAGGTCCATGATCAGGCTCGATTGCTATTTATCTAGATAATTCGGTTTCAATTTCACTTCAAACCAACCATGCTAACTACTCTACTCTACTCTACTCTACTCCTTTGGTGTTGCAGGGAGACAACGCTGGCGGTCTATGCCCTCTCCATGGTGGGCATGTGGATATTCACGTTCACGCTGGACACGGGACACATTGCGGTTGTCTATTTGACAGCCTCGCTGCTGGGGTAAGTGCTGCCTGCCTGGCTGGCCATTAAGTTAACAATTACAGCTCTTATCGATAACGCTCCGGTGCAGCTTCTTTATGACTGGCTATTTGCCGGTGGGCTTTGAATTTGGCGCCGAGCTAACGTTTCCCGAGCCGGAGGGCACCTCGTCCGGCCTGCTGAATGCGTCGGCGCAAACGTTCGGCATTTGCTTTACGCTCTTCTACTCGGAGCTCTTCTACTCGTACGGGGATGTGCCCGCCAACGTGGCCATGGCCCTAATGCTGATCGTCGGCACGGCCATCACGGCGGCCACCAGATCCGATCTGAGGCGACAGAATGCCCAGGTGGCGCCCAGCGCTGCAGCTGTCAATCCGTAAATTTAAAAAAAAAAAGAAGAAATAAATACGAAAGGAATAAGAAAATACACACATACACGCGCACACCTACACACACACACGCACAGAGTGCACCTGGGTCGCGTTTAAGAATTTTGGATAGTTGTATTTTTAATGCATATCGTTTTTAAATTGTTTTTTTATTTATTGCATTTGTTTGTTATACTTATGTTTCCTGTTGTAGCTTTAAGTGAACTATGTGTTGGATTGTTTATTAAAAATTGCACACACACATATATATATACATATATATTTAGCTTAGGCAATTATTTTTTCAATTTTATATATTGGACAAATAAATTTTTAGCGTAAGTTGTATATTTGAATAGTTGCAATTCCAAAAGACTTGTCGAGTAAAATTTTAGCTTTATCTTTGTTCTTTTGCGACAACAACAACAACAACAACAAGCATAAAATTATATCCTATTCCTAAAACATATTCCTAAAATATAAACAAACACACACTTGTTACAAATATGTACGTTAAAGTAGTTGAAAATTGTTTAAGCCCCATATTGCAGGCATATTCCATAATCCTACAGTATTATAGCCAATCATATATATATATATATATATATATATATATAATATGTGTATGTTTATATAGCCAATGTTAAAAACTCAATGCGCATTCTATTTTATTTTTCCAATCTTAGCCAGTTCCATGCGCATTATTAGCCCAATTTTATGAATGTCTATGAAATTATGAAATTATTCAAATGCAAAACATTTCCAGCAAACAGTTAATACAGTCAAACTGCCCTATGATAAACTGGCAAATAAACTAGACACAAGAATCTAATTGATAATTAGAAAAAATGCAAAATATTGTTGAAATCTTTTTCACTTACACAACATATTTAGGGGAAACACAAATATATATGCATATATGTGCTCCTGGCAGCAAAGGAAAACAGATTTCAATTCGGTACGATCCCTGGTAAAAACAGATTGGAAATCTAGTTAAGAGCTTGCACTTAAACCCAAGCTGTCATCTGCTATATACTTGAGGGATAAGTTAGCTGAGCTTCAGAGTTATAGGTACGACTGTGAGAAAGCTTTATATAGAGAGATTGAAACAATATGTGTCAAAAAAACATTCGTTATAGAGAAGTGCGACTGTACTTCCCATAATATATGTAGGGTATCAGTCAGCAACTGGGGGAAAACAGTTGGACGCTTTGTGCACGCTTTATAGAAAGGATTCCAAACATAAATAGTTGAAAATGTAGTCCAGACTACAAAGAAAATCTACACCAAAATTTCACAAAGTTCCGCTGTGTACATATTTCTAGAGAATTTCCGAACTAGCCAACTGTAAGCTAAACCCTAAAATGTTGTATTATGTACATATATAAACAAAGACACCTTTACAAATACACGCACACACACACACACACACACATACACTATGCAATTGAACACTTGCAATCATATCTGAGATGTGTTATCGTTGATTTTGAAGTATTTACAATTTAAAGTCAAATCTATATAATATATACACGATATATATAATATATGTGTACGTTTATAATGCGTATCATTGTTGTGACATAGTTGAATTAACTAACATCAAATGCAAGTAAATGCATATAAATTAGCACACTTTTAAGCTGCGGTACATAAATTGTATTCACTTTTGTAGATAGCTTTATGGCCAATTGCCAGTATTATACTATATATACCTAAATATATCCAATCGTATAGCTCACCAAACTAGAGTCAATTCTCAAACACCAGAGACTACCTGACATTAAAGCTGTTACTACTTATATACAACCTACAATAACAACAACTACAACAACAACCACCTTAAGAAAAACAATTTGAACAAAATTCAGTACACAAAGAAAAGCGGAAAAGTTGCGCGTTTAAGAATACACAAAACAAAAAAGAAAACATATGGTATGCCTAACGGTAACCACACACACACACACACATAGTCAAAAGTTATTTCATTCAAAATGAAAATATATATAAATATATGTATATGTGTATAGTGGAAAAAGTATTCAATAAAACTTAACCCGTGTATAGAGCAAATTGTAACAATTCTTTTTGGGGCAGAAACAAAACGATTTTCACTGGGTTTTTCTTTACAGTATAATTTTTTTGTGAGACGCGCTTAAAGTTAGTACATAATATAATATAGTATTAAACGGGTATCTCAACAATACTTTGACGCTGAACATGAACATATACATTATAAGCTTGAATTTAAAATACATTTATGCGGTTATCATTTAAATGGAAAACAGCAAGCAACGCAATAGAAGCCAAAAAAATATATATGAAAAATAAAAATCAACTAAATATTAAAAACATAAAACATAAAAAACTTTTAGGAAAATCCCCGCCCCCAGATGTGTTGCTGCTGCTTCCGCTGCTACTGCTCCCAGTCCACCCGTCGTGTCTCGTGTCCTTATTAATGCGTTGTGCCCCAGGCGCGCAGCAGCGTCAGCGCCTTGTTTAGATAGGCAGACCACTCCTCGCGCTCCTCCTTGGTATCGGCGGACAGCAGATGCCGCACAGTTGTCATCCGGCCATTGGGCACTATAACCAACGATTCCTGATCGGTATCCAAAGCCGGACGCTCGCACTCCAGCAGCATGGTGTTCAGACGCGCGCAAATGTCACGCGGCGCTGTGCTGACCTTATGTGAGCTGCACGCATTTAAATCAATGCTGCCCATGGGCGCCTTTTTCTTTTCATCATCCGGATACTTCCAGTAGTTGAGCACGGAGCCATTTAGATAGCACCAGCGACGATGCCAGGCACCGAAACCGGATATGTCCTCGAACATAGTCAGGAAACCCTTGTACTCCACACTCACGGACAGCTCGCAATTGACTTTCATATGGACGGTGCCGTCGAGCGGACTCACGCCCAGCACTTGCGTCAGCGTCCAGCTGGTGCGCTGAATCTCACGCAGCGAGAAGATGGCAAAGCCATATTGCACCAGCTGCGGTGTGCGCACCACATGCGGCCCGGCTGGACTCTGTACTGGGGGCATGACCAAACGATTTTCGCCGCCCTTCTTTTTGGGCGTCTTAATGCCCCCCTTCTTGTTCAGATTAATGTGATACTTGAGCTCATGTGGCAGCTGATCGCGCTGCGCTAGCATGCCATAAATCTCAAGGGTAACCTGCAATTGCGTTAGGGTATTTAAAACAGCCGCCGGATGAGACCGCCAAAGATTAAACTTACCCGAAAATCTGCATAGACATTGTTCAGCTGCAGCACATCGGGAAATTTGACAGAGAGCAGGCCTGGCATTGTGGGCACCGTCTTGGTGGCCAGCACGTGCTCATTGTACTTGAGCAGGCAGACCAAATGATGGCCATTTATGTTGCCCGTAGCCATTTTGCGCACATACTCCTGTCTCAGCGGTATGGTAATATCCTTGACGGTCAGCAAGCCCTTCTCCTTGGGTGCGCCCACGGGACGCACGCTGTTCTCTACGCGCAGCCGCTGCACCTCATCCAAACAGGCCTGACGACGATGAGCTGCACGATTAAGTGTTTAATTAAATAAATAGTAAAAGAATTGCCAATTTCCACGTACTTGCTAGCAGTAAATAGCGTTCGCCCTCAACGGATTCAGTGGAGCCGGAAAACTCCACGGTGGCAGCGCACAGATTTAGCGCCTGGCTGGCCTGGCCTATTACCTGCTGCTGTTTGCAGACCTCACTGAGCAGTTTCTTGATCTTGTCCTGCGCCTGTGCCGACTCATTCAACTCGCGTGCATTGTGCAGCTCTTCATCGTCCTCGCTGTAGTCATCGTTACTGGTTGCAGTCGTGGCAGACGCCTCGCCATGCTGCGGTGAATCATACTCCAGCTTGTGCTTGGCATGACAATCGTTAGTGAGCGCCGAGCGCATGACCTGCTGCTCGCGACAAATTTTGCGCACGGGCGTTGAATTGGAGTTCTATTAAATATAGGAATTAAAATTGAGATTTATGCTGCGTGGCTTCACATTTATGGCTTACGGCACTCTGCTGGCGACGATAGAAGCTAACGGTGTGCACCAGCGTGACCAAGTTATCATTGTCCTGATTGACGCTCAGCTCGGACTTGACGGGTTGTGCGCCATTCAGCAGCGGGGTTTGCACATCCATCGCCTCGTGCTGCTCCTGAATGGTCTGACAGGCAGTAGAGCCGGCGGCGCCAGCAGCTGGTGTTTTGCGAAAGGAGAAACTATTGGAGGCGGTGGTGCCTTTGCTCTGTGGAAGTAAAAGTCATATTATAAACAGTTTCAAACGATTATCGGGGCACGCAGTACTCACGCCCAGCGATAGATGACTGGCATTGTGCTCGTCCTCACTGTCATCCTCCTGTGTGCTGCCATAGTCACCCACCAGTGCCTCGTCCAAGTAATCATCAATGCCCGCAGAGATTTGTGAAGAATTCATAGAGCTATCACCGTCGTTACTGTAATAGTGATCCTGCTCGGCATAGCGTACCTGTGGAATGAACATATTTTAACCACCCGCTGTGCATAGATTTAGCTACCTGCAACTCACCTTTTTTCCCAGTTGTTGTTGTTGTTGTTGCTGCTGCTGCTGTTGCAGCTCGGCCTCGTTGCGTTGCACCGTGTGCAATATCTCGCGACCCAGACTGCCGTTGCACATGCCCGCGCTGCTGTCCTCAGTCTGCGACTGATCCTCCTCCTCATCCAACGACTCATCCATGCAACTACAAATTAAAAGAGATTAGATTTAAGCAGCTATTCACATTTATTGGCCTTGTCTAGTTTTAAAGCTATGCGTCTAAGGTCTAAGGTCAGTCTCTATCGGTTGGGCGTCTACTCAATGCAGAGCAGAAAGAGCAGGCAAGAATAGCATTTGTCAGCGCACCTTTCAAGCTCCTCCTCGGTGTCATCGTTGAGCGAGGCGGTAGCCGTGGCGCAGCAGTTGTCGCCGCTGGAGTCAAGATCGGACAGAGCGGGATACAGGCGATCCCCCTGTGATTTGCGTGCGCGCTTCGACTCCTCGTCAATCACATCGCCAGCTGTAAAAACACAAAAAGTTGGAATTGGGAATTCCATCTTTATTTTGCCAGCTACTTACGTGAGCGCCGCTTGCTGCTGACATTTGCCATGGGCGGCGGTGGTGGCGGCGGCATTGGGCGCACCACTTTGCTAACCACGGGTGGCGCTGGCACAAGCGCTGGCTTTGCTGCCGCAGTCGTTGTCTGTGGCGTGAAGAGGTCCTTTTGCTTGTTAAACCGATTGGCTATGATTTGCATGTCCTCCTGACGCTGTCGATCAATGTCCTTAATGCGATTCTCAGCGCTGCTTTGAGCAGAGGCCACCAAGGCGGCTACTTTGTCGCGCAGCTTGCTCTCGGGCTTGGGCTGCGGCTTGGCTGCGCTCTGAGCGCCTGCTGTAATCGGATGCACTGGCGCACTGTGTGCTGTAAGGGCAGAAAATTAGTCATGGCTGTTGTGGCAAGCGCTGCTTAAGGCTTACCCTTGGGCTCCTCTGCCCTAATCTGGCTGATGCTGGGCGCTGTGCCTATGGGCGCCTTGGGCAGCATGGCCTTTGAATTGCCGGTCTCAAAAAGTTTCATGCGCTCTTTCAGCGACAGCTCGCAGGGATCTTTTTGGTTGCGTTGTGCTGCCTGGGATTGAGAGCCGCCGCCGTTGGCCTTATTCTCGAAAATGGCTGCGCGACCAGAGACCAAGCCGGATTTGACACTGGTAGCGGCCACTGCTGTGGGCTTGGAGGGTGCGGGTGCGGCTGCCGGCGCAGGCGCCACGGTTCCAAAGGTCTTGGCTACTTTACTGACCGTCGTTGATTTCTCCGGCACGCGCGGCTTGGCTGTGGCTGTGGCTGCTGCTGTTGTTGCACTTGACGCTTCTTCCTGTTTGGCGTAATCATAGGTATGTTTAATCGTGGACGAATCGCGTCGCTGAAAGCCCTGCGCCTCCAATGAGCTCAATACCTTGGGATCCCATTTCAGTTGTTTGGTTTTGCTGCTCGCATCCACAACATCCGCTTTGGCTCTCGGCTCCGGCACTGGGCGACTGGGCAAGTCTGGCTTGGGCGGCGGCACGGCATCCAGCAGCGGTCGGTGGACTTCATGATGTGCCGTATCGTCTTCCCATTGGTTAATTGTGTCCGCCAGCGCTGCCAGCTTGCCAAAGCGTTGTTTGCCCCTGCGCGGACTACGCGCCGACAGCGGCCGGTCATCATCGTCGCCGGCATGAAACTGCGCCTCGGTGCGATGTATGGGCGAGGACAAAGCGTCCGTATTGGAGTACAGTGCGCCCATGCGCTGCAGACGGCTGCGCGATGTGTCACGCAGTCGGGCCAGGGGCTGATTGACAGGCGCCTCCGCATCAGCAGCAGCCCCATCACCAGGCTTAGAGATTAAAGCAGCTCTTTGCTCATCGTCCTCGTCGCTGCTCGTCATATCCTGCTCCTGTATCTCAACTTGTACCTAAACGTGGCGACAGCGCGCGAAAAATGCAAACACACACACGCACGCACACAGATGTAGCAAATGCAGAGACAAAGGCAGCAGACAACAACCGAAAAACACCACCGAATAAAGCAGAAGGCAAATGCGCTAAAAACTTACCCCAATTGGCTGGGCGGTGGTTATGTTTATCTCGATGCCCATTTCCATGTTCTCCTTGTTTACCGCCGCATAGTGGCGCAGCGGCTTTGTGGGCGATGCCGCCAGCGTTGCCTTCTCCAAGATAGTAACTTTGCCGCCGCCGCCGCCACTGCTGCCAGTTGACGCTGAGGCTGTCGCGGACGCTGCTGGCGTCGCTTTGCTGACCGCCGACGCTTCCGTTGTTAAACTGCATTCCGCCAGTGGAAATTTGCTGGCATTTGTTATGCCGAGTGCGCGACTGCGCTGTTCGGCCTTTTCGAGCATGCGCTGCAAATTATATTATATACAAATTGCATATCAAATGCAGTTAGACAATGATTTTCATTGTTTGATATGTTACTTTGTACCTGAGTGAAGGGATCCATTGTTGTTGTTGCTGCAAATGCTTGTGAAAATGCAAATTGCGCGCGCACTTATGTTTAATTTATTCAGTTTCACTTGCACTCGTGTTTTATTTGTATTTTAGCTGCCTGCTATTTAGTCGAATACACTTTTAAAACGATTATTTAGTATCTTTTCATGGATGCACGTCATTCGAAATTGTGCGCGACGCTTCTTTTTTCGCTCGTTCGCGACGTTGAAATTTTAAATGCGCAAGCGTCGGTATGCCCGTGTTATCGCTAGAGTTGCCATAGCACCTGAGGACAGCAGCTATCGATCTGCATCTGTTACGGTTCCTGTTAATTTAGCATACTGTATTTTAACATTTTACTGTATTCCTGTAATTACAGCAGCTCTCATTGACACAATAACTATATAAACTTAATTGAATTTAAAATTATGCGAATATTTAACAGCCGGCATAGTTTTTGATAGAAAATAACTGAATTAGTTATAATTTTGAATGTAACTGTTGCCAACTGAGTACAGCAATTGATAACACTTAACAGAATCCTAACATAACATTTTACGCAGCTATCGATTACTGAATATTATTTGAGCGTCAAGTGGGCTCGATGTTTTTCAGGTGGCAATACCTTAGTGGCAGCACCAAAACAAACGCGACAAGCTGTAGGCAGTTAAATAAAAAACACTTTTAATGAACAGTCAATAACAATTAGATAAATAAACATATATAGGTAGCTATAGAAATTTAGTACATATACAGGTTTGCTGTGAATTGCCTGCGATTCGTGTGGCGCTTATGTGCGCCGTGCAACGTGAGTTGCTGTCAGTGCTGCCTGTTTAAGCCACAAAGAAGCTAAATTTATTTCCTGAAATGGAAGAACAAAATAGAGTTAACCTGCTGTGGAACTGCGCCAAGGAGTTAAGCACGCAAACACACGCCGAGCGCCTGCTCAAATCATACTACATGTAAGTCCAGCAACGCCTCTCAAAACAAAAACAATCACCTTAGTAATCTCGTGTTCTTTATTTTTATCAGCAATATCAGCCGCAAGCTGGCCCGGCATAATGTCCAACTGCCCGAGGACAGCGTGGGCCCGGCTCGCATGTGCGCCCGTTGCGGCAATCAATGGTGCGACGGCAACTATGAACTCCACTTGCGGCCGCAGCGTTTGGCGAACAATGCCAAACGACGTAGGCTGATCGCCCAGCTGGACGCGGTCAAGGCCAAGCAGCAGCGGGGCATGCTGAGCACCGGGGCCAGAAAGCGCGCCAATTGGCTGAAGAAGCGCATGGCCAGCCATGTGGTAAGTGGCCTGGAAATCCTTTGTTTTCAGCTTATGTCACTTTTTTTTTAAACAACAATTCGTTTTGCAGGCTGTGGACTGCGGGTTTTGCGGGCACAAAACCATGTTGCCGCTGGAAAAGCCTAAAAAACGAGCTAAATCCGAAACGGTTGAAACAATGGCAACAGCTTCAGCAACAACAACAACAACAACAACAACAACAGTCGCAGCGCCCGCGATGGGCAAACGGAAAAAGAAGCAAAGAAATAAAGACGTCAATGCTGGGCTGAAGATACCAATGCCAACAGCCCAAGCCCAACAAAAACAAAAGGCGCCGAAAGCGCCCACAACAACAACGGCAGCAAAAAAAGCAACAACAGCAACGACGACGACGACGACGGGCCAAAGCAACAAACAGAAGAAATCGAAAGCAGCGCCAACGCCCGCCGCCAGCAATCCGCAAAAAATGCAATCGAAAACACAAAAGCAAAACGCGCTGCTGCAGCTGGCAGCGCAGTTAAAAACGCACGCGTCGCAAAACGCCAATAAAACGCAACAGAATCGCTTGCAAGCGCTTCTCAAGTAAAATTTTGAGATTTAAGTACCCAGAAAAACGAACAAATTGTTGTTTTCTTTGAATGAAAAGACCTGTATTATGGCGCATAATTAAGCGTTAGCAAAATACGTGTAAATAAGAGCAGCCATTGTGGCATGAATCAGCAGCATTGATTGTTGCAACCTGCTGCCGCTGCTGCTGCTGCTGGGGAATCAGAGTCTTGTCTTTTGGCCCGATAAACGCAAGCTGGGAACCTGTTGTTGGCCCTGCTTTTGAGCCCAGTGCACGCACACAGGTAGTCACGCAGTGGTCGGCGCTCCCCACACTCCCAGGTACCAAGGTTATCCAGGTTGCAGCAGAATTCTTAATTTATATCAAGCATAGCGCAATATTTAATTAAAATTGAGTTGTTTGCTGTGCAGCACGTCCTTCAGGCCAGGCCCTAAAAGGCAACACAGACTTCTGCGGCATCAACTGGCCATGTATTTGTATCTCAATCTGTATCTGTAGCTGTGTGTTGTTTTGTGCTTATCTGCCGCCAAAAAGACAGAGCACACGCACGCAACATCCTGAGATTGGCTTTTAAGCAAGGCTCCGATTTCTAAGTTGCCCCAACAACAACGGCGAATAGCATCTGCCACATTGTGCCTCTTTTTGGCAGCCACTTTCTTGCTGACTGCGCACATTAGAAGATTTCTGGTTTCTGTGTTTTGGTTTCTTTCGGGTTGGCGAGCCTGTTTTTTTATTATTTCGCCAAAATTGGTGAAGACGGCAACGGTGCTCAAATTGTATAGCAAAAACGTGCATTTAAATTCACATTTTCGGCTTTATGCAACAGACGTACTTTGTTGCTTCCCTACCACGAGATACCCTGTACTGCGTCTGGTGAGAGATATCCAACAAGTATTATTAATACTTATGCATACTAATCGAGAGATTTTCTGACACTTATAAAAAATTAAACAGGCCAAATTAACATTCATTGCTCCATATTTGAAATTTCTCGCTCTTATACGATTTGCGATTAAGCTGTAAATGCTGGCCAAGAATATGTATAATTAATAGGGTTAAATGTGCCGTCTGCTGTCTGATACATATACTTGCACAGCCTCATTACAAACTCTATTACTTATTTTAAACTGGTAAAGAGCATAAAAACTTTGCGTTCTGCAAAGAAAGTGCGCAACAACAGCAACAACAACAACAACAGGGCAGGCCTCACCAACTTCGTGTGTGCCTGTTTGGCTTCGTGCATGCGTTTGCGGCTTCGGCTCCCCCACGAACATGAGGAAGCCAACAGACAGCGGCCTTTCTAGTCTCTGGCTGCGCTGCTGTCAGTCAGTTGCGTTCGTGTGATTCACGGCCGCGCACACAAAGACGCGCTTCAAATCGCATACGGCGCGCAAAGCTCTCACGCTATCTCTCTCTCCCTCTCGCACACAACGTATTCGCAATGAAAAGCGAGTGCGACTGCGTCTGCGTTTGCATTGGTTCTACGGAGAGCGCTGTTACAGAAAAGCTGTTGTCGAGCTTAAGCAGAAAAGGTGTCAACGTCGACGTCGACGTTAGCGCAAACGGCAAGCGCAAAGTGTATGGGTAAAAACAAAGGGGCAGTGACAAAGAATAAAGTGAAAAACCGGATGCAAAATTAAAAGCATAAATCAAAGAAATAAAGAATAACCAAATCGAACGCCAAAGTTGTAAGACTCTGGGCTCGGCGGCGCAGGAAATGCTGGTTGCATTTCAAAATGACCGGAAATGCACTGAAAACCCTGACAGCAGACACGCCTGCGCTTTGGCCATAAACAATTTGAAAATGCCGTTCGTAACGAACGCCAACAAAAACTTTAATCAAATATTTAGATTGAAAATACCTTCGGCAGAGCTGATCAAAGTGCAATAAACGGAAATTCAATATATCGAACAACAAGTGTTAATTATCAATAGACGCTATTGTTTATTGCAGCTTTTTTTTTATAGACTCTTTGATGAAAATAAAAACCGTTCACGGCTGCAGCATTGCGAATTACAATTTGCACCTTTCACGTGCCATAAAAAAGTAAAAGTTCTAAAAAGAACTCTTTCCCGGCGCCCGCCGCTTGGCAAGTGCCCAAACAGAAATGTTTAGCTTTTTATTCGCTTGCATGTATGGCAGTTTGCACACACACATATACATATACGTACATACATACATATATGAATATAAATTTCTTTCTTTTATGGGCAACGACACGCGTCGCCTTTTTGGATGAGTCAGTATCGAAAGGCTGGGCCAGAGCTCGGGTCCAGCTTCAGGCGCATAAAACATTGGTGGGGCTTGCTAAGTAGCAACAGTCACTAGCTCCAGGTGTATGCGTGCGTGCGTGTGTGTGTGTGTGTGTGTGTATATAATCTATCCCTAGTTTAGCCACAAAAGCGACACAAACAAACAAATAAACCGCAAAATAAAGACGGAACAGACGCACCGACAGAAATGTCTGTACGGCTCAGAGGCTGACACACACACACACACGCATGCTAAAATTTCACCCAAGCCCCCCCCGCCAATGTCCCCTCGCGCCAAGCAAGTGCAAAACGGCGCTGCATAAACCAAGTATCGCATTATGAAAATCGGCCCCAAAGCCATTTCGTAATAACATTTAATGACACATACAAACATATACAGGCTGCAATTATAGATATACATATCTATGTATGTATATGTGTGTGCATATGTGTACATTTTCATATAGTGTGTGATGAACAAAAACAAAAAAAAGATGAAAAAATAACGTCATCAGCGCCGACGCCGCCGTCGCCGCCGGCTGCGTTGATTTTCCACAAGCGCCAAGCGAAGCGTGCAACCAAATAAAAAACAACAACAACAACAACAAAACAGACAATAAAATACGAAATTTAAAAATGCGACAAACGAGCGTATAAATCCATCAGATATCCACTAAAGAATGCCAGAAACGATAAAAACTGAGATAATTGAAGAGCACGAAGTAAAACCCAAATCTTTCAAGAACTTAACTCATGATCTAATATTCTATTATTAGATATATCAATTAAAGAGTTTTCTTTAAAGAGAATCAACTTGTTTTTTAAACTTTTGACAAATAACAGAAATATTTCTCATGTTTTCAGATCTCATTAGCATAAATGGCTGTAATCATTTTTGAATGTCATTGAACCTTATTAATTTCCATTAAAAATCAGTTGGCCTTAAGTACAGTACACACCATATATGGCGAACAGCTGTCATTGTCTTGCAAATGAATCTCATACATATACAGAGTCTGAGCACAAGCGAACCCTTTGGCTTGTTTACGGGGTATTATTCGAAGCTAGAATTGAGCACAATACGATTCTGTATTGTATTTCGACGGGGGCAAATACGCATTTACAGCTCTTGGAATAAACGAATATTCCATCTATTAATAATCCAACTTCGTATTCCCAGTTTAAACAGACCATGGCGCGGATTGATTTCGGTCTGGTTTCGTTTTGGGCTGCGCTGTGGGAGAGTTATTATATATTTTTTCATCTTTCAGTGTTCTTTTTGTATTTCGTTCACTTTCGGGCAAGAGAAGAGTTTTCGGGAGTTGTTGCCCGTTGTAACTTTTCATTTAAAATAATTATAATATTTATTTTCAGTAATAATATATACTTATTTACTGCACTTATGGAGTGCTCCGGGTGCATGTGATTTAATAGAATGTGCTACTTTATTTTGACACTCGACTGTTAATTGTTAACAAAAATATTGTCAGTGGCTGACTATGACAGCAGCAAAAACAACAAAAACAACAAAAACAACAAGAACAACAAATAAATCAAACGATCTACAAAAAGCCATATAAACAAACATTAACACTGAACGCTTCGAATTAACGCTTTATATCATGGATGTCGACTTAAAAGCTTCTAAACGCGCCGAAATTGAACAATTTCTGTTGGGTAAGTTAACAGCAACTAGATAAATAAAAAACAATCAACTAAACTGTAATCATTAACTAGCAACGTGAGAGTGCGCCACTTGCGAATACCCTGTAAGCAGATATTAAAGTTTTCTTACGAATATAATTTGCTTGAGATGTGTTTCAGATCATGTGCGAAACTGTCTTAAAAATGAGTTTTGAAATCAATTTTGAAAGTTTATGGCCGAAAATCAAACTTAACGCATATTTGCTGTCCTTAGCTTTGCCATATTTCAAATATCTCCGTGCCTAACCTGCTAAATAGAGAGATATATGAAAATAGAAGGAAACTAAATGTAAATCTAAACATATTTCATTTAATAGATGCTGACAGACAATCTTATAGACGGACATATACAGTAACTTGGTACATAAAACTATATCAGGCACATATGTATGTACTTTATGGGCTTAGAGATGTCTCTGTGCTCGGGCACAACTTAATTATGCCCATTAAATAGTCGTTTTAGGGTATAAGGAAAAAATCAACATCATTAAACAATTATGCGCGCAGCTAGACAGAAATTAAAGTACATATATGTATATCTAGATAATTTAGAAGGCATTGTTAATTAAGCCCAAATATGAGCAAAATTTATATACTTGTACAAATTCATGCTGCTCGGCCCTGCGGGCATATAATTTTCTTGTACAGAAACATTAATAACCCCAGACACACAATATATACACATATTTATTGACTCATGCCTTACCGTCGCGTATCTGGAGCTGAGAAGCTGAGAAACTGAGGCTGAGTTTGTGGCTAAAATAACTCTTAACTTGGCTGAGTTTAATGCGCTTTGTTCTTTTCATTCTCGTGTTTATGTTGTGTATATTTTATTGAAACCATTTTTCGGGTCTTGTCTTTTGGCCACTTTTTCGCTGGTTTCTTGTACATTTGTTTCTCTGTAGAAACGTGTACATATGTATATATAGACGATTGGATATGCCGCCAAACTATGCCCAAAGCGCTTGTTTTAAGCCCTTCTCTTAACGCGCCGGCATTGAAGCCTGTGAGCTTTATTGCAGTTGGCAGGGTATAACGATTCAATGAGGCCATATGCCACAGCTCATTATTTGTATATATAATATATATATATATTACATAATCATATATATATATATATATATATACAGTGGGATCAAGTCAATATTGTACATTATTTCTGCTAAAAAGTTTCACTTTTTTGTTTAGTTCAAATATTTTTATAATTCCCTTTTTTATATCTTTTCAAATACTCAAACTTAGAAATACTTTAGACTATAAAAAACCTTTGCTACTCTTTCCAATCTTTGAATTTGATCAACTTTTATAAATCTTTCTATTGTGATTTCACATTAAGAAGCTGTTGACTAATAAACATGACTTTTCTCAAGAGCTTTCTTGGTTTCCCTTCTTTCAGTAACTCCATATTACTTGAACAATTTTTAATAAAACTCAAATTTTTTCACTGACAAAATCTAGTTGAAATACTTGATGTTTATCAAAGTTGGCCTTTGGCAACTTGAGCTTAATTTTATATCTACGCCTGAACACACAAAAAAATGTAAATTCTGGTTAAATTAAAAAAAATGAAAATCAATATTTTGCGAAAACTTTGGAGTACGTAAGCTTCTTACCTAATAACTTGATTTTGCAGATGCTCTTTTCTTTTTGTATATTAATAACAATGGGAATATAGGGTATTTGCAGTTCGTTGCAGTTGCGCCTGTTTCGGCCTCTTTATACTAATTACGTTTTGTCTGGACAGAGCTTTGCGTGTTTCAATTTTAACAAGATTTCTTGCAAACTTCTTTGGCATTATTTTTTGTTTTTTATTTTTATTATTTTTTTTGTTGTGTGCTCATCTTTACCGTTAAACCTACTTAAGCAGCGGAAGATGGGGCGACGGCCGGGTAGGGAAGGGGGGGGGGGCAATAACTGGAAACTGGACTGTTGAGTGAAATTGCTTTTAATTGCCGCGGTCAATTCGCAGTTGACTCTTGCGAGGCTTTTTATGAGGTCATAAGTAGCTGGCGACTCAAATATACACTTACTTTACAAGCCGGCGATCCGCATGAGTCAGTCCCAGCGCCACGCCCTGCCCAAGCTGCAGTTGCCCCGCCCTGCCTTGCTGGGCATTTATGGAAATTGCTGCACTCCAATTTAATGGCCAATAGATGTCCATATTTAGCCATTAGTATTGTAGCTCAACTAATTCTCTATAGCTCTTAATGCTTATCGTTCTTCTTCTTCTTCTTCATGGCAGATGTGCGTGCCCACTTTCGAGCCTCGCTGGCAACATCCGAGTATGAGAACACCTCGAATTTGTTTCATGTCACAGCCGCCGAGCAGACGCAGGAGCTGCTCGAGCGCTGCGACCAGCTGCTGGCCAGCATTGCAGACGAGCAGGCGGCAACAACAAAAACAACAACAACAACAACACCAGCAACAACAACAACAACAACACCAGCAGCAACAACATCAAGCAGCTCCATTAAATTGAATGGCTGCAGCGAATCTGTGGAGAACAAAGTGGGCGCTGAGACCGGTTGCTATCTGGAGATGTTGTCCTCAGCAGCAGCAGCAGCATCATTGGCACCGACAAGCTCGTCGAGGAACTCATGTGAGTGCCAAGTGCCTGGCTATATGTTTATGTAGTTATCTTGGAGCAGCAGACAGTAATTGACTTTAATTGCAGTGTCCGCCTCGCGGGAGTACATCGATATAAGCAGCAATCCATCGCTGAACAGTGATAAAACGCAGCACTCGGAACTGGAACAGTCGCAGCCGCAGCAGCTGTACGATGTTTGCCAGGCGCCCGGCGAGGAGGAGACCCAACAGGTCTTTGCACACGAGCTGTTCATCAATTGCCCGTATGCGGATCTGCCGGCTGGTCACTTGGCGCTGCAGCGTTCCATCAAATACGGGCAATTGCATCGGATCGAGAAGCGTCTGTTCTTTGACCAGAGCAAGAAATATTATTGCGGCATATTGAACGATTGGATGCTCTGCTATGCGGATGGTCCAACTTCCTGTCGGCCCAGCAGCAGTCTTTACCTGAAGAGCTCAGCCATTGAGATCGAGCACTTCGGTGAGGGTAAACGTCGTGACGTTTGCTTTCAGATCACAACTGCTGATCCCGGCAAGAAGTTTGTGTATCAGGCGAACAATGAGGTCGATGCCAAAGAGTGGATACATGCCATTGAGGCGGCCATCCGGGGAGATGCCATTGCCCAGGCGACGCTCAAAACGTTGCGCAAGCTGCCCACGCCGCCAGTTATGAAGAGGAACAGCTACACGCCCACAGCTACAACAACGGGAACAATCAACGACAGCATCTACGAGGAGCCATCGCCCATATATAACTTTGGTGAGGTGGGAACGACGCCCCCGCGTCTGCCCGAGAAGTGCAACAGTCCGAGTGCGCTGGCCAAACGTTTCGAATATGACATACCAA
The DNA here is from genome assembly GCF_035044405.1 of Drosophila montana. Taxonomy (NCBI): domain Eukaryota; kingdom Metazoa; phylum Arthropoda; class Insecta; order Diptera; family Drosophilidae; genus Drosophila; species Drosophila montana. The sequence continues at coordinate 1,691,231 of NW_026998080.1, forward strand.
AGTGTCCACCACAGCCGCTGGTCATGGACGATGAGAGAATGGCCTGCGGCGAGGTGGAAACCGCTGAGCTGCTCAATGGTGGTGCTGTTGCTGCTGCTGCTACTGCTACTGAGCTGAAGGCACAGCCGCAACCATCCAGCCTGCACGGCAGCCTGGCCATGGACTTTCAGGCCAAGGTGAAGACGGTGCACAGCGAGCTCTCTAGTCAGCTGACGAGTCCGGAGCGCCTGAAGAAGGCCGTCAAGAAGACCTACTCATGCGGCAACAATGAACCCGAAATGCTCTCGCTCACCAATCCCACGCTGGGCGGCAGTCCAGTTGCACTCAAGGAGCAGAAGAAACAGCGCAAATCGCAGACACCCCAAACGAGTCCACAGAAGACGCCCGGCAAGGATTGTGACAAGCTGGCGCGCAATTGGTTTCTCAGTCGGCTGAACAAGTCCAGTCAGAGCCCGAACGCACGCTCTGCGGCCAACGCTGCCAGCAATCCGACCACCAGCACACCGTCAAATGCCAAGTGCAAGCAGAGCGAAAAGGAGAATCTGCTCAATGGACTCGATCTCTGCGATGGCAGCAACAGTTACGATGGGGCGCCAAACGAACAACAGCCGAGCAGCAATCCCACATCTCCCTGCCTCAAATCGGAGTCCAAGAGCAAGGTGAACATGATCATCAATCAGTTCGAGAGCAGCGGCCACCTGTCCACCATGTTCAGCGTGGAGGCATTGGCTGCCAATGCATTGGCCTCGCTCACCTCCTTCTGCGAGAGCGACAACTGCAACAACTATGAGCCCATCATGCCGCTGGCCACGACGCCCAGCAGCTTTCTCAAAAAGGTGTAGCTGTGAGGTGTAACAGGTGTCCCGCAGCTGGAACATACACGCATATATAGCACTTATACACATCTATATATATATATATATTTAATTAAGGATAGCGACAAAAACACGTGCACGCATATTTTCATGTTTATCTTCAACATTGACATAAAATTTTAATATCAAAACATAAATTGTTAATATACATACTTTAAATGTATATGAGTGTGGGGGGAAGTGGGGTGTGTGCGTGTGTATGTGTGTGTGTGTGTGTGTTTGTGTTTGAGTATGTGTTTTAGCCGCACAACAGCTTGAAATGTAGAGGTAGTTTCTGCCATGCTGTTGAGCTAGCTTTACACTGGGTTTATCAAAGCGAGATTATAAAATAGACCTAGTTATTAGATTTACGTAGTCGAACGAGTTGTGTATCGTGAACTGGGTAAACGCAAATTGGTGTTATCCTCTTGATGAGATTCCATTACTTCCAGCAGAGCCAAGCGTTTGCGCTCATCGGGCACCAGCACCAGCTTGTGTGGTGATTCCTTCGAAGCGAACAGACCCAAGACGCGTTTGCCTTCGTTTCGTTTCACCTTGAATTGTACGCCGCGTTGGGTGGACCGAACCGATTCAATTTCATCCCACTGATACGACCACAAGGACTAAACAAATATGAAGAGCGTGCATGAATAATTTGCCCAATTGGCATAAAGCGAAGGGTTCACTTACCACCCAAACGCCAAACATATCGTTTCGTTGTGTGTAGAGCATGCGATGGTTGGTGACTATCAGATACTCTAGTTTCTGTACAATCTCCTCACAGTGTATAAAGATGTCGGTGCTCGCATATTTGCCCTTATCCAGCTCCCTGCAACGAAGTGAGATAAGCATTATTATATATATTTATTTATATGGAGTCTTCACAATTCCCGGAAAATCTGTATGAAGTAGACCTTAGTTTAGTTATTAACTATAGATTTAGAAAGATAGGGTTGGGAAATACACTCCGTTCGCGGTACGCAACACTGTGTTCTGATATGCAATACTATGTGTTATCTTTTATCTGTTATCTAAAAGGCATTTTGTTACCAAAAATATCAATTGAACGGTTAAAATTAATGAAGAAGAGCCGAATTTTAAAATTGGCGCTTAATACTCGTGTTAAATTTCCACAATTTATAAATCTAAACAAACGAATGGAAGAACTTTCAAAAGGTTGTCCATACTGAAACCAGAGAAAAATCTATTAAAGTCTACTTTATGCAGCTTTTTATGGAACTATGAATGCCTCATTTGTATTTAGTGTTAATAGAAACCTACTTGAGCATCTTGTTGCCCAGCGCCTCGCTGTAGCAATAGGGACGCAGGACATTGTCGTAATGCAGGAAGCGCGTCGGACGCAAACGTTTGGCATCCTCGCTGCCAACGGTGGCGCGCTTGACTGCTTCAAAGCTGCCGCTGGCGAAATCAACGACGCCAGCGGTTGGGCGTGCTACTAAACCAATGGCGCCCTTGCCCAGACCCTTGAAGAAGCCTTGAGCGCCCTCCTCACGTGCGCCAGTGACGGGCTTGGTAACCACTCCAGTCACGCCATCCACAAAGCCCTGCGGGAACAATATATGAGTTACTTGGATATTTATTTAATCGTGGATGTGCTGGAGCTCACCATGACCAGACCCTTGCCGCTTCGCGCTAGTCCTTCATGGAAATTCTTTGGCTTGTTATGCATTCCCTGGCGTCGTTTGCGTTGATAGTCATCGTCAAAGGTTAAGGCGGCCAGACCCTTGCCCATGGCGCCAGTGATTCTAGTTAAAGAGCAAAAATAAATAAGCCAAAAAATCTAAGGGATACTAAACTTAAGAATTACTTGGACATGGCGCCAGCAGCGCCGCCCACGGTGTGGCCAAAGAGAGACTTGACACCCAGCACTAGACCCTCTGCGAATTCACCTGGACCTTGGATGGCACCCTGCAAGGAAGAGTAGAGGGATATAAGATGAACCACATATTGTATCATTTTTATAGCTCACCTGGAACGGTTCGTAGAACAAATCTTCGACGCCCTTCTTAAGACCCACCACCAGGCCATAGGGATTGCCCAGCACATCGAGACCGAGGGCCAGCACATAGAGCTGCTTCAGTGCCTGGCCCGTATAATGTGAGGTAACCTCGCTAACGAGCTGATGTTGTGTAAAGAACTGATATTCGCGCTCGAAGAAGGCTAAACGAAAGACGACATCGTTAACATCCGTAAGCGTTACGCCTACACCCTGGACCAGCCTGCCGAGGAAACCAGGCAGAGCTTTGGTATCGGAGCCAGCCATGGAGAAGCTAACATGTATCTTCAGTGGACTCAAATGCAAGTTATCATAGAAATTCTTTTGCTCCTGTTGCGAATGTTCCTCAAAGAATGTAGAAAGCGGCAGTTCAATGGAGTCCACATCGCTGCGGAACAATTTGGCTGCATGTTCATCGGTCGCCTCAGTGGCGAACATCTCAGCAATGGCCGTTAAAAAGACTATATCCACCTTAAAGTGGAACTCCTGTATCAATATAGTCGCGTACTTATATTGCTTGACATCCGAATTGGGTATTATGCGCTGCACCATGCTGCATTCAATGAAGGGCTTCATTGTTGTGGTTGTGGCCACGCTCTTGGGCGGCGCTATGGGCGCCAATACCACTGGGAATATGGGATCAAGGAACTGATTGTCCACCTGTATGCGATTAATTTTCACGTGCAATTGATTTTGGAACGGTGATGATTTCATTGACATCCAAATGGCTGGATAAAAGTTGCGACGCAATCGCCGATCCACGTGCTTGACAAGCGTCATTGTGCCAAAGTTGATCTGCAAGAGAGCGTGGATTATGTATAATAAATATAAGTATATATAATAAAAGTTGTTGCTGCACGTACCGGAAATTTGTTATCCAAAACATAGGTCTGCACATCCTTGACTGCCTTATGCACCAGATAGCGCTGATATTCAGCCTCGATGAGCTCTGATTCATGTATGGTCAATTCCTTGTAGCGTTTCTTATTTGGTTTTCTTGACTCCCATATAATGCCCGAACTGGTAACGCCCAAATAGAGTATGGCCAGACCAGTCTCATTGTTAACCAAAGAGAAACCAATGCCGTGTATATGCAGGTCTATGCTACGAGTGATATTTTGCAGGGCAGCGGTGCTCTCGGTGCGCTTGGCAATCGCTTCGACTTCGGTGAAGAGCAGCACTCGCTGCATTCCGTACAGGAAGGACACCCAATAGGCCTTGCTGCCGTCCTGTAGGCTGTGTAAAGAATATATATGAAATATAGCCGCTATCTTCTATTTGCGCTCAATACTTACATAACATTATCGATTTGATCGCGTTTCAGATCGGTTTCCTGCTTGTCCTTGCCAAAGATTAATAGCTTGGGCCCCGCTGGATCGCCCCAGGCGTACAGAACGCTATGCTTGGCTTTCAAAATATTCTCGGTTTTTGTGTTCTTTTCATAGTAGACAATATCCTTGCTGGTGTGATTGATTATCAGGCCAGGCGCCTCGGATGGCTGGTATTCGGTGAATGTTAGATAAATGCCACCCTCAGTGGTCTGCACGTCCACATTGACGCCGCCATAGCGGCTGTCGTGCAGCTTGAGCAACGTGCACGTCACCTCGGTGTAGTCAAAGGCCGGCGTTGTTTGGTCGCCCACGCGTACAATTAGCTTGTGCGTGGAGTCGTTTTTGGGCCAGAGCGGCTTGTACTCCTGGGGTTTCAGTATTAGCCAAGGATCGCCGGGACGTTTAAGCTCCTGCAATTCGATCGAGTACTTGCACTTGTTATGCACTATATAGAAGGGTATGAACGTAATCTGCTTGGTCAGCGAGTTGTGCGTCAAATGGTTGTGCACGCCAATTTGATAGCTCTGATCGTTAGCAACACAGGTGACGCCACCAATTGAACCGGCCACATCCAGCGGTATCTTCTCACTCCACTCGCCGCTGTCGATGCGTATGGAGGCCTTCTTCTTGTCAAAGAACAGCTTGTCGCGGAAGGTGAACAGTATGGGACCGGAATACTCGGGCGGATGATACAGCACCTCGACAGACGAGAAGTCCGTTTTGTAGGTGAGCATCATGCCCGTCTTGTTGATCATCCAGTAAGGGCTGTACAGTGTCAACACAATACTTCCATGCCGATTATTAGAGCTGTCGAATAAAATTTTAATTAAATATTAAAATATGTTTTAAAATTTGAAATTAAACTAAAAGCACAATAATTAAATTACCGCACATAGAGATCCATTTCCATTTTAAACTCAGAATCGTAAGACGCGAATGTCCAAATGGATACTCCGCTATCGCCATTGCAAATTTCAGTGGCATATGACCAATCCTTCTCAAGATATTGTAATAACTGTAAGCAAATGTAATATGATTTTTAGCCGGCTTCACAATTAGGTGACGAGGTGTTCATTGGACAATACTTACGCGCACCACAAGCACACTTTTTGATTCCTTGCCCTTCTCGAACATACGCACTGTCGGCAAATGCAGCACGTGTCCGGGATTGACCTCCTTCTCGCCATAGTCAAGAAAGTCCTCTTTTTGAAAGCGCTCTCCTCCTGGAAGATGAACTGTGTCGCGTACTAGCTGAGCTGGGGTACTTTGGCGACCCAGGCAACCGGCCACAGAGACTTTTATTCCAATGGGCAGGGAATTGAGGAGATAAAGTGGCGGACGTAGGTGAATCGTATAATATGCGCTCAGCAGCCGATACTTAGTGGTGTTCTCAAAGTAAATCTCATGCTTTTTCCGTCTGACATTAATGTTGAGCGGCTCAAAGGCATCGATGGGATCGCATTGCACTTGATGCGAATAGTTTTCATCCGAGGGATAAGCATTCCAGAGGAATCCTTGAACTGACGTTTTGTACCCCTTAATCGCAAAGAATAGCTCTTTGTGTTCCGCATAGATAGCGTGCAGCGGCAAATTAAAAACTTCATTAGGATTCGCGACTCCCACGAGTATTACGCTGTTATCAGTCTTTCTGCGCCGATGCACACTGATTGGTGTGGTGAAATGATTAACGATCTGAACAAAAATAAACATATTTAAGAAGATTACAAATGTATTAGCCGAAATACGCACGCTTATAACGCCATGTATGTTGATTATGGTGGTGCCATATTCCAGCGTGACCTGTGATACAATGGCCCACTGCTCCTGCGGCACGTTGCGCTTCAGCGGGAAGTAACGCGTGTCGGCCTTGCTAACGGGCAGCTCAACAAAGTTTTTGAGATCGGGGATCTGCAAGCAAGAGAATTGAAATCTCTTAATCTAAAATCAATAATAATTTAGCACATTATATACTCTACCTCCAAATAGAGATTGTAATCTTCGGCCTGGTCCTCCGACACTGTGCTCAAGTCCTTAGTTTGCAGGTAAGCGCGCCCGCCAGACGAAATGGTACACTCCTGTATGTCTGCAGGATTAACCATTTGCTCATTGGATTGCGAATGCAGAATTATTGAATTGTTAGCGGCATTCCCACCGCGATGCGCCTCGTGTAGAGTAAAGATACCTTTCTTCAGATCCAATGTTATGTCAAAGCCCGTATCGTTCTGCACAATATACGGAGCCACAACGTCTGGCTTGATCAGGCCCTTACTGTCGATGGCCTGCGAGAAGGCCTCGGTCAGTTCGCTGATCAGGCTCACGCATGTTTTACTCAAGGTTATCTCCAGATTCTCGTTGGAATGTATTCGTATGTTCATCGTTTGCTCCTCAGTTAGTTCATCAAATTCGTTTTGTGACGTCTCAATGTCCATATCGAACTGCAGTTCCCATGGTATATACTCGCTGATGCCGTTGCGACCCACCACCTCGTTAAGCTCAATAATGGGTTCCCACTCAGCCAGGAATTGATTGTAGTAGTTCTGCAAATCTTAAATGCTTAGTAAATGAATTTCAAATGTTTCATAACAGAAGTCCCTACCATGTTGAGCGTTAGGGAGCCGTGGGCGGTGAGATTGCGGCTCCAGTTATTGAATACAGCCGTCATGCGTGTGTCCAGTGAAATAAGCGGCTTTGTATAGTAGCCCATGCCCGACTCAATCACAATGGTAATGCTGGGCACCTCAATCACACATTTCTCAGTCTTCTGTCTACCCATATACTCGCCTAGAGGATCCACGTCTATGGCTTCGATGGCACGTTCAACTTTCGTAAACCAATAGGTTCTTGAATGGAACGATTTCGGATACCAGATTTTTGAATAATCCACAGCATCTTTATCAATGGCCGCTTTCTTAGCGGCACCGCTTGAAATGCTCACAAACGCCTTATTCAAAAGCTCAATGGTGGCCGGCGATATGTTGATGATAATGTCACTCAGCTTCAGGCTGATGTGCATGCCCTCCTCTTCGGGTGTGGAGCCCTGAAGACTAATAACAGCCGGATGTAGAATATAATGACGCGTTAACTCGCGACGCTCCGGCAAGAAGGAGCACATATATATCTTGAGCCCATCAATTTGGCCATTGATAAGCTGCTTGTCACCAATCGACCGGTAATTGAGATGCGCTTTTGCCTGTTAAAATCCAAATATATAAACTGTCAAGCAACTAATTTCGAAATATTCAAAACTCACATTAAAGACAATTGCATTGGTATTCAGATCGTCCAGGCTCTCTACCAATATAATATCAGGCTGATCGATGTGAAGTATCAGATTCATTTTTTTCACTGAAGCGCCACCAGCTGCAATAGTAGAAAGAGAACCAGATAATTATTGTAAAATGTGGAAATTATTAACTAGAGGTGCACTATGACGAGAAAGGTATCCAAATAGATTAGATAATATAATATTGTTCATACATGACAGGGTGTTGACTGTCATTCGTGCAGTCCCGCGTGCCGCTGTGTCTACAATTGGAGTAACAATGGACGTCGGCACTTTCTGATCTTCAGTGGGCAGTGTCAGGAACGTTGTCAGCTTTAGCAGAAAATCAATGCAGACGATCAAATCGAAGCTCCGTACACGCACCTCGGCTGCAATAAAAACATATATTCATGTGTTTAATATTAAGTCTCTTAAATGGTGCTTATAAGTAAATTACCAAAGATATCGTTCTCTTTTATAATGGCCGTAACGTCGACCATGTAGTTGGGCTCATTTTGACAGGTATCAACGATTGTTGCCTTTCTGGACTTCACCTCATCCCAATCCTTGCAGCTAAGATACTGTCGTATTTTGCTCCTGTTCGAAGTGCGCGTATCATCCAATTGAACGTTGCAAAGGACAATGGAAAGACTGAGCGTGCCATTGTTCAGCTGGGTTCCCTTCACAGACAGAAAATAGATGCCAAAGCAGGCCAAGCCGCTACCATGATCTAAATGAGATTTAGAATTAGCTAAGAATTTGATTGATTTGATTGAACTTACCCTCCATGAGATTTATGACTACACCATCAAATTGAAAATTAAACTTGAGCGTCTCAAAAATCTTTTCAGGCAGGCTTGAGGTGGGCGATCGGTTTGTCGGTCGTGATTCAGAGTACACGGTAGAATACGAAGCTTTTTCAAGAACCGCAGGTTCCCTCGGCGGAAACTCTTTGACGCCTTCGCCCAGATTACGACTCAATATGGACATAACTAGTGCATAGTCTTCCATGAAGAGTGTTAGCTGCAATTCGTTTTTTTAAATTAATACAAATATTTATAACATTCTTGTTCTTGGAAAGCCCTACGTTACCTCAACAAACTTCAAATGACCCGATAGATTGATCTCTGGTATATCCCTATACCAACTGAATGACAGATTGCGCGTGACGCTTAACGTAAAACTCATTGGATCCATCATATTTAGTGAGGTCTTCATGCCGAGAAGAGCGTCCACATCTTTGTTAATTTGTGTTTAAGCAGAAATGACAATTATCATGATTATGTAAATAATAATACCCGAAGCTATAAAAATTCTTTGATTATTGAGTCAATTGCTCACCATCAACAGAGGTATCGTCGTTTTCATCCAAAATGATCACCTTGGTAATCTTGACATCTTTCAGTTGCACCTTTATCTCATCGATGACGGCATTCTCATCCCTATCAGGTACTTTCACCTCACTGGTGTTGTTCGTTATCTCTAGCAAACCGAAGTCAATGGCCAGTGCATTTTTGCTTTGGGAGTCCACAGGTACGCATATAATAGGCGCCTTGATGCGCACATTTAGCTTTATGCGCGTCGCCTTCTCATAGGCATCGATTGCATTTTGACGCGCAGATTGGGCAGCCGCGGCACTGGCTTGGGTTAGCGCCTGCTGAGCCGCCTGGAAATTGCCCAGGAAGTGCTGCCAAATAAGAAAAGCAATGTAAATACCTACAGATTGAATTGTTTGCACTCTAGCCTACCAAAACGCCAGCGACAAACCAGTTGAGGAACATTATCTTCATGCAGCCAATATCCACTGTAATTTTTATATCATCCGAGTTGTAGTCATGCGTGAATTCCTTATTGTAGAGCACCACCTGGCAATTGAAAGCATCCTGGCCCACAATGCTCAATATCTAGAAGTAGGATTTCGAAATAGTTCATCATCTAAATCTATTAATATAAAATAGATGTCGACTCACTCTCGTATGTTTTGTTAAAGGATTTAGATCAAGCACCATAATATCCTTGAGGCCAATGTTCACTTCGGTGTAGGACTCCTTTAGAGTCACGTTCGACACAAAGTTCTTTATATGCATCGCCGCCAGGGGGCGACGGCGTGTGGTTAGCTTGAGGCCAATCTCTTCGATATTCGAAACCATGCGCATTTTCACGCTATCCACGACAGCGTTCCGCTTGGGGCCCTTGGGTCGACGTAAATTAACTTGTGTGGTTAATATTGTTTCGGTATCCTCTATTATGACGTGCAGCTTGTGTTTCAGGCCGTCACCATCGCCGGCTGAGGCATACCGATCGCGTGGCTTTAAATTTCGATAAATCACATCAAGACGCTTCTGAAAATTGTTCGACAATTTCAACAGACGTTGCAGGCACTCCTGATGCAGCACAACGTTCAAGATCTCAAAATTGGCCACCACCAACTGCTCGGTGGAATTGTATTTTGTGGTAAATTCGGGTGAGCTTTTATCGGCCTGCGTATATGAGACTGTTAGCAGATATTTCAAATCCCTAGCGTAGCCGGGCGTGTCAATGATGTCCAGCACTTGATCCGTATTATCTACACAGTCGAAGTGCTTTACATTAATACTGCCCAATCTGAAAGAGGAGAGGCAATAGATTAACTTTGGGTTTATCAACTTTATAATCTATATATAACCTACTTGGCGGTTGCAACTGTTTCGTAGGTGCGCTGGGCCATGTATGCTTCTACCTGAAGCACCTTCATCGAAAGTATATGCTCCGAAGGTCTTGAGAAGCGACGCACTAGCATATCTGTGGTAACTTCTTCCAATGTTGTGCCAAATGTGTCCATACTGGATACATTCTCCTGTTCTGGTGTTGCGAATGCAGTGCTTGTGCCGGATGATGTCTCGCAAATCGCGTTCGACTGGAAAAGTGTGAGGGAGATCTCTTTTAGCGAGAAATTTAGCTCGACATTGGTGTACTGTATGATTTCCTCCTCGATCACCGTATTTGAGGGAGCTGGCGGTGTGGAACGTTTCTTTATTTCACGATTTAAAAAGTTCGAGATTGAACTGCGCGAGCGTGTCAGAATCGGTGCGGCTTTTACGGTATTACTCTGCGGCACCGGTATGCTAGTGGCCACATCAATTGCCTCCAGCATACGATCCTCGGTGAAGTTCAACTGCACCGCTGGCAATTCAATATCGATTTTGACCTTGGGCATACGCGGATCATTGTCGAAAACGCATAACGCGGCGGTTATCTGCATCGATGTGGGCTGCAGCACATGCAATTCTGTCGAGACGGCCATGTTAAGCACACGTTGCCACTGCTCTTCCGGACGCACCACCAGAATTTGTACATCATTAACTTCCACAACGAACTTGTCGTAGGCATTTTCCATTACACTTTTTAATATTTCATCTCTTTCTTGGCCCTGAGTGTACATGGCTTTAATCTGGTCTGTGCGATGGCGGGGCTTCGTTGTCACATGCACCTGACCAAGGCTAAGCACAATCAGAGATTTCTCTTCGGCCACATAGGCGCCGCCATGGGGCACCACTATAATGTTTGGCATCAGCAATATGTCTGCATCTAAAACCGATTTCTGATCAATAACATACTGCATGCCCGTGGCCGAGCGCTCCTTGATGCCGACTAGCTTAGTGGCAGCCGTTTCCTCGAATCTGGATAAATTTACATTGGTTGGTGGTTGAAAGATGCTAATGAGATTCAATATGGTCTCGGCATCGTATATGATTTGTAAAGGACGCGCGATAACTTTGACACGTTGATTGCATTCCTTATCTAGGGGATTCGTTTCAAAGAATATGTCCAAAAGATTGAATTCATCGGTTGTTATGGACTGCACAAGCATGGGTGTGCAATTCTCACGAGTGAGACCCGTCATCTTGAGCTCTTTCATGCCGGCTGTCAGGCTTATAGCCTCAGCGGCTGGTCGTTGTGCAATCGATGCCGTGGCCATTGAAAATTTCAACAGTATTATGGATGGCAAATTGAAATAGTCAAATGAGCTGTTCTGTCTTGATTCGACTTCACGTAGCTCCTGGTACAGGCCTATCTCGAGTGCAATGAGCTTAAAGTTCATTTTTATGGCCACGTAACTTTCAGGAACATCTCCTGGCTTGGCGTTCTCCTCGTAGCCAATGGCCTTATACATTTTTGCCTTTTCCTCGGGCGTCATGGCTGCCTCAAATTTGCGTACTATAAAAAGATGTTCGATAACGTAGGGATTGTAATATTTAAAGCAATTATATTACCGAAATTTGCACCATTGTCGTCGGATTCGTCTTTCTTGGCAGAATCACCGGACCACCAGCCACTGAACCAGCCGTTGGATGCCCTTGGCTCATTTTCTTGTGACTTGGCAATGTCAATGCTGACGCGTTGTCGTATTAGCAACAGATTGAAAACATCTAGCTTCTGTTCCAGCAGACTAACCGATTCCAACAGAATTTTGGGCGGCTTTTTATTCAGCTCGCGCTCTTTGTATTTCTACTCAAGCAAATGGCATGTTATTAGAAGGTTTTTCTAAATTAAAACTTGTATTCAATGCTCACCTCTGCATAGGTATTGCAGAGTTCACGATGTTCTTTGATGTACTCCCAGTTCCAGGTGCGATTCACTCGACGCACATCATGCTCGAGCACGGCGGTTATTGCAAACTGCCACCATTGCCTGTAGTGACCCTTGTAAGCTATGTGTGTGTAGATGTTAAGTTAAGAAGAAGAATTTAAGAAGAGAACCATGGGAATATCAGCCCGGTACACTTACGTATATTGTAGGGTCGATATTGGCGATAGGGCAGACCCAGCTGCATGCGATTCATGGAATCAGCTAGTTGCAGAATATTGTGGAACTGTGTATTGGTCAAACCCACATTTAGGGTTTCCATTTCCAAACTTAAATCAATCTTGGGCTTCTCAAAAGCCGGTACATCCAGTTCTGGATTCATGTTAAGCTTCAGCTTGGCATTGCAGGAAATGGGACCCAGAACTAGGCAAAGGTAAAACAAACTGTTAGCTGCTATAAGGTGATGTACAACTGAGTCATTTACCATAAAAGTAGCTTGCGGGCTTATAGTCCTTGCGTGCTATACGATCCTTGAACGTCTCAGCTAGTGTGTCCCTGTTCTGTTCCGCATAGAGCGCAGCCTTGCAGTTCATGTAAACTGCCAGGCAGGAGAGATTCGCAATTTTAAAAACCTGGGGCAAACGCTCCGTCATGTAGCACTTGTCCCAATTGCTATCCGTTGTGTAGAGCTCCAGCTCATGTAGTGTGATGCCAAAGGAGAACGGACTGCCCGTCGTTGTGGTATCCTCGTAGCGCAAATGAACATTACAGATTTTTATTTGCAAATTGTTGACAATTTGTGCGGTCAGTTTCTCTGTGAATCCAGCATCACCGCGGGGCTGGTCTGAAAAACAACAATTTGTAAAATAATTTAGCTTTTTACATTAACAATATGTTGTATTTTTGGTACCCTTCTGCAATTCCCTCTTGCGTTCTGCCTCCATAGCATCCAGTACAGCCATTTTGGAAGCAAGCGCATATTTGGCCTCCTTTTCGGCATTATAGCGCACATTATTGTTGGGCGTAACAAGCACATAGAGATCATCAATATCAACAATCACTGGCTGGCTGTACAAATTTTTCCAGGGTATTTTCAGCACCAGTTTACCTAAATAACAAGTGAATGGCATTAGTTGAACATTTTGTTAACTTTATTTTAATTATTTGACTTACCCAAATAGCCATAGATAAGCTGAACGGGCAGATCCATGCTATCCAGCGCATTGCTGCGTATCTTGAGGTTCTGCAAGACCACATCGCCTAAAAGAATAGAAAGAAATATATATATTTATACAAATAGACAACAATTAGTCATTATGCACTCTATTATATTATGCGATTGGCAAATTGATTTATTACAGCAAATGCGTTGAAAATTGTGCATATAAACAAAGAGTTAGCGGTAAAAGTATGGCCCACAATTTCTTTATATTGAATGCCTACATATATATCTATATACCGTACCATATCATTAACACATGGCTTTATAACGGCTGCCAATTAGCCGTGTCTGGCATTTCGATTGTTTGCTATGCCCGGAATGCGAAGAAGCGCGATTAACCTCAGGCAGCGCATATTTTATTATTAAATTACGTATATGGGTCAATTTAGTTAACGATCAGGAGAGCAGAAATACAACGCCTACGTTATAGTCCCCTATATAAATCAATAACAATTGATTTTTCAATATTATATACAATTGCCGTGATAAGAACATTGGAGTGTTAAGCAAATGTTATTTCTGAGCAATTAACTAATTTCATAAGTCAGTAACGTCTTAATCTTGATTGCGAATTTTAGATACCCTGCGACGAGCTTTTGTTGTGCCATTCATGTGTAATTGGTAGAGCTTATATACTACACTTTATAAACCCTGTATAAATTTGTATTTTGTACTTTGTAAAACTCATTCAATTGGTATTTTTTGTTATTTAAATACGGGTATATGCAAGTGCATATTTATAATAATGCATATATACAGTAAAAGCGAATTTTAATTATTGTTTTTAAATATATATGGTTTTATATACTGCAAGGTATTACAGCGTAAGGGAAATATACTATTTTACGATTGTTTTTCTTTCGAATCTTTTGAGCTCTTATCGCCAGCGACTGGCTCTTATCAGTTAGCGGCCTAAATAAGAAAATGTTCTTATAGAGTGTTGACGGTTAGCATGAATGAGTATATACATATACATATAGATTCGTACATCTGTCTGAGGAGAAAGAGAAAGTTTCTTGACTGGAGGAATTATTTTCCAACACAAATTTAAGAAACTATTTCATCATAGTATCTAACCTCTTAATTAATTAATTAATATATATATGTCAAATGTACATATGGCTTTATACTCCATACGGCTAGCTTTATACTTATGCATCTGCTGCTGTGTATTTTATAACCTTTCAACCCATATAATAAAAACTTTTATTTGACAAAGATATAATTTGTCAGAGCCGCATTATGTCATCAAGTTCAAGTTCAAATGTGTTTGGCTGTCATTGGAACTGAAACAGACGAAACAAACCAGTTTCTTGGGGCTTACATGCCACATTAGGATGGGCAGGGCCCATAAGAGGTTGGATTAATTCAGCTTTATAATCGAAAAAGTTGTTTAGAGTAACTAAACATTTGAATACCATTCTGTCTATGTATCTGTCTATGTAAAACTTGTGTTGACTGTCTAATATAAATATTTATTACTTAAGGCATTTTCATATCAATCTATGTAGAAGTTAGGTCAACCTTTTAATAAAACATTTTGTTTAGGCTACATAAACAGTTCAGTATAACTTCATATACATATATCTCAGCTTGGCACATTCATGTCATGAACATCAACTGAAAAGGCAAACGTTGCGTTTTATATATATTTTTATCGTGTAATTTAAGCAACTGGTTGATAAATGTTCTGTTTCTCGTCATATAAGCAAAACCAAGAAATAATACACAGCTACAGACTGAAGAAGTAAGAACGCATATATTAGCGCGCCGAAAATGTAATACCCTTCTACACAAATGGTTTAAGGCTTTGCAGATAGGTCAAGGGAATAGTGAACACCTTAAAAACAGAGTTTCATCAATATGTAAAAAAAAAAAATTTTTATAGTTAATGAAAATACTGTCGGATATGTCAAATTTATAATACCAACTACAAGGCTATAAAGAGATAAGGGTGAAACGAAACTAGAAAGAAACGAAACAAGTAGAAGCCTAAATAACCTCTATTTCCCAACTAGTTGACTTATAGAAGCTGTAAGCACATAGGATTTATACCATATGTTAGATGTATAAATGCTAAAATTGCTCAAGATTCCATTTTATGACAGCCTTATGGCTGTCTTCTACATATATATTGTCTGTGGGATCGTAACAAAATTCAAATACCTTTCAAAAGAGTAAATAAATACTGCTGAAACCACATAAATGTTGATAGAGGGGGGGGTGAGGAAGCGGCAGAAGCAACAGATAAACAGCCTCAAAGAGCAGACGCATTCACATTCACACAAACAAACGGACACGGGAGAGCGCATTCTCGCTGCTCTCACGCCCCCATGCAAATATTTTGCAATTGGGTCACTGTGCAAAGCCAGAAGGATAAGGTCGCGGGCAGACATGATGAGATCAAGAGCAATATATATAGCGTGGTGTTTGGTAATTAATTAATCCAAATGCGCCAGTTGCGTGACATTTAATTGTGCTCACTTTAGTAGGCAGTTGGGAGTATTTTTTTTTAGTTATAAACTCACCGCCCCAGATGCCGATTTTCAACTGTTTGTGATCCAAATTCTCGATGTAGTCACCCAGCACCTTGTTGAGCACATCAACCACCACGGCCTCGAATACCATCCTGAAGCCGTCTGCGTCGTCGTCGCCGGCGTCGTAGTCGTAGATGTGCCGTTTTCAGCGCCTTTCAAGTCCAGCTGTTGGCAGCCAAGAAATCGGCTGCTTATTGATTTTTAGTTTTTCGTATGTGTTTGTTATTGTTTAACTAATTTGTGTTTGCGTGTGCGTGGATTTGATGAACGCTCTCGGTTTGTATGAATTTAGCCTTTTCTAAACATTAGAACAGAAACAGAATGGAAATGGATTTGTGAGAAAAAATAAAACTTAGCGCAGATGATGTCATCACCAACAACCATCGGCAGAGAAAACAACCAAAACATGCCAACAGAATAGGCAGCCACTGTATTTAAATGATTCGTCAAGCATTACAACAATAAAAACAAAAAGAGCAAAGCATTTGGCATTGTTTTCAAGTATTACGTTAATTAGCGTATGTGTGCGTGTGTGTGTGTGTGTGAAAACACCACTATAACCGATATGAAACCACCTCTATTATTCCTTTTTCTTGCGCACTTTATTTCACTGGCTTTTATTTGCCATGCATATGCAAGGCTTTATCTTAAATTACCAAATGGTACAAAACAACAACAACACCAAAGAAAATTTACCTTGCACAGTGTCACATTTTCACTGCGCAGTAAAAAAACACGCGCAACACCGACCAGCGATGGGATAAAACTAAACTCTAAAAGGCAACAGCTGTGCTGTGGGGCCTTTAAGGTGACTGTCGCCAGAGTCGCTCAATAAGTACAGCAGCGCGCGCTCTCTCTAACACTCTCCCCATTTCAATTTAACACAGGCAGCGTATGGCATGGTTGATTGGGCGAACTCTCATTACACAAAATACTCTCCCACGCTGGGTAACTACAAACACAAATACATATATTACATGGTTTCCGCTGTTTTAAAAATGCGGCAACATTTAATAAAACCACATTAGCGTTTGTTTTGTTCGCGCTTGCCTCAGAATGCCATTTTTATTAAACAGATGTATGAGTATCGGCATGTTGTAGTTCCTGGTGAATGCCAATTTAGCAAGCTGACGTGTTGAGTTGCGGGCGCAAATAAAATCAAATTTAATAATGCAAACAAGGTTTATTTTGCTTATGCTGGCCCTTGTGCCCGTTGTGCTGTCCAAGAAGTTCAAGGATGAGGAGAAACCGGAGTGGGCAAAGAAAGATATACGTGATTACAGCGAAGCCGATTTGGAGCGACTGCTGGACCAGTGGGATGTGCGTAAAGCTTTAAATAAATCAAGATCACTATAATAAAATTGGCTTTTGCAGGAAGATGAGGATCCACTGGAGCCGGATGAGCTGCCGGAGCATTTGCGGCCACAGCCAAAACTAGATTTTTCAAATTTGGACAGCAAAAACCCTGAAGACCTGCTCAAAGTATCGAAAAAGGGCCGCACGCTAATGACATTTGTTTCAGTCACCGGCAATCCCACACGAGAGCAAGGCGAAGAGATCACCAAGCTTTGGCAGACCAGTTTATGGAATAATCACATCCAAGCGGAACGTTACATGGTCGACGACAATCGAGCGATATTCCTGTTCAAAGACGGTGCGCAGGCCTGGGAGGCAAAAGACTTTCTGGTGGAGCAGGAGCGTTGCAAGGGCGTTACCATCGAAAATAAGGAATATCCGGGTGTACACGTTAAGGACGAACTGTAGTATTCATTGTATCTAAGCACTCCAAACGACATTCTCATGTAAAGTATTTTGTAAGCGCAAAAATGAACAAATTGAAAACTTTGAATTGAACATGTACCCAATTTTTTCGGCCATTCACGTGTTAACGTCACGAGATTTGTGCCGCCCTCGTTTGGCTTGTTTACGTTTCAAAACGTCAAAATTTCGAGCTTCAGCTCCCCTCAGTTTGACCTTAACAGACACAACGGCTTTGCCCCCTTGCCAAGAGGCGCGACCGCACAGTTGCGCTTGCAAAAACGCCAGAAACATGCCTATTCAAGCCAAAATCGGTCCGTCTATACTAAATGCCGACTTGGCCAATTTGGCAGCGGAGTCCCAGAAATTGCTGGACAATGGTGCGGATTACTTACATCTGGACGTTATGGACGGCACTTTTGTGCCAAATCTCACGTTCGGCCATCCCATGGTGAAGTGTTTGCGTAATAATATCAAGGTAAGCTTGTGGCTCGTATAAATTGTGGTGTAGTTTTTCGTCTTACCTTCGATTTATATGTTTGTATATACTCTATATAGAAGGCGTTTTTTGAGACGCACATGATGGTTCAGAATCCAGAGCAATGGATAGCTCCAATGGCAGATGCAGGCGTTAACCTCTATACGTTTCACGTGGAACCTGTTGAGGATGTGTGCAAGGTTACTCGACTGATACAGGAGGCCGGCATGAAGGTGGGCCTGGCCATTAAGCCGGGCACCAAGGTAAATTGAGGTTATGTTTGCACGCGCTCTGAAATTGAGGCACATGTTGCTTGCAGGTGCAGGAAATTGAGAAGTATATTGACATAGCGGATCTTGTGCTGGTTATGACAGTGGAGCCAGGCTTTGGTGGCCAATCCTTTATGGCCGACATGATGCCCAAAGTGGAATGGCTGCGCACCAACTATCCCAATCTGGATATCGAAGTGGATGGCGGTGTCGGGCCCAAAACCATCGATTGTTGTGCCAAGGCTGGCGCCAATTGGATTGTATCCGGCACAGCCGTAGTCGGTGCCGCCGATCAGCGCCAGGTCATTGGCGACATGCGCGATGTGGTGAAGCGTTACCTGAAATAAGCTTAAATGCATATTCAATAGAATTTATTACTTAAGTCCAAAGTGTTTGCTGACCAAAATTTCCCGTTCAAACCCCATTTTTTATACAATTTATATAAAGAATAATGTAAAGACAAGACTATTGCATTTTATAGTTTTATACATTTATTTTTCAACATTTATATATGTAAGTATATAGTATGTATATATGTATGACATTTTGCTTATAGCATTTAGTTGGTTATGCGTGTGTGTGTGTGTGAGTTGTGTCCGTGTAGTTACACTTAGATTTATGCACATTCTTAGTTATTGTACGGCCAGTTTTGGGGATTGCTCTATACCATTTGGTTAATCCCTGGCAAAAATAAGTAAGTCAGCAGCTTTTCACTGCGTTTCCTTTACAATTCAACAAATTTCAATGTAAAACGTTTCATAAATTCTCAATGCCGTTTGGGTACAAACCGAAAATCAGTTTCAAATTTTATTGTCAATGTTTTATATATTGTAAATTTTTAACAAAGATCTCGTTTGTTTTTTGATTTCAATCTGTGCATAATTAACAAGTGCATTTCACCAAATGATTATCTTTAAATATATATGTATGTACGTATGTATGTGTATATATATATATTCTGATATCCTGTGTAAACACACACATGTAAATTCAACTAGTTTTTTTTTTAAATCAGCTTCTGGGTTTTTGTTTTTCATTTTTGTCTTCATTTTGCAAATTTTGCTACATTTTACATTTAACATTTCGCTACATTTATTATATTGTCTTTGTTTGCATTAATTTAAATTTTTTATTTAGTGTTTACGTTCTCAAGCACATTGAAATTGAACAGCTTTGAGCGCATCTGATAATTTATTAACAAAAGTGTTTGTTTTAAAACAAAATAGAACACGCATAGGCCCATTTTATTGTTAAGCATAGCAATTTAACTAATATATGTATTTATGTTTCATGCAGCTTCCATCTGGATCATCAGGCTAGTTGCCCATATATGTTAATATATATGTATATATGCATGTATGTGTGAATGTATGTGTTGATTGTGTGCACATTTATTGTACTTAATTATCTCAATACTCGTATGCTAATGTAAGTGTACTCCTTGCCGAGCAGTACATATATATGTATATAGTATATGCATGTATATAACTTATTTCACTTGCCAATGCTAAGCATTATTACATCTATATATGTATATATATTTATAGGTATATATATGTATTTGTTTTATACTAAATATACATAAAGCTAAGCGTTGGTTTCTTTGATAGTAGCCCGGAGCATAGGTATAAAAATAGCCCATCCTTAAACATGATCGTAAATGCAAAAAACTTAAAACTTAAAAATCAAAATCAAAATTGAAACAAAGATCATTACGAAATCAAGGGAAAATTTTGAAGGCATAAAGTACATTAAAACTGCGTGTACCTGCAGACAAAAATGGCAACGTATAATGCGCTTATAAATCTCTATATATATATACTATATATATAGTAATTGTCCTTGTTATATTATACTCATTTTCATTTCGATTTGTGGTTGTGTATTGTCCTGCCCAGTCTAATATCTAAGCGTTATCCACTTGTAATCCTGCGTAATTATCTGCCCATTGAACTTATAGTTTATATATAGTATATAAAGGATGCGCGTTTTACAACAGCCCTATGTTCTGCACACATACATACATATATACCATATATGTATATATATGTGTGTATATGTATATGCACTTATGTACTCGTGTGTGTAAACATTTGTGCTTGTCACTTGGAATATGCATGTATAAATTTTAGACACCATCACAACTGCTTAAAGCTACAGCTACTTGATATAGTATATATATACCATATATTGTATATGTATATTCTTCTCGATATATGTATATTTTGTTGTATATATTTCACTTAAATTTAAATATTAATTCATTATTTCCGTTTCCCTCAGGTTTTCGCTAAAAAAAACGCTTTTTTCTGTGCCTTGTGTAATATGCGCTTCATTTGCCGCTTATCAATTATATTTGATATAGTACTAAGAATACTTGAATACTCTTTAATTTTTTTGGGGGTTTTTGTAAACTGATTGTACAAAACATGCATATACAATTTGTATATATGTACCGAGCTAATGCTATACGCTTTTTGAATGGATTATACACATACACACATTTTAAGATATTTATTTACTGGAAATAGTTTACTCGTAATACTCATCTAAAGCGTTTCAACAAGTTTAGCTAGAAATGATAGTTAACAGAACTCAAATTAAAATTGTCGTTTTTTTTTTTTAAATTTTTGTTTAAGCCTGAAACAACCAATTTTGAGTCTTTAGTTACGCATTTCCTTCATTTAGCAAAGTAGTTGTAAATATTGAGAGACAGCCATATATAGATATATGTATATAGTACTAGATGGCATAGGTATAGGCATAGGTATAATGCGGTACGTACTGGACCTCAACTAAACTCAATATATAATTGTTTTCGATTGATTTCGGTTTGGAGCATAACTAAAAAAATGTGGCTATTATGTTAATGTCTATTATTATTTGTGTATATATATTTTAAGATTCTTCCTTGGCGTCCAGTCTAATGCGCATGCTAAACAAGTACATAGCTTTAGTTGTATATAGCTATAAATATTAGTTATCATTACATTTAAAAAGCATGTATACAATTTAATTATCATCGGTTGACGTCCCTTTTTTTTTGTAAATAGTACATCAATTAAGCCGTCGATATATGCATGTATAATACATATATAAGTACGATTTGTAGTTCACTTTTTTTCTGTACTTTTTTTCCACATTCAATTTTGTTTATTTAAAGCTGAAACCCACGCATTGTAGTTAGTATTTTCATGACTTTGCTATAACTAGTTTTTAGGCCTTAAATAGACGTTTTTTTTTATGTTTTAACAACTACGACAAATTCACTTTAATTTTACGTTTTTTAGGTTAGGTTTTTAGGTTAGGTTTTTTAGGTTAGTTTATTTTTTGTTGGAAAAGTTTTGTGCATATTTATTGTCCTTTGCACTTTTCAGTTAGGTTTTTGTAATTAAGCTGTTTTTTACTGATATATCCCATCATATGCTTTAGATCAGCAATTAATATTTTCCATTTTCTTTGGTATTGTCTATACGGTTTGGTTTTTCTAATTTCTAAGCGCATACACGGCTTAACACATAATAGTTATTAAATATAAATAATTACTTGTTGTGTTTCTTAAAGTTTACGCTTAGTTTTCTGCCGTTCTATAAGCTTTATGTAATTTTCCTCTTCTACTTTTTATTCTTGGCGGCAATCATACATTTTTGTTTATTATTTTCTTTACAATTATATATGTATATATATATATATATATATGTTCACATGTACAGACATTATAGTTTGTTTTTTACATTTATCTTAAGCTATATGTGTAAGGTTTTAACGAGATGTTCATATCTCTTATATTTTTCTGGTTTACGTTAAACTTTCGCTCTATCATATACATATGTATATATATTTTTTATTGTCCACGATTCACGATTATTTTGTAATTTTCTTAGACACACTGATACACAGGGATTATGCATGTATTATTTTTTTTAGTTTTGTTTAGTTCCATTTACTAAATGTGTATTGACATTAGGTTTTGCTTTTCTGGTTCATAGAAAACTCTTTGTAAAAAAATTGACAAATAAATTCGGCAAATTGACATACGATAATGTTGCCCAGATTTTTTTAGATTTCCTTTGTTTTTTTGGTGCTGGCTCAAAAACCAGCAATACCTCAAGTTCAGTAGCAAAATATATTATATGTTATATACTGTATGTCCGTGTGTGTGTGTGTGTGTGTGTGTGTTGAGTACAACAACAGCTTTTGCTTTGTACTTTGTGCAAACGTTTCAAGGATATGCTGTATTCAAATATCATGTCAATGTTCACTCTATAAGCTAGGTATACATATGTAGAACTACAATTATGGGGCTCTGGCATGGGGCGTGGTGCCTTACTTACGCTCCTCACTGTCGTAGAAGTCAATGCCCTTGGGCTTGCCATTGTGATAGTTGAAGGGCTTTCGCTTTCTCACGGGACCCGACGACATTTTGGATAGTATATCCGGCCCGCCGGGATGTAGATCGTATTTGAGTACGGGCTCTTCGTTGGCAGGACGCGAATGCTTCTGTATCTGCTCATTTATCCAGGGCACATACTTGATAACGTTCGCATAGACACCAGGCAGCTTGGGATGTGCGCACATAATGCCCCAGGAGACGATGCCGCCAACAAACCAACGATCCTTTTCGCCCGGATACGGACATAACAAAGGTCCACCCGAATCGCCCTTTAGAATGGACAGAATCAATAAATACTTGCCATATTACCCAGCTTTGTATTTTTATTAAATTTAAAATTAGTTTTTCCTCCATTTAGCGAACATTCATTTATATGTTGAGCTTTGAAAATAAGCTTACAGCTGATCGGACGAGAACTAAACTTTTGTTGACTCACTGGGGATGAATTCACACAAAGATTTTAAACATTTTTGTTAACTCTATCGATTTTCCGCCAATTTTCCACAGTTGCGGGTGGAATATCCAAATTTGCTTAAACACGTACCTTTATGTAAAAGGGCCTTGAAGATAAGCCTCAGGCTGATGGGAAGTAACTTGAAATGACGACCAGAAAATTCTTTACGCCTACTTTCTACTCAGGGGTTGGATTTAGCATAGTTTATCCCAAGGACCTTTTATAATGGCCGCCCATTTTCCACTATTTGCATGTGAAATTGCAGTTAAACCGTTTAATATATGGAGACTTACCTGGCAGGCATCCTTTCCACCATCGTCGAAGCCCGCACAGACCATGCCCTCGGAAACGGTGAGATTGTCCAACCATTCGTCACATTGATTGCGCGTGATGATGGGCACCTGCACCTCGTTGACTATAAACTCGTAGGTGGACTTGGCTGAATTGAAGAGAAAATGAAATATATGAGAATCTCTTTGACAAAGAGAGAGAGAGAGAGAGAGAGAGAGGGGTACTTACGATCCTTGTCCTCCCGCTTGCCCCAACCAATGACCGTGCAAAGCTGCTCGGGACGCAGACTCTTGATGTTAGGCGGCGGCAGACACACGGGCAGCAGGTGCTCATGGAAAGCCACACGGGTGGCCAGCTGAAAACGAATGAGAATAAAATAGGTAACAGCAAGGATTGGGAAGAGTCCAAGTAACGCACCTGGAACAGGGCTATATCGTTGTCATGCGCTATGGCCATGTTGTATTGTGGATGCGGTATAACTGTCTTGACCTTCACCTTCTGACCCGTATAGGTAAACGAGTTGCGACGCGTGACGCCCAGCTGTATGGTCCAGTCCTCCAGATCAATAACCGTATGACTGCCAAGGATGCGAGACAGTTGTATAACTATATCTACTAAAGTCTAAAGCAGGAACTTACTTGCCCACACAGTGGGAGGCCGTGAGCACCCACTGATCGGATATGAGGACGCCGGCGCAGTAGAATATCTTTTCGGG
This sequence comes from Drosophila montana, assembly GCF_035044405.1. Classification (NCBI taxonomy): domain Eukaryota; kingdom Metazoa; phylum Arthropoda; class Insecta; order Diptera; family Drosophilidae; genus Drosophila; species Drosophila montana. Next base: position 1,715,378 of record NW_026998080.1, read on the forward strand.
TCCGCCTAGGATTGCGGCCAGAAAAGGCCAATTGCCGGGATTAGCCTGGGAGCCGCCTATGATGCGTCGCGAGGGCTTGTGGCGTCCACGCTTGACCTTGCCGCACTCTAAAAAAATCAAGACGGTATCAACTCCTGTTCATCAGCTAATCTGTTGTTCAACCCACCAAAATTGGAGCAGGTGAGCTCAGCTATGGGATAATCTTCCGTTTGCCTGCAATTGGCGAACTCCTGCATCAGCGTGGAGCGACGCTTGGCATACAGCTTCCAAATATCCGTAGAGACATTAACCGAGGCCAGGAGCGGACGATGTGTGCGCTGGGTGACCACGCTGGTGGCATTCACGGCCGAATAGCCCAATATGGAGCACACGGCGCTGGGCGAGACGGCGCGATCCCAATTCTTGACACAGGCGGGCATCCACTGGCGCTTGTTGATGCGATACACCTCTAAGACGCCAGAGCCCACGTCGCCATTGCGTTCACTCAGACGCACTGCAGCGAGGAGAGGAGGAACATATCAAATATCTGCTGAGGATCGTTGTCCTCACAAAATACATACAACAATTGCGCTCGTCCTGGGCGTAGGGGCAATCGATGACGCCATCGCAGATGTGCTCGGTGCCAATGCAACGCTCGTCGCCGCAGTAGATTTCGCCCTCCTGGCAGCGGGCACAGCTGCCCTCATCCTCCTGATCCATGCAGTCCAAATGGCCATCGCACACATATTCCTTGGGCAGGCAGCGATTCGTGTCGCACTGGAAGCCATCGCACTTGGGATTTGCGGAGGATATCATAACATCGCGCACCTCATCCAAGCCAACACAATCCTCAGCGCTGGAAAAGTCCTTGAAGAGCTTGCAGTTCAAATACTCCGGCAGGCTCAACCCAAAAACATCAAAGAAGAAGCCGCAGCGACGCATCGTCTCCGTGCAGAGCGTCTTACAAGGCGGCACGGCGGCCCTGTAGAAGGTCGAATATATGATATATATAATATATATAAGGTTAAACTAGAACCGAAGCTACTTTGTGCACATCATTTCTGGTTAAAAGCTTATCCGCAAGTGCTTATAAACAACTTGTTGTGGCAAGCTCAGAGCATTAAAAGCTCAATTCAATTAGTAAGTATTATTATATTATCTTTTAAGTAAGTAAGTAAGCAGCACTTGATGGCATCAGTCGAGTGGCAGAGCTTGTAGCTGCATTTCGAGGAACTACTTGTTTACAAGTGCTTACAAGGTAAGACGACATTGGAGAACAATAATTGCTTGGCGGAAAATTAACTACACACTATTTATTAAATAGAAATCGAGCCATAAGAATACCAGGAATCGCACTCTTAGCTGGGTAAGTGAATTGTGTGCTTACTTACCGGGCGCTTGCAATAGTAGAAAGTTGCAAAGGAGCTCTTTAAATTCAATTTAAATGTGCTCTATTTGTTGAGTAAAGAGTAGAAGGAAGGGCTATCTTTGACAAGTCGATTAACTAACAAGTTTTTAAGAAACCTTTATTTACGACCGTTTATTCCTATAGGAATTACAAAATATAGTAGTTCGATTGGATGTGGGATTGCAGCTGAGCTTAGTCAAGATAATTGAAAAATTCTCCCAACTAAAACTCATTTTTCGACCGATTTTTAATTAATAAAATCATAGGTTATAGTAGTTTGATATTGACATGACTTCTTTCACATGTTAAAATTCATAAATGCCAGCTCAAGATATCTTCAAAAAAAATAAACAAGTTTGTCATACAAGAACTTAATTTTAAGTTAGTTTCTTGAGTTCTAATTGGCAGTTGTTAAAATAAAATTATATAAAGAACTGAGTTTTCGACTGATACTTTCTTCTGTAACTCAGTATTATAGAGCTTCGATATTGTGCAAATTTAGCATTAAAGGATCATAGTAAACCTAGTGAATGCCGAGTTGGGCATAGATATCCTTATAAAAAATAAAAAAACAGACAGACAGACCTAAGCAAAGTTTCATAAGGAGTCAGATATTAGTATATCGACTCGGCTGTTGATTCTGATCAAAAATAAATATAGCTAATGAGGTCCTTTTATGTCTGACAAATTTAATAATAAAAAATATGACAATACCCTCTCCAAGGGTATGGCTAGGTGAGAGTATTCCAAGCCGAATTACAAATGGATGTTGAAGTACCTCCACCTGCTGCTCGCAGCTGGAACATTCAATTGACTACGGCTAAGAGCAGGGATGTCTGATCCAGGGATGAGTTGCCATAAGTCCAGCTCAACGACGAAGTCATGCAGACGGAGCAAGAGGCAAAGTATCTGGACGTCATCTTGGATAACGTTTAGGCTGACATTTAGGCGGTATTCCAACGGGAGGCACCAGATGCCTTGCCTAAACTGGATCTTGTGCAATAGACCCAAATTCCTTCTACGATGTAAGAGATCACTATATAACGCTATTATCGTGCCCACCTGTAGATACGGAGCCCAAATCTTGGGAATGGCTATACCGACCTGGAAATGGGTCCAGATGCTTGAGAATGGAGCCTTACGGCTAATTACCGATTGTGATTTCACTTCACCATTATATGAATCTAGAAACTGTAGAGCTCCTAGCACACTGCACAGACCTCTCTCTAAAGCTCATCCTATCCCCCGGCTGAAAGGACGTCAACATATTATCTTTGTCCATTTGATAAGGCGAGGCCTCTACACTACCTGTCATGTTCTTAAATTCGGAATAGCATCGAGAATCGAGCCAAAGTGCACAGCTCTGCACAACTCTGCATTCAATAATAATAGAGTAACTTACCCAGTTTGTCCACACTTGGGCACAAAGAGCGTGCAGAGGAAGAGGGAGACAAGCTCGTAGCAGCGCACATCGACGAGTGCCTCATAGGAGTCGAGATCCTGCGGATGAGATTGATTAATGCACTGACTGGCGGTTCCTCACATATTTACCACTTGCGTCTCCAGCTGGCCAAAGTGGCCAATGTAATTGGGAAAGACGGTGTAGTTGTAGGGTATCTGCGGTCCCTGGCAGAACTTGACAATGATGGGCAGACAGGTGCCCGGTGCGGGATTCTTGCCAAAGCTCGAGGTGTCCTCCACATGGATGGTATTGATGATCGTCTTGTTGACGAACTTAATGGTTGGATAGGCATTGAAGTAGGCGGCCAGGCCGCCGGCAATGGCCAGCAAGGCGAACGCATTGATCAGGATCTGGAACAGGCGGAACTTCAATCGGCCATTGGTGATGTACGGATTCGAGCTCTTGCGCCGATTGATGATCTGTGGAAGAGGCGAAACTCATCAGCTGGAAACGGCTTCCGATCCCATTTTAATCGCGCTCTCACCTGATGCTGCAAGGACATGGTGTGCGGTGCTCCGTTCTGGAAGCGCACGATGGTTTGTAGGCTGCTGGGCGTGGCATTTGGGCACTTGTTGAGCGGCGAGAGGGTTTGCGGCGGCTCCAGCTCCTCGATGGGCTCATGCTGCACGCCCTGACGGCAGACAATGGGCGCCGGGGCGCTGCACAGCCGCTTGGCGGACAGCGAGGGCAGCAGCGGTGCCTCCATTAGCTTGGAATTGTAGCCGGGACTGGATGTCTGGCTAAAGCTGTCGCTGGATATGGTCGAGTCCTGGCGGAAATTCATTTTGCCACGCATGGGCGCTGCCGGATTGCCGCTGCCGCTGCTGCTGCCGGTGCCGGCGCCGATGCCAAAGCGCATTGGGGCCAAATCCATCAGAGGCTGACGCTGCAGCACGCTGGGAGCTTGGCTCTTGCGTGCGCTCTGCGCCGATGCCAGCAGCGGCGTCTCCATGAGCTTGGAATTATAGCCGGGACTGGAGCTAATCGAGTAGCTATCGCTGGACAGCGTCGAGTCCTGGCGCTGCTGCAGCTTCGGATAAACAATGGGCGGCGGCTTGTTGCGATTCAGCTTGTTGCGCACCGTCAGGGGCGGCGGGGCATGCACCTTGGCCACATTCTCCATGCACTCAAACGAATTGAGATTGCGCAACGGCGGCTCCGGCGGCCCTGGACGTTTCGGCTGGCCGGCAGCGGGCAGCGGCACGTTGCCCGAGGTCGCATCCCCGCCACCCAGCGACACGGACGTGGAGGACATGGTGGCGCTGGATATGGTGCTCGAGCCGCTGCCGGCCGATGAGGTCGATGCTGAGGCCGAGACGCTGCTGGTGCTCTCCTTGCTGCACTCGCTCGACGAGTTGTGGCCGCCCTTGTGGCTGGGCGGCGGCGGCGGCAACTTCCCCGGCAACTGTGGCAACTGTGGCAACTTGCGAGCCGGCACCGCGGGCAACTTGTTGTTGCTGTTATTGTTGTTGTTCGTGTTGTTGTTGCTGCTGCTGGTGGCGTACAGATTGTTGTTCAGCTTGTGCATGACATCGTTGAGCGCGGCACGTTCCAAGCGGCACGTGTCCTTGGCCAGCGGCGAGTCAATCGAGCTGGATAGTGGCTTTTCGTCCAGCGACGATTGCGTGTCCACCGATGAGAAGCGACTGCGAAAATCGACACTGGTCGAGCTCGAGGCGAAACGTTCGCTGTGCGTGCCCGTCGTCGAGCCATATGCCGAGTCCACGGTGCTGCTGGAGGAGCGCTGTGCCCGCTTGGCCATGTTACCCGTCGGATAGCGGCCGCTGTGATAGCCGGCGACCTTGACAGGTGTCGAGGTTAGTGACTCATCAAAAACGGAATTCTCCAAGCTCATGCGGTCGTCATCTGATATTCCATCGGCATCCGCGTATGTCGGACGTGCGGCCAAGTCAACAAGCAGCGCTGATTGCCCAACAGCCACACCCACGCCCACAGTCGCGCCTGTCGCCTCCATGCTCTGGTTTGTTGGCTGCGGATAAACAAACACGCTGCCATTTCCAGCTGCGGCCGCAACGGCGGCATCCTGGCCAACATCCTGGCTGGGCTGCCAAGCGCATTTGACGGCGCGCATCAGACGACGTGGAATGGGCGGCGGCGGGGTCACGGGCGTGTCCACACGCACCAGCTGCTGATGCTTGGCACCCGCCATGGGAGCTGACTTGCAATATTTCTGATCCGCCATGTTTACCTGTCACACACACACACACACACAGACAGAAATGGAAAGTAGAAAGTCAAATGGCAATTCGAGCGGGCAATGAGTCAGTCTAAGCCGCCGCTAAGCCGCAATGCAAAACCTGACACAGCTTTCTGCCCTCATGAAACCAGAGCCAGAAAAGATGGGACGATGTGAGGAGGGAGAGGAGGGAGAGCTGGAGGTGGGCTTGGGGCGGAAACTGAACTCTGTTTGTCCGCAGATTTGCGCGCGTGGCAAACACAAAACAATTTTTGACGCTGACGTTGATGCGAGCAGCATGGATAGAAAAAGAGGGGCTGCGGCAGGGCGGGAGGGGGCGAGGGGTGCTGAGAATGAAAGCTGACATTGTGCAATATTTGCATAGCCCAGGTGGGGGAGGGGGTGGGAGTGGGGTTGGAGGGGGCGCAGATGTGCTATCGATAAATTATGCACCGCCAGCGAAAGTTCGTCCGCATAACTAAGTGCAACAGTGCGGAGCGTTAAGCTTTTTTATGGCCAGATATTGGCTGGAGAGTGAGCTAGAATTTGTGTTCAAAATGCTTAGCAGTTGCTGTAGCTAACTCGGAATTTTGATTTCTATTTAAAAACCTTCTCTTAGAGCGGAACTGCAACTAAGACTTAGTTCGATTCTTGCACAACTAAATATGTCCCCACGTTTAGCTCCAAATATGCTTTTGAGCAGTTGAAAAAAAAAATTGGCATCTGACAAAATAAAAAATGTATGTATATCGGGAGATATTAGAGCAAAAGCTTGGACCCAAGTTATTTAGGTTACGGAGCTGGGTGTCCATTAAAAGTTTCTAATGCTGAAGCAAACCATTTTTAAAATAAGACGCGTCTCAGCTGGTTTCTAGGAATCTTGGTTCAATTTAAGATTTGTTGCATGGTAAAAATTAAATTGGAATTCAATCCCGAACCGGCAGCCGCAATAATTCATTACCTTTCGACAGGTAAATAAAACCTAAACTATTCAAAAAAGAATATTATTATATATTTAAATCTATAAAAAAATGATTAAAGTTAGTCGTTCCCTTTGAAATGCAGTTAAAAGAAATTTTGCCCGGCAACCAACATTTAAACTAACATATATATATATAAGCCACCTTTTCAATGCCAGTTCTTAAGACTTAGCAGAATTATCGGTTCCAAGAAGAATCCTTCATAGTTACCTTCTATTGTAACCAGAGCATTTTTCAAGAGAAATGTGCATTTTATAAACAGGGCTTTTCCCAGAGTTCGGTCGAGTACTCACCAGAAAGTCTGCAGCTGCTTGGGGCAGCTGGGCTGGCTTCTGCTTATCCTCGAGCATGGGATAATAATGGGATGAATGGCGGCGCACAATGCTGCTGGAGCTGCTGCTGCTGCTGTTGCTGTTGCTGTTGTTGCTGGGCAGGGGGAGCAGGGTGACCGATTTGCATTGCTCCTGTTGCTTGTCGTAAAAGTCCAACAGCGAGTTGAGCGGCAGAGCCAGGCTAGAGGCGCGTTCCGAGCTGCAAAACCCGATTTACACAGAACGCGCAGTTAAGTGGGTTAAGCTTTAGAGTGGGGCTGGATTTACCGTGTGCGGTTCCTTTGGGCATCGCTCGAGTGCGGATCCTGCGAAACGCTTAGAAATTGTTTATTCATATCTAGTGCGTTCATGTTTTAATCAGCGTCATTAAGCGATATCGAACTGCAAGTGGCAAAAAGTTACGAATAAGTTAGCAAACTTTTTTGGCAACACTTTATAGACACACACACACACACACACACACGCACACTCGGCTAAATCGTGGCGCATGCTGTGCATAACTAATTCGAACTAAGAAACTACGAACTATGAGAATCCCATGCAAAACGCTGTGGGGCACATGAATAAAAATCAATTATGCAATCGCTCACACTTTGCCTAATACGTGTCGATACAGTGCCCAGAAATGCCAAGACAAAAGTGCAGGATATACACTATGCCCCACTATGTGTGTTTGTGTGTGTGTGTGTGTCTGTGTGTCTGTGTGTGTGTAGCTGTGTCCGTGTGAACGGCAAGCGGAAACGTTAGCATGCCACGCAATTTGGCCTTTTGTGTCTAATGGATATGCCATTAGCCGGTCACATAACAAAACACCGCCACAGACAATGACATTAGCTTCTGGCTTTTGGCTAGAGAGATTCTATTGGGACACCAAATATGTTGTTATTGGCAATGGGATATTCTGAAAATTGTCGCAGAGATGAGCACGTGTCGTGATTTTCGACAATTACAAACAGCTGCCTGGCTAGGAAATGTTATTGAACTATTTCGTATAATTTATTGAATATTGAATATTTATAAAAATGTGCTACCTAAATGGTTAGAGTTTTAATAAAGACCACAGTCTACTGAAATTATCTTGACAATCATCCTAACCTTTCCAAATACAACATAACTTGACCCTTAACTTATTTTCTTATATCTTTCTATCCTAATCCTAACATAGCTCAGCCTTAACTAAGCTTGCCTAACCCAAAAAGCAGAAATTAAAGATTTTATTAAATAAAAATTCAAATTAAGTTACAAGTTTATAAGTCAAAATCAGCCCAGCTTAACCTAAACCTAACCTAACAAATCCTAACCCAAGCATCAATAAACAAACCTAACCTCTCATATCAAGACCTAACCTAACTTTATTTTTTTAAATTTAGTTTATGAAGAAGAGTTTGCATTTTTAAAAGAAACTGGCTTAATTAGTGTTATTTATAGGTATCCACTCGAAACAAGCATAAGACTTTAAGTAAATACTCAAAAATGTTTTTGTGCTCTAAAAAGTATGCTATAATAATTAGTATTAAATATCCTACATGGCGTTGATTTCGCTTTGTCTTAAAGTAAGTGAGTTAACTCAATTGATAAGTTGTTTTGTAATGATTATGATAGCATAAAATTTTTTCAAAGTCTCGCTTACTTTTCAAGCGTGCCTATTTAATTACCTTGAATATTGTTTTAATAACTGAAAACAAACTGACTTGAACTTAAAAGTGCTTCATTTAAATTTTCGCTTTAATTTTCGTAGCTGTAATGACTTGGAATACTCAAATATGAATTTGGACGGTCACGTGCGCATCCCTTGCCCAAATCTTTATAGTATATGCTCGTGGGTCAGGCGCCATGAGAGTGTGTGGGTAGTTATAGTTCATTATCGCAATATTGTCATATTTCTATGGCATATATATATATGTGTGCGTGTGTGCGTGTGTGTGTGTGTGTCTACTGTATGCTGGTAAGTATCTGTGCTTTATTGTCAGCCACTTTGACATTGCCCAATATTCATTTGTTGACACTTGCATCCCGCCCCTTCCTGCTGGCAGCTGGGCCTTAAAGCTGTCAGCGTATAATACACAATATTATGATGGCTCCATTGCCTTTGACATGCCCGACTAAAGCCGTCTTAAAGTTGTTGTGATTGTTTTTGTTGTTGCTTGGCAGCTGGCAGCGCGTAATAATTGAACGATTTATGACTTGCGCTGGATGATGCTGATGATTGAGAGCTGTCTGGCAGGCAGGCAGGCAGGCAGGGGCGGGGGGAGGAGAAGTCGGCACATCAATAAAAACGTGAGTCAATAAAACTGATAATTAACTTTTGAGCAGTAGTGTGCTTAGCAGCCACAGGTAAGCATTAAAAATTGAATAACCAAATGTGTATAGAGTATCTGTGTGTTGGGCATGCCCCTGCCCCCCTGGTAGGCAACCTAAACGTGCGAGCTGTTGCACAGTTTTCCAGTTTTTCACAATTCCAATAAATACACCAAAAAAAAATAACAGCAGCAGCAAAGCTGGCGCCAGAGCGAGACAGGTGCAACAGGTGAATATGAAATGCAGGCCAAGAGGGGAAAAATCAGGACAACGCATACACACAACAGCCAACAGGCTGAGAAAGAGAGTGAGAGAGAGTGGGAGAGGGAGAGAGAGAGAGAGAGAGAGAGAGGGAGTGAGAGCCAGGCAAACAGCTTTGCTTGATAATGTGTCAAGGACGAAAATTGACACTAATAGGATTCAATCAACTTTGACAAGTGCACACAACAACAACTGACAACTGACAACATGTCCTGGCACACGCATGTGTACCTGTGTGCATGTGCATGTGTGTGTGTGTCTGTGCGTTTGCGGTTTGCCTGCAATTTGCTGTTCATATTCCGCAAACTTCTCGAATTCTAGGAACTATTTTAATGCTAATTGCCTAATTATTATATTTTAAACTTTGCATACTCACGAGGCAAATGGAGTCGTGCTTGGGTCGAATGGGGAATATCCATTAAGAGTCGAAATACATTTAACCTAATTTCCTGCAGAGTTTTGTGAGGAACAAAAGGATAAGCCCTTCGCCGCCAAGCTACAAATATTTATGCCTAATAACCGTGGGCGTACTTAAAAGAGACTTAAAACAAAATCATTTAATTTTATTTTGAATTGTTTCTATTAAATGATTTGTTAGCTTTCCGAAAGTCCATCTTGCCTGGATGGCAAATGTAGGTCAAGGATTATTTGGAGCAACTTTTAAGTATTGGTCGATGGGCTTCAAATATATATCAAACATAATGAATACGTTTTTCAGGGACTTAAATAATTCTATCGCCAAGTGTGGTAAGTAAGTAAAAAATTATTAAATAAATCTTTCGATCGGCCTTAAGCCCATTTTTAAATATTTTTGTGAAAATTCATTTGATGTGTTTTCTACTAAACTAACGTAACTTTGGTTATATATATATATATCGTAGTGATAATATTTGTTGTGCTATCATATGTATAGAGCTTGCCTTTAAAAAGGAATATCAAAGCATAATGAACTTCGGACGAAGAGAACTGCCAGCTAATTGGCCTTTACAATTGTAAGTTTATTTAATTTAACCTACTTCCAAGAAAAGCAAAACCAGGGTATCATATATAATATATATATTTTAATAAATTGCACATTCATGCACATTTTGTCCATTTCAAGCGAAAATATCCAAAGCATTTACAGTGCACAAATATTTTCATGGGCCACTCAGCTGGAGTATGCCCGCATTTTGTTGTGTTGTGCGCACAAAATAACTTTGCTGATTAACTTGAAATTCCGTTTGCCATTTCCATATGCCGAATGTAATTTACTGCGTTAACATTGTGCAAATATTTTCAGCTGTACAACTAGACGTATACTTAATATTGTTTGTCAAAGCAACAAGGGCCGTTTTTATGGAATTTAAACCTTTTCAATCTCAAGTCGAGGCCTGGATTCAGCGCTTGGCCAACAATTTATGTGCTCGCTGTGATTTGTGATTTGCAATTTGTTTGGCATTTGAAAAATCTCTCCTTTTTTTTTCTTTCTTGTTGAGAAATTGACACTTGCGAGACGAGTGTCCAGAATGGAGCGTTGACCCCAGCAGAAGCTGAAGCAGCACTCGGCGTCTGTTTATCTTGCACTGATGGGGCAGTTGCTGTTGCAGCTAGAATGTTGTCAGGACAACAACGACTTGAGGCAGAGTAATACATTTTGAAGCGTCCACTCAGCCACGCCCGACTGGTTAGCGGAGGCATCCTTGAACACGCCTCTAACCAGCACATAATTCGTTTTGGCCACAATCCGAGTGGCTCTTGAGGCCAGACTAACAAATGCAAACAGTTTATGGTTCATATGAGTTCGCAATTGGCATTAAGCATACAAATGCTAAGCAAATATAATTTATCTGTGTGTCTGTGTGTGTGTGTGTGTGAGTGTGTGCATACACATTCATACGGCATTTTCTATGCATTTTTAATGCTTATTTGCTGACGGAAAGTGGGAAAAGTGGGACAGGAAAAGGAAGCTTGAGCCGCAAAGAAATTCAATTATTTTCCTTTATAACAGAATTATGTAATGGAAGTCTTTTGTTGGCGCAAAATTTAAAAAATATGCTTAAGCAATTATGCAAATTGGCGTATTATTTTTAGCGATTGGGTGTTGCCTATTGTCAGCGATGTCGCTTCTTTATCGCTTTCTTATCTTCCAGCGTAAAGAATTGGTTATCTTAGTTCGAACTTGTATCTTTGCTGTTTAGTTAAGGAGTGCATCATTTGGGACTTCTCACAAAATTCTCCTTTCCGCTCTTTGCAGCACCTTTTCTTATTCCCAAATTCGCGATACGAAAGATATAAAAGCGATAGCAGTCTATCTAATATATTGCCCCAATTGAAATCGCAGCAAAACTCTAATTTCTATTCAAATCAACAAATATTGAATCTTACTCAAAAACGCAAACGTTTTAGAGGGTAAAAGTAGAGAAATAATTGCGAGCTGCCAAATTGTAGTACATCATTAAAATGCCAGCACATGAGCATTATTTTTGGAGCGGGTTTTTTTTGGGGCTGTGAGTTATGCAAGCCAAAGCCAATTACCAAAATGTCCCATCAAATTGCCTGGGGCCATTGCCTAATTTGTCTTGGCAGCATCCTGCCGGGCAGCTGGAGCAGGCCTGGGGCCAAGGTCAAAGTGAAAGCAACACAAAATCACGGATGACATGGGTGCGACTACAACGGACGTGTGTCCTAATAATGTTGGCCATATGGGTCGATCCCTCAACCTCAAGTCAACCCTAACCTCACTCCTTTTGCGCATCGCATTCAACGTGCAAATTCAAGTTGTGTGTGTGTGTGTGTGTGTGTGTCTGTGTGTGTAATTCTCTAGAATCGCATATTTTTTTCATATTCTTGTGGTCCAAGCTTCTTGGAATTTCATTACAGCACGCTACACCCAATTCCTGTCAGCCCAGCGCCCACAAATGGGCGTGGGCCAAGCGCTGGCCAAGGCAAAGAAGCGAAGCAAAAAACAATAAAGAACCGCCAAATACCCTTGTTTACGGCTTTAGAGATATGTCAGGAGAGAGTAAAGAAAGTAATTATAGAATTTGTTACAAATATCTTGAAAAACAGAATAGTTTTCCATACAAAAACTCAGTTTTAGGAGCGATTCTCAAAGCCAGCTTTTTGATATAGTAGTACGATGTTGATGAAGTGATAAAGGGTCAAAATTTCTTAAGAAACAAAAAGTTTCTCATCCAAGTACTAATTGTTCGATGGATTGTTTCTTTGGGATCTATATGATATAGTGGTCTGATCCGACTGATTCCGACAAACATATATATGTGCTGCTTGCAACTGAAAGACGGACCTGTGCAGACTTTCATGAGGATAGTTTTAAGCCTGGGAAAGTTGTCGGCTCGTTTGTTGTTAATGATACGGAGTTGTTTCCCTCTAAACGTTATAAATTTCATTACAAAATTCTAATACTCTCTACAAGGGTATTAAAAAGAATAAGTAGAGAGAGAGAGAGAGAATCATGAAAAATTTCAACAACGTGTGTAAGTGCCAGTCGCAGTTTGAGTTTGAGTTTCAGTTTGAGTGTTTGGGTATTCGAGTGTGCCCCAGTGTGAGTGCAGCTATGCGTAAAATATTCAGCTAACAATTTTTTTGCACTCACTTTTTGTTGGCTTTGCGAGTACTTTGCGGCCTCTGGGAACGAGCATAATTTAAATTTATGACCCGCTGCTAGTTATATTCTTTACATTTTTCTCGACCATAAATTATGTGTGCGCATCTAATTAGTTTGTGCAACAACAGACGACAGGTTGCTTGCAGCTTCTAGATTGTACTGCGAGATGGGGACAGGCTCTAAAGACAGGCACGTGTTTACTTAAATACTTAATTTAAAATCTATAATAATTTATGTAAAGAAAATTTCAATATCTATAGGCATTACTTAAATTTAACTATTACTTGAAAATCGCATAGAAAGGCGACACTGAAGGGATGATTAACAAAATTACAACTAGGAGAGAGAAAGGAAAGGAAGAGTAAGAAATCGCGTAAGTCAGTAATTCCTTTAGAGAGAACATAAAAGGAATTGAAAGAGGAAGGAAGTATTAAGAGAAGGAGAGACAGAAATTATTAAGACAAATGTTTAAAATCCACTGAAAAGACATTAAAATACGTTTAGCGTCATTTGAATCGATGAAAATCGCATAGAAAGGCAATACACGATTTGTTGCTAGGCACCAGCTTTGATAAATAATAAACTTTTATAGTCTTTAATGTTAAAGCTTTTTTGTATACGCCATTGAGAGTCATATCAAAATACGCAACCAAGGGAACACACATTACTATTAGCTTATATAAAAGCCCATTCATTGAACGTATATATATAAATATGTGTGTGTTTGTGTGCATATAAATCAAGCATTTGACCTTCTGTGCATAGCGATTCATATTGTATGCCCGATGGAAAAGTTTAGCCAATTACAAATGACCGTAAACCATACAAAAAAAGAGAAGAAAAAAATATCACTATGGGAAGAAGCAGACCCTTAGCAACCAGCAAGTTACACATCAAAGGTAAAAATTATGCTTACCATCAGCTGCAGATATAGGCACAGATACAGATACAGATACAGCTGAAGATACAAATACAAATACAGATACAATAATAAAATGTCTGCCAGAGTTTTACGTAACAAATAGACGGACAAACACATACATCACACAATGGCACGCCCATACAATTAACAAAATACAAGGCACAAACAAAAAAAAACACACACACACACTCAACACACACAGACAAAGCAACAATACCTGTTTCTATTGTAAGCAATTGTGCAATCAGAATTGCGCTGATGTGCGACATAATGTGATTGTGCCAGCCTGCAATGGCTGCGTGTGTGTGTGTGTGCCTGTGCGTGCCTGTGTATGTGTTTTTGTGTGTGCCCTCTCGCTCGCTCTCACGTTCGCTTTATTATTGTGCGGGTGCTACAAATGGCGCCAATGAAATTCAACTATGTTGAACTGTGCGGCTTTCAAGTCAAAGGCAAATTGTTAAAAATTGAAAAAAAAAACTGTATGTGTGTGTGTGTGTGTGCTTGTACTATGTAAGCATGGCAGGTATGGGCGAATCTTGAAGCTGGCCACCATTACAAGTATTTCATATACAAAATTCAATGTTGCCTACATCCGCTGCCTGATTTGATTATACTCTACGCTCAGCAGCACTGCAACGGGGTATATTGGCTGCTGAATAGGGCATAACTTTAATGTGAACATGAATATATGAAACAATACAATAAAGTGAAGTTTACTGTGATATCGCATTAAACTTCACACTGCAAATATAACTGTAATCGCATCGAAGGCTTCGCTCTGAGAGTGCAACAATCGATGCTCTCTCTCTCTCTCTCTCTCTCTCTCGCTCTGCAGCGGGCTGAAGAAAATGAGGAGAATGAATAAATGCAAAATCGACGACGACGTTATTCAAGCGACGCGCACAAGAAACGGTTACATTTTATATATTCATTTATACATACACACATACATATATGTATATATATGTCTGCATATATTTTTAAAACAACCTAATTGGTATCTGTGTGTCGCATACAATGTGTGCGTAAACTGGCAGCAATTCAAAATGTTTTCATTTTCATTTTACATTCAATAGGCGTGTGAATGAGTGACAATCATCAACCATCATCAGCATCATCATCATCATCATCATCATCATCATCATCAGCAGCAGCCTGAATAGTCAACAACTCAACTCTGTGCCCGGTTTTATACTCTGCACGCAGTGAAGATGAGTAAGAAGGGTATAACGTTTTTGGGTAAATGTATGTGACAGGCACAAGAAAGCACATTCGAAACTACAAAAATTTACAATATATGTTGTTATATAAAGCGTGACAGTTAGCACAATGTCAAAAATATCGATTTTTAGATTTGGTTCTTTAAGCATAACTCGAAAATGATAAGAGCTGAATACATCGAAACTGGTGTGTAAGTTAGCCAAAGCCTTTTGATTTGGTATATACACTACATATTTAAAAATGATCGGACCATAAATACCGAAACTATTCAAAAATACGTATGCGATAAAATGGGGATAAGACAAGGCGAAAAATATTCGCTTGCAAAGTGACTCAGAGTATCGCCTAGTCGGACACTCCCGACTAAATCACTTTTGTTTTTTGGGTGTCGCCATTTCATTTCGTCTCATTTCCGCTGGCTGCGATCGGTTGCAGAGATGTGTCTGTGTGTGTGTGTGTATTGGTGTGTGAGTTTAAGCATATGAAATTGTATACCGTTAAATGGTCTGTCCTGGCTGTGTCCCAGCTCTGATTCGGGTCGGGTGCGGGTGCGGGTGGGGGTGTTTGCTCGCCGGGCAGTGTTTGCCTGCCACTCAGCTGTCATGTTTGATTTGCACATGAGTGAAATGCAGAAAATTGTGCGCACAAATGGGCGGCAATTGGGCGTTGCTGAATGCCAGTGTGTACACACTTATATGCACACACCGACAGATCCCGGCGAGGCGACTTATATTTGGCCAACTTTTATGAGAGATGTGTGAATGTGCGTGCGTACTCATTGGGCCAAATAGTGGCCGTTGTTCAAATCCGCAAGGATTTTGCATTGTCATGTCCTAGCTATGTGTGTCGATTTGAGCCTTTGATAGCAAGTTTCAATCATACACAATTGCCACTAAATGCTAGTGCGTGGATTAGGCCATCAATGTTTGGCCCATAATCAACCTGATAAGCCCCCAGTTCATAGCCTTAAATAGGCTTTCCACCAGCCGCGCTTCATAGTTGTGCCACAAATCGGAGCACACATTTCCAGGAAACATTTAGCATGATGTTAAGCGACTGCACCCAAGATTAACACATCTTGTTTACAGCTTCAGTTTCAGCGAATTCCACATATCTCGCTTCCCGGAATCGTAAATGAAGTTAAATTGTAAATTACGAGTTTAATTCATGCGAAAACTATGGATATGGCAGATAAAAGGCATATGAAGTAAACAATTATTATAAAAATTAGTGGTATTGTTTAAACCACAAACTATCAATGTTTTATGCAGAATGCGGAGTACTCTGGCCTTTGGCTAAGTCAAGCTGCTGATTGGAACGCGAATCCTCCTGATAGACTGGGTCAGACGAGGGCTCTCTTTTGGACTCTCCTCTACGATTCTCACACTACCGATGCAAATCATCTGCAAAGATTCGTGTCATTGTGCATTTGATTGATTTGCCAACTAAATTACATTTATGGTTTAAACGGAAAAGAATCGAAGCTAGGTAATATCATTTATGCAGGAAAGTTAATGGAGAATTTAAGCGAAATGTATACAGGATTACTTTGGAGAAGTCTTATAAAGGATGTTCCAAAAAGAAACGAGAAGAAATCGATTTTTAGGCATATTCTTTTGATAATAAATGAAAATCTTTCAAATAAATGTTACTTTGTTTGATCAGAAAAAACATCTATCTGTCTTTTATGTTTAAATAATCTATACTATTTAACAACTTATTAACTTATTAATATATAAATAGTATAATAATATAATAATAATATATTTTCAGGGAGCAGCTTGGTACTCAAAAGGAATTTCTTGATCTATTATTAAGCAACAAGTTTTTTTGATACCCTGAACCCATTGAAAATGGATGAAATATAACTATTTGTAAACATAAGGAAGCATCTCCTATCCCATAAAATATATATATTCCTGCTCAGCCTCATTAGCCGAGTCGCTATATATCTGTCTGGCCGTCAGTATGTCAGAATATGTCGACCTCAGCGACTTTAATTGCTAGAGACATGAAGTTATAAACTCTTCCTATTGCCAGATATAGGTTTCCTTTTTAACTTGTCTAGTTTTCATGAAATCGATAAGAATCGATATCGAGTTCTTTTTGTTTAGTATATCTTAAGAGCTAGTCACAAAATGTGGCATCTAGGTTATTTGGAACCTCTGCCTGATTCTCTCAAAATCAAACTGTGTTTTTGGAAGTATCGTCTTAGTCTTCGGTTTTAAGAAACTTTTAAATGCCATATATCTGCCATTTTAATTTCGTAAAGAACGGGCTGTTAGCACTGAAGTTTAATCAGAATGCATTCCACAGAGATTGGGGCAAAGGGAAGGTATCAGGGTATCTCCTAGTCGACCAAAGCATTCTCTACTCTTACTTGGTTTTTTCTATTTAATTTCGATAGAAATCCTTAAATCAACAGTCCATAGACACCATTTCCATTTCCATCATTTCGTGCGCATTGTTGTCGTTTTAAGTTTACATTTTGTTCAGCAGCAGCAGCAGAAGCAGAAGCAGCAGCAATGCTGATGACAGTGAAGGCATTTCATTAGTCAAGGCGGCAATGACAGACTAACTGACTGACTGACTGACTGACTGACTGACTGACTGACTGAGTAACAGATGGACAAACTGAAGCTCGCTGCTTTGTTTTTGACATCGCCGTCGCTCGTTTGGACCGCACGTGGCAGCGGTTTATGATGCCTGAACGAACAATGAAAGCTAGCTCTGCGTCTGTGTGTGTGTGCGCGTGTGTGTGTGTGTAAGTGTGCGTAGAGCAGCGATAGGAGCAGGCAGGATGTCGAAATGTCCTGATAGATGTCGCTCTGGGCAAGTCGCGTGCTCGTCAGTTATCAGCGCCAGGATGCTGTCCCAGCAGCAACTTTGCAGAAGCGTGTGCGCTGAACCGTTGACAGCCAGTTTGACAGTCAGTCAGCTTGACAGTCAGTCCGTCAGTCAGTCAGTCAGCCTGTGAGTCAGTGAGTCTTTTGTCTGGTCATATAGTTACATTTATCAGTTAGTCGCCCAGACATGCAGCTAACCATTAAGCGCTTGTATTCCTCTTGCCACATTTCAATTTCATTCAGCTGCAGCTCCCTTTTTAACTCCCTTTTTCAACGGAAATTGATTTTTGTACTTGAACGCTTTTGCCACTTGTGCACAGTTGTTGTAACACGGCGCGTATGAGTCCCCAGTTACTGAATCCCAGTCCGTCTGTGCCCCTTGTTGCTGTCCAGCGCGTAATTTATATTGTGCCAAGTTGGGGCCATAAATTGTCTTTGGGGGCGCATTTCAATTGCATTCATTATTCGCACCTCAGATTTTAATTAGATTTCAATTTTGCCAAACGCAAATCGCATTTCAATGCACGTTCTGGCATTGAGGCCGACTTATGTCTGCGGCAACTGCGATAGCAGCCAGCCAGACTGGCACAAAAAGAGAGAGACAGGGATTGAGAGTGAGAGAGAGAGAGAGAGAGAGAGAGAGGACTGGCAAATAGTTGGCCAAATCGGCTTGGCCGTGCCAAGCGCTGCAGCTGCGTCAAGGACATTCAAGTTTTGTGCAGCTTTAGAGCTCCGGAACCCAGAGCCAAGCCCAGCCGCAGACTGGAATTTGTTGCTGCCGTTCCTGCTGCTGCTGCTGCTGCTGCTGCTGCAACTGATGTGGCCTAGTGCGCAATTTACTGGCATTAAATTGTCTTGTTATTCAGCTATTGTGCATGCCTGTGTGTGTGTGTGTGTGTGTGTGTTTGTACATTTCTTTCATTTAGTTAGTTCTAAGTTATCGCCTGCTGCAGAGAGTTTTGCTTTGTTGCCCCTGGTTTTATATTTCATTAAAATCGCATCAAAAGCTTTTGCAAATTAATTAAATGCCAAAAACAATTACAAATTCAGCGAAAATTCGCTGTTGCCAGGCTACAGATTCACTTCAGCCAGTTACTAATGAGCCACGTGTAATTATCATTTGCATCTGAAAGCAATTCAAATGCGCCACACTACAAAACGTCTACTTTGCTATAATCTTCAAAAGCATCCTTAAAGCAGTCAAGATAATTTATTTGATTTCTCATTTAAATGAGGAATTATTAAAGGGGTATTGCGAATTGTCTATTTCCATTTAATCATATCAATTATGGCAAAAGAACTTAAACAATTTTAATTTGTGTTAAGAACAACATTAAGAAATAACAAACTAATAAAATAACTACCTAACAAATTAAGTTAAGTCAATAATTAGTTCCCATGCTTTCCATGGAAATTTAAATGTCGAACTCAAACAATTTTGTTTTGTGTTAAGAATAACATTTAAAAATAACTAACTAATAAAATAGCTACCTAACAAATTAAGTTTACTCAATAATTAGTTAATTCCCATCATCTTAAGTCAGTCTTTCCATGGAAATTTAAATGTCATCAAGTCAACATTCTGCGACAACTACGTTGAATTAATGGCGAGTTCATGAACCTTGTACCTAAAATTCTGACAATTGGAGCGCCTGCAGCGACTGTCTGGCGCCGAGCAGACTTCGTTAAATTGATTTTTCATTTTGAGGAGACAAAACGTAAATTAGACGGTAATTAGGTACATGAACTGTGCAAATTCTGAAATGCATGCAGCGCATCGATAACGTTTTGTGCCCCCAAAATAACCCAAAATACCAAAAGAAGAAAAAGAAACGTATAAAGGGTTTGCTGTGTGTGGCAAATGCAGAAATCGGCTTACAAATACGCCTGCCCGGGGCCCGAGGGGGTTGGTCTTTATGGCAGTTATTTTGTTTTTGCTACAGCATCGCACAATCGATTTTCGTCCTGGGTATATTATGTAGCTGTATGTGTGTGTGTGTGTGTGTTTTTTTGTGCCTTTGCCTGCCAGCCTAAATGCCAAATTGAGTTTGCGGCGTCCGAGCAGCCAGCACAAGTTGATAAAACTTGCGACCGTTTCACGTTCAACGTGGCGCATAAGTGTTTTTTCTTGTAAGTCACACGTACAGCTAGTGTGTGTCTGTGTGTCTGTATGCTATGTATCTATGTATTTATATTTGTATTTGTATTTTGCGCTTTGCTTCTGTGTGTGTGTGTGTGTATCTGCCCTGTTTGTTTGCCACTTCAACTCTGTCAGGGTTTACAGATTCTGTGTTGTCTTTTTCTGGCCCTGTGTGCGAGTGCGAGTGCATGTGTATAGGCCGTGTGTGTGTGTGTGTGTGTTTGTGTGAATTTGTGCGCGTGTGTTTGTTGTGTGAGCTTAGCATTTTCTTCGTGCCTAAGTCAAATAATGCGCCAACACATCATTTCACACTTAAATGCTGTAAAAATATGCATTAAGCTTTGGCGCTTAAATTCATTTGTATTTCTGGCCCGTATTTTACATATATTTTACATATGCCTGTTTCATTCCACAACGTTCCACTTACAAATAAATATGGCTAACTGGGCTGAAATTGAATATTGTCTAATTGTATGTGTGCCCCAAAAAGCATGCTATGGAAAATGTATTGGGAATTTATATCGCCATAATGAGGGGCTGGCTTCTAAAGAGACTTAGATTTGGCGGAGATTGCGGAGGTCTGATCCAATCAATCTGTCAGATCGGTTTATATAACCAACTTATTTTTGTTCATTTTATTATGCTACACCTAACTCTAGAACAAGTTGTATGGTAATTATTCAGATAAGTTTAATTTAAGTTGTTTCCTTACCAGTAGTAATATTTAAAAAAAAATAGAGGATGCAACAGAGACCGTAACTCTAACTGTTTTATAAAATTAACAATTAAAAAAAAGTAAAATATATGTAACACTGACGTTCCATTCCATTATATTCAACTACAAATATATAATTACAGCATAGCCTGCTGTAAAAATTGGCCCATTTTACAACTGCCCGAAAAAGTATGCTATAAAAAATGAGTTTGTAGTTAATTGTTTTTTTTTTTTTTTTTTTTGGTTTATTTTGCGCTGGAATCGATCAGTGCCTTCTGATCTCTACCAAGCGGAGTTAAGGGTATATTGTATAGTTATTATTTAATAACTTAAATGATAATTACAGACTTAAAAATATATAACATAATGGGAAAGGGATGTTTAAGTGATGCGCCTCGTTGGTAGGTCGTCGGGGTGTAGCCTTCGGAGGCGCCTCTCACTGATGGGCTCAGCCAGGGCCCTTGCGGCCGCGTTCGGATGCTGCACCAATTTGTCGGAGTATCGGCTGCTAAAGAAGTTGAGCTGATCTCCGACCTTTGTTAGGCGGAGATCGCGTTCGATGGCGTCTGTTGTTACGTACCATGGCAGGCCAGCAACCTTGCGTGCTGCCTTGGCTTGGACCACTCTTATGCGACGGAGCTGGTGTGCTGATGCCGTGCCCCAAACTTGGATCGCATATGTCCAGATAGGCGTTACCATCGTTTTGATAAGCAGTGTCTTCGTGGATATGTGCAGCTTGCTTTGAGGCTTTAGTAGCCAATCGAGCTTTTGTAGTCTTCTCAGGCATTTTGCTCTCGTTGCTGCGATGTGAGGCCCCCATATGAGCCTTCGATCGAGGTGGACACCCAAATAGCAGAAAGAGTTGGTCTGCTCAATGGTTCCTCCATCGAACCGTAGCCCCTGGCAGCTGTCTGGGCGCAGCGTAAAAGTGACGCAGGCGGACTTGGCACAGTTTATAGCGATGTTCCACATAGCTGTCCAGGTTTCGATCTGCAGCAGCCAGTCCTGCACTGCACTTGTAGCAGCTTGCAGATCTTTGTGGGAGGCTAGGAAGGCAGTGTCGTCCGCATATGTTGCCACCAGCAGTCTCGCAGGGCTGAGGTCTTCATTGCTTTGTCCTTGTGTGGGCAGGTCCGCCGTATACAGCGTGTACAGCATCGGACCGAGGACGCTGCCTTGTGGGACACCTGCTCTGATGCCCTTAATTGCCGACCTTTGGTCTTTAACGGCCACATTAAAGGTGCGTCCTGCCAGAAAGGAGCTAAGGATGCTGAAGTATGGCGCTGGGAGTATCAGTTTGATCTTGAACAGAAGACCATCGTGCCAGACCTTGTCAAACGCTTGTTTGACATCGAGGAAAACGCCGACGCAGTATTGCTTCTGCTCAAAAGCTTCTATTACATGTTTTACTGCCCGGTGGACCTGCTCGGGGCAGCCGTGAGACTTTCTGAAGCCAAACTGATGATCCGGGACCAGGCGCGTGACCTCGTCGAGTTCTAAGAGACGGCTTAGCAGAAGTCGCTCAAAGACTTTTGAGAGCGTCGGCAGAAGGCTTATAGGGCGGTAGGACTCAAGTTGAGTTAGCGGCTTACCGGGTTTGGCGATCATCACAATTTTCGCATGTTTCCATTGCTTCGGAAAGTGGCCAAGGCGGAGCATGGAGTTGAAAATTGTGGCGAGCGCCATGACTCCTTTGCGTGGGAGAGCCTTAGCTGCTCTGTTGTCGATTTCGTCGCATCCTGGGGTCTTCTTTAGCTCAAGCATTTTCAGCTGTGTCCCGATTTCCGCGGGGGAGATGCTTCTTATCGGGAGAGCCATCTGCAGTGGAGCGTCCAGTGACTCGGCTACTTTACGGCGCTGTGCAACATCTGCGAAGTCGAATGGCTTGAAGGTTGTCTCCAAGTAGTCAGCAAATGCATTGGCCTTTTCCTCGTTCGATCGGAGCCAGAGGCCAGAGTGGTCCGTGATCGGGGAGGTAAAAACTGTTTGCCTTTTAATGCTTCTGGTGAGCTTCCACACTGAAAAGGTGCTGTTGCCGTCATGCCCAGTTGCTTCGAGGAAGCTGTCTAGATTTTCCGTTCGAGTCCTAGCCAGCAGTCGTCTGAGCCGGTTGGACGCGCTTACCATTTCTGCCTTGGTAGAGAGGTCTCCGTTGCGGATGTACAGCCTCCTTAGACGTCTTTTGTCGGCAAGGAGACTCCTGGCTTCAGGGCTTAGTAGGGACCTTCTGAAGGTACGAGTGTGAGGCAGGGTTTGCGGGGCTGCACGTCTAGCAGCTTCCGTAATTTTCGCTGTGAGGTGGTCAACGTAGCTCTCCAGTTCACTTGCCGTATTTATGGTGACGTTGAGCTCTAATGTGTCCTCGAGGCAGGCCCGGTATACTTCCAAGTTAGAGCGCGGCGGGAGCATTTTGCGGATTCCAACTTCCCACTTGGGAGTCTCCTCGAGCTCAATCAGTAATGGGAGGTGATCCGACGTCAGGTCAAGGAGGCTTCGTATTCGCAGCTGTTCCTGTCTGAATCCCTTGTAGAGCCCGAAGTCAAGTGCACTTGGTGTTGCAGTAGCCCTATATGGGTAGCACGTTGCCTCTCCAGTGGCTATGACTTCGACGCCTTCATTCTCAATGGCAGAGAAGAGCGTTCTCCCTCGGGAGCACATGCGGTAGTTTCCCCACCAGCGATGTTTGGCATTCCAGTCTCCTCCTGCCAGGAATTTGGGGCCAAGCTTGTCGAAAAGGGCTTGAAAGTGTGCCTCAGTCACTCTCAAGGCCGGAGGGCAGTATACAGAGGCGAGATTGAAGTCGCCTCTGCTGGATCCGAGTCGGATAGCAGCAGCTTGCATATGCCAGTGGCAGGATGACTCGAGTGGGTGGTGCGACAAGGACGACCTGATCAATATTGCTGCTCCTCCATGTTGGCTGTTGTCTGGGTGGTTGGCGGTGTGGAGAGTGTAGCCTGGCACTCTGAGGGTGATTCGAGAGCAGAAGTGAGTCTCCGTGAGCAGAAACACGTCGATGTGGTGGAGTTCGATGAAGGCTGTGATCTCATTCGCTTTCGAAAAGACTCCGTTGGCGTTCCATAGTGCTATCCTGAGGGAGCTCATTTTAGGCACTGTTATTTTTGGCGCTAGTGTGCATTAGCGCTTGTAAAAGAGTCTGTATGAGAGACATCAGTTGGTCGAATCTGGCGAACATTTGCTTCATCATGAGCTCAAGGGCTGAGTTGGGGCAGTTGTCGGCAACAGGTTGTGATTGGCTGGGAGTGCTGCCAGTGTTCCTTCTGCGAGACGATGAGCGGGCACTGCGCTCTGCGGGCTGGGTACCGCGGAGGACGCTGGCAAACGATTGTTGGCCGGGCACGAAGCTGCAGGCAGGAGCGGCTGTTTTGGGGCGGGGATCTCTGGAGCGGCTTGCATCTCTGCCATTTGCCTTGTGCTGGTTTTTCTGCTGGAAAGCATATTGCAAGTACTTCTTGCAGCCTTTGAAGTTTGCTGCGTGTGCTTCTCCACAGTGGTGGCAACACCGATTCTCGTCCTTGCCAAGTGTGCACTCGTTGCTTGGATGGTTGTCCCCACACTCCTTGCACACATAGTGTCTCGAGCAGTAAGATTTTGTGTGCCCGTACTCTTGGCATCTGTTGCATTGTACAGGGCCCGACGTCTTGCGAGGCTTCTCCCACGAAACTTTGTGCCTGCATAGTACTGTTATTGATTTGACAAGGTTATTGTTCTCCGCTTTCCTCAGGTCAACAAATCTCATATTTAGAGGTTCGTTATTGACTCTGCTACGCGGGGTGTATATGCGGACAACGTGGTGCCCCTTTTCTGCCAATTGCGCTGTAATATCTTCGGATGCGACCTCGTGGTGGATATTTCGTAGAACTATGCGGTACGGCCGGTCTTCTGCAAGCTGGTGGTGGTGAAACAGGCAGCCGTTCTCGCGAAGGTGCCTTGCCAGCGTTCGGTATTCGTCTGAGTTGCGGCATTGGACGATGCAGTCGCCAGAATTAAGCGATCTGACGGTGTAAGTGTCCGCGCCGAGGATGCTGTCTAGTTCCTTGCAGAACTTGGTGAAACTGAGGACGTTTGGCACAGTTATTCTCGGCACCTTAGAGGCAGGCCGCTCATTGGGAGGCGCCGTCTGGGTGGGTTGCGGGTGTGCGGCAAGCTTTTTATTTGCCGTTTGTTGACTGCTGGCCCTTGCGCGAGCTGCGTGCGAGGTGGATGGCCTATCATCTACGTCCTCGTCGGCGCAAGCTTCCTTGTTGGTGGCTAGCTCTACTTCCGTGTCCATGTCGCTTTCCTCTTCGTCACGGAGGGCCGCAAACCGGTTTTGGCTGGCTTTCTTGGCTTCGGTGGAGCTCGCCTTCTTACGGGCGATACGGGGGGAGAGATTGCCACCTTCTCTTTTTGTGGCCTTAAGCCATTGACCTTGCCAAGTACGTGCAGTCTTGGGCGGGTAATTATTCAAAAACGCGTGGAGATCCGGGCTTGTAGCAGGATTCGCGCCAGGAATGGACGGGATTGCGGGGCCTTGGGAGCTGATGCCATGTGCGAGGGACGACGTTACCGTAGTCGTTCCTAGGGAGCAGGCAGTTGTGGTGATGCACGACGTGGTGAGTAGCGTAGTACCCCCGCACAGCGTGATGTATGGCGGTAGCACCTTATCCGACGGGTTGTAAATAGGTGACGCAGGATAGTCAGGGATGAGTGGATTCGGCTTGTTGGACGCCATTGGGTGAGATGTAGACCAAAATATACTAGCTGCACTTATTTACAAAAATCTCCAGTATTTTTGTGAAAAGTGACTTTGGTGAACGGGGAGCGAAACGGTGACTGGAAAGTGTCAGCACTGTCACGGTCAGTGACTGACTTGCCAGCACTGATTGTTCTCCTATTGGCTAGTGCTTTACTTGTGTTAGTGAGTCTAGGCAAAAGCTCTCTCGCGAAAGCTCTGCTCACTCACACGCACACACACACACTACGGCTGAGTTAAGGCGATCAGCTGAGCGCAGTTTGAGCTTAGCAAAAGCTTGCTCTCTTACGCTCGCACGCGGTTGCACTTTTGTGTAAAAAAGAATACAATTTAAATGTTTATATATGTTTATATATATATATAGTTTAGCTGCCAGAGGCAGCACAATTGTTTTTTGCGCTCTGCAGGCGCGATTTGTTTGTTAAGCCCTGGGGCGGGCTTAGTTAGTGTCACTGTCACTTTTTGTTTGTTTTTTGCCTGGGATGCACTGAACGTACACACGCACGGGAATGCACAGAAAACACGACCGATCTCCGCGGAAGTTCAAGGCGACCTAACCTGAGTTAATTGTTACAAGTGGCCCATTTTATAAGAGCCCAAAAAAGTATGCTATAGAAAATAAGTTTGTTGCTAATTGTTTATAGTTTGCCTGTTAAATGGTTTGCTTAACAGGCATGTTTCATTCCACTCTATTCCACTACAAATATATGTTAGATACCCAAACCCGATTAGCCCAAAAAAGTATGCTATACAATATTTAATTTCCGTTAATTTAGGTGTTGTGCCAGGCACATGTCTTTATAGGTTTTTCTACTTGTCTCTTTTTATATTTTTTTTCTTACTTACATATCTCAATTGCTGTTTGAATGGAGCACGGCGGTTGTCGTTTGTCGTTGTTGTTGCTGTTGCTGTTGCTGTTGTTTGTGCGTTGACTGGCAGCATCAATCTCTGTTCAGTTGGAGCATTTGGCATCTAACACAGGCAGAGTCTATTGCTGTTGCTGCGGCTGTTTCTGTTTGCTTTATGCCTGTCGCGCCAGGGGCCAAATACACCTCAGTATTGTTGTTGTTGTTGTTGTTGTTGTTGTTGGTATATATATTTATTTCGTGCCTTGCTTACAAAAACCAAGCAGCGGCGCCCAGCAACAAGGTTGTAAAAGGGGCAACAACTGAAGTTGAGTCCAAAAATATGAAGCGCACAATATATTTTTAGTTGTCGGGCCGCAAACACACACGCGTTCCTGTGCTTTGACTGTGTGTGCGTGTGTGTGGTTTTGTATGTATTTGCCTTGATATTTTAAGTATCCTGTTTGCGTTTTGCGGGCTTCGGCTGCTGCCTTCTTTTTGGCGCTGCGCTGTTTTGCTTTATTCTTTGTTTAGTATTATTTGCGTAAATGGCATTTACGTTCGCTTCTTTTCGACACGTTGTTGGCTTTACATTCAATTCAATTCAATTCGTTTAAAATGTCTATATGTGATTTACATCTATTTTGTTATCAATAAGATAATTAACTTTGATGTCCTTTCCTTCTTATTTTGTTGTTGTTGCTGTTGCTTATTGTCAACGTTTATTGGATAGTCTTCGACTGGTGCAAATAACAAGGTGCAAATTGTATGCTTAAAACTAATTTATTGTCACACTCACATTTAAATACGCTCACTTTTATTTAAAGTTTAATTATTGTCTTTTTCGGGAATTGCTTGATCCTTACTTGAATTTCAATTTATTTCAAAAATGCAAAATCAACTTTGTGCTGTTGCTTTTTTTATATTCCGCTATTCTCTCTCGGTTAAAGTGCCGTTATTTGTGCCTTTCGCTTTGCTTCTTTCATTGTTGTTGCTGTTGCTGGCTTAGGTTACAGCTTCAGCTTCAGTTTCAGCTGCTGCTCCTGCGGTCGTTTGTCTCTGCTGCTGTTGTTGTTATTACTGCTGCTGCTGCTGCTGGTGATGGTGATGGTGGTGGCACCGTTGCACGCGCCGCACTCGTAGCACGTGCTATGGCCACGACGTCAGTCTACGACAACCGCCTACGCACTGCAAGCACTTCGTCGCGTCGCGGCCATTTCAATTACAAATTCATGGAAGAGCGCGCACAGCAGAAAAGTAAATCCTAACATCGATAGACACAAGCCGAAAACAAACAAAAAACGATAGACATCGGTTTCAAAAATTGATTTGTAAAGCTTTAGAAATTCTAACCGGTTTGTAGTTTGCCTCATGCTAAATGTATTGCAAATTTTTCAGTCAACATGTCACTCACATTAATTAATAAAAAACATAGTTAACTTCGCAGATGTTTGCATAAATAAGTTGCTAAATTTGTTCAACTGCCAGGCGCCAAAACAAGCATCGATTTATGCGATATATCGATATAAATACTTGATGCTCTCTCTTAAGCTGGTGAATTTCGCACCTCTTGCGCGCCTGTTGGCATGCATTAGATTTTACACAGCAGCTGCTGCTGCCGGGGCCGGCAATGTATTAACTTTCCTTGAATGTGTGCCCAGAGAGCGCTCCCCGACTCGCTCTCACGCACCAAACTCACCACACTGGCGCACTCTTTGGCTTAGCAGCAGCCTTAGCCGCTGCTAGTTTGAAAGTGAAAGGCTCAGCCGGGCTTTTTTCACTATTAAGTTAGATTTAAGGGTATATTGATTGGCTGATTAGAAGCAATAGCTTGATGAATATAGACACTGAATGTTGTTGTTTTATGCGTGTAAATGAGTAACAGTATCACGGTTATTAAATAAGAGCACTTGAAATTAAGCGAAAGGAAGTTTAACACTTTTATTGCTAACAGACTCAGCTGAAACCGATTACAGGGCATACACTAGTCGTGATAGTAAGTAGTTGTAGTTATTAAGGCCCTTTGAAGCTTGCCTAATGCATAATGTGTTTTATTCACGTTTGTCTCTGTAATTGTGTGCGTGTGTGCGAGTGTTTGTGTTAAAGGCTGTGCTTGCAATTAGCCATTGTTGATTTTATTTATTGCCTGCTTGTAAGCGAGTGCATGTCCTTGCACTTGGCAGCTTAACACGCTGTGGACGTGGGCGTACGTGAGCATCTAAGCGGCTCTTCCTCTTTGTGTGTGGGTCTCGTTTATCGTTATTCACCGTTAAGCAAAAACAATAGCAAAATGCAGGCAAATCCGGCGTACAATGCCAACCAGACAAAGAAAGAGGATGTGTAGCATCAGTAGCAGCAGCACGAGCAGAGGCAAGAGTGTGTGTGTGGACGGGGGTCCTAGTGCCAAGAAGGAAGTCATAAATTTTCCAAATGGTTAACAGGTGCATTTGAAATGCTCGCACACTTGTGTGCGTGTGCCTGTGTGTGTGTGTCTGAGTCCTGTTTAAATCGAGATAGTTTAAGCCAACTTTTGCACTATCTCTTTATACGTTTTACCAGCAGTTCCATAAGCACAGAAATCAATCATACGCTGACGGCTGCTCTCTGACCATCTGTCAGAAGAGCAAAGAATATGTGTGTGTGTGTGTGTGTGTGTGTGTGTGTGTGTGTGTGTGCCGACCCGATCCGTTCTCACTTACCGTTAGTTGGGGGAACTGCGACTATACCGGAGTGCAACTGCGGAATGAATGGCAGCTAAAGCGGACAGACAGCTGAAGCCTTTGAGTGCTGGGACTTTGGCGTGGCTCATGAAAATTCCAACGAGTTCAAGTTGCGCTTCTGTGTCACGATGGAAATTTATGCAGATTTGTGGCCAACAGCGATTGTGAGTCAGCGGAAATTCTACGACCCGACGCCTGGCAAATACGTGCAGGAACCCACCCTTCAAAAACAAACACACATACAGCTCCTGCCTGTTGCATGGCAATGCGTGTCGGTGTGTGTGTGTATGTGAGTGTGTGCATCTTTTGGGGGCATTGGAGCAATGTGGCGAAAATAAGTGCAATTTAAGCGGTAAATGCGATAGCAAACAGAATGTGGCAAGTGGGCAACATATACAAATAGTTAAATTTTATGGTAAGCACTTGCAATATACCGTAATACGTCAAAGTTCACATTTGTTCTGTCAGTTATCTGTTATCTCAGCTAACTAGTGAATTGTCAATGTTAATACAAATGTTAAACAGAGCAAAATAGGAATTCTTGCGCTCTTATTTTGGTTTTAAGATCAGCTTATGTATATTAACAGATTGCAGAGCATATGCACTGTTAATTAACATACTACTTATATTTATTTTATGAGTGAAAAGGAAGCATATAATTAATATAATGTAGAGTAATTTATATGCTTAGACTGAAGATCTGAGTGACAGGTGAAAAAGTGGTTTGCGCTCTCTTATATAGAATTATTTTTATTGGATCAGAGCACAGATTAACACTAACAATGCAGCGTTTCAGTAGAAAAAGATTTAAGAGAAAATTCCGCAAGAGAACATAGCAAGAAAAGCTGGCCTTTGCGCTCAGCTTAAAATGAACCCAGCAAGGGAAGCTTGACGCACTTTTAATGAATGGCCTGGTTCTAAAGACTAGCAAAGCGCGGCGCAGTTTAGCCGCAACTCGTGCCTAGATTTAAATAAGAGAATAAAATAGAAAATGTTAAGTAGTTGCATAAAGGAAGCGCAACTGTTACGAAACTCCTTTTGCATCCAAGCAAACAGAAAATGCCGAAGGCAGCATCAAACGCACTTGAGCAGCGATAAGGATATACAATTTAGCCAAGGGGCGGCTGGCAGCTAATCAGCTTTAATTTAATTAGTTGCCCGTCTCAAAGGCAATGGTCTTGGCCATTA
Source organism: Drosophila montana (assembly GCF_035044405.1). NCBI lineage: Eukaryota > Metazoa > Arthropoda > Insecta > Diptera > Drosophilidae > Drosophila > Drosophila montana. The sequence goes on from NW_026998080.1 coordinate 1,745,255, forward strand.
AGCTGCAGCGGTGACATTGAAGTACGCTCCACACAATGGGCACAACAACAACAACACCAGCAACAATAACAACAGCTGACAGCAAGCGCGCCTAAGGACAAAAAACAAAAGCAAGCACCAAGAATAAAAAGCACTTGATAGTATTTTCATTACTCACTCTCACACACACACACACACTCACACAGGCACACACGCACAAGCACACATATACAATTGCGTGTTGATTTCTTGTGCGTATGTTAAGAGAGCGCTGGCAACGAAAAAAAATGTCCGCATGTTTCGTGGCAAATTGTCAGGTGCTAAGCTTTGATAAAGTGCTCAACGGGCGAAAAGTTAAGCCTCCGCACTGCACACCCATACTAGCACACACATATATCTACGCATATATATACGCACGCATAAACTGCGCACAAAATTGCCTGAACAAAACGCAGACACGAAAATTTATTCAATGCGCGCCTCAACTCTCTTTTGTTTGCTCTGTCGACAGCTCGCGTTGCGCTTGGCCCAGGTCAATTTCGGTTTTCGGTTTGTTTCTTTTTTCAAGTTTCTCTCGTTGACAAGTTTCAATATGGAAAATTTTTGGTCAATTTTGGCGCGGAGCGAGCGCAGGTAACTGTAAAAGAAAAGCCTGTCGGCAATTCATATGAGGACTATACATTCAAGCTTGTGTATTTGTGTGTGTGCTGGTTTTTTTGTTTATGAAAAGTGTTATTGTTTGACTTTGAACTTTGCCACTTGTTTGTCGTCCGTGCGTTAGGCAGCGAGGGTGGTCTGGGGGTAAAGAGGTCCAGTGTGAGTCTGTGGGTGTGTGTGTGTTAGTGCTTTGGAGCAAAGTTGATGACAGGCCCAAACAATATCATAAAATTTAATGCGCTCATTTTTCATGGGCTAACAGAGGCATAGGCAGAGGCTCGCACACGTTCGCACACACACATACGCACACACACACACATACACGCATGCACACAGAAAGAAGGCCCAAGTCAAATAAATCATAAGCGCAAATTTTATCACTTTATTTTTGTGCAAGCTTATTTAAAATGATTGAAATGGTTCGTTTTTAAAGGCTTTACGTGAAACTAATGATGCAGTTACTCATAATGGTTGTTCACAAGCACGGGAATATATATATATCATAGTTGTTTTTAAGAATTTAAAATGGTTGCCATAGAATGTTTTAAGTTTGGCGCCAAATTGCAGCGGCAGTGCTGCCAACTTGTTAATTTATAAGGCATTTTACTATTTCTACTTTAAGTTAGGCTGCTATTCGATAAGTTGAGGTTGCTTATCGAATATTTGTCGACCTGCCACCACAGTCGGTCATTTTTTCAGCAAAATTTTTTACACAAACGGCAAACTTGAAAACAATTGAAGTTGAAAGAAATACGTATAATGGAAGAAATACGAAGTAGCTTGGACAATATAATGGCGCGCTTTAATGATAGCATCACACACTCTGCGCCCAAAAAGCTCAGCTTCGACCGGCTCTCCATGTCGTTCAGCGAAGACTCTGTGACAGGTAAGAAGAAGACATATTTGCTGGCAAAAAATGAAAACTAAAAACTTAATATTCAAAAAAGTGCCAAAGAAACGACGCATAGACAGCCTGGACAATGGCTCACCGAATGGCAGCCTGAATGCCAGCAACACATCGCTGAACAACTCATTTAATGATCCCGTAGGACCGTGGCAGACGCGCAAATTACGCGCCGAGCTGATCGAGTCCAAAGCAATAGTCAGCCAGCTCCAGGATCAACTAGCGCAGCAGGCGAAGGAACAACGTGGCGCCCTGGCCCTGGCTGAGAGCAAAGCGGCGGCACTGAAGCAGCAATGCGACTACACCAGTGCCAAGATCTTAGAGCAGGATAAACAGCTGCAGGTGGTGCGCAAACGTGAGCACAACGCTCGCCAGGAGGCGAATCGCGCCATGGCGGAGCTGGCACAGCAAAAACTGAAATACGAGACGGCGCTCAGTCGTGCGGAGCAGGAGAAGACGCAGCTGGAGGAGGATGCACGCGAGGTGCAGCACTGCATCAACAACGAGCTGAGCGAATACAAAAGAATCAGCGAGCGGGCCGAACTGGAGCTGGAGGCCACACAACGCGAACTGGAGCGCATACGCGAGCGCCACGATGAGTACAAGGCGACCGCTGCCAACTACGAGCAGCTGCACATGAGCTATGAAATGCAACAGCAGAGCCTGGCGACGGCCAATGCGCGCATCAAGGAGCTGGAATATGAGATACAGTCGTATGCCGACTGGAAGGAGATTACCAAAACATCCCAGGCTCGCCTGCTCAGCGTGCCAGAGCTACAGTCGGAGCTGGAACGCCTGCGCGCGCACAACAAGCAGCTAAATTCGCTGATTGGTGACAAGCTGTTGCTGGAGGAACAGGTGCACGACTACAAGACACGCCTGGATCGGGAGGAGGGCGCACGCGCCGAGGCCGCTGCGCTGCAGGTGAAGCTCACGCATGTAGAGCAGGAGCTCAAGGAATGGGTCAAAGTGGCGCAGGACCATTGCTTGCCCAATACACTGGTTAGCCCCATGGCGCTGCGCACGCGCATCGAGCAGCTGCTCCAGGATGACATAGTGCGCATGGCAGAGAAGGGCAGCGCCGACTCCGACTCCAAGCAGCTGCAATCGACGGTGCGCGAGCTGGAGCAAAAGTGCGCCGTCTATCTGAAGAACATTGAGGACATGAACGTGGTGCTGAAGCGCCACAAAAGTTTCCGGGAGCGCTTGCAGCGCAAATTATTGATTGTCTGCAAGGAGCGCGATTTCTACAAGCAGCTGCTGGAGAACTTCGACAAGGATCTCAATATGACAAATGCCAGCACCGCCGAAATGACCAACGACATGCAGGTGCGCTATCGCGTCGAGGTGCTGGAGCGCACTCTGACCGGCTACAAGGAAATGTGCTCCACGCTGGAGCGCGAAATGCAATCGATGCGACAGCAGGAATCGCTCAACGATCCGCCGATCAACGAGAACGGCTACGATAGCGTCAAGCGGGAGCTGGATACGCTGCGCATGGAGAACGAACGGTTGCGTCGGCGCAAGGATGAGCTCGAACTGGAAATGGAGCATCGTTGCCTGCGCGGCGACTTCAACATGGGCAACTACAAGGTGCTGCATCTAAGCGAGAATCCCGCTGCGGATGCCTACGAAGCTACCAAAAATGTGGTCGAGAAGCTCCAAGCAGAGGTGCGTGGTGTTAAACAGCTCGAGACGATTTGCTTTTAGCTAAGCGTTATATTTTTTGCTTACAGATTGAGCGCCTGAAGCGTCGTAACAAGAAGTTGGAGGAGGACCAGGAACAGACGCAGGCTCGCTTCAATGAGACGGCCGGCAGCAGCAGCGCCGGCGGCGGCATGACCATGAATTTCAAGGAGTTCAATCAGCTGCGCGCCGAACTGGAATCGGCCAATGGCAAAATGAAAAAGATGAAGGAATGCTTCAAGGCGGCCAGCAAGGAGTTTCGCGATGTGTGCTATATGCTCTTGGGCTATAGGATCGATCGTGTGGGCGCCAATAGTCACTATCGGTGGGTGCTAATATTTTATGGGAGAGAGCCACGAAACTAATTGCGCATTTTTGTTATATTAACAGCATTTCCAGCATGTATGCGGAAAGTCCCGACGATTATCTGTCCATTAGCTTGAACGAGTCCAACTGCCTGGCACTGCTCGAGTCGCCCTATTCACAGACACTGAAACCGGCCATCGATCAGCAATTGGCGGCCAATAATTCTTTTCCCGCTTTCTTTGCCGGCCTCACATTGGAGCTCTTCCAGCGTGCCACAGTGACAATTACCTAAAGCGAACAGATCGATTGAACTAACACACAAACACACACACACACACACGCATATTGTATACCTAAACATTAAGTTTCGCTTAGTTTAGCATTATAAAACTTTAAATTTAATATTGTTTCTGTTTTATATAGTTTATCGAAGCACTTACGAAGCGGCACAGCTTCCGCACGTCGCGATAAGAAGGTCTGGACTGCAGAATTCTTTGTACTTAGGCATAGATAAAACCGAAACGAGATCCGGTACAAATGGACTCAGTTTTTGGCCAGTTGCGGACGCACTGCCAGCACTTTCGGCCGCAACATGTGTAATTAGTTAAGAGTGGAACGGGTGGCGGGAGCGGGGGCGGGGAGGATCCCCTCTGCGGCGATAAACGACGTCAAATTCTTTAACTAATGACGCGCTCAAAAGATTTGCGTTACTTTGCGTTTTTTGAGAAATCGCGGCGATAAACAAGGCCAACACTTGAGCACTTTCGGTAGCGTTCTGCCTTTCCTATAAATTATTTATTTATAAACTAATTTTAGCAGTGCTTTTTTTTTATTTTAAATTTATTTATTTTTTGCTAGGGTTCTTGTTTGATAAGCGCACAATTGACAGAAGACGAGAAGCAGACGAGGGCGACGCATCCGCGTCTTTTAAGTACATATAAATAAATACATATACGAGCGTGAAGAGTCTATTGTGCATTTTGAATAGGCGCGAAAAAATAAACAACAAATGACTGAGAGAACTGAGACGAGCTCGCCGCGCCGAAGATTAAATACCCTTCTCCAAATATGACTTACGGTTTTCCAGATATATGAAACGAATAGTAAAGCTCGCGTTTTATGACGAGGATCTTAAACTAAGATATTATTTAGCATAACATATACTGATCAGGAATATATATACTTTAAGAGGTCGGAGATGTCTTCTTCTATGCGTTACATATTTCATAAACAAATTGTGATACTCTATACAAGGGCATTAAAGGTATGCAAATAAATGTCGAACGAAGCTTAAATACACTTGAATATTTAGTGGAAAATTATGAGAAATGTACAGAACACATTCGCTAAAATGAACAAGCTTCAAATTACAATAATTACTTAGAGAAAGAGAGAGAGAGAGAGAGTATTACAAGGTTCGTTTCAATATAGTTGACAATTTTCGTAGCTGTTGTATACAACATGAATTAGACTTGCCTTTCATTGTTCTACTATCAGAATATATACTGTACTTACAGTAAGTAGCCAACTGTGAGCTCTACGTGAGTTGACACACGGTAAGGGTATACAAAAGAGAGGCGAGACAAGAGCCATAAGAATAGGAATACAGTACAGTAAACTACAGTGGGTAGCCATAAAATATATTATAATATATATATAAATATAAATACACATAAGCTGCTGGGAGTCCAAAAGGTTATTAGGTGGCCAATATGCGTGCCACTTGATCGGGCGTTTTGTGCAGCAGCAGGTCGGGCTGCTCGAAGCCATTGGCCGGATCGTGTACACGCTCATAGATCTGTTTATAGATGGCGACAATGACATTGAAGGCGCGATGCTGCACGGTGCTGCGATGGCTGCTGGACATGATCAGCTGCACCTGCGGCAACAGCAGCACATCGGGCAGTTGCAGGAATGCATCCATTTTGGACATGAAAATCTTCAGCAAGTTGGTCTCGATCTTGGTCTGATTGCTCTGCAGTATGGTGTAGATGGGGCCCAGATTGAGGTTGGCCACCAGCGAGGAGGCCTGCTCGGAGGTGAGCGTGTCCAGCTGTGCATCAGACTGTGCCTGCAGCCGCTCCACGCGCTCATCCATGTACTCAAACACCGCCAAGGTGCTCTGCATGTGATACAAGCAGTTGAGCAAATAGACGGCCATGTCCACGGTGGGCAAATGGGCGGCGCTCTCCTGCACCGACTGCAGCAGCGGATCGATTACACAGGTCACAATTTTGGTTATATCCGCCTGGCGACCGTCGACCATGGTCGCCACGGACAGGATCTCTTTCAGTATATTAAGCAGCCGAGACACGCTTACCGGCGGCACCAGATCGCGTTGCGGTGGCTCCAGTGCCAGACTGCTGCCCGCCGGCCTTTGGAGCACGCTGCGCACCTGGGCGGCGAGAGCATTTAGATAGATTTGCTCGCTGCTCTGCTGCAGCTCGATGAGGCACTGCTCGAGGCTGCCGCCCTGCACCACCTGCTTCATGATTTGCTGATAGAAACGCAACAGATTCGAGATGGTAAACAATATGATGGTGTCCTGCTCCGAGCTCAAGATGGTCTCCACGCGCACCTTAAGCGGATGACAGACGCCGTCGGCTATGTAGCTGAGAGCCTTTTGCATTTGCTCCGAAATATCTGAAAGGAAACATCTTTTTATGACTAGCACAGGGAATTGAGGATCTAATCTCACCGTGTTTGTCGCACTTCTTGAAGAGCAGCGTCAGGTTCTCCTTCTCGTTGGGTATGCTCTGATGCAGCCAGGCGAACATGTCCCCAATATAGCGTTTGGGATCGTGGACATGCAGCTCGATGGGCTTCGGATTGCCGCCGTGTCCGCCTTCGGTGAGGGCCTCGATGAACTGGCGCACCAGCACGGCGCGACGCGCAATCGCATACTCATCGATGACGTACTTGAAGAGCACCGGCCTGTCCTGCAGGCGACTCATGGCCTCCACGATGAGCGGTCCAATCTCGTTGTTTTCCAGATTGCGACAATGGTTCTGAGTCCAGCGGTAGAGACGCTCGAGTGCACCCTCCTGATGCAGCGTCATCTCCTCCATAATGTCCAGGGCAGCCGTCTGATAACCGCACTGCATAAGCAGCCGGCAATCGGAATGTATGGACTGTACGCGATCCAGCACCTTGAAGAACTCGGGCACAATGGGCGCATCCTTGGCGGTGCCGTAGAGCAGCTGATGCTCCGGCACGCTAAGCTGGAAGCGCGCCAAAAATGCCTGGGCTATTTGCTGATGCACCTCCAATCGCTCGCGCTCCTGTTGCATTTTATTTGTCTGTTCGATTAGATCCTTGGTCAGGGCTTTGGATGTTTCCAGATCCGTCTTCATGGTTTGCACCGATGTTGACATCGTGTCCAGATCCGTGCACACCGCATCCAATGTGAGTTTCACCTCACGAAAGGCCTTCAGGAAATTTTCATTGATGCCAACGGAGCGATGTTCGATTTGGCTGCGCAGATTGCGACGATTCTGCAGGGTATTCTCTGTGAAAAAGCTGGAGAGTCCATTTAGCGCATCGAGCGTGTCCTTGTCCGTTTCTAGCCGTGTCTCAAGGATTTTATTGACACGCTTTTGTATGCGATCCTGATCCTCTTGTGCTGCGCTCATATTTTTCAATTGGCAACGTCAACAGCAACAATCAGACACTCTTAAGGTTTATACGAGCAGCATTACAACAAAATTACACCACTAAAACTGTATACTCTCTAAATTGCAAAATTCATTATTATCTGTAAAATATAATATGCTGCTCACTTTAAGAGTTAAGGGCTTGTCGTTCAATTAATGTTTTTGAGAACTGCTATTTAAATTAGCCTAAAATTAACGTGTTGTGCAAACTGTAAATCATTATATGGCTGACATTTTGCGTAATGAGTCTCGTATACACTTTTCAATCAGCTGTTCGAAACAGTGTTGTCAACTTTGCACAAAATAAAAAATTACCAAACAAATGTGTGTTGACTTTCACAGTGAATGGCAAATTTGAATGAAGTAGAGAAAACTGAAAAACAATTTGCAATAATTATTTAATTGCTTAAAAGATTGGTGCATAGGTAAACTAAATATTATAATACAATGAGCCACTCCGCCTTGGCCAGTTTGACAGCACAGTATACGGACTCAGAAAACGAAGGCGACGCCAGTCCGGATTCAGAAAACTCCACAGCGTCACAGGTAGAATGAAAATTGTGTTTAACTTATACATATATTAAAACAATTCTTATAAATTACAGGTAATTATACCAAAGCCAGCCACACCAACGCCAGTTACGCCCGTCAAACAGGAGCCAGAGCCCGCGAAGAAATACAAGAAAAAGAAACGCGCCAAGAAACTGCGACGTTTGGTTAGCTACCAGGACGATACGTTGATCTCCGACGAGGAGGATGACCGCGCACAGGAATCCAGCGAAGAGGAGTCATCTAGTGACAGTGCCAGCTCGGAACTGGAAAGTGTGCAGCACGAAAATGGCAAAGAAAAAAACAGCGTAAAACCAGAAGGCGGCACAGATACGCCCATGCAGCTGGACGACGACGATTCCAACACATACAATGCGGACGACCGCTCTGCGGAGAGTTACGAGAAGGATCCCAAATACGCCAAATATAAATTTCAATTGCCGCCAGAGCCCAAAGGCCATCCACCACCAGAACTGGTCGCTAAGATCACGAAAATGTACACGAAAATGAGGCAAACCAATATGGACATGAATCGCGTTATTCAGGATCGCAAAGAATTTCGCAATCCCAGCATTTATGAGAAGCTAATCAGTTTCTGTGACATCAACGAATTCGGCACCAATTATCCACCAGAAATTTACGATCCACTGCAGTGGGGCGAGGAGAGCTACTACGAAGCGCTGTCCGCGGTGCAGAAAACTGAGATGGTCAAGCGGCAAAAGGATCGAAAGGATATGGACAAGGTGGAGCAGGCGACGGCGCTGGCACGCAAAGTGGAGGAGGAGGCCAAGAAGCGGTAAGCTTATCCTTGATCTTTTATTGAAAATATATATATATAAGATATTGCTTGTGCAGCAAATCGAAGTGGGACCAGCCGGCGGCAAAAGCAACGTTACCTGCATTGACCACAACCGTGACTGGCACCAAGGGCACCGTCATATCAGCGTTCGGTTCGCTGCCCAAAAAACCAGCTGTCTAATTAAAAAAAAATACAACCTTTGATAAATAAAAATACTTTTTAAAATATCCTTTGTTTTTGAACTAAAAACTCGCAGTCAAACGTGAGTGTGCAGTAATTTTTCGAACCGATCTCTAAATTTTTGCCATCTCTAGCAGCTGAATATATTCCAAAATGCAGCCCTGTTCGATAAAACAAACTACTGCGATTTTCAAATGGCAATAGAAACTAGACTTCTGGGGCATAATAAAATATTTTATTAATTTGATTAATACATACATTTATATTAAGTTTATTTAACTTTATTATAGAAACAAATATAATTTCAAAAGTATCAGTCCGCGCATCACGCCATATTTACGAGCTAGTATTTTTTGGGCAATTCTTGTACAAGTTGCTGTTGGTTATTTGAGCATTTCGTGTTGGCGGTCACACTGGTTATATGCTCGAACGTCGTGTCGTCGCCGTTCAGTGTTTTTAACCATTTCACATATTTTCGTTTAAAAAACCCAACGAAGTGTATTTTATTGCATGCAACTATTAAAAGTACAACACTAAAAACAAGCGTTATGATTTGAATACAAAGTGTACGTGATAAATAATAATTTTGTTGTTTTTTGCATTCAGCATGCACAACAAGAAAAGAAAACGAAGCAAAATGTCGACAACGCAGCAGCAGCAAGCGCAGACAGCAAAGAATTTGATCTGAGCAGCGCAATTTGTATGCATGTGTGCGTGCGTGCGTGTGCAGTGAGTGAGCGAGAGCGAGTTACAATTATAAAAAATGTACAAATTTCGTATATGATAAAGAAGATGAGGAAGATATCAAGCACTTTTTGTTCTCATATGCATATACCGATGCGTATGTGTGTGCAAAGCTGTTTTTGTGCGTTTTGATTATTGTTTAAACAATCTTGGCCGTGTATTTATTTCAAGGTGCTTCATTATTTAGACGCCATTACAATGCAACCGGTACTGGGACCGCTGCGTGTACCCACTGTGTATGTGTGTGTGTGTGTGCGCGGGAACGAGGAGTGAGCAGGGCGCAGCAGCATAATTTCATTTAGCTGCGCGAACAGCTTTTTTTTTGCCGCCACTTGCGCTTGCAGCTCTTCCTTCGTTTGCTGATTATGGCGCTGCATTGTCCCGCCCCGCTTGCCCATAAGCTATTGCTTATTTATAGCTTTCAGTAACAACAGCAGCAGCGGCAGCCGCATCAATAAAAAGCAACAGCACAACACACACAATTTTCAATTAAATCCACAAAATGGTCAATTGAAGCTAATTTCTATGGAAGCGCACCTCCCCCCAACCCCAGCCTCTGCAGCCCGCAAACAACAACTGTTTGCTGTTTATCGTTCGCTCAGCGCATGCTGTGTGTGTTTTGTTATTGTTAGAAGCTGTGTGAATTTTTTCCCCCGAAATATGCATAATATTTGCAAATAATATGCAATAACAATAAGCCGCCATCTGCTTTTTGTTTTCAGCAACAATTGTCAGGCACTCTCTATCTCGCTCTCTCTCACTCTCTCTCGCTGTGCCACCTGTTTGCGTGTTTGCTTTGTCGTCACATTTTAAATGTTACCATAACAACTACAACAAGAATAATAATAATAACTGAACGAAAGTTCTATTCAATATCGATAGCAAAGAGCAGAAAGATAGAGGGAGATAGTGCTCGCTCGTTCGCTATAAAAGCACAGTTATTTTGGCATCAGGTGTTGGAAGTGTGAACAGCATACATATATGTATATATATATAATTTTTGGAGCAAAAGTAAACAAACCAAACGAAACGAAAAATAACGAAAGAACGCGACGTGCGTTGGTCGTCTGTCTGTGTGCGTGCGTATGCGTTTAGTATATGTGTGTGTGCGTGTGTGTGTGACTCTCAACTCTGACGGGCGACAACAACAACATCATCTACAAACTGATATACTAAACTCTGCAATAACAATAACAACAACAACAACAGCGCTTAACGAGTGATTCAACGGAGACAAGAACAACTACAACTACGCAAAATATGTCGGATTCGTATTATCAGGTGAGTCGACGCCGCTGATAGCGCATTACATGGCCAGTTGTTGCTGGCTTATTTTAGTTTTTGTTTTTATCAGCTAACATTTAGTCCCAGCCCAGTCCAGGCACACCTGTTGCCAGGTACACCTCACATACACACACACACACCTGCCTGTTTGTGTGCGTGTCAGCACGGAAACCTCGAGTTTCCGCCTCAGCTGACGCAGCCACTTGTGGCATATCCTTAATGTGCCATTTCATTTTACGTTTCCCCCAGGCGCTTCCTGTGCGCAACGAACCAGAAAAAATGTTAGTTGCCTGGCTCTGAATAGCTGTAGAAAATAAACCACTTAATAAAATGCCCTTTCGGCGATGACTAACATTGCAGAGACATTAAAGGAATGTTAAATGTGGCTGAATAATTGTGTAGCTATGTTAGGTATTTAACGCGAATTCGCCCCAACTCAATTTAATTGCTGTTGACATGAGGGCATATGTTAAAGTGTAACATTGCTGAATATTTGACCAAATATGTTAAGCAAACGATTGCGGCTTAACACTTATGCATTGCTGTTATTTAACAGCTTTTCACTTGCGAATGGCTTGCTAGCAGAATGACTTGGTACATATTCTGTACAGTTTCTGTTGTGTTATATATAAATGTTATACATTCAATGCAAAATACATAAATACTTTTCGACTTATATTCCAAGACAATATATTGATTATATGTCAATGTTATGTTCCTTAAACAGCTCTTCGTATGCAATTTAATAAAGTAGTAGTAAAGTAGTATCTTATGCCATTTATGTCTCTATTTAGTGTAGGAATGCGGTGCATTAGGCAATTACTTTTTGTCTTTTCTCTAATTTTGTTCTGTATAAGTGTAGTACAATGAGTTATTTAAAGCGTTAACAACTGGCAAATGACATCATTTGGAATTTTTGTTGGGCATTTTTCTCGCGTGCAGCAAAACAACAAAAATAAAATTCAAATTATATATATATGTGTTTGTGTGTGCACAAAATGTCAATTGGTTTAAGTGCGTGGCCCACTGAACAAACGACGTGCATCAAATGAAAGCAACAAATTAAACAACATGTTTATTAATAGCAGCAAATATTTACGACTGTCTGTGTGTGTGTGTTGGCATGTGTGTGTGCGTGTGTGGGTGTGTATACAATCAGACCGATGCCAATTAAAGAGGCTGCCTTATCACAGCTAACGGGCTTATCGAATTAACAGCGTTTGCAGCCTGGACTAGATTTACAGCACGTACGTGCTGTTAAATGCACCGATTCACATAGTCTATGAAAGGCGTCCGTTTAGATTTAGACAGGCATTGCGTGGGGAGGGGGGGGGGGGGGGAGACCAAATGGCTGGGGTTATGTCACTGGCCGTGAATTTTGAAGGTGAAAAACATCAGTCACCAAATTTAAATGGGCTGCTTTTTTGGACTTAAGTTGAAATGCAAATCACGCGCTGAAAAAGAATTGCAAGAAAACAAATCCCCATGTTGAGAGTGCACAAAAGCAGATATCTACCTTAAAATAAACTAACATTATTTTTGTGATTTTTCTTCCTGCAATAAGAAATTATTTTTGAATAACTTGTGCTATTATATTCCTGTCTTTATAAAATTCGAAGAGCTTAAATAGGTGTGTGTATATAGCAATAATTAAGAATATAAATGTAACGTAAAAGCGAATTAGAGAATTATGTTGTATTCCTCCTGCCTGTTCCATACCTACGCACAAAACGAGCATACCCATTTTAATCCATTTTTAATGGGTACAGGGTATAAAATACCCCAAAGATATCCAGAAAACCAGATTGTGCAGCAGAGGCGAATGTCATTTGCAGTAGCTGTTGGTCAGCTTTTTAGCCATTTTGTGTGGCCCGCATGCACCTGAAAGCCACAACTGCAACTGCAAGTTGCACGAGTCTCTCAGCCTGATGCTGCATCGGGCGTAGCAGAGTGCTAGCGGGTTCGCCTCCTCTTGCCGTTCTTCCCGCTGCCGCTGACAACCGGTTTGTTCATCTCCAGCTTTTTTAGTGGTGCACCAGAACAGGGTCAGGCCAGTTTGAATGGATTCCAATGCATATCCATTTCGCAGCGTAATGCGCCCATGCTACTTAGCTGGGAATGCCAATTTTAATACCCTTGCTGAGCGTTTAATAACTTTTAGGCATCAGCATGCGCCTTTGTCGAGTAGCCTTTTATTAACTTTATATAAATATGTTTATAGTTGACGAGTTGATCTAAAAATAGTTTTGTTAAGCTGGGAATGCCAATTTTAATACCCTTGCTGAGCGTTTAATAACTTTTAGGCATCAGCATGCGCCTTTGTCGAGTAGCCTTTTATTAACTTTATATAAATATGTTTATAGTTGACGAGTTGATCTAAAAATAGTTTTGTTAAGAGCAGGAGAACTAAAATTAGCCAGTAAAAGAAACGGTTTTATACGCAGCTAATTAGCATTATATACAAATGCTAGTAACAGCATGTTATCGATGTGCTTTAAGACCTAACAGTGCGTCATATATGTAAGTGGTAACATAACATACAAATTTTAATAACAGTGCAGAATAGCTAAGAATAACATTAGCTAAAATAGTATTGACAACACCGCACCATAGCTGACTCGTGTTAATTTTCCCAGCTGTAACAGCACTCACATACACACAAATGTTATCCCACTAATATACGCTAACAGACTTTAAATAAGAGCATTGAATACTGAATATTATTAACAGTTTCTTTAAACTGTAACGCCTCTTGTCTACTTTCTAGTTTTAAAAGTGCATCTATTTACAGCTCACAATAATTCTGTTAACAGTTAACATAGTTAACTTTTAATTCGATTTACCACTTACCAGCCGAGTTCTAAACTTGGCTTTTTCCTATGCAGCTACTTCTTTGAAAATGCTTGGCAATGTTAATTTGTTTAACAAATTTGCAAATGGGAAATGCCTAGGCAAATACTTGAACGCATATTGCAGTGGAAATGTTGTCCACACACAACCGAACCGCACATCAAGTGTCGCGTGTCCTGCCTACTGCTGTCCATTGCTCGTGTCCAGCTGTCTGTCCCTCTGTCTGTCTGTCTGTCTGTCTGTCCGTCTGTGTGCCTACGTCTTGGCCACTGACAGGCCGTCAGAGCAAACAAAGGGCACAAGGGCTGTCAGAGAGTCAACTTCTACTTGGCTGTTTGCATTGGTCAAGAATGCATACAGCAAGTGGCTTAATGTGTTGTTCTTGTTGCCAGCTTTTGGACTGGTCAACAGCACTTGGCCAAGTACCAAACGCAGCTCTATGTTGGAGCTTAAGCATATCAATTAAAGTTTCGTTTGCAGCTCCTGAGTTCAGCTTAAGTTTTAAGTTTAAACTTATCTTGCATATCTCACTGGCTCTACATGGCTTTAAATTAAATAAACTTCTTAATAAAATATACTTGACGGTTTTACAAACTGAGGTTAAAAGATTAATTTCACATATTTTGCCAACCCACCCTATAACTGTTTAATATAACAATATTTGAGGTTAAATGTTAATTAATTAATGTTAACATGATTGCAGCATGTTAAAATTGATCTATAATGACCTAACACAAGAGAATATTACAATAACATTGATAGTATTTTACAATATAATTGCTGTTAAATTACGCTGCTGATGTTAACAGCAGTATGTTAAAATTACTCTTAAAAGGCTAAACATAAGTTTAAAATCTGTTTACAAAAAGAAACTATCATAACATAATTTGTAAAAAGTATTGAATATTTGTTTATTCAAATGTAGGCTAGAACTATTTTACTCTTTCCGCAAAAACTTAATCATATAATTTTAAGTTTCAAAGGCAGCGCTCGAATTGAATCAAAACTTTTCCAGTAATTTATTTTACCTTTAAATTGAGCACTGAGATACATCTGCGCATGTATCAGTATCTGTATCTGTATCTCATGATTGCAGCTCGTTTATTTAACAGATGCAGCTGTGTATCTCGCAACTGGCGCTGATTAAAGTGCGGCGTCTCTTTGTGCAGTTTTTCCTTCTGTTGTTTTCCTCTTCCATTTTACATGTATTTCACTTGATTTCCGCGCATAAATTGCGATGCTTTTAATCAAATTCAATTGTATCTATTAGTTTGTTTGTTGTCTCCACTGCGTTTTTTTCCTTTCGGTCGCTGATAAGGTATCACAGCCACTAGACAACCAAACAACGCAGCTACTGCAATAATATAATAATAATCATCACGATTTGTGTGTGCAAATTGCAGCTGCGCAAAAAAATAAATAAGTAGGTGCGCGCCAGTTGAAAGTGCACGACTTGTAAATACCGTCTAGGTATGCAGAACTAGAGAACTGCTCTAGAAAGTGCAAAATATTGATATAAAAACGGGAAACGACCTCTGGAATTTGAGGGCTCCCAAAAATGTAGGCTTACTCATCCAAATTTATTGGTGGATTTCCGGGAAGTTAACTATAAAGCGTAGCTTAGTTAAAATCACTTTTTGTATGTCCATTTGAGAACCTATATACCTAATTTATTGACTCTATTTCTACTTATTAAAGAAATATGGTTACAAAAAAAGTTCTGGAAATAGATTTTTATCGATGTTGGTTAATAAGTTCTAACAAAAGGCTATCCTGTTCTGCTCTAGCTTTACCTTATTTGGATCGTGCGGATATATAAATTGCTGGTCAATTCATCAGCGCATGCTCAATATATGTTATCAAAGCTTATATACCCCCTTTTATGTAATTTTCAATGGGTATAGTAATATAGTAATAACAAAAAAAAAAAAAGTAACCCTCGGGCACACAAACAAATTATACAAGACTTAATGTACTGAAATTTGTAGATTATTTGTAAGCATATTTACTTTGTGTTTGGAGGAGAGCAATATTTATTTATATATGTACACGACCATATATATATATATATATTTGTGTATATTATCGATGCGACCCTGTGGGCCGTTTCCGCAGCTGTGAATTGAGCAATCAAATTGTGAGGAAATTTTGTTTAGCAGCATCAGCAAACAATAAACTGATTACGAATGGGAGCCTGCTGCATCCTGCAGATACATGCGGTCTACTACAGCTAGTTTCCCTCGCTCTCGACGGAAACTCATTTCCAATGCAATAGATTTGAGTTTTTTGCCAGTTGGCATTGTTTCACTGTGCACTGGGGAAGGGGACCAAAGAAAGTAACGCGCGGTCGTCAGACATTGAAAATCATTTAATTAACTTGCATTTGTTGTTGGTTGTTGTTTGTTATATTGTTGCCGTGGTCGTGGTCGTGTCGGTGTTATATCACATTCATCTCGCGCTGCCGTGTTGTTGCTGCTTTCTGTTTGAGCTTGGTTAATTCATAGCCCGCCCGCCTGTTCGGGCAAGCGTCCGCCTGCCTTGGGCACATTTAATTGCTGCAATTGATGAGTTCAATTGCGCAAATTGCTGCGTTGACTTTTGCCGCCGAACCTCAAGCTGGACAGCGGACACATTAAAAACTGTTCGCTGGTGGGTGTTCAGGTAGTAACTGTCAAGCCACGAGTTTTTAAATTGAACAACAAATGCTTAAGTGGTTGAAGTTACGCCAAAACAATGGTTAAATCAGTCAAACGTTCAGTAGAAAACATTTCATGTGACTTAACAGCGTTTGGCATTGCTCAATAACATTTGAGCGGGTTATATTGATGATTCTTAACAGCTATGCTAGCTAACATTCTCATGTAATGTCAATTGAGAACTTTATGTTATGTATAACTGCTTACATGGCTATGTTAAAGCAACAGCTCTGTATATATCGCACTGAAAGACTCTTTAAATTTGTTTTTGTTTTATGCAATAACTTTGTGCAGAATTGGTAAGCACTTATTATTTCATTAACAAGGCAATTCCGCGTTAATAACATTACATATCTTACCTTTAACAGCAGGTTAACATTTTTAAATAAATCAGTAAACTAAACAAAAATGCGCACCTTCTAATTGCGTGACTGGAAAATTGCGTTCCATTTCTATTGGCATTTCCATTCCCATTCCCAACAGCTATTCGGCCAGTTTCTAACGCTTCCTTTCCCAGTTCTATTGTTGTTGTTGTTTTTGTCGTTGTTCTTGTTTGCTGCTAGTTGCAACTAGTTTTTGAATTTGGCACATGCAGGTGTCCCCAATTATGTGGCAGGCACGAAAATTGGGACAACGTTAGAGTTGAGTTGCAAATTGAATATGGGTGCCAGCCCCAGCTGCCACAGAAACGAGTTGCGAAAGTAGAACTTGTCTAACATTGGAATGCGACAGAACGCAGTTGGGCCCAAAGTCAAGTGCAGTTAGGAACCTACCTTGTATTTTATTGTTGGGCAGCTCATGAACTTGCAACAGCTTGTTTGCTTGTTGCATGTCTGTTTGTTTGTTTGTTTGCTTTTGTTTAACTATTATTATTTTTGTTCGTGTTGGCTAATCAACTTGCGCGGCTGCTGCTGCTTATTTACAGTGTCCACCTTTCCGTTAGCTGCCGCTGCTGCTGTAACATTGATTTCTGTATAATTTTGCAATTTTCACTTTCACTCGTGCGAGTTCAAAGCGGCCAAATGACGTTTGTTGTTGTTCGGTTTGTTGCTGCATTCAAGTGCACTAACAACAACAATTCGACAAAGGGGCAGAGCCATAAAACATTTTTCAATCAAGCTAACAGCATGTTAATAGCATAACAGCAGCACAAACTCGCGGAGTGTTAATGAGATAGTGACAGAGTGGAAGAGAGTGAGAGAAAGAGAGTGGGGAGGGGGGCAGTAGCAGAAGCGTGCCAAGCAGCAGCGCTTGCAATTGTTTGCCAAACGCCACCTGCGAAACAACAACAACAGCTTCCGCTGCGCTCTGCCGCTGCGCTCTACCACTGCGCTCTGCCGCTGCCTAGCGCTCTCTATTTCTCTGTTGGAGCTGCGTCGTGGCGCTGCTTCCTCGAACTGCAGCAAGTGTTGTTGACCGCTGCTCGCAGCCCGCTGCTCGCTGCTCTCAAAATGCCGTTGCGCATTGATTGAATGCAACAACAACAACAATAACAGCTTCTATGCCTTTGTATGCGTGTGTCTATGTTTAATTACATTACGTGAGTGTGTGTTTGTGTGTGTGTCTCGTAGATTCTGTGGGAATTGCTCTGATTTTGTTTTTGATGCGCTTTTGTTTTGACTGGTGTTTGGCCCAGGCTAAGCTTTTACAGCTCTTAATGCAATTAGTTTTTTGTTTTTGTGCAGCTTCCATTCCCAGCTCAGCTCAGCTCAGTTGCTTTCCCATCAGCCGCGTCTATTTAACTGTAGTTGCATATATGTATGTATACCTATATTTGTACAGTTAACTTTTTTTAAATTAATTAATCAACGCTTTTGCGGTGTTAACTGGGCGTGCTGCTATTGCCGCTTCTTCATTTGATGCTCTTCTTCTTGCCAGCTGCACAGTGCTGCCAACCCTATGCAATGAAAAATGTCTTAAAATGCAGAGGCAGCCAGTTGGAACGTGTGGGGGGCAACTTCTACAATGATATTCTGTTGCCTGCCTGCAGCCATTGTTGCCTTTTGGCTTTGCCTTTGCTTCTGCCTTTGCTTTTGCCGCCTTGTCATTGTTGCAAGACGCTGACTTCCCACAGATTCACAGACAGAGTTTCCCTTTCGTTACGTGACAGCGCGCCCAACTCTGAAAAAAAACTAAAAAACAATCACACATTGCATTGAGAGTGCGCGAGCGAAGAGAGATGGAGAGAGGGAGCCGGGAGGGGGCAACCAATCCTACAGATGCAGACACCCAGCCCAAAAGTCAAAACAAGCCAAGCCATAATCTGCATATTGCCGTCAGCCAGATCTTAACGTAAGTTTCGCCGCATTGTTCTTAGCCTGTTGCCCCCTAATCATGATATATATATATACATATATATATGTATAATTGACAGGCGCTCATTTTCCGGCCGAATGCGGCGGCTTTCCCAAATCAAAGCAACGTTTTGTTGCTTATGCAATTTTTTGTGGCTCCTTTTTTTATTTGCACTCTTCTTCTTTGGAGTAATTATGTTGGAACTGGTACTTTTTATTAGTATTTTTTTTTATTATAATATATTTTTTGCGTCTTGGAGTTTGTCAACCCCGGCAGATGCGTGGGTTTTGCGACTAGCTGCTGCATGACGCATCTGGCTGAAAAGCTGGCCTATAAAGAGCAAAAAAAATGTATTTATGAAAAACTCATAATTTTGCTTTGGGCTTTTGCAGCTTATCAGCTGCTGCACTTGGCATTGGACATTCGCCCGTTTGGGGCTTGTGGCTTGTGGCACATACGACATCCGGTTGCTGACTTTTTTTGGTCGGCTCGTTGGCAATTTCCGTTTATTGACTCGTAAAAGACGCAACAAACTCGTTAAACGTCACATTCGCTGTTGTTGTTGTTGTTGTTGTTGTTGTTGTTGCCTGGGTACCGTTGTTGCAATTTAGTTGACTTTATAAAGTCTTCTTTACAGCTGTCAGTCGTGAGCTTTTATGTCAGCTTTTTCTGTGACATGTCAAAATCCGCCTGCCTTTTGATTTGAAAGTGCGAATGTTAAATTTCATCCTGTTAATACTTACTGGCATTACACTATGTTTCTTGTTGATGTTAATGTTAAAGTTGATGTTATTGATTTTATTGCGGTTAAGTTTATGTTTATGTTTATAGTTATAAATATTGAACTGAAAGCTGAAAGATAAGCGAGCAGTTACAAATAAAACCAGCTGTTGGCGTTAAGATAATGTTTCATGTTATATAATCATAATAAATTATAATCTGCATGATTAATGTTAGTTGCTAGATTAGATAACTGTCTAGGGCGAAATGTATGCAGTTTTAAGGAATAATACCCGCAACCGGAGAACTACGCATTGTACTTAGCGCACTTTTAGCCTGCATAGCCAGGGGGTCAGGGGTCCGTTTATGCGTCAGGGCCTTTTGTTCATTTTGTGGTGGGGCAGGGGCGAGGGGTAACATATCTAATTAGTCAGACACTCGTCATTGGCATTTATTGGGCTTCATATGCAGCTGGCAACCCTTTTGGGTATCTTTATAACGGGGTTGCCGGTCACTTGAGGGATTTTCTTTGGTATTTTGTACCTTGTTTTTATTTTTTTGGGTTCAGGTCAGGTGGCAGGCGGAGAAAGTCACGCTCTGTCAGATTGCTTCTAATTGAAGCGGCGCCACATGCTGTGCCTTTGGCTCTTTAACTCTTCTTAGCTCGTTTCGATAGCTTTTGTGCTTATGCAAATGATATGGCACTTGGCTTATCTCACAGAAACGTATGCTATAATATAAACAAAAGCCGCGTATGCTGGCTAAAATGTGTGACAGTTTCATAATAGTGCAGTGAAAAATGTTAACCCAAAAAACATGTCAAAGAAGACACCGAAAAGAGCGTCGCTTAACAGTGTCCGAGAAATGTTAATCAAACATAGCTGTACAATTCCAAGAACTGGCACAATAAAAGCCACTCAACAACAAAAATAACAACAACAACAACAGCAGAAACAGCAGCCCCGAGCGCAGCTTAGAAGCACCATGCCAAAGAAAAACCAAAAAAATAGTAAAGAATCAAGAATAATAATAACAACACTTGTATAGAAGCTGGCGCACGCGCAGGCCAATTAACAAAGGCGGCTTTGCTTTGCTATGCCAGTGCCGTCGCAGTCGCAGTTGACGTCGACGTCAACGTCCAGTCATTCATTGAAGCATGCAGCGAGAGCTTTGACTTTGCTTTCTTTGCTGCAGTTGTGCTCGCTCCACTTTCGCCTGTGTGTGTGTGCGCCAGCTGCGCTCTCGCAACGTTTGTAGCCAAACCGCGCTCTGACTTTGTTCAACGTGCAAGCGCAGCTGTATTTGTGTGCAAGAAGCGCTCTCACTACGTTATACTCGCGCATGCTCAGCGCGCTCTGCCACTGCTGTTGCTGCTACTGCTGCTTGGGGCTTTGGAGGCTTTGTATGTGTGCCTGGCGCTCAGTTCGCTTTCAGTCGCGCTTGAAGCCGGTCGTCGGTGCTGCTATTCTATGCGTGTGTTCGCCTGTCAACGTTTGTTATTGTTTTTTTGCGTAGCGTAGCGTCGCGTGAAAGTCTTTGTGGCTGCAATTGCATAAATTTCGCGGTGTCTCCTTAACTGAACGCGCCTCTCGATGACGCATATATGCGCTCTGTGAGCCAAGTTGTGTGTGTGTGTGTGTGTGTGAGTGTGTTTGTGGACAGTGTCAATGTCCTTTTTGGTGGAACAACGCCCCAACAACTGTTGCCAACAGCTTGAACCGCATTGGGATTAGCCGCACAACCATTTGTTGTTGTTGTTGGTGTTGCTCTTGTTTAGTTTTGCTGAAACGTAAGTTGCTAAACGCTTCGACTCGATTTGGGCCATTTATTTTACAGCTTCTTCACGGCAACAGCAGCTGCTGCTGCTTCTTCTTCTTCTTCCGCTAGCAGCGTTTAATAATTAAGACAAAAGCGCGCAACAACAAACAGTAAAAAAAAAAACAATCAAAAATACCGCTTGGGTGAAATTCCATTTCTCTTTTAGTTTTGGTTTTGATTTTTTCTTTAACCATCTTTGAACGTTTATAAAAAGTGAAAATCAAGTGACAATCAATTAAAATTCGAGACAAGACACCAAAAAAAAAATACGAAACGAGTCGAAACGAACAGAAAAAATCGATTTTCAATTTCAGGCACTCGCTTGAATTTTTGTTCTAATTTTGTCACACTTTTATTTATGCTGTTGTTGTTCTCCTCTTCTTATTCTGCTGCGTTGGCTCGTTTTATTTTTGTTTCTTTACGTTTTTCCCCTCTTCATTTTACGTATCTTTGCGGTACTTACGCTACGAGGCTTAACCCAAATTCACTTGTTGCATGCGCTGAATAAGCAAAAAAAAAATAAAATAAATAAAAAAATACTAAAAAAAATGCTAAATAAAACCTCGCACAGAATCGAAGAAAACTGAACAGTTTTCGTTGTACTTTTGTCGCCGCCTTTCTATGGCTTTACGTTAATGCAATATGACTGGGGGACTGGGACTGGGTCAGGCCCAAGGCGGTTGCCCGACCCACTTCCAGTCCGTCTGGCACCCATCCAGACCTGTCCTAACCCCGCTTGCCTTAGTTGGGCTCCCCAACTCAAATTACAAATGCGTTGACAGCTCAGTTGTCACTAACTAAACTAAACAAAACGAATTCATCATCATCAACAAGCACCGTAATAACACCCCATAATAATCAGGTTGTGTTGGCCATACTTGGCCAGGAATCGCATAATCGTAAATTGATTATAAACCCATGAAAAACTCATTCTCGGTCTATTGAGTCGGATGCTCAACTTTTGTAATGCAAAAATTCACATTTGGTTAACATCAAAAGCGGCGTGAAAAATAAAACAAGATATTTAACTAGGCAAACGGATGCCGAATATGGCATACACTACACAGAGTAGAACGAATATTAAAACATTTTTTGAGTTTAAACTTTAAACATTATGTGAATATATGCTTACCTTTTTGGATAATATATGTTGTTCAAATTCTGTCTTAGCCCTCTTCTTTTTCTTTGTGCAAAAAAACCCGTTTCTGATAATTTATGGATATATTTTGTTTTTTTTAGAGTTATGAATTTTATAGTTTTTTCTATGTTCTTTAGATGTTATAAAATGTAATGCACATTGCGTATACACGATATGTAATTATATTTGAACAAGTTATCAATTCCAAAATTGATTATACGTATATACTCACAATAATAATCTCTTATATAGGTTGTTTGTTCTCAACTCCAAAGTCTTTGAACTAGCATAAAAAACTTTCTAAGCTTAAATAAAATCCTGTCATAAGATGACTTTAGTCTTATTTTTTATTGAAACAGTTCAAACAGTTGCATAACAGTTGTTAAGAGACCGATAACATGTTGCTGTAGATTTAACATAGTCTTAATTTAACATATGTTAAGTTACAATTGGGGTAGAAAACTAAATCTGTGCAGTAAATAGTCATATTCCGTATAGTTAATAAAATATTCAAGAATACGTTAAAGAAAATTATATTACTTTAATAATAAAGTTAACAAATCTCATCTGCCTTTGGTTACGAACAACATAAACAATTTTGACTGCTCCAATAAAAAAAAGTTCAAAATATAAATGAATACAAAAAACATTGTATCTTAAAACAAATTGCACTGAAATCAACAGCAAGATTGTTTAGGCGTTTCTATTTTGTTTTTTTTTTTTCAAGCGCTGACCAAAAAAGCAACATTTTATTGTTGTTGTTTTGGCTGTTCATAAATGGTCAGAAGAGGTTTGTTGTTGTTGTTTCTTATATTTATGCACACACACACACACTCACACGTCGAACTATACAAATAGCAGAGATTTGTTGTGTGTAAAGTGCGAAAAATGTATCGACTGTTAAAAATCCCCCACATCCACTTGACGCGTTAGTCTACGAAATGCGTGGGCTCCACCAAGGGTAGCCTCAACATGTTGTAGTTGTAGTTGTGCCTAAATTATAGATATATACATACATATTTTTATAAAACAACAACGACCTTGTTTTTATTTGGGCTTACGTGTGCGAGTGTCTTGTTGATGGAGTCCGCTTTTCCTGTGAAAAAAGTCCGTATATCTCACGGAATGAATAATGCGGCCGTAACTTAAAGTGCGAGAGTGCGGGCAAATGACCGATTAGAAATCACATCACTTTCATGTAGTTGTCTCGTTGGCTGTTGTTGTTGTTGTTTTGTTCCCGCAACATCAAAGCGGGCGCCAACAATTTAATATTGCCTGTTATTAATTGCCAGGGCTCACATGAGCAAGCCAAGTAGCTAAGTAGTCACGCGTACCAAGTATTAATCACACTTTTTGCTTAGATTTGGCGAGGGTCTTTAAGAAAATGTTTGTCTTATCATTTAACAAGTGCGCTGTGCATTAACATAATGCCAAAACTGTTAGCAATTGTTAACATGACTGCTGTGGCAGCTTAACAGAGCGATAGAATGATTTTGTTATGATGTGAATGTTAAGGTAAATGATAACATTTGGCATTTAAATCTATTAAAAGTTGTTAGCATGAATGTTGTGTTACATTTTACAAGGACTAAAGTTTGCATATGTTTGTTAAGTCACATGTTAGCATTTAACATGTGCAATGCGCATTAACATAATGCCAAAAATGGTTAAGAGTCAACATGGCTGATGTGAGAGATTAACTGCGCGTTAGAATGATTATGTTAGATTTGATAATGTCTTTAGATTACAATTAACATGTGTGATTCGCATTAACATAAAGGCAAATCTGTGAGCAGTATTTAACATGGCTGTTGGGGAGATTATCAGAGCTTTTGATTGATTCTGTTAGATTTTACAAAGTCTTAAGCTTACATGTAGTATCACAGACAATGTTAATAGATATCAGTAAAATTAAACACACACATTTGGAACTCTGTGTGGCGTTGAAATTCTTTAATATATATTATATTATTTTTATTTTTAACTGTTTATATACTCTATTAAAACTAGGGGCTTTTTATTGGATAAAAGTCAAGCTCTTGATCATTTCGTGATTCATTCATTTATGGATAAGTGTAAATTGTCACGTAAAGAAATGTTATTCATATTTAATCTACAGAAATATATTATTGAAATGTTTGACATAGTGTTTAAATTTCCAGAAAAAAGTTTACGACTAAAATCTAGTCAAACTTTTTAATCGTTAAATTATATTATATTAAATTAAGTTAATACTGATTTTTTTAAAATGATTTAATTTAGAAAAAACAAATTTGTATATATATCATGAGGCTCGCCCTAAGATTCTCTACATTTAACTTTTCTATACGTAGTATTATAATTCAACCGTTTAAGTAACCCTCGCTGCTTGACTTTGACACCCTCAACTAATGCCTATTTTTTTCTACTCTTTTCTCTTGCAGGTAAATGACAAGAAATGAAAAAAAAAAAACAACTGGAAAAAGATTATTTTTTTGTTGCGTTTATATTTATTTTTTTGTAAAAAGCATTTTCCAAAACGAAAACGAAATTGCGCCGACAACAAATGCTGCCAGTTGTTTATATCTTTAAGATACACACATATCTATAAGATAAGCAGCCAAGCAATTAATTTGTATCTGTAGCTGTGGCTGTATCTGTATCTGTATTGGTATTTGTATCTGCGAATGTATCTGCATTCGGAGCGTCGCGGCTCTCGCTGCATACCGAGCAAAAGCAAAAAAAAAAAAATATATAGAAACACATGCAAGGAAAATGATTTGTTTTTCCGTAATTTTTGCGCAAAAATGAAAAGCTTTCTAATCGCTTCGCTGCCTCAGCGTTTTCCATTGCAGTTTGCGCCCTGCCAGAAGCGCCTTGACATTTCCCAATTTCAATTCGTTCGCAGCGTGTCGCGCCTTTTTTTCTTTCCTTCTATCTATGTATCATTATATATGGAAATATATACATATACATATATATGGCATATACTTAAGCATAGATATATAATATCGCACATTTGACAGTTTGTCGCCGCGATTTTTGCGTCGCGCATTCGATTTGGAAAATGAATATATAAAAGTATACAGCAAGAAATTCGCATATTTTGTCAGTGCGCAAAGACAAAAGAAAGAAAAACAGAAAACCGCAAAAGAAACCCCATAGAAAATCGCTGGGAAAACTGTCGTCAGATGATTGAGCAATGCCTCGACTGAATCAATTGTAGGGCACAAAACCAAGTACACAAACATTTTTTCCTAGCATGGCACTCACTATGAACATGGTGTTTCTCAAGGATTTACGATCGCGTCTCAAAGGATATCTACACGTATGTACTCTATATATACACAGACATATATAAATCTATAATTGTGTGTGTGCGAGTCGAGTTAAACGCATTCCACTTGGAATTCTTGTTGTATAAGCTATTTACTTACATATGAATATGAATGTGAATATGAGTTTGAGTCGCAGATAGCACGCGCGAAATTTGCTTACTTGAGTCATGTAGTCCAATAAGCATACCCTATAATTGAAGTACGCAAACAAGGTGTATATTGTTTTTGCTTGTGCGTATGTAACATTTTGCCGAAGAGATCCTTGTGGACCTTTAGAGCATAAATAATATAATTTATTGAAAGAACAGCTTTACCAGCTTAACTAAGATATTACTGTCGAAAACAAGAGGAATAGGAAACTCGGAATGGCTCTAGAATGGAAAGTAAAACCATATTTAAGGTATGCTAAGCATACAGCAAAAGTAGGAATGGAAAACTTAATGTCCTTTTCAACCATCGAAAAAGCTGTCTACATAAAGTTTGTCATAATAAAATAAAAACCTATGAGCTTTCATTGCTCAAGGTAACATTCTTGTAGGGTATTACGAAATAGAACACTAATATTTTGTCATTTCTGTCATTTTATTTTGTATTCATTAGCTTTACAAAAAAGTAATCTTATTACAGGGTATCGCTCGGTAGTTCAGCTTTTGCTTTTGGGTAAATATATTATTAATTAAACGTGGGTTGCTTGCCGCAGATTCTCTGCTACCCCTCTATACGTATCTCTTGCTGTCTCTAGAAGTGCTCCTCATATTCTCTCAGCCCACACACACACACACAGAGAGACACACACACATACACTTGCAGAAAGACTGCGTCAAAAGAAAGCCACAAAATTCAGCCATTTACTGATGTCTCTCGCCACCCGCCGTCTTTCCTTGTCTCCTCTGTCTTCTCGCTATACACTTTTTGTTGTTGTTGTTGTTGTTGCTGCCACAACGCCTCCATTTCCATTTCCGTTTCATCTCATCATGGCCACCCCCTTCCGGCGCCCGGCCCCTGACTCCGCCCTGCCAGTCTCATAGTCTTGTCTCTCGGTTGTCCAATGCGACGCTTGCAATTTTTGCAACTTTCTCAGACAGCGGCTGTCATCATCATGTGGCCGCCCTATAGACGGGGCCTGGAACTGGAACTGGCAGAGGTAGAGGTAGTTGGGAGCATGCTTATACCTATATGTACCTATGCTGGTACACTCGTACTACTTACTGTGTGTATCTTTTATCTTTGCGTCTCTTGCGTCTCTTTTGTTGCACATCGCATTTCGCTATATCGCATATTATGCTGATTATTCAAGTATTCGTAAGTATGTTGTGTCAGTATGTTTTTTTTCATTTTTTCTTCTTTCCTTTTTTCGCAAGTATAAACTTTGGCTTTCTGCAATCGCGTTATGCAATTGCAATTCCCGGCGGGCCCCATTATCATCAAGATGTTTTTATAAAGAATGCGCCGTGTCGACGCCGCGACCGAGCCGCTATAATTTCACATACAAACTCGTAAAACATTTCCCAGGAGCCTTTTTATGATTTGTTTTTGCAATCGAATGCAAAAAGACACAAATTAAAGTGAAGCTTGCCATTGTGAGCCTAATGAAGTTATGAGCGCCAAGATATATGGCTAACAAATGAATGTCTCAATTAGTTAAAGTTCACTTAGGGAAGAAATAATTGCATTTTCATTATTTTGAGCGGCAATTTTAACTAAATAGATGTAATTTAGACATTGTTCAGATAATGGAAACTAATAATTAGTTATACTTTACAATATATTTGAGTTTTTACTAGTTAGTTTTTATACCCTTGCAGAGGGTATTATAATTTTGTCGTGAAATGTGTAACGCATAGAAGGAGACATCTCCGACCCCATAAAGTATATATATTCTTGATCAGTATCAACAGCCGAGTTGATATAGCCATGTCCGTCTGTCCGTCTGTCCGTCTGTCCGTCTGTCCGTCTGTCTGTTTCTATGCGAACTAGTCTCTCAGTTTTAAAGCTATCTTTATGAAACTTTGCAGAATTCCCTCTTTCTGTTGCACGCAGCTCATATGTCAAAACCAGCTGGATCGGACCACTATATCATATAGCTGCCATAGGAACGATCGGTCGAAAAGTAGGTTCTTGTATGAAAAACATTTTTGTTTATAAAGTTATCTTGACTAAACTTTGTATTTATTAGTTTTACTACGCTCCCCATATATATGCAAAATCCTATTAAGATCGGGCAACTATATCATATAGCTGCCATAGGAACGATCGGTCGAAAATTAAGTTTTTGTATGGAACATTTTTATGTTTTTCAAGATATCTTGACCAAACTCGGTATTTATTAGTTTTACTAGGCTCCCCATATATATGCAAAATCCTATTAAGATCGGACCACTATATCATATAGCTGCCATAGGAAAGATCGGTCGAAAATTAAGTTTTTGTATAGAAAATTTTTATGTGTTTCAAGATATCTTAACCAAACTCGGTATTTATTAGTTTTACTACGGTCCCCATATATATGCAAAATTCTATTAAGATCGGACAACTATATCATATAGCTGCCATAGGAACGATCAGTCGAAAATTATGCTGTTGTATGGAATTTTTTTGTTTTTCAAGATATCTTGACCAAACTCGGCATTTATTAGTTTTACTATGCTCCCTCCACTTATGCAAAATCTTATTCACATCGGGCAACTATATCATATAGCTGCCATAGGAACGATCGGTCGAAAATTAAGTTGTTGTATGGAAACCTGTTTTGTTTTTCAAGATATCTTAACCATACTCGGCATTAACTATTTTCCCTGTGCTTCTTAGATACGGGCAAAGCACTATGAGCATTTTGAAAAGGTTGGGTCTGCAAGGGTATTAAATCTTCGGTGTGCCGAAGATAGCACTTCTTTCTCGTTTTTTATGCGCCAGAAAATCTTATATAATCATTTTTTGCTTAGCTTCAATAACGCCATGCAATAGCACATGACCCCGTTTGATGTAAAAAATATACATATATATACTTTTTGAAATGTGTAACGCATAGAAGAAGACATCTCCGACCCCATATAGTATATATATTCATGATCAGTATCAACAGCCGAGCTGATATAGCCATGTCCGTCTGTCCAGCTTTCCGTCTGTCTGTTTCTATGCGAACTAGTCTCTCAGTTTTTAAGCTATCTTTATGAAACTTTGCAGAAGTCCCTCTTCCTGCTGCTCGCAGTTCATATGTCAAAACCAGCTGGATCGGACCACTATATCATATAGCTGCCATAGGAAGGATCTGTCGAAAAGTAGGTTCTTGTATGAAAAACATTTTTGTTTCTAAAGATATCTTAATCAAACTCGTCATTTATTAGTTTTACTATGCTCCTCATATATATGCAAAATCCTATTGAGATCGGACCACTATATTATATAGCTGCCATAGGAACGATCAGTCGAAAATTAAGTTGTTGTATGGAAAACTTTTTTGTTTTTCAAGACATCTTAACCATACTCGGCATTAACTTTTTTCCCTGTGCTTCTTAGATATGAACATTATGAAAACGTTGGGTCTGCAAGGGTATTAAATCTTCGGCTATCCGAAGATAGCCCTTCCTTCTCGTTTAATATTTGTGGCATCTATTATAATTTTTAATTTGTACAATAGTTTTTTGTCCATTTGAGGTATTAATATTTGTCATAATTTTCGTAAATCTGAACTGATTTGATAAAAATTAAAATAATGCCAAATCAATAGATATACCAACATATATAATTTAGGAAATATTAAACTTGATAATACGAGAAATGGGATCAAAATGGCGAATATAATCTTCCAAAAATAACTTTTCGACACACCGAAGACCTAATATCCTTATAGACATTAGAATACTCTTAACTAGGTCATAAAAAAAACATTGCCTTCGAAAAGTAATCCATTTCGTTATAAGGATCCTCAAAAAGATTTGAAAGGTTTGAAAGACAAAATATATCGGTTTCATCAAACACTGGAACTAAAAATTTAATTCTGTTGCATTCTGTAATTTGTCAGCTTGCTCTATAGATATTAATAAAAACTGTCTTAGGTTATTTTTCCACCTGATGGAATTTATTAGGCGGCCCAAGCATCATAGTTGTAATAATATTTATATTTTAGGTCGAACATTAATTTAATAGTTCTCATTGTAATAATTATTATTTATTTTTCTTTTACAACTCTTTCAACTAAAAGGCAGCATTTACAAAAAATCAATAATTCTTTATAATAACTTTATGTAATTATACTTTTTTTTTTGCAATCAATCTGATGGACCTTTGCTTTATTTTTAAATATTTATTTAAAAATAAACTAAAGGTGTGTGTTCAAGGTGGTACGAGTTAATCTTAATAAACAACGCGCATCTTAAGGCAAATAAACTGTAAAATAATAATAAATAGCCGGACTAAGTCAGGCAATATCCGCTAGTACTTGTACTAATTGAAGCATAGCATCTACATTGTTATATAGTTTATCTATAAGTATAGGGTTATAAAACTACCATTAGTAAAGTATGTTTTTATACCCTGCATCCATTGAAAGCGGATAAAAAAGGGGCATTATGTTTTGGTGCAAATGTGTGTAATAGGCAGAAGGAAGCATCTCAGACTCCATAAAGTTTATATATTCTTGATGTCCGTCCGTCCGAGTGAACTATAGCCGAGATTTGAAATGTAGACTATATATATTCTCTTGTACCATATACTGAATACGCGGATCGAGCTTATTATTTAATCTGTCGATTTGTCTCCCAGTTTATATACGACCGATAAAAAGTAGATTTTGATACAAGCTTTTTAAGCGTAACTCGCATATAAAAGTGTTAGATACACCAAAGTGGGTAAAGGATAGACATATCTAGAATATTTCACTCTTGAGATAGCTCCTCCCTTTCTCCACAAAATTGAAAAAAATAAAAAACTTTTGAAGCAATAACGCTTTTGTAGAACGCATTTCGCAAAGCGAGGATATTAGTAAAGACAGCTCGACGCGGGTTTCAGGGTATTTCCGAGTCGGCCACTCCCAGCTAGAGCAGCTTTGTTTTATTTATGTTTTCATAATCTCCCAAGTGGTTAGCTCAATCATTTCAAGGTATTGACTATTGCCAGATAATTGCGTGGATATATGTACATCGCCGCCTGATAATAGCCAAGCAGGCGATGTAACGGCCAAATGCAATCGATGTCTGTTGATGCGGTCAGTCAGCTGCGTTTTGTGTTATCAACTGAAAACCAGGCCGAAACCAGTTGCCAGCTTCGTGAGTCACTTCGTTAAGTAACTTCGTAATAAATCGTTTGACTTCGCCCACCCACGAGGTGTGCCACAAGAGTGTGTGTGTGTGTGTGTGTGTGCATTCGGTTCGGGTCGATGGGCACATTTATTACACCTGGGGAAATGACGTGAACATCACTTCAAGTTCGTTAGTTGCGGCGTGCGGGCAGCTATAAAATAGTGTTTGCAACAAGTTGCAGGCTCAAGGCGATTTGTTAATGTGAAATTTCTATACGATAAAAATAAATATAACAATATATGGTCTCTGTATAAAATATCAGGCTAAGCATGTGATAAAACTAAGCCCTGCGCATTTTTTTTACATATTTTAAAGTGTGACCGTGTGTGTGCGTGTGTGTGCATGTGTGTGCCTGTGCTCGTGTGTGTGTGTGTATTTCGAGTGGATAAACAAACGTTCTGTCTTCAAATTTGTGTTTAGTTTCTTGGCTTTCGGGCTTATCATAGGGCCACACGGCCACAGCAAATGCCGATAAGAAAACGTTGCGCAGTCTACGCCGTCCCTGGCACTCGTCTTATAACTTTTAATTATAAGAGTTTTTACGAAGCAACTGTTTCCACGTTTTGCTCTTTTTAGAACGTGTCCAGACAATCAATCAAATTTATATGAGTACAGCCAAATATATGGCAATGTTATATTCAATTAGAGTCCAATAAGTCTTTTGGCTTTTGCCGCCCCTATTGTCTCGGTTAATTTTCGCTTTCTACATTTGGCTGGTTCGGGGAGTTCGAGAGTTGGAGAAATTCTTATGCATATTCATGGCTAACAAATATGGCCAACTGTCAGCTGCTCTACGACGGCCTTATTGGGCTAATTGGCATGAGTCAAGTTCAGTTTTTACAACAAACAGCTCCCAGTTGCCTTTCGTTAATGCAAATTCGCGACGCTTTTGACTTAAAAGCAGTCAACGTATTCCATGGAATTCAATATGCCGCAAACAGAACTCTGTCTACAGTTGATAATAATATTATAATAACAACAATAATAACAATAACAATAACAATTGCCGTCGCTTACTTTGTAAGTTTATAAGCAAATAACCAAAGTAAACAAAGTCTAAAAATTTATAAACTAAGTTTCCTGTGTATGTGTGTATATATTTATGCTTTTTAGCAGTCATGCGATATATAGTTTCTTTATCGGGCCTTTACAGACGTGCGTACATATTTATGGTGCCATGTTGTGCTTACTTGTGTCTGACTTTTAGTTTTTATGATATAAACAAAATAGTTTTCATTTAGACAAATTTCAGATAAAAGAGCTCTGGTTAGCTTAGCTTCAAGTTTCTTTTATTGTATAACAAGTATTTACCTTTAGCATTATACAATATATGTTGCTTATGTTTAGAATGTATTGTTAAGGTTCTTGGAATTTTTTTTTAAAGAAAAAGTATTTGGTAAATCTTATTTTTGTTATCAACAATCAACAACTGCTCTAGAAATCAATATACCCATTAAATTCGAGCTAATTTTTCCATAAACGCTGTGAAGCTGGCCATGTTAATTATTATACATTTAAATCGATTTGCAATTGCATTTATTAGGACTTTCGGCTATTTATACCTTTGTAGAGGGTATTATTATGTTGTAACTAAATGTGTAACGCATAAGAAGACAATTCCGACCCCATAAGTTATATATATTCTAGATCTTGCCATGTCCGTCTGTCTGTTTCTATGCAAACTCGTCTATAGCTGCCATAGGAAAGATTGCTCGATAAGTAAGTTTCTTTTATGGCAAATAATTCTGTTTTTCAAAATATTTTCATCAAACTCAGCATTTACAAGCTTCACTATTCTCACATATCTACAAATGTGAAATGTTGGAAAGAGTATTAAATCTTCGGCGTGTCGAAGATATCCTTACTTTCTCATTATGGTTTATACTACATTGTTTAAAATTGTCGCTTTAATCTTCCAATTTAATCATCAAATTTAATTTAAGAAGTAAAGTGTGACCAGCTTCCTTTTAACTGTTGTTAACAACTACATTCTATCGATAAACTTTCCCTCTGAATTATCGATTTAGCTAATTGATTACTTTTCGTGCATTTCAAAAATGTGACCAAATGGTCTAATTTTCAAATGTTGCTGCGACTTGCTTTTGCTTAGAAAGTCGCCAATTATTGCTTTCAGTGCAACTTGTAATTGAAACTGGCAAAGCTGTCCACACTTTCAATAAGTATTCTTGGCAACTACAAATTGCTTTAACTGAACGAGAGACTACTTGAAATGTTTTGCAAAGTTTTCAATGCTAAACTTGAATAGCAGCCAAATTGAATGCGCCGTGAAAGTTGAGTCAGGAGTTGTTTGCATTTGAAATTGATTAGAACTTTTAATTTGCATTATAATTGTTGCTGCACAGATACCAGATCGGAAATGTTTAGAAACGAGCACGAGAAATTTCTTTATCAATTGTGTTAACTTTCTTATATCGCTTCAATGCGATGACGATGACATGACAATTTAGAACCAGTCACAACCAACTTGTTTTAGTTCTTTTTTGTCGTTGTTATAGTTGTTGTTGTTGCTGTTGTTGTATTTCCTCTCTCTTTTCTTAACAATATCTTGTACATTTTCTTGATAACTCGCAGCTCTCGTGAGTCGTGTGAAAAGGCGCGTCACAAGTTGTCTAATTACCATGAACTGGTCGCAAGCTTAAACAGCCCGAAAAGAAAAGAAACACAAAACGTAATCAAATTGAAATTCGAGCGAAAAACCCAAAACGAATAACCCTCTGAAAATGTCAAGTTTGGTAAAGAGAATACGCAGCATGTTGGTTTCGCAGCCCAAAAGCGAGTCCCCAAACATATCCAATGAGGACTTTAAGTCGAGCCGAGATGCCAACTCGCGCAAATGTAATACACTGCCACGCAACTATAGTGGCGCACAAAAGTCTTCGATCAGACGGCGAGCGAGTGTCTCGAGACTGTGGAATCGTATCGTCTCGAATTTTGAGTCTTCCAATGGGGGAGTATTTTACACAGACACGGTAAATGGTTAAACGTTAAACTAAATTCACAGCCAGTCAAACGATTTTTAATCCCAATTCAAGCATATTCTAACTTATTTAACCATTTTCTATCTCTATTCTTGCAGGGCGAATATATAAAACATCCAGTTCTATACGAGCTCAGTCATAAATATGGCTTCACAGAGAACCTGCCCGAGAGCTGTATGTCCATACGCCTCGAGGAGATCAAGGAGGCCATACGGCGCGAGATACGCAAAGAGCTGAAGATTAAAGAGGGCGCCGAAAAGTTGCGCGAGGTCGCCAAGGATCGCCGTTCGCTCAGCGATGTCGCCGTGCTGGTCAAGAAGAGCAAAAGCAAACTGGCCGAGCTCAAGTCGGAGCTGCAGGAACTCGAAAGTCAAATACTGCTAACATCCGCCAATACGGCGGTCAATAGCAATGGTCAAGGTAAGCACAAAAATATTGCCCAACCTAAGATTATGTAACTCAAGCCAACTTTCCCAACTGTCGCTTCTTTTACTCCGTTTTTTCTTGTTACCACTGCCCTCTTAAAAACAAATCGTTAAAAGTATCTCAAAAGTAACTTTAAGTATCGTTTTACGAGCGTTTGTCACGCAAACCTGTCAACTGTCTCGTTATGCATCTATCTATATACATTTGTATCTTTGTCGCGCTTTGCGTGTTCTCTTACATTACCCAGGCGCGAAATACTTGTGCGTTTATCGTTTGGGCTGGTATCTATAACAAAACACTTGCTTAGTGTCAGGTTATTTTTATTGTGCCATACCCTGTACTTATCAGAATTGGATGTCAGCGAGGGTATATGAATGCGTGTAAGCATCAAAAAAGGGATATTTGTGTTAAATTGTTTGTCTTAATACCTCAAAGTATCTCACAGTTGGGATAAGCAAAGTTTGGATGGATGTTTGGATAAAGAAATTTCAAGGTTTCCCTAATAAATCAATAAATAAACCATATACATATGTGCCTAGGTATATATGTATGTCCTGAAGATGGGCATTTTATTCTCCCACTTTTTCCAACTAACTACTCAGATGAGAACTTTTTATATATGTATTTTCTAGTAGAGCACTCCCAACTAGAGCAGGCTTTTTAATTTTTGTTGTATTTTCATTTTGTTTTCTTTTCAACTATTGACACAAGTGTCTTGAAATATTTAGCTGAATGTGACTGATCAGCGCTTCGGGTTTGTTCTACTGTCTCGCAGTTGTATCTGCTTCCGTGTTTGGTTCATGCCACCAGCTGCAGCCAGCGGCATGCATCTCAGTAGATTTCAACATCATCATTATCTTTATCATCATCAGCTGCGTCGTGAAGATCTTTAGCATCTGTGTTGAAAGCTTCATGGGTTTACATCTGCTCAATTGATTGACATGTTTGACAGCAGCTGCCAGCAAAGTGCAACAAACATATCTTAGCTGGTTTTAGTTTTGGTTTATATGCTGTTGGTGCAGCATAGATTAGCATTCGAGTTGGCCGGAAATTGTTGATAGAATGTAGATTTAAATATTCGCTTGATAAATAAACTATGGGAAAATTCTATCCGAGATCTGAATTAATGTTTATATCTTACATTAAGTCAAATTATTTATTTTGTTTAAAAAAGGCAGCTTGGTAGTTTTCTTAACATTTAAGGAACTCTTTCAATTTATTTAGATACATTTTCTGATGCTTTAGGTAATATTCAGTAGAGAAAATGTTTGTACGATTTGAATATGATATGATATATGATATCATTTGATTGTGATATGAAACTGACGTATTTTTAGTGTAAAGTCCGCAGTCTTTTCTTAATTTCCCTATATCTTTAGACCAACACTCGGCGATGCAAAGTCAGTCCAGTATCGGAGCTCGTAGTATCGATATTTTCTTTACAATCCCTACATCTATAAAACTGGCTTATTTCTATATCGGAACATCTCTTTAATCTAATACAGCAACTGCTCTTCAGGAATAAGTAAGCGAAAGGTTCTACCTGGGAATTAGCATGTTCTTCTTTATTAACTCTGATTAGGAGTCATATAAACCAGTTGAGATATCAAGCAATATATATTTTTCTGTACGAAGCATGATTAGATCAGGATATATTATTCAGACATATTCTAAAAATGTTTTTATCTGTTTTGAATTTATATAGATTTGCATTATGCAATGAATACCTTATTTAATTCGTATTCCCTTTACATAAATATGTATATTTAAGATAATAGATATTAAAATTGTATTCTCTATTATTTATTTCATTGTTCTAGACCTCATAAAAGCTGCAGATATTTATTCATGTTTCGCATGTCACCTTGTCATTTCCCGCGCTTGCCACAACTGTTGCACAGCAGCCACTTCCACCCCTTCCGGCCCCCTTGCTGCATTTTAATTCAAGTGGTCGTGTGCAATCAGATTAAACTGTAAATAAAGCGTGTCAAATAGCGCACGTGGGTGTCCGCAGCTGTCAGTCAAGTGAGGCGACCTGTGGACGTTGTTCCGAGTTTATCACAGTAATAGACGTGTTGACGCTTAAGTGACCCTTGAACTTTGACAGCATGTGGCTAAATGGGGCATTAGGTTAAACGATTTGACCCCCCCTCAAGAAGCTGACCTGTGCGGAAAACTGAAGCCAAGGGCAACTATTAAAAGCAAAGTGTAAAATTAAGGCATGAAAGTCATAAACAAAACAATCAGATACGTTGTAACTAGTGAAGTACAAAAGGGAAAGATATTCGACGGGAAGATACCCTATAACTAGAACTTGTATATAGAGCATATATGCATAGGTACTTGAGCCATGACCAATACACACTCTTAAGCCAGCTAAATATAGGTTATACACTTATTGATTGTTTTTATTTTTTGACTAAAACTCAGTTGTTTCGTCCTAGCCCGATATTCCCACCCCTCTCACCCCCATATAGAGAGCTAATGTACCCCTTCGTACCGATCATTGCTCCTGATGCACCCAACTACAGGGTATATATATAAGCTTATTTGTAATTCATACGCTTTCTATATCTAATTGGCTTTGGCTATGCTGTCAGTCAATATACCCGCTTATGACCCAACTACAGGGTATACACTTTTTTATAGTCCTACACATTCCAATAAAATCCAAAAAAAAAAACTCATTTTAAATATTTCGTATCATGTTTACAGAATCGATTGCCTTCAGCCTTGATGGCAGCGGCGTTGCCCAGCTCGGCGGAGCTGTTGGCGGCATGGGCGGGAACAATGCGATGGCTGGCGGCGGTAGTGGACCGGCGACGGCCAATGACAAGGTGCTGGCCTCGCTGGAGAAGCAGCTGCAGATCGAGATGAAGGTGAAGGCGGGCGCCGAGAACATGATACAATCGCTGGGCATTGGCTGCGACAAGAAGCTGCTCGCCGAGGCGCACCAAATGCTGGCGGACTCGAAAGCCAAGATTGAGTTTTTGCGCTTGCGCATCATCAAAGTCAAACAGAATCGCGAGCAGGCGGATCGCCTGAAGGCCGCACTCCAGCTAACAGATGAGCATGGTGTCCTGATAGCGGGCGGTGGCACTGGTATCGGCAGCATGCAG
Source organism: Drosophila montana (assembly GCF_035044405.1). Taxonomy (NCBI): domain Eukaryota; kingdom Metazoa; phylum Arthropoda; class Insecta; order Diptera; family Drosophilidae; genus Drosophila; species Drosophila montana. Next base: position 1,782,671 of record NW_026998080.1, read on the forward strand.
CCGCAGAGCCTGGAGACAACGCTGGAGGAGCGCATCGAGGAGCTGCGTCATCGGTTGCGCATCGAGGCAGCGGTCGTTGATGGAGCCAAGAATGTCATACGCACGCTGCAGACGGCGAATCGTGCGCCAGACAAGAAGGCGCTGCAGGAGGTGAGTGGGCGACAGATTTTTATTTTTTTTACCTTTCTGCTACTAAGCGTTAATTAGATTAACCTAAATTCTTAGAGCTGGCCGCGGGCCAGGTAAGCGGGTACGCGCGCGAACGGGCGGGCCATACGCTCGGCCTGCCCCCTAGTTAAAAAAGAGTGAGAGAGAGAGAGTCGACATTTGTGGCGTGTGCCACACGGCGTATGATTCATGTGCACATGCGTTGCGTATACGCGCCGTTTGCCTTAAGGCAATGCGCAGCAATCCAAGCAAAGAAAAAAAAAACAGAAAAAAACAAAACGAGGCTAATTACGCGGCTGTTGAAAATATTTCAATTTTTTCCTGCGTTTCTTTTGTCGTTCTTTATGCTTTTCATACTCTTGTACCATGAAATGTGTAACGCATAAATTGGGGCGTATCCGACCCCATAAAGTATGTATATTCCTGATCAGTATCAATAAGAGAGGCGCTTCTGTGCTAACTAGTCTCTCATTTTTAAAACTTTTGTCATGAAACTTTGCATAGATACGTCTTTAAGTAAAAGTTTAAGTCGGAATCGACGGGAACGAACCTTTAAGAATATTATGTAGACGACGTAGATACGCTTGTTTAACACCAAAGATGTTGTCCAAACTTATCATTTGCGAGATTTAATTAATATCGGTCTACTATATTCTTGGGCTCTAAAGGAAGAATCCTTTGAATAACCTATTTTCTTTTGAGCACATTTCTGTTTCTTAAGATTTATTGATCAAAGTCTCCATATATGCCAAACTGCACTACTATGCCAAATAGCACCCATTAGAACAATTAGTCGGAAATTAGGCTTTCGTATTTAATCGTTTCCTAGCCACTTGTCTACAAGGGTATTTATTTTCGGCGTGGCGATGAAAGCCGCTCTATCTTGCTTTTGTGTGTGTGTCTTTTAAGTGCTAACTGTCGCCTCATTAATTTACTGGCGAGTTCGCTTGCAAAATATGCTCGAAAATATGCACAGTATTTCAAAATGACATTTGGCCATGGACACGAGAGGCCCTACGCTTAGTGTAGTGTGGGTATATGCATTTTCTTAAGAGGTTTGAGTAAAATGGGAAGGAATGCAGAAATTGTCTGTTTGTTTATTGGTATTTTGTTGACCTACTAAATTCACTGAAAGTTTCTACGCCCTACAGTTAGTGTAGTGTGGGTATATGCATTTTCTTAAGCGGTTTGGGCAAAAGGGAAAATAATAAAGAATTTAGTTGTAGGCATTAGCAGTTTCTTAAGTTGGGTCAAAGCTTGAACATTCCAGAAATATTATTATTATACGCTGTTAACAAGTTTGAAAAGAGTTTATTGGCTTTCACCACTGTGCGTTTATCTATTTATCCGTGTTAATTGGAATTACCAATTATTTATACGTTTTATTTATACTATTCTACTTAATTTAAATCTTTTACGAGCATTTAAAGTACACAGCCTTCTTTATGTAGTCTACTGCAATACATTTCCTAGAGTATTCAAGCTTCTACAGTCTCTTGACGATTCCCCAATGCCACCTAGTTAATTTCACAATGTTTCCGACTTCCTGTCGCGTGGACAAATGGAATGTCTTGTCCGTGCTTGTGATTTATTCGTACAGCTGATGTTGTGGCTTGTTTTCTTTTCGTTTCCTTCTTTTTTTCTTTTGACTCCAATATAAGCTGCCCCCTATTGTATTATATGTACCAAAAACAAAAAAAGAGCGAATGTGGCCGGCCTATATAGAGCATACGTGTTCCATTCTATTTGCAGTGCGTATTTATTTGTTTTAAGATGCGACCGAGCGAGGGTGGGCGGCATGAAAATTCTGGCCGAAGTGCAGTTTTTGACAACAACAGATGCAAGCAAGGGGGGCAGGGGGCAGGGGGCCAATTGGTCGACAGATGTTTCTCCGAATGTTTCCTGGGCGATAAACAAAGGCAACAGCCAAATGCCCTTTGCTCGTTTTCGTGTGTTTGCTAAACATTAATAGAACTATGCTGAACACATACATATATGCATATAGAGTTTCTACGATCTATATCTATATATTTTCATGTATGTATATATGTGTCAATATGTTCGTGAAGAGAGCGCAGCCAAATTCTGTTTGTGTTCTGCCTGCTGCTCGTTTGAAAGCGGAAAAATTGTTTCTCTAGCGAATTTTCACGCATTTCAGTTTGAGTTCTGTTGCCGTTTGGGCTACGTGCGCGTGTTGTTGCGTTTTCTTTCTTTTTGTTTGCCGCGTGTCGTCTTTTATTTTTTGTTTAATTTTTTTTTTTTTAATTTTTTTAAAATAATTTTTAATTATTTTTCTTGGTTTGCGGCGCTTTTAGTGCATATTTTTTTGTCGGCTTAAAACTTTATGCATATGTAATTAAAAGAGACCGTCGCATAAACTATAAACGCTTAACACACGCACAACCATAGGCACACACACACATACACATGCACGACGTCACTCGAATTCCAGGCATTAAAAAGAAACATTACGCATACGCAGCGTGTTTCAAGTTTTTTAACTTCTTTTCTTTATTCCATTTAATAAAAAAATTGCGTAATTTTTTTTTTCTGTTTCAATTTTTTTCGCCTTGTTTTCGAGCTGCATTTTATTTTCGTGCGTGGTTTACGCGATTTGGCTTTTGGGGTCATATTGCGATTTTTAGTATTTTACAACAACTAAAACAGCAACAATAAATGGCGAGAGAATTTATAAATAAATGCACATAAAATTAGAAACACAATTTTACATGCCAAGTGGAAGAAAAAAAACAACAAAAAAAAAACAACATATATAAAATCGAAAGTGTTTTTGTGCGTGGCTGATTGAAGCTAAAAATAAAAAATTAAAATAAAAACCAAGAAATAAGAACAAAATAATAAAAGATCATAATAGAACGTATCAAAAGGCCACAAATAACAATATAAATCGCCCACGAAACGAGGGCAGCTTAATAGGTGCAATTCAAATGGAATAGAAATTAATTAAAGATAGTAATCCGTGTCTTTAAAAGAATACAAATAAATTAATAGAAATATATGAAGTGGAAAAGTATTTAAAAGATTCAAAAGGCCTTTAGGTTTCTCACAGAACTAAAAGGCGGCTTTTAGTTTCGAATGAGCTTTCAGTTTTTAAGATTTAGTTTTCTATAAAAATCAGGTATAAAAATAATTAAAATAAAATTACTTAAATTAGTTTTCAGTTTGCTCAATAAATTATACAATTTCTGCTGCTTTATTTCTTTTCGATATGTCTTTTGATTGAAAATTGAAAATTCGTTTTTCTTTTCGTTTATTTTAAAATTTGATGATTCAGATAGCAATATGTACGTCATATGCAGCCAATTATTAGGAACCATAAATTGTATGCTAGAAATTGTCTATGATGTTTATTTTTAAACCTCAAATATGCATTTTTTTTCTTTTCGATTTTAATTAGCCGTCAGAAATGATCAGCTTATTAAATATTTCATCTTTTGCTTTACCAAAGCTTTTAAACCATTTGCTAGTTTCAAAAGCATGGAACATATAATAAGAGTTTAATCGTTGAGCTGGGAGGTTATAATAAAAAAAGAGTTGAATATCTGTAAGAAATTTGCCGAACTATTTGAAAATATATAAGTCCGGCAAATTTCTATTATGAGGGGATGAAGTATGTCAGTTTAATTATAGATCTTGGAGTTTCTTATAAAGAAAGCAAATGAATATATCAATATAATATAGCAAATGAATATATCAGCTGAATCCTAGATCTTATGAACATTGAGGAAAATCAATATGATTCGGGATTATTAAAAAAAAAAACGTTTTATGAAAAGTTTACCTTCTATGGAACCGCCCTCGCGAAGCTTTTGTGTGTGTGCGTGTGCGTTTATGTTTGCCAAACTATCAAGAGCAACGATTTGTTGTGTATTTTTAGCTTAATCTAGAAGAATTTATAAAAAATTATAAAAACTATATGCCGCGTATCTGTGCAGATCGTGTGTTGTATATAGAAATTGAGCGGTACCTTGAGGCAACGTGAAAAAAGAAAACATGTGTGCCTAAAAGGTGGGGCCAGCGTCATGAGCAGCAGCATCAATCGCGGAGCGGAGGGTGATCAGCCCCCGCAGCCGCCGCAGCCGCCGTTGCCTCATGAGCTGACCGCCGAGTGGACAGTGCGTGCACAGCTGACATTCGCGCGGGCGGGCGGTGAGCCAGTGCAGCGGGAGTTTAGCGCGCAGGAGCCACTGCATCCGGTGCGTGTCGTGTACAAGTTGTGCACGCCAGCCGCAGAGGAGCACGAAACAGAGCCGGAGAAGGTAAGCAACTAATTGAAATTTGTAGAATTAAGAAAATGAGGCAAGAGTTAACGACATCAAATCTTAGGCAACGGCTGCGACAAGCTTTCGCAGCACCAATTCCTCGGCCACAACCTATGCGGATTCGGCATTTGGCAGTCCGCAGGCCTCGCGACACATACAGCCAACGGGTGAGGCGACGCCCGGCGGCGGGATTACCGCTCAGATGTGCGGCACGCGTTGCCGCAGCACCTGCAACATTGTTGTCTCCGCCGTGGCGGATTTTCTGCCGCAGCAGCAACAGCTGGAGGCGGCACTCAATGAGCCCTTTGTCTATCACAGCAAGGTGCATGCGCAGCAGCTGCGCGATGCCTGCTCACAGACCAGCGATTCGGAGGAGCGGCAGCAGCGTCGGCCCGCCTATGAACAGCGACGGGCCACGACCGAGGGGCTCATGAATTTTGCCAACAGGCGTCATGCGGAGGAGGCGAACACCTATGTGGTAAGCGGGAGTCCCTACAGCTTAACTCTTGTGTGACTAATCAGCGTCATTTTGCAGCCAACCTACTCGCCCACGCCGACGCCTGTTACGCCCTCGTCCACATTCAAGTCGGCCTCGATGTCGCGCATACCGCCGCTGTCAGCGGCTACGTCTCAGTCGACGCCCCGACTGCCTAATCAGGGCGAGAAAAAGCCGCGCACCGTGCACATTGATGTCTATTGCACGGGCTCCGAGGAGGATGAGGAACAGGCGGATGGCGAGGCCTCTAGCTCCGACACGGACAACAATAATGAGCACCATATGTACGATCTGGACTCCAATTCGACGCCACAAACGGTGCTGGACAATGAGCAGATGCTGTTGCGGCATCAGCGCATCTCGGGCGCCGCTCTGCCGCGTCGCCTGGCACAGAAGTCGCCGTTGCCATCCTCGAAGCAGCAGCAGCAACAGCAGAAGCTCAATTTGGGTCATGCCATAACCAAGTGCAGCACCGTCGAGGAGGTCAGCGAGTCCAAGCAGCTGCTGTTCCGCAAGCACATCGGGGATCAGCGTGCCGCCAAGCTGGCAAATCTGCGTCAGAAATATATGCGCCAACCGAGCGATGAGACGCAAAGCAGCGGCGCGTATCCCAATTCCTCACGCTCGACTGTGGCACGCGATGCCACCTGCAGCAGCGTGTCTAGCGTATTGGCTGGCGACTGTGTGGACACCTCGTGGAAGGACACAGATGAGGTGGATACATCCGGCCATGCTGCATTTGCAACGCTCACCAAATCCGACAGCTTTGACTATGAGAACTCGCTAGATCGCGTGCGCATCCGGCAAATGGAGCGGCTCTGGTCAAGGCAACACTCCGCAGAGCAGCTGCCGCACCATCACCAGCAGCAGCAGCATCACCAGCAGCATCAGCAGCAGACACTGCCGCTGGGTTCCACCTCGCCGCATCCGCCGCTGACAACCATAACGGAGGTGCGTTCGCAGCGTGGCTCGTTCCAGCGCAGCGATACGCTGCCCTCCGAATCGGATGGCTTCTCGGAGAGCAATGTGGGCTACAATACCTATCCAGGCCGGCAGCTGCAGCAGCTGTCGCATGCTGCACGCAACCGACCAGGTTTTCTGCAATTCTTTGGTCCGCCCGCAAGTCCTGAGCCGCCGCAGTCAGCGCCAGTTTTAGCTGCACCTGCTGCGGCCGCAGGCATGGATCCGTTCAGGCGTCTGCATCCTGGGTATCGTTGGAAGAGCGAAGCGCGCGATAATCTCAGCGTACAGGCAGCGCCTGGTTCGCCCTCCTCGGAGCGCAGCTCACCGCAGCTGCTTTCGACGGCCAGCACCGTGCTGCGCTGCGGCAGCGAGGCACCACCCAGCACCACATCGGCCACCACCTTTGGGCACTCCGTGGAGCCCTCGCCGCTGCCCGCGCGTCGCTTTCAGATCTCACGCGATAGTCCGAGCTTGGTCAGCGAGGCCTCCACCGTTGTCTCTGGCTATACGCACGAGCATCTGGAGAAGGCGCGTCGCTTCGGCAATGTGGTTGCCATGCGCAAGCCGGGCCATCACGTGGGACCCACCAAGAATCCCAACTGCCAGTGCGAGAGTTGCCAGCGCTGGCTGGCCGAACGTTTCCAGCTGCGCGGACGCGCCTTCTCTTTGGGGGAGCGCCCAATGCTGCGACGACCGCAGCCTTAGTTGGATTAGCTTTAGGAATTGAATATTTCAAAGAAAACCATGGCAGAGTCTGAAATATGTTACGAGAGAGATTAATGTAAATGTCCGTCTGCTTGTGATTTAATAAGAATTCTTTTAGAAACGATTTAACTCATTAGAAGCTATACTTAAGAAGAAAAAGAGAATGAAAGTTCTTCGATAAGTTTATCTTCGGAAAAGAAAATATAAGAAATCCCTCGAATCCGTTTTATTTCTCGAAGTGCAATAATGAGTTTCTCATTCGAAATGCATTCATTTAAAATCAAATTAAAATAATTTAAATATATACATAATTAAATAAAATAACTTTTATACATCTTTACTAAAATATTTGTTATTAAAATGTTAGGTTCTGACATTTTAGCATTTTAAACAATTTTTCGTGGAGTATTTATATTAAGGAATTTCTCAGCTAGCTTTTACGAAGCAAAAGATAACACATATATTTTTTTCAAGCTTTATAATTAGTCTATGATCTTCTTCTATATATTTTTCTCAGACAGATTTTGTTTTTAACTAAAAAGATTTTGTAGATATTTTAAAAAATAATATTTACAACATTTTTTTCACGTTTTTCACAGCTTATTATAAAAAAAACTCTGCAGTGGTCTTTAAACTTCGGTTATAATCGAGTTTAGTAATTTCTTAACTTTATTTATTTATTTATTATTTTTTTAGCATGCATTTAACACTCTAAATAAGTTCTCCCGCCCCTTAATCTACGCCACCCAATCCGATCGAACCCTACCTTGAAATAGAGACTTAAGTTAAAGATTGTTCACAAATGTTCCTCACACAAACATAAATGTGCGCTGAATAAGTTTATATGTTTTATATTAAAGTAATAAATAAAGAAATAAATAAAGTAGCGTGTAAACAATATATGGTTTTTATTCTCAAGAATATTTCGATAATAGAATCTAATCTAATAAATTGCAAATTGTATTCATATTTTCCAGGCGCACGGCCGTTTGTCGGAATCATCGCGTAAACTTGATCTCTTGCGCTACTCCTTGGAGCTGCGACGCCAGGAGCTGCCCACGGACTCGCCCACTGCCCAGCTGCTCAAGCAGGAGCTGCAGATTGTGCAGCAGTCGACATCGCCGGCGCCTGTACACTACACATCGCTGCAGTCTGGACCGGGCGGCCTGCTCGGTGGCAAGTCGTATCAATCCGTATCATCGTTGGGCCGCTGCGCCAGCGTCACGGGCAAGCTGGAGGTGCGCCTGATGGGCTGTCAGGATCTGTTGGAGGATGTGCCTGGGCGCTCGCGTCGCGACAAAGACAATAGCTCCAGTCCGGGTGATCTGCGCAGCTTTGTCAAGGGCGTCACCTCGCGCAGCAGCTCCAAGAGCTATTCGGTGAAGGATGAGACATCGATTGAAATTATGGCTGCCATTAAGCTGGACAACATTACCGTGGGACAGACCTCCTGGAAGCCATGCTCACAGCAGGCCTGGGATCAGCGCTTCTCCATCGATCTAGACCGCTCCCGGGAGCTGGAGATTGGCGTCTTTTGGCGCGACTGGCGCTCCCTGTGCGCTGTGAAGGTGCTGCGCCTGGAGGAGTTCATTGACGATGTGCGTCACGGCATGGCGCTGCAGCTGGAGCCGCAGGGCTTGCTCTTTGCCGAGATCAAATTTCTTAATCCGATGATCTCGCAAAAGCCCAAGCTGCGACGCCAGCGCATGATCTTCAATCGCCAGCAGGCCAAGAATATACCGCGCGCCAAGCAAATGAACATCAATGTGGCCACCTGGGGCCGTTTGCTCAAGCGCAATGCACCGAATCATGTACACATGGGCACTGGCAGCAATGCAGCTTCTATCACTGGTCGCGGCTCCTCGCCGTTGCCCAGCAGCGCCGCCTCGCGAGGCTCGGAGTCGCCCATATCGCGGACGCCCTCCTCAGATGCGCTGGCCATCGAACCTGAACCGTATTCGCCGGGCGAACAGGCCCAGAACATGGAATTCGATCCGGATGCAGGTCTGCACGAGCACGTCGAGACGCCTGGCGAGTATCCGGATCCCGCTGCTAGCGGCTTGAGCGGCCTGCGTCCGCTCTCCATGCACATGCAGGGCATCAGTGTGCTGCCGCCAGAGACGCCGCCGCCGCCACAGCCAGCGTCGAGCAGCGTCATCGCCCCCAATGCGGCTAGACCCAATTCGCTAAGCCTGCAAATGCCCGGCAAGACGCCGCCCGGACGCACTGCCGCGCCCACCACAGCGCCGCCGCCGCCGCCTGTGCTGAAGTCTGTGACGCCAGTGCTGGATCAGGAGGTAAGCAGCTTAATACTCTATGCCTGGCAACTGTATAGCAAAACCCTTCCTTACCTATACATATATACACACTCCTACTATACATATATATCTAAATATATTTATATATATATATATATATATATGGATACCTATATAGCTGTAATTCTGTAGCTGTTTTGATCTTTGTGCCTCTGCCAGAGCTGCCTCATTCTGTAAAATTATCCACACTCATGTATAGCCCATCCCATGTCATATACTCTGTGTTTGGTCATATTCGCTTTGGTGTTGGATTTTGTAACTGTACATATAGATATATCATCTGATTAGCAACCAAAACTCCATACAGAACAGAACTCGACATTGAGCACAAAATTGACTGCTGATATTTATAATTTGATATACAAATATGACGAACTATATGTTTCTGTCTGTTCCTTTTCATTATCATTACCTTTTACAGAGTGTAGGTTTCCTTAATAACCCTTTTTCGATAGTTATTTGCATACCTCAACAAAAGTAGTTTTTTTAACAAGTTAAAAAATTAGAGTCTTATTTAAGGTGTTTCAGTTATTTTTTACCTAGGTAGGAAAGATCTTATATCAGCTAGCCTCAATCTCAGCTTTAAACATTACTTTGAACTAGTTCTAAAATGTATATTATTTTGAAGCTTTTAATTCGCCTCAACAACATCTACAAACTACTTTCAACTAGTTTCATAAATCAAAGCCTGTTTTACTTAAAATATAACAATATTGTTATACTTTACATTTAAATAGTTGGTTCACCGACTCAAAGGTTTAAAAAATATAAAAAAAAATTAGTTGCTTGCTTAAGTTCACTTTTTAGATACATTTTGAACTAGTTCAAATAACCCAAGAAAACCCAGGATAGTCCTGCTGCGTTCATAGCTAGCTCAGGCAGCTAGATACTACATAGTTAAGCAGTTGAATTTCCGTTCATTTTAGTTCTTTTGAACTAGTTTCCAAAATCTAAATGCTAGCTGATTGAACATCCTTATTTTTTAAATGTTTTCCTAAGCTCCCTTTCCCTCTCTAGTCAAAAGGTTTTTGCAGCCATTAAATCCAGTTCTTTAGAACTAGTTGCCAAAATCCGCGTGCCATCTAAGCATCATAATTCACCAAACCTTCTCTCACATTGCTTACGCTTAGTTCCCTCTCTCTCTCTCTCTCTTTCTACCCCTCTCTTTCTGTTGATCAAAGTCGCAATATATTTCTTGCTCTTTCTCTGTATCATTTCTTTTCATCTCTTCAACTGTCTACATCATCATTCAACTCTCTCTTTTGTCCTGCTTTCTCTTCTACCTTATGTCGCCCACATATTTTGTTGCGGGTGTTCTTGTGATTCTGGGTGATTCTCTTGTCTGTCGCCTCTCGCCATTTTCTGCACGTTTCAAATTCTTTTCAACAGTCGTGAGCTTATCCTTCCCATTTCTTTGTCTGCTTTCTTCAACTCTCTTCCGCTTGCCTGCTGTTGCTTAATGCTTTGCCTGCCTGCGCGTGTGTGCGTGCGCGTGTGTGTGTCCTGTCATGATGCCGTTAATCGCCGACAGTTGCAGGACGCGTTGCATGAATTTGACTTCCTTTCCGAAATGGAATCACATCCAAACACGCTGCGCCGCCTGCTGCACACACAACAGTCGCCCGGCTGGCCCATGGAGCAGCTGCAGCTCGAACAGGAGCTGCTCGAGAAGCTGCAACAGCAGCGGGAGCAACAGCAAATGGATCAGCAGCCGCCGGGCAGACAGCATCCGCGCCTGGCCAATTTCTTGGATCGCACGGCAACGCTGCAGATCGTGCAGATACAGACCGTAATGCCCATGCAAGAGTCGCCGCCAGCGCCCCCTGAACCCGAACCCGAATCTGAACTAACCACCAATGTTCTGCCGCCCGCCAGTCGCCATACTCACCATGACCAGCAGCAGCACAGGCTAAGCGCAAGCGAGCTTTCCTTACCAATACGCAACCCGTTTCAGTTCCAGCTGCCCGAGAAGCCGCCTCCAGCTGCTTCAGTTGTGCCCAAACATTCGCCAACTCCGTCAAGGGGCGCCACCTCGGCGGTGGAGCAGCAAATGCATCGTCCAGTGTTGACGCTGCCGCCGGTGGTGCTCCTTGGCGGCCGGCGTGCGGATGATGAGGAGACCATGCCCTCCTCGCCACTGGTCGAGTATCCCGAGGATGATGATGAGTATTTGTACAGCGGTGGGCTGCAGTCCAGCCACAGTTCCAGTGCCGGCGATCGTTTCTGTGTGGAGGTTAGGAGGTTTTTTCATTTGATACCCTGTTTTATTTTTCGGCTATGGTTTGGTTTATGGTTTCGTTTTCGTTTTGTCTGTTAATTGAGTCCAATACTAATTAACCCATATGAGTTTCATGTTATTCATGTTGTTGGTGTTCTGTTATTGTTACTGTTACGGTTACTGTTAATGTCCCTTTGACAGCTACTTCAGCTTTATCTGTTGTCAAACTTCCTGCATTCACCCTAAATTCGCCTTAACGCAAAATTTTATTCGTGTACATAAATGCACTCACTCGCACACAACATTGAGCGCTATGTTATGTTAATAACAGCAACACAACATGCAACACAACATGCACATTTAGTACGCCTAACAGTGAGTGTTATTTTAACGTAAATTAACAGTATTGAACATTACACAGCTTTAACAGCACCTGCACATTTAGTTCAACTAACAGCACTTGCCATGTTCATGTAATTATAAAATAATGCAGCTAACTAGGCGCCAGAGCCAAAGCGCAGCTTTTACTGTAGAAATTTGTTAAATTAAGTTTAGTTTTATAAGTAATCTAACCCAACGAAAGCTCTGAATATTGCATAAAAAGTGTTTGACATGACAATTATAAGTGTTATTCACAGGAAACCAACAAAAATCGTTACTATCGATATTTTATCGACGTTTTGATTTCTCTACGGCGAATTATACTGTTAACAGTTGTGAGGCGCTTTTAAATAAAAAAGAACTTGCTAGGAACTTGCCTTAGATTGACAGCTTTTAGAAGTCCGAATTTTTCTGTTAGAGTTTTACTTTACGAGTGAGCACTGTATCTCGAACATTCTGACATCTAGAGATTACAGTTTTCAAGCAGGCTTTGCAAAAAATATCACAAGAAAAGCTATAAAAGAACTCTTCACAGGGTAAAGCCTCTTACTTCCAATTCGTATACGTTAAAGGAGCTATTAAAAAATGGGTCGTTACTCGCGTGAACCAGATAATGCCACCAAGTCGTGCAAGGCACGTGGTCCCAATCTACGTGTCCATTTCAAGAACACCTACGAGACCGCACAGGCCATCAAGCGCATGCCGCTGCGTCGTGCCCAGCGCTTCCTGAAGGCCGTCATGGAGCAGAAGGAGTGCGTGCCCTTCCGCCGTGCCACGGGCGGCGTCAGCCGCTGCGCCCAGGCCAAGCAGTGGAAGACCACACAGGGTCGCTGGCCCAAGAAGTCGGCCGAGTTTCTGTTGCAGCTGCTGCGCAACGCGGAGGCGAATGCCGATTACAAAGGACTCGATGCCGATCGCCTGGTCGTCGAGCACATTCAGGTGAATCGAGCTCAATGCCAGCGTCGTCGCATGTATCGTGCCCATGGTCGCATCAATCCCTATATGTCGTCGCCGTGCCACGTTGAGGTCATCCTGACCGAGAAGGAAGAGGTAGTTGCCAAGGTCGCCGCTGATGAGCCCACAAAGAAGAAGCTATCCAAGAAGAAGCTGCAGCGTCAAAAGGAGAAAATGTTGCGCTCTGAATAAAATGAGTTCCGGAACTGGGCAGTCCGGTTTTATAAAAACTGAGCCTTTTTTTCGAGTCCTTTACTGAATATTAAACAAAAGGGTTTTATGGAAATTGAGCCAAAAGTTGATAGAAAAATGCCAAATGCACTTACTTAGCTGATATGCCCTGCATAGCGTGCACTCGTTAACATTTGAAATCTAGCCAAAATCTGTGTCGCGTATAAATTTGACAATTTAAGAGCAGGAACCGAAGCGACAAATCATAAATAAATAACGTGTGCAAAATGAAATGTTAAATGAGACGATTTAAGTGCTTGAAATAGACAAGTTTATATTGAGGCATTCAAATGGGGAACAACAAACAATCATTTCACGTGCCAGCAAATGTCTTTTATTCGAACGTATCGCACAGTGTCACCCTGTATATGTTTGTCTTTTGCCTAAGTGTCACCCTGTGTTGCCATCACATATTGCACCTAAGCGAAACGTCAGCATTTTGTCTATCTTTTTTCTCTTTTATTATTATCATGTTCTTTTTTGTTTAATGCCCATTCACGTTGCAAAATAGTATATATATATTAATGTGCTATATCGGTGCTATATGCTCTATACTACATAGTACTTAGCACATTTTTAGACCTTTGGCGACGCAAAAAGGTGTCCAAAAAAATTGCTTTGGCCTCTCTGGTCATGACTTTGGCCACTCGCTGTTTAGCCTTATTCAGTTGTTGTTAGCCAAGCGCCGCAAATCGAACAGTTTGTCGTTATGGTGGAAGCGCCATAATGTTGTTGCCAACATTTCTGGCATTTGCGCAGCTGGTGCGGCAGGTGTGTGCGCTGCAGCAGCAACAGCAACAACAACAGCAACAGCATTCACATCAATTTCATCAATTGGCCTTGGCCAGGCCGCTGCAACAGCTGGTGCTGACAGCAACAACGAGCACTGCACCCGTATGTGTTGTTTGTTTTCAGTCGTGTTTGGCTTCTGCTACTCTAAACAAAATAAAACACAAAACTCTTGCAGGCAAAAATCAATCTTGTACATATAACCATCGAACCCCTTGAAGCGTCACCAACACCCAGCAGCAACAGCAGCAGCAGCAAAAGCGGCAGCAACAGCAGCAGCGGCAGCTGCCTCATAGAGGATGCCACAGCGGAGCCTATGGCTATCGAAAGTGTTTTAATAGAAAGCGTTGAGTCTGTTCAACCGCTCGACGAGGTAAAAGTTGCCCATCTACAGCAATTATTCAGAGCTTTTGCAGTTGCACAAAAAACTAACTAACTATAAATAAATGAAGCTTTACAATTACATTAACCAATTTCCATTTGCGTATAGGTCATACCGCAGCTGGGCAAGCTCTATGTGGGCACACAGCAGCAGCAGCAGCAGCAGTCGGCCTATGTGCAGTCCTCGCCCATTATACAGGAGCCGCCCACGCCCACCATTTATGGCAACAGCGCTGCGGCCGTCGTTGCACCACAATTCCCGCAGCCCGCACAGCGCCAGGACAAACAACAACAACAACAGCAGCAGCAGCAGCAACAACAACAACCCATCTATGCCAATCAATACGAGCTGAATGTGGCCAAGGCCACGGCAGCGGGCGCCTCAACCAGCGGCCGGCGGAATGTGGCACGTGGCCTGCAGTATCGCGAGCCAGCCGGCTATGAGGCGCTGCGTGCTGGTCAAGCGCCACCAAATGCTGGCATGTTGTCCATGGACAATTTCCGGCTGTTGAGCGTGCTGGGGCGCGGACACTTTGGCAAGGTGATATTGTCGCAGCTGCGCAGCAACAATCAGTACTATGCCATCAAGGCGCTCAAGAAGGGCGACATTATCGCCCGCGACGAGGTCGAGTCGCTGCTCAGCGAGAAGCGCATCTTTGAGGTGGCCAATGCCATGCGGCATCCGTTCTTAGTCAATTTGTATTCGTGTTTCCAGACAGAGGTAAGTGTTAAGCTGTAATCATGCTTAGTTAAGGCAATTACAAAATAAATATTACAATTAAACCTCTATTTATTTTAGCAACACGTCTGCTTTGTTATGGAATACGCCGCCGGCGGTGATCTGATGATGCACATCCACACAGATGTGTTTTTGGAGCCGCGAGCTGTGTTCTATGCGGCGTGTGTGGTGCTGGGTCTGCAGTATCTGCACGAGAACAAGATCATCTATCGGGATCTGAAGCTGGATAACTTGCTGCTCGACACGGATGGCTATGTCAAGATTGCCGATTTCGGTTTGTGCAAGGAGGGCATGGGCTTTGGCGATCGCACTGGCACATTCTGCGGCACGCCCGAGTTTCTGGCGCCCGAGGTGCTAACGGAGACTTCATATACACGCGCCGTCGACTGGTGGGGACTCGGTGTGCTCATCTTTGAGATGCTGGTGGGCGAGGTGAGTGTGCTGGCAAGTGTTTAAATTGAACAGGGTATTGAATTGTTGTTTAACTTTAACAGTCACCTTTTCCCGGCGACGATGAAGAGGAAGTCTTTGATTCAATTGTTAACGATGAGGTGCGCTATCCGCGTTTCCTCTCACTGGAGGCCATAGCCGTCATGCGTCGGGTAAGTGCTAAAAATGGAATACAATCAAGTTCCATTTAGCTAACTTTTCAATATTCAACTTTGCAGCTGCTGCGCAAGAATCCGGAGCGTCGGTTGGGCTCATCGGAACGCGATGCGGAGGATGTCAAGAAGCAGGCGTTCTTCCGCTCCATCGTTTGGGACGATTTACTGCTGCGTAAAGTCAAGCCACCATTTGTGCCCACCATTGTAAGTGCCACTCAACGCCAACGCCAAAGCTGGCTGGCTTGATGCAACTATCTAAAACACACAATTTGTATGCATTGCAGAACCATTTGGAGGATGTCTCGAACTTTGATGAGGAGTTTACGTCGGAGAAGGCGCAGCTAACGCCGCCAAAGGAGCCGCGACACTTAAGCGACGAGGAGCAGTTGCTTTTCCAGGACTTTTCATATACGGCCGAGTGGTGTTAATGCTTCACCCCCTCTCTTAGACTTAATGCAACGGCCCGGGGCCTAGCTCAGTTAAATAAGTTGAATAATGCTTTTAAACATGTGCAGCGAGTTGTTTAGCCACATGAGAATTCGAGGATGAAACCCGATATATAGATATATATCTGTAGTAAATATATTGTATAAACCTTGTGCATGTTGCTCAGAAGCATTGACCAAATTGCCTAGAATATTCTACATAAATGTAAACCTGCATCCATCAATCATATACATACATATATCGATCATGTATACATTATATCAAGTCATCGACAGCTGCTAAATTAATATATATACATATATATATATATATACACCCAACTCATTGTCACGGAGGGGTTAACAAATTGTGAATTGTATTTCGTTTCGGTTGATATTTTCCTAATCAAATATATTGAACAGTCTGACGAACCTTTGGAAAGCCTTAAATGCAACGTTGTAGAATTTTTGGACAGATTTTTGTTATCATAAAGAAAAGAAAGCCAGGTTCTATATTTTGTATAGATGTTAAATGAGAAAGAAAGAGAACGATATGTATACACAGCTATTTTACAAGCGCCAGTAGATGAGTTTTAGGGCAGAAAACAAACACATACACACACACACACCCCCACACATATGCATACCTATTTTCATAAAAAACATACAAATCACATTTAAAATGTTGAGAGAACAAAATGAAATAAGTCATAATATTGTGTATGCACTTTAATTAATTATACACACATATAAAAATATATTTAAAGAGCTCATCTTATATATATATATATATACATATATACACACATGTACGCACCTAAAACGAAATATTTAAAATTATAAAACTGTATATTTTTTATTTCCGCCTCTATATTAACTGCTCAGCCTCATTGCCCGAGTTGAAATATATATTATTTTAATTATTTTTTAAATTATATACATACATGCTTATACATTTGTTATTTATTATTGTATTTTAAAACAAACAACAAACATAAAAACTGTATTGCTTTGAGCATTTTTAAAATTTTTTTAAAAACTTGATTTAATTTTTTAAAAAAATGATTTGATTGTATGCGGGTGCACGCTTTAAAAAAAAATACCGCAAAGAAACGTTTGAGAAATTCCCAACAAGAATTTCTCAATTGCATGCAATCAGATTGTTGATAAACTTAAGATATCTATGCTATAATTAATGTAATTTTTAATTTGTATCTAAGTTGTAGCATTCGATAATTGAAATTAAGTTACAATAATGTCGAGCTAATTATACTACGATTATTGATTATAATTATGATTATGCACGCGCCGGAATGCAGCGAGATCTATTGTCATTTTTATTATGTGCACAGCCTCGAGGTATTTACTTTGGGATAGTATTGGATATTGTCATCATGACATGGGGCATCCCAGATCTGGGGCTATACACATAATTGTTATTTATGCAGAACTATGATATGATTTTGAATAAATGTATCTATCGCTATTTAATAAATGCAGTTTTCCTCTACAACACAAGGGCTTAAAGAAAGTTTAAGCTTTGAAATTTGACAGATTTGCGAATAATAACCAGATTAAAGACACAATGCCCAAACTATTTTTCCTTAAAGCCCTCTGTCATTTGATAGTACAGAATGTTGCCCGTAGTATCAACTATGGCGACAATGATAATGCAGTTCAACAGCTTCTGCTGCAGCACTTTTATCAGCTCAAAGTCAAGATCCTTGGAGTGCTGTGTGGGGATATATGCCATCATCTGTTGATGCTCCTTATTTTGGGCGCTCCAATAAAACTCGCCCGTATCCCGCTCCAACTTCGGCTGTATGTTGCTCAGGCGTTCATCTGTAAACTCCGAATTGGTAATCACTTAATAACCATTATTTAAACTATTCTAATTACCATTTGTTAAGTCCTTGTGCACTATCTGGGCTAAGGCGCGTGTCAAGCCATTTAAATCGGGGCAAATAGTGTCCAAATCCTGAAAGCATTTATAAGTATGTCATAAAAGCTTAGCGCATCGTTAAAAGGCAACTGTTTTGCTACTTACCATAGCTGTAAAACTGCGTATTTATTTCAAGTATTAAAAAACACAAATTTGAGTTAAAATTCTTGTTTCAAATTAATTTTTGACACATTTCGTGCACAACAACCGGCAAGCAAACCCGATAAACAGCTGTTTCGTGCTTGGCTGACGTCAGCATTGACCAGCCCATGGCAGTGTTGCACAGTACCGAAAATTTGGCGGAATGTTCAAAGTGAATATAGTGCCTGCGCTTCACAAAAATTTAAAATATATGTTTAATTTCAATACCTATTTCTTATCTTGCTACTAATTTAATGTCATATTGCATAATATATAAATAATTTATTTATATTTATTTCCAGACTCCTAGTGAAGGCAATGCTCAATGTGTGTGCACGGAACAACGCGCTGGCAGCGAGAGAGTGTGCATGTGAGAGATAAATTAGGAATGAACCCATTGAGTAATAAATATGTATTTAATTGCGAAATTCAGAGAGCGAGCGAGTTATGAACGAGAGAGATATGCCCACTGTGAGCACGCTATTGGCCGCAACGGTTCTGATCCCGTTATCTCAGCTGTGGCGTGAGCGTAACTTCCAAAAGAGTTTTGTGCTCTTAGTTGTTGTTGGTTTTAATTAGGCAATTTAGTCTGTGCGCGTCTGTCCTTTCGATCGGTTGGTTTTGCTCGTCGGTCGTCCGTTGATCGTTAAAAAGTTTTTCTATCAAAGTGAAATTAACTTATTATTGTTAAACGTTGTAAGTTGGTGGCGTATGTGTTTGTTAACTATTATAAACAGGTATATCTACCACACGAACAGTGCTCGCGAAGGTGTATTTAACAATCGGTAAAGTACGAGAGATTTTTCACTAAAAGCAAAATGGCTGCACATGCATTTGATTCAAAGAAATCCAGAGACTGAGAAAGAGCGAGTGAGTGAAGTTCTTTATTGTGCTGTATGTATGCCTATGTATGTACATATTTTTATATAATACAGTTACTTACTTAATCTCCCTTTTTATCTATTGCAAGAAAGTATTTTTCTTTCCAAACCAGTCGCTTAGTTTTTAAGCTATATAAGTGGAAGTTAATATTATTTTGCTATATAACAACATTTTCCTTATGCCAATAATATTAAATTATTGCTTTAACAATCGATACCATAAAATATATGTGCATAAACAGAAGCGCCAGACATTGTCTTTGTCTCAGCCAACTGCGCAACTTGGGCACTTGACACTTGACTTCCAAGATGCCAGTTCCCAGTTCTCAGTTCCCGGTCTCTTTCCTCGCCGGCAGCGCACTCCACTCGCAGACGTTGCAGACAACAATAAAGGGGGAAAAAACAAGACTACAAATTATGCTAAATAGATGCAGTTAGCTGGGAGAATGGGCCAGGATATGCATGCAAAGCAGCAAAAGGGCTGCCTGAATCCAGTCCTTGTGCCCGGAGTCTCTGTGCATGTGATAAGGGTTTGGCAGTCAGCGATTTGCACATGTGCGCCAACAGCATATTAATGTGTGTGTGTGTGGGTGTGTGTGTTTGTGAGTGTATGAGTGTACTCTCTATCTTCAGCTGGTTGTCGTACGATAAGTAAGTTTTGGGCACAGACTGCCGAGCTGCATGGTCTATGCAGATAAGTGTTCGCTCAAATGTCAGTTAATGTTTCACTGTAGCCACCATCCAGTGGAGAGGCTATTCAATTAGGCGCTCGGCTGGCTGCCGTTGGGTTACCTGCAACTGAAACTGAAACCAAATGCCAAGTTGCCAGCTTGAAAAGCAGGCAGCAAACTAAACCGGATGCTGCGGTCGATGGCCATTATTGAACTTGTCAATGACAGTGCCTGGCCCAGCAGGAGGAGCTGCAGGAGCAGCAGGAACAGGACCTGAAGCTCAAGCTCGAGCTGAAGCAGTCTGGGCAATTACAGTGGCAAACAAGGCAGCTTACGACAACGATACGGAACAACAGTTATTACAATTGCAAACACACACATACACACACACACACACGCGCCGTCCTGCCTGCCGTCCTGTGTGCGTACGTGCGGTCACTTAATGCTGTTTGGCCGAGCAAAGTTGTGCGTGTTGTCCTTAGCCGCTTCCGGTGCCATGCACACTGGCCACGGACTCCATACTCTGCAGACATGTTGTCCTGACCATCGGACATGTGCGTGCGTGCAGTTAAGCATAATATTATTTGCACTTGCTGCCCTCTTATCCACACGCACACACACACACACACACACGCAGCCAAAATGGCAAATTTCTGCTGGTCAGTCAGATGAACTCGTAGTCATAACCATTCGGCAGCCAAAATGTGAGCGTTTATGGCTTCATGCTGATTATGTATATGTACTTCTGCTTGCAACATTCAATTAAGTTGCAATGACACCTGTTGAAAGTGGCTTACAAAATAATATCTATTAGGAGATATTTTTAATGCTTATAAAGAAATTATTTAAGGCTAGAAGTGAGTGTGAATGTCATAATTTTTGCATTTTGCTTAATTTAAAGTGCTTTCAAAATATCAGCTAAGATTGTTAAATAGTTAAACAGCATTCAATACCTCTACTACTAAGACTATGTGCTTTTCAAATCTCTTAACAAGGTGCTTTAAAATACAAACAAGGGAGAGGAGATTAACCAAAAGATTAAAAAATATATATTGAATGAAAAGGAAGAGCTAAGGTTCGAGGAAGGAAATGGGAATGGGAAATGCGACCAATTAACATTATAATATCGCTCATATCAAGTTAAATAATCTTAAATTTGAGCTACTAGCGGAAAAATTAAACTTATATCAGTAATTTAATTGAAGTCAAAAATATAGGAAAAAAAGTTACCGGCTTTAAAAGCACATTAATAGATTATCAAATGCACTTAAAAGTTTTAGTAAATAAAGCTACATTAAAGTCAAAGCCTTAAAGAAAGTTTCTAACTTTAAATATTAAAGCTAAATAAACGCGCATTTAAAGGGTAATGGGAGCTTTCACATCGCCCCCTTGCCAAAGCGTTTAAATCAATTAGAGCTCAACTTTCAGCTTTGAATTTTTCCCAACTTTAAATATTAAAACTACAAGCAAGCGCAATTTAAGCGTAATGGAAGCTTTCACCTTGTTTAACTGCCAAATTGTGTAAACAAATTAAAGCTCAACTTTCAGCTCGTGTCATTAGCATCGGGTTAATTTGCGCTTGACTGCATTGTTTTTTATTGCTTTGACTTTAATTAAAACTGCGAGCGGCCCAATAAACTTGAATGGCGCGCTAATAACTGTGCAACACTTTTTGTTGGGTCAACAATTTACCTGTGGGAGGAAGAGGAGGAGGAGATAATGAGGTGAACCATGTGATTCGCATGCTGACTGTGTCTGTTGCTCCCACTGGACAGAGGACACTGAACATGTGGCATACAGTGCATGCAAATAGTGTGCGCACATTTGGCCACTTAGCATATTTGCAGCCAATGGGGCAACAGTTGTGTGTGGGTGTGTGTGTTTGTGTGTGCCCTAGCTTGGGCACTTTGAGGCATGCCACGGGGAGACTTTTAATTGAACTTTTGCAACAACACCGCGGGGATCAATTGAGATTTATTGGCAGTACGTGTCGCTGTGGCGTGTATGTATTGCTCGGGGAGCCGAATGTGGCACGAATGTGGCTCGAATGTTGGCTCGAATGTTGGTCTGCGACTGTGGCTTTTGGTAAATTACGTGACGTAAGCAAGCAATTAATGTTTTATTTAATTTACACAACGACAGAACTTGGCTTCGATGCAGAGTTGGAAACTCGTTAGCTGCCCTTTCCTTCCCTTCCCTCACACACATACACACACACACACACACACACCCCGGCCGCCCAATCTCGACTGGCTGCAAACTTTTACTTGCAAATGTTCTAATGTCATTTGCAATTCAATGCGAATATGGCCTAATTACGCCACAACAGCTGCAAAACTTGTTAAACTTTTTGCAAACATTTTGTACTTGTGCGACTGCTATTCAATTTTCCACACACACACACAAATTTGTGTGGCAACAGTTATTTAACTGGCAGCTCATGAAATTCCTTTTTACAACTTTAATCACAATTTAAGCATCCATTAATGACTTAATGGCTTTTGGCCCTCTCTCTCTCTCTTTTGTCGCATTGTCTGAGCTGTGCGTCAAAATGCTTTTGCCGCATCATTGGCAATGCAATTAACTATGCCGGCCCAGTGTCGCGGGTAATTAGAGGAAGCCACCAGAACTGACCACCAGCCACTTGACGCGCTTTTCATTTAAGCGCAGTTTTCGTTTTTCCTTTTTAGTTTTGGTTGCTTTGCGTTTAATGGATTTGTATGACTGCGCGTGAAATTTCATTAAAACTCGATAATTGCATGACACGACAGGATTTTTGGTTCCCCATGCAACTTTTGCTTATCGCGCATACGCCCGGTTAGCTCTCGTCCTCGTCCTCGCTCTCGCCCCCGCCGCCTGCCTCATGCCACAGACGCCGTCAGACATTGTCTTTCGCTTGAGACGCCGGCAAGTCTGCAATTGATTTAATTATAAGATTCCTTCGATTGCAATTGATTCGAGTTGAAGCTACTCGATTCGTTTTCGTTTTTCGACCCCAAGCAATTTATTTGGCTTGCAACGCCCACCATGCCCAGGACGCCCAAGCAGGCAATGACAGTGTAATTGCACTGCAAAAGCACTAATCATTATCTGATTACTTTCAGATACTTGAGTGAAATATATAGATATCGATTGATACGTTTTGCTCAATCGTAAACCAAATCATTCTAAGCAAATGGATGCTTGAAAACACAAACCGACTCCCGAATGGATTACGACTTTGATTATTTCTCAAGCAACAAGGAATATACAAAATTTGTATGGACATGACGGGCATGTCTGTCCGTTTGTCTTTCTGTTTAACCTTTATCTTAATGTTACTTGGCATCAAACCATGATTTAGCAGCAGGCTGGAACTGGTTGTCATAGGAATTATCGTTTAAGAAACACAATTTGGGTATAAAAAAATTGTTTGTTTTGGAATATTCATAAAAATACCCAAGCTTTATATCAACTCACTTTAAGGTTTGAATCGATTTGCTGATGCGAACCTTGGTTCTTCATATTTTATCATACATCGAAAAAATAACTAAATTAAAGAGATATTTCTTTTTAGGCTATAAATAAATTTTCAAAATATCGTTTGCATGCGCTTATTTTACCTATTTACTTGTTTGATTTAGGTTTTCATACTCAGAGTACCATAACAATATTTTTTTTGTATCCAAAATACAATTTGGTTGAATTAAATGTAGTTCACTTTGGGTTTATGGTCGAGTTTTTTGTTATCCAACTAAAGCGGTTGAAGTTTCGACTCATTTTAATAAAGAAATTGAAATTCTCTTAACGTATTTCTTTTCTCTATTCAACTAGAGTTGTTTAAGGCTCGGCCCATTGTTATTAAAGAAATCAAATATTTTTACTTCAATTTTCTTTTAGTTTGTTATGTATTTACTAGTATTAGCATTATTTATTTACTAGTATTGAATATTCTCAATATAAATCTTTATTTAAATTGAAATTAAATAATATGCAGTCTTCCTATCAATTTACGTCACAAAGTTGACTTCAAGCTTTGGCAGCTCACATGGCTGCTTCGATAGTCGTCTTCATTCATCAGTTGCAGCAACATAATGTAATTAGATTGTCAAGCTCTAACTTATTTATGCAACAGATGCATCATGTGGCAGCAACATTTAATATGCAAATATGTGTCGCAGGCGAAAGCACATACATGCACGCATCCACATATAATCATTTTATGGATGAAATATATGACAATAACAATTATTAGCCTGATAAATTTTGGTTTATTGGCAAGTTTTTGTTTTGGATTTGTGGCAAATTGAATTTATGTGTTGTGCCAAGCATCCAGAAACAAAGTGTATGTGCTTATAGAGAGTATGTGTGCGTGTGTGTGTGTGTGTGCAGCTTGGGTGCATTGAAGCAAACAACAGGAAAATGTATTCGAAGCAGCTGACAACAAAAATGTGGAGTATGCAACAAATTATACAGATAATGCGGCACAATTGAATTTGCAGTATTTCTGCCAGGCACAAATGCACAACTATTGCAACAACAACAACAACCGAAACAACAACAACAACAACATTTGACAATTGTAATAACAACAACATCGGTTTTCATTTTCCACTTGACTTGAGTTGAGCGCTTCTGTTTGAGCTGCGCGTTTCGCATTTCAGCAAATTTTCAATGCAGCAGCAGCAAGCGGCAAGCAGCAAGTAGCAAGTGGCAGGCGGCAAGTGGCAAGTGGCAGGCTGGAGCTCAGCCAGACAGCATTGTATGCGGCATTCAATTGTTGTCCTGTTGCTACCCCAAAACGTGTCCAGTCCGAGGCAAACATTTATCACGGCATGCGGCTCTGCCAGCCGGAAAAGTTGCACGCTGGCACAAGGCACAGTTGACTCGCCGCCTTGCCACAGAATTCATTTACGTAATTAGTGGCCAAGGATGTCAATGCGGAGCGGACGAGTCCCAGCCCATTTTGATGGCTGACCGCAATGCAAGTGCTCCAATCACCGCAATGTCCCTGCGCCCCTGACTAAACTTTATCCCGTTGAGCACAATTCATTGCCTTCTTTTCGAGGAGACACTGTCTCCGTTGCCTGCAACGCAGATTAATGTGGTTGCGTATGCTGCAATGACAGTGATTGAAAAAGCAGCAAATATATGTTTAATTGCGGGCAATTGGAGCGTGTCTTAAACTCTTGATTGAGCTTAAAGCACGCAAAAGATTTAAAGTAGAATCTATCCAAGTATGTTTGGATTGTCTAGGCCAAGAGACAAGATTTCTTTTATAAAGTGCCTTGGAATTTTTTTGTTCGGTTTTTAGTTAAAGATTGAATGTGCTGTTTAGCTTAATATTAGAAATTACTCTTAGCTTTCATATAATTAGTTGAGCTTTTAAAACGGTTTCATATAGTTAGAGCTTTCAGACTAAAAAGGCTTTTTGTATTTTAGGAATGTATTAAAAAATCAAACCAAATATAGTAATATGTAAAGTGTAACTTCTGAGCTTTGGGCCTAACTGAGCTTTCATTGTATTGTGTTTAAGTAAAAGCTTCGAGCGCTTTCAAAGCATTTTTTCATATGAGCTTAGAGTTTAAAATAGTAAACTATGTGCTTCAGCTATTGGCAATCGAGGTCAGTTTTAATTAAGCTCCTTCATAGTTCAAGTTTTCATGTGCTTTGAAAGCTCTTTTTAATTTCTAACTGCATCTTAACTAGTTGTTACTTTTCTCGAATGAATTGTAAATGTAAATGCATGTTTCAGACAATGTTTGTGTAATTGAACGGATTTGATGCACTTCCAATGCAAATCTTGTTCTTAATTCAAGCTTAAATTTATTGATTAGCCTTGTTAAGTGCAATTTCGTGTTGTTTGCATTGTCGAAGATGTTGACAAGTTGCAGCTGATTTGTCTTAGGATACAATACAAAAGCATTATACGCTACGTACACACACAGTCATGTGTGTCCGTGTGCGTGTGTGTGTGGCTTAGTTGATCAAATGCGGCAGCCACAAGTAAAGTAAACTTCATTTGTAGCTATTGCCAAAGGGGAAAAACGCGCGCGAATTTGAACGCAGCTACGTGCGAGTTACAAGGGCACAAACACACACGCACACACACACACACACACACACACACGCACACGCACATATGGCGCCTAAATGCGGCAAGAGAAAAGCGAAAGCAGCAGCATGAAAAAAACACTAGGAAAATCAAAACAAAAACACGCTATTTGCCGGCAAAATGCACGTGACAGCAGTAGCAGGAGCACGAGCTCGTGTCCTTAATGCTCGTATCCTGGCTTCGTTCAGTGCCGAGGTGCAGCCGAGTAGACAGCGCCGAATCCAACGATGCTGCCGCCAGGACTATAAAAAGGACGCGTCGCACAAGCAGCAACGCATTTTGTCAGCAGCAACAGCAGTTGCCAGCAGCAGCAGTGGGAAAATAGCGAGAGGAAAAGCGCTCAGCTCTAAAGTGAAAACAAAAGTGAAAAACTTAAAGTGACTTTGGCAGATTGCCAAAAGTACATACACAGACACACACGAGTGTGTGTGAGTGTGTTGCTGCAAGTGGATTTCTATTTTTGCGCCATTGAAGGCAGCGTGTGAAGTGTTGTCGTTGTGGCAAGCAGCATAACTGTTGTTGTTGTTGTTGTTGCCCCTAACTGTAGCTGGCATTGAGCGACGGCAACAGCAAAAAAAAACTTTAAAGTGCAGCCTGTAAGCGGTTTAAAGACGCCTGAAAAACAAAAGAAAAAAAAAATAAACAAAAGCAACAATAGACACACACATTATCCTTGCCCCTCGGCTAGTATTTGTCTGTGTGTGTGTGCACATCCTCGCCTAAGCTTCGAGTGTGTTTCTGCTCAATGTCAGCCAATTGATTCTAGCTGTGTGAGCGCGTGTGTGAGTGTGTGCTAAAACAAACAGTTAACCAATTTTGACTTTGGCCAACATGTGCAGTTGGCAGCGTATGCGCCATAAGCCACTCTGGGCTTTAATATCCTTGACCATTCTGCTGCTGGTCCTGGACAGAGTCAGCCAGAGTCAGGCCAACACGGAGCCACCAGCTACCGTGGAGACCACCACCACAACGGTGGAGCCAGGTGAGTTTCAAATTGACCTTCATTTGGCAGCGTTGCGTTTTTTCCTTTTCTTTTCATTTTTTTTTTTGGCAATTTTGTTACAAATTATGGCCTATATGGCAGATGCCGGCACAGTTATTGATGCTGTAGCTGAGCTGGGGCAGCAGCCACTTTGTTAAATGACTTTCGTGCTTGAAAGCGATAATCACGCACACACACACACACACACAATAAAACACACGCCCACCAAAAGCAAAACAAAATTCAATATACAATGTTAACTTTGGCATATAACGAAGTCGGAATATCCTTGTAGAAACAAAGGCAAATTGCCCTCATTCACATCAGTCTCATATTTAGCCAACTTATAAAACTTCTGATAACTGAAGAATCGCTGAGAAAACACGGTAGGGGCTTACAAAATTATTTATATGCGTGTGGCGCATCTAATTCTCAAACAGTTTAAGCGTGCATTCAGGCAAGAGTCTTGCAAGAAGAACGAACTTGACAGGTCTGAAAAGCAAGAAAGAAAGATGGTAAAAATCGCTGATCGCCTTTAAAAAAACTGTTCGTAATGTTATTTACACAAGAGATATTATTTGTTGTATTTGGAAGTTTCTTCTGACTGTGTCAAATGAATACAGATCGTTTATAATTAACAGGCGATTGGAAGAACTTTTGTATATCTTTCTGCGAATTCAGTTTATTTTAGTTTAGTTTTTCATAACTTTGCCGTATTCTGGAGAAGACAGAACCTGTCACATAGAGATTTTAAAATTTTAAGATATTTTTATCTACTGTGTTGACTTAATTTATTGGTTTTTGGGGTTGTTTCTTTATGTAGGAAGTTCTATTTGTTCTGTCAGCGCATTAATCACCCGGTTTTCCTGGGAGTTACGTGATAGGATACCCATCAATATTTTTTCATTCCGACTGCAACTGCACAAAATGAAGTAATTTAATAAATTGCATATAGATATGGAGAGTTCGCATATGCATGCAATCCAACCTCTTTTTATGGGATAAAGTTGTTCTATAAAATAATTTGAAGCATGTGCACCAAATATTTTGGCCCTTACGATGGACAGCACAAAAAACCCTTTTATACTGGCAATATTTTAAATATAATCATAAATATATTTTGATTGACATGTGTTTTTTTGTACACCTAGCGCGCTTTTTTGTTACAAAAATGTTGACAAAGTGCGAATACCTGACTGCGAATAGAGTTAACCGAGTTATTCGAAAACAAAGCAAATGGAAAGCCAAAGCAAAGCGCAGAGCAAATAACTCGCAGTAAATGAAATATTTCGTGTTCGCAGCGCCAACTGGCGTCCTGTACAGCTCCCTCCAGCGCCGCACCACCCCAATCACAGTCCTGTGCTGGCACAGAGGCAATCAAAACGAGGCCTGCTGGCCAAACCGTAATCCCAATCAGCGTCAACACACACGCACACTGAGACAAAAAAATAGGCAGTGCGATTGCAGGAAAGCATTTAATGAAGTATGGCAGCTACCGAGTTCTGGTTAATAGATATTAATAGCATGTGCGGCGCGGCGGGTGTGTCGTAGGGGTTGAGTAGGGGGAGAGCGGGGGAATTATTTGAGGTGGTTGTGAAAAGTGCTCAATGCTGCGGCTGCTGTCACACGCAATTTGTTACGCAAAAGCAGATGCGCATCAAGTAATTATTTTTTTTCCTTTTATATCTTATTGAGAACGGGTAAGAAGGGTATACCCACTTTGTGCAAACATATGTTACAGGCTGAAGAAGACTTCTCCGATCTCGTTAAGCAAATACTATCTTGATAAGCAACAAAAGCCGAGTTGAATTAGCCAATTCCGTCTGCCTATCTGTCCGCAGGTTTGATTCAGTCGATCTAAGGGACTATAAGTTTCTACGAAATGGATCAAAATGGAAAAGTTCCTGTTTTCTGAATATATATAGAAGCTTACAAGTGCTTGAGTATAAAAAATAGGATTTGTGGTTGTATAGCCTTGGGCTTTAGTATATACACACATGATATATTTCGGAGCTGTAAATTTCATTTAGATCTAACTGTAAAGAACGAAGTTATTTTAGAATGGAATTCGCCGCAGTATGCGCCTAAGGGAAGGAAGGGCATGCTTCAATAGAAGAAAGGTGGAATGCTTGTAATGCGGCAGCTCCACGCTGGTTGCTGGGTATCTCTTAGTCGGACACTCTCGGCTAGAGCAGCCTTACTTGTTTTTCTTTTGACGGCATCCTTTTTTCGTCCTGCCGCTGCCTGAATGGACGCTGATGATCTCATCGGTAAAAACTGCGACGCAGTTGATTTTTTTTTTCCGGCAAATTGCGCAGTTTGTGGAAAATTGAGTATGAGTTGTGGGGATGCAGGTGTTGGGTGGTTTCTGACTCTTTGATGGCGGATGCAGCGGCAGCTTGCGTTGTGGCAAGCACTTTCCATTTCGTCAGCTAAAATATTTGACCAAGACACAAACAAACACACAGCAGCTGGAATTTAATTTGCATGAAGCGCGCACAGCTCAAATCGCATTGCAAAATGGCATTTTTTGTTCGTGGCAGGGTTTGGGGGGAAAGGAAAAGCGAAAGAAAAGCGCCAGCTAGCTGGAATCTGCAATAAGCCAAATGGCAACTAAAAATGTCGCTCACTCTGCACAATTGTGCATCAAGCCGAAGTATGTGCCATAAATCTTAAAGCTTTCTCTGCCCCTAACGAGAGAGTATTATAATCTAGTCACGAGGTTTGTAACGCATCAAAAAGGAGACGCTATTAGGTAGATGTATTCTAGGTATATTTAATATGCGGTGCATATAAGTCTAGCGCCTAGATAAGTCAGTCGAATCGTATGACTATATCAAATGGCTGTCATGGGAACTATTAGTCTTGAGTTCTTAGAAAAACAACCAATATATTTTATCAAACGTTGCATTATCTATCTATGGACATATTCTTATCAGCATCGACTTCTATTTTTCGTATTGTAACGCAGTAATGCTAGCAAGGGTATTTAATCCTCGGCCGAAGACAGCTGTCTTGTCTGGTTTTTTATATTTCCATTTGATGACGAAGATGAGTAGCTGATGATCATGTTGATATGATGATGATGATGATGCTGCTGATGTGTGGGTTACATAGCCGCAGGACTGGGACAGCTCACATGTGCCCAGGCCAACTGCTGCGCTTGGTACATAGAAATTCTGCTGGCCTGCTACAGTTGATGCTGGGCTCTGGGCTCTAGTTCCTGGCTATGGGCTGCTGCTGCTGCTGCCTTCCTGGTTCTGCCCGAGCATTATGCATGCAAATGGTATAACCGAGTAACGAACTGTCAAAATCAAAAGCGACAACTGCAAAAAAGAAAGACAAAAAAAAGGGGGAAAAACGCAGCAGGCAAATCACAAAAAGTCGCCCAAGACAGCATCCTGCTCTGTAGAGTGCCCAGGATGTAGTCCTGCGCCTGTCCCAGTCCCTGGCATATTATGTGCAATGCATGCGCCAAAAGATAAAGATGACTCGAATCCTAGCAACGACTTGGCTTCAGTTTCGCCTGCGTCTTCCATCTCTCTCAGCAACCGGCTCCCGACTACATTTTCGACTGTGGCGTATGCGTGTTTTGCATAAAGCCAGCTCCCGACTTGTTCATTGTGGGAAAACTGCTTTTGCTTGGCTGTGCATGAATGATTTATAGAGCGGCTGCAACTACGGGGGCAAAGGGGGATTGCGGAGAAACGCATCTTCAGCTGCCAACAGTGGCCCATTGCCAACGATTATCAGCCCGAAAGCGACTGCTGACTGGGCGCTGTTTTAAGAGCTTTTCGTGTAACCAACTTAAATATGGACTGCTTTGAAACACTTCGCCTTGAACATTTAACCAATTAATAATGTTACATTTTAAAGAGTTACTCACAAACACTCGGCACATGCTTTTTTTCTCCCTGAATTTTACACATTCAAATGGAACTTAGATATTTGAAAATGAGTTTGAATCGTAAAGGAACGACAAAGTTGCATTCAAAGCTTCTCAACATTCTTTAAAAACGCAGGGTTTGGGAATGAGGTTAAAGCGGAAATATAAACAATCGCTTAGGTCTAATTTAACCCCAATTCTCTGCGGAGAGAGGATGGATTTTGGGAAAGGCATAAAACACGTCTCAAATTCATTTTTTAAAAGCGATTGCTTGAAATTATTTTTGAAAACGATCGGAGGACATAAAAAATGGTCATACAATCGTTTCCGCTAGTTATCCATAGTTATGGGCGAAATTTTGCATAGCACTTATATAAGATACGGCATTAATTAAACTACATGTTTTATTCTATGAAAATATCAGCTTTTGAGCAGGACTTTAGAGAAGAATAAAAAAGCGTCCGCGCAATTGCCTTAGATTAAACTCCAATCAAAGATATTTTTTATACATAAAAGAGAGCAACAACACATAAATTAATATTTAAAAATAATTAAGGCGTTACGATTCCAGTTCCATAGCTTACTTAAAAAGTAGTGTAATAAACATTATATAGCATGCTGAATTTTCAATTTTATATTTGAACATAAGCGTATTACAAATCAGGTCTTAAGCTAATAAAGCTCTTAAGGCTGGTTATAATTCAAATATGGCTAACTACGCCTGACTAGCTTTACTTTAATATTATTTTTGCACCGTAGAGTAATCCCAATTTGAAAAGCGAATTCCTTTGGATCGACGAGTGGTAAAATCTTGAACTGCTTGAGTACTACGATGAGCAGGGTCTTCATTTCCAGCATGGCATACTTTTGACCTGAAATGGAATTAAGCATTAGTAAATGTTAACTTTAAAGCATGTACCCATTTTAAACTAACCTATGCAATTGCGTTGACCCGCACTAAAGGGCATATAGGCATACGTATGGCGGTCTTTGGAGTTTTCGGGCAGAAAGCGCTCTGGTTGAAACTCATCTGGAGCGCTCCAGTATTTGGAATTCCGATGCAGGTCAAAGACATGAAGGGTGATTTGGGCACCAGCCGGTAATATTAAGCCATTGGCCAGTTCCGTTTCCTTTACTGTTTGACGGGACATAATAGGCACAGATGGAAACAAGCGCATCGTTTCCTTAACAAAGCATTCTAAGTACTTGAGCTTGGATAGCTGATTAATATCCAAGTTGCTTAAGTCATCTGATATAGAGATGAATATATAGGGCTTAGATAGCTTTACATTCCAGAGGATGGGGTAAAGAAAACTGACCAGCTATGTGCTCGCTTATCTCCTGATAGCACAGCTCCTGTTTGTCCGCATTGAGGGACATGTTCATAAGCCCAAATATGAGACCAATCGATGTGGTATCATAGCCCTCAAACATAAGAGTATCCACCTCCTCGCAAATGCCCTCGTGATCAATTAAACCATCCTTCTCCGCAAGGATAAGCGTATCCAACATGGCAAAGCGTTGCTTCTTGTTGATATAACTAGGTTATACAGGAATAAATTAAAAATGATAATGATTGATATATATATATATATATATACCCTTACATATCATCATCTGCCGCTTGAGTGCTGAGCTTTTCCTTGAGCACCTGTTCCAGAAGTATTCGACGCTTGGCAATTATTTCGCTGGAGAAATCATGCACCTCTTTTAAGGCGCGCGCATCCTCGCTGGAGCCAAACAGATTATAGATGGTATTATTCCAAATAAGTGGATTACTCAAACGTCTTATAAAACTCTTTTCAATCATGCCGAAGCTCTCGCGATAGCGATCTCCCTTGGTAGCCATATCATCCAGTTTAATGCCCATGGCCGTCTCTGTGAGGGTGGATATTTCAGTTGAAGATTAATCTACAGTGAACCGTCAGCTTAGTAGACCTACCACAAATGCTGTTTAGCGTAAATCTGGGTATGAGTTCACTTAGAGAGATGCAAGTCTCATCTTTCCCCTCGAATTGTTTCACAAATTTCAAACTCTCCGTTCTATTGGGGAAATGGAATTAATATCAAATTTGGGTTGTTT
The DNA here is from genome assembly GCF_035044405.1 of Drosophila montana. NCBI lineage: Eukaryota > Metazoa > Arthropoda > Insecta > Diptera > Drosophilidae > Drosophila > Drosophila montana. Next base: position 1,815,007 of record NW_026998080.1, read on the forward strand.
TTAAATATGATGATAACTTACTTGAAAGTCTCCTCGAATTGACCCAAGATATTAAAATGAAATGTGGGCGTGAGCATCTTCCGTCTCGTGTGCCATTTTTTATCTGTAAAGACGTAGCTTATTTATTTTCAGTTCGTTTCAATTTTTATCAAACACGTTAACTTACCTGTGGATGTCAGCAAACCAGTGCGTAGAGCCGGATGCAAAAAGCCGTATACCAGCCCCTTCGATATCAGGTTCGGGTCGTTCAATATTAGATCAAAGTTGTCCGCATCGATTATATTGTAAGACACCGTGCCCATAACATATTCTATAAAGCTACGACCCATTTTCTTGGCCCTAACACGCATATCATTGAATAGCTCAGCTGCAAAATAAGCAATATGAAAGTTATTTTGAGGTATTTGCGGATTTTTTGTTATTGGCTAGTTTTACCCACCCTCATTTCTTCCATTCAAGTCGAAGCTATTGCCAAAGATGGTGCGTCCCTCAGGTATCGGAGCTATGCTTTCTAAGGGTCGTCCGTCCTTGGTGCGCACACGCTTTGCGAAAAAGGCTAGCACGTAGTATTCCTTGTTGATCCTATACAGCCAGAAGATAAGCGTGCCCAGACCAATTAAAATCAATAAACCCAAAGCCATTTCCAAGCATTCGAACAAAACTTAGAACCATATGCAACCAATGCGACACAGAGACTGAAACAACGAGCTCTACAATATTTTCAAATGAGACTCACAGCCCTGGCGTTTAGACATTATCTCAGTCTGTAGTACAAATCGCATAAGATAAGATTGTTAATGCCGGCTTGTGCGAGCACAATATGTTTTATTTTGTTATAACGGGCAGATAAGAATTTTTGTATATATAATATATAATATGTGGGTATGTGGGCTTGTAGCAGCACAAAGCATTTATTTGATCTATCTAACAGAAAACTTGTTCTCCCAGCAAATGTAATTAAGCTTAATGGGGGGGTAATTAAGCAGAAGGCGGATTCGCCGACCTTATACAGTGTATAAATTATTATATAATTTATTAAGGCAAGATCTTGTGGATCTAGTCAGGTCTGTTAGTCTAAATGCGTTTATCTCAGAGATTATTAGCTCGTATAGTATTAAAGATTTAACATTCTTAACCTAGGCGTTTCCAATTGAAGTTTGTTTTAAAATCATCGATAACTTGTCTAGCTTTCATGAAATCGATAAAAAGAAAAATCCTTGGAGCTTTGAGATCGATAATCACCAACTACTTTTAGGAAGTATAGCCTTGATATATAAACACAGTTGGGTGGCATATAAATGACCTGCAAATTTCATAAAGATCAACCTAGGGACAACTAGGTTAATCAAGAAGAAAGATAGTATTTTCATAGTTTGGGGCTTAAGGAAGAAGGACCACAGTCAGTTCTCTTTGTGTGTGTATCAGTAAATGCTCAAAAGGGAATTTAAAATGTGTTTAACGACAGTCAACGCTGCGTATAGGGTATCTCCCAATCGAGTACTTTCACTTTTTCTTTATTAATTTTGACATGCATTTAGTTGTTTTATTGCTGTTTTATTGACAGCTCACAAATAGCGTATAATATTGCTAAAGTCTATAGTTCTGAAGTAGCTAATACAAATAAATTATCATATATTCTCTATTTTCAGCATAGTAAAGTAGTTAAAATATACTTGAATACTTGTAAACATATTTTTATTTTGAATATAATTACAGTTAACCGCTGTGGGACATAGTCAAGTTATAAAAGCGAATTCTCATCGTTATTTGACAATTTTTATAAAAACCTTTATCATCATGATTAGGTTATTATACAAGGTGAATCATGAGTATATTTATAAATGTTAAAGGTTTCTATTGAACTTTAAACACATATTGAGTATTTATGAGTGTTCAAGAGTGCTCGACTAGGAGGTACCCTAAGTTGTCGATATCCATTTAAATCGCATTCACTAACTAACTGCCGTATGGTCTACCCATACTGTTGAAAACTAAATCTACCAACATATATAACTTATTCATTAAACATATATTATATAATTAACATAATAGCCATATTACATGTATAAACAAGGGTCTGTAAATACCAAAGTACAAGGGTCTACCTTCAACTTTACAACTAAAATGTCTTCTTCCTAACTCTTAGGTTTGGTCTGTGCGTTTATTACCAATCAGTGAGGACAAACAGGTTTATATGTATAGTTATTTGGAGACAATCCTGTGTAGGTTTAGAACTTAAAATTTAATAGGTTTAACGGGAAATGCAGGACCTAAAAACCCAATCTTAGAGATTTATACTTCAATAATACCAGCGAGAAGGTGTTAAGGGAAGAAAAATAAAACATGCGCAGAACTATTTGTAATAAAACACGATCTTTAATATAATAACGACAATTTCATCATCAAAGAGAACAAAAACACAATATATACTAAATTATATTTTAAAAATAGATAACACCTCTCGGCTCCAAAACTGACTTAGAAGGTAGGGTAAAAAATTCACTATCTTCTGAATTTCCAGCGTATTGCGAATGCAACATAATGTATAACTACAGATCACATACTTAGGGGATAAAGCTCTTTAGGCTGTTTAAATTGTCCTAATCTGGCTTTATAGAAATATGAAATATGGCTAACTACGCCTGATTAGCTTTACTTTGATATTATTTTTGCAACGAAGAGTAATGCCAGTGTGAAAAACGAATTCCTTGGGATCGACAAGCGGTAAAATCTTGAACTGCTTGAGTACTACGATGAGCAGGGTCTTCATTTCCAGCATGGCATACTTTTGACCTGAAATGGAATTAAACATAAGGCAATATTCCCTTTGAATCCTATACCCAAGTGAAACTTACCTATGCAATTGCGTTGACCCGCACTAAAGGGCATATAGCCATAAGTGTGACGTTCCTTGGAGTTTTCGGGCAAAAAGCGCTCTGGCTGAAACTCATCTGGATTGCTCCAGTATTTGGGATTCCGATGTAGCTCAAAGACATGAAGGGCGATTTCTGCACCAGCCGGTAATATCAGGCCATTGGCCAATTCCGTTTCCCTTACTGTTTTACGGCCCATAATAGGCACAGATGGAAACAAGCGCATCGTTTCCTTAACAAAGCATTCTAAGTACTTGAGCTTGGAGAGCTGATTAATGTCCAAGTTGCTAAAGTCATCTGATATAGAGATGAATATATAGCTTAGATAGCTTTACGTTCTAGAGGATGAGGAAAACTGACCAGCTATGTGCTCGCATATCTCCTGATAGCACAGCTCCTGTTTGTCCGCATTGAGGGACATGTTCATGAGTCCAAATATGAGACCAATCGATGTGGTATCAAAGCCCTCAAACATAAGCGTATCCACCTCCTCGCAAATGCCCTCGTGATCAATTAAACCATCCTTCTCCGCAAGGATAAGCGTATCCAACATGGCAAAGCGTTCCTTCTTGTTGATATAACTAGGTTTAGATGGAGGAATCAAATTAATTAAAGATGATAATATATATATAAATATACCCTTACATATCATCATCTGCCGCTTGAGTGCTGAGCTTTTCCTTGAGCACCTGTTCCAGAAGTATTCGACGCTTGGCAATTATTTCGCTGGAGAAATCATGCACCTCCTTTAAGAAGCGCGCATCCTCGCTGGCGCCAAAAAGATTATAGATGGTATTATTCCAAATAAGTGGATTACTCATACGTCTTATAAAACTTTTTTCAATCATGCTGAAGTTCTCGCGATAGCGATCTCCCTTGGCAGCCATATCATCCAGTTTTATGCCCATGGCCGTCTCTGTGGATGTTAACTTTTCAGTTGAAGATAAAGCTACAGTGAACCCTCAGTTTAGTAGGCCTACCACAAATGCTGTTTAGCGTAAATCTGGGTATGAGTTCACTTAGGGAGATGCAAGTCTCGTCTTTCCCCTCGAATTGTTTCACAAATTTCAAACTCTCCGCTCTATTTTGGAAATGGAATTTAATTCAATTTTGGCATATTTAAGCAAAACTTACTTGAAAGTCTCCTCGAATTGACCCAAGATATTAAAATGAAATGTGGGCGTGAGCATCTTCCGTCTCGAGTGCCATTTCTTATCTGTAAAAATGCAGCTTTTTTATTCCAGCTCGTAACAGTTTTTACTGTACAGTGTGGCCTACCTGTGGATGTCAGTAGACCAGTGCGTAGAGCCGGATGCAGAAAACCGTATGCCAGCCCCTTGGTTATCAGGCTCGGGTCGTTCAAAACCAAATCAAAGTTGTCTGCATCGATTATATTGTAAACGGACGTGCCCATAACATATTCCATAAAGCTACGTCCCATTTTCTTGGCCCTAACGCGCATATCATTGAACACCTCAGCTGGAAAATTAGCAATAAGACAGTTATTTTTGAGTTATTCGTGGATTGTTATGGGCTAGTTTTACCCACCATCATTTCTGCCATACAAGTCGAAGCTATTGCCAAAGATTGTACGTCCCTCAGCTACCGGAGCTATGCTTTCTAGGGGTCGTCCATCCTTGGTGCGCACACGCTTTGCGAAGAAGGCCAGCACGTAGTATTCCTTGTTGATCCTATACAGCCAGAAGATAAGCGTGCCCAGACCGATTAAAATCAATAAACCCAAAGCCATTTCAAAGCAGTCGAACAAAACGTATAACCATTTCCATCCAATGCTACACACAGACTGAAACAACAAGCTCTACAGTTTTTGCATTATCTAAGTCAGTGGTAAATAAGAGTGCATTAATTGGGAGTGCCCGACTAGGAGATACCCTGAACCTTCATCAACTAAAAGCAAATGAAGCTTCAAAATCGACTCGTTCATACATACGGACATTCGAACGGACGGACGGACGGACGGACAGACGGAGATGGCTAGAATAACTCGGCTGTTGATGCTGATCAAGAAAATATATATTTTATGGGGTCGGAGATACTTCCTTCTGCCTGTTACATACGCTTCCGTTAAACCATTATACCCTTTTTAGCCATTTTCAATGGATATTCCAATCTCATGCCGGCTCGAGCGAGCGCGATTTGTTTTGTTTTGTCGGAACAGATAAAAATTGTTGTATGCTTTATAATATGTATATTTGTGGGTCTGTCAAACATGTATTAAACAAACTTGTTCTCTAAGCTAAAGCAATTTAATTGAATAGTTGTTTTTTTCTAAACTCGTATGCCAATTAGTTGTTTTATTGCTGTATTTTTAGATTAGTTATCGGACAGCTTACATTGAACGTGCAATATGTATGCCTTTTAAAACTCTGAAATATTGACAATAAATAAAATCATATATAAAACAACTCAGTGGTTTTAGTTTGGAGTGCCCGACTAGGGGATACCCTAAATCTTCTTCTACCAATAACAAATAAAGCTCTAATAGGTTCTGAGATCAAAGGGTTTATGTATACGGGCATACGGACAGACTGATAGACATAGATAAATCGACTCGACTATTGATGCTGATCGAGAATATATATACTTTAAGGTGTTGGAGATACACACATTTGCACAAAACCTATCTACCCTTTTTACCCATTTTTGAGCGCAGTGAAGTTAAAAACATCCGATAGTTTAACCTATGTTATAATCGCAGTTAACAGCTGTGTAGCATAATAAAGATATCAAAAGGAATTCTCATCGTTATGGAACGAATATTATTTGAACTCAGAAACAAGTCAGATTCCGGCTTATCATCATGATTTAGCTAATTCGTTCGAATGAATCTTGAGAGTATTTAAAGATATTCTAAGTTTCTGCAGAGCTCTAAATAGCTGTTGCATATTTAAATTTGAATAGTTCGACATACTTTCGAATGTTAGCTGCTTGTTTTATCCTCTGTTCTTTATAAGCTTATCAAATTTACCTTTTTATATTCTTTTAATTTATTTTTCAATAATTGTTTTTCTATTTATTAATCGCTTGCACCCAATTATAATTTCAGGTTTCAATTTAAATATTTTCTAGTTGCTATAAAGTGCTTTATTTATGGCGCAAATTGCAGGCGTATCTATTGTTAAGAGCATTTCGACCAGGTCTAATTAAATGAGTTGCATTTAAGTGTTCGCACTTTGAGATACATTTGCGTTAGCATTTGCATTTGCATTTGCATTTGCTTTTGGCTAATTGGCAATTGAATTACATATATTAAGAGCATAGAATGCAATTTAGCTGCTTTACATTGCATTTGACCCACTTTTGTTGGTGCCGAACAACAATAAAATGCAGCAAAAAAAAAAAGGAAATGGAAACTGGAGTTTGCAATGCTTAAGCTGCGAGTTTTTGACAAATAGATACCCTTTAAAAAATTTCAAAATTATTTTTTCGAATATTTAAGCTGGAACCGGTTGCCTGGCCTGGACAAAAATATCTTTGAAATCCGAGATCTCATTTAATTATTTAATTCTTATTCTTATTTAATTGTGTGTTTTGGGGTAGAAATCACCTAAATAATTTGAAATTTTTCTAAGATTTATCTAAAAGTGATAACATACATAGTTTGCAGCCTCGAATCACAGTTTAATATAGATTGATAGATTTTTCAGTTTCCTAGCTAAAGTATAATCATATAAAGTGAGAATTATATATTATACGACAACCTCCATATACAATTTTGAATCTCTAGACCTAAATTACAGAGATCATGTGTTTCAATAGTCTTCTGGCGAGTCCTTTCATAGTTTTGATTAAAAAATTAGGTTGTTAACTACCCTATTTGTGTACGTTTTAACGAATATAGGGCGTACAAATATGTTTAAAAGGGAAAACTCGAATGCAGCCGCTGGCGACTACGTCATTTCGCTCGAACCTCTAACTCGACTACTATTGAAATGGGGGGAAATGGAAAATGGAAAATGTTGCCGAAGCTCGGGCGGAAAATGCTTGCATGACTTTGCTCATTGCAAATTGAAACTTGTGCAAGTGTATATGTGTGCGTGTGTGTGTGCGCTGTGCTTTGCGGAAATGCCAAATGCCAATGCATATTGGAAATTTGCAATTTCGATTGCACTTCAAAGTCAGTCAAAGTTGCCAAGTTATTAAATTAGATCATATATGAAATATTTATGGCAAAAGTTCAGCTACTCAAAATGCCCCTTGCCCGGACTCGCTCTAACATGTTATTTCTTTCTCTCTCTTTCTATCTCTTGCAGATGCATCGCCGGGCTGCCGGGCGCCGGATGTGCGCTTCACCATTTTCAAACCGGAAATGACAACCGAACAGCCGTATGCGAAGTTCGAAACGACACAGGTCTATCTGCCGGAGGACTTTACCACCGCCGATGTCGAGTTTGTGGATAAGATGCATGCGGTCAAAGAGAATCATGCGGCCATTGTGAATCCCTATTCGGTTGACTTTGGCGACGATGAGCATCACCATCATCATGAACTGCATGCCGGCGATGCGGCAGCCAGTCTTGTGGATGACCACGACATGGGTGACGAGGCGGATGAGCTGCATGGTGCCGAGCTGGAAGAGGGTGCCCGCAAGCGGCTGAACAACAATCGCAAGCAGGGCAAGAAACGACGCTCCGGTTCCGGTCGTCGTCGTCGCCTCGAGAATGAGAATGGCCAAACAGGACGTGGGCGTGGCAGCCGTTACAAGCGCCATGCCATACTGCACGATGCGGATGCTTCGCCGGACACGGATCGCTGGGCGGGCAGCAAATTGGCCGCCGAGGGTGATGTCTACTACGTGCACATTGCGGACATATTGAAATCGCGCGAGCCCAATCGCCAGCTGCGCGCCAAGCTGCACAGGCTGAAGCAGAAGGCACGCCTGACCAAGTGCCTGGCCGATGGCAGCAGCGAGAAATGCATCAAGCTGCTGCAGAAGCTCAAAGCGAAGCAGGCGCTGGCAGAGAAAAAGCAGGCGGCGGCAGAGAGGGAGCAGCACCCAGAGCAGCAACTAGAACTGGAGCCAGAGCCGGAGTCGGAGACGAAGCCGAAGCAGGAGCATCATCGTCGACGCGGTGACAGTCACGCTGCAGAGCTCGACCAGCGTGACATGGAATCGCGTTGGCGTCGCAGCATCGATGCCAAAGGCGATGCCGGCCAATTGGATGTGGCGGCATATATAAATCATGGCAATCAGTCGAGCAGTGCAGCAGTGGCCCTGCAACGTGTAAAGCGCAAGTCGGGCAAGACCACGGGTGCACTGAGCCGTCCGAAAGGTGGTGGCGACTCCAGTTCAAAGACCACCAGTCGCAAGGACAAGGGTAAGGATTGAAAAGCATTTGCATAGCGGCCAGACACTGGCAATGCCACAGTGCCCATGAAAATTGAATTGAATTGAAAGCCGCTGTCGCTGTCTCGTTGTCTGTCTGTCCGTCTGTGTTATGCTCTCCACACACACACACACACAAACAGACAAACAGACACACACACACACACAACACTCACAACACACACACCTGGAGTGTTGAGAGTGGAGTACACAGCAAATGAAAACATAGTTACATACATAAAATCGTTAAAAGCTAATCGCAAAGTCGCCCCAAGGCTTCCACCCGGAGTCAGCCATAAATCGCCTCAATTCGCTCTCACGTTCAGCTCATTAACATGCTCCATGCTGGCACATCTATTGCTGTACTCAGTTCCCCATTGCACCAACTACCACCACCAACATCATCACCTCAGCATCACCACTGAACCACCACTGCAACATCGCCGCACCACTCGCCTCTATCTCTCTCTCCCATCTGCAGCAGCAACTGCTGTTGAAAAAAGAAAAAACTCATTCTTTATCGTGGTTAGCTTTGTCATCTGTTGGTTCCTGCTTGTGGGTTCGCTTACCAGGGTTATATTTTTTATTTCTTGCCCTTTTATACTCTTTCATAGGGCACTAGAATTATGGCATAAAATGTGTCATGCATCGAACAGGACATATATCATATCTCTATCTACCTATGTCTCTTAGTTTTTAAACTACGTGAATGGAACTTGGCATAGATATAATCAGCACCATACTTTGTAGCACCCATAGAAAACTATTGTTCGAAAATGAAGCTCTTATATGGAAGTCCTTTTGGTTGTACTGAGCTCGTAAAGGAGCATAATCTTATATAGCCCCATTATATCGATCAGATAAATATATAATGTTTATATTAATACCCTTTTATGTTGTTTTCAGCACATGCTTACAAAAATCACCCAGAAATATCTAAATGCTTATAATATAAATTTATATTTAGATCCGAAACTTATCCTCATCGCATAACTTTCATCTTTTTAAGTTTTCTGTGTGTGTTTTTTTTTAGATTTCCTGACCAAAGTGAGTGTGTTTCTAACAGACCTCATTGAGTATACCTTGCAGAAATTATTACCAACTTTTTTTGTTGATTTAGAATATTCTGACCAAGCCCATGTCAATGTTTTATTATATATCCCCTTCTTGTGATCTGCTTATTATAAAGTAACTTCTTACTTTTATCTGCTTATATCATATTTTAGGGCATCACATCTTTGGCACTTCTGGAACTGTTGCCTCTTTTTTTTTTACCTTTTTTTTTTGGCTGCTTTGTGCTGTCCTTTTGTTTACTTTGATTCAGCTGCTTTTGTCCGTTTGCGTTTTTCTATTAGCCTGGGCACTTGGGATTTGGATTGGGGTCTGGGGAACGCTGGTTACTTGGGTCTCTGTCAGCTCGACTCATGCACGGCATAATATTATCTTTCATGTTATCTTTTGCCTTTTCACTTTGCTTCTTCTTTATTTTTGACGCCTCGTTCAGAAATGAAGTCGTATCCTGTTAAGTGGCCTGTCCACCCCACTCGCTCGCCCCGTGCTCGTATTCGGATCCTGTCCCATTCCATTTCCGTGGCTCTTTTAATGCATATCTAACAACCTTAAGTTGCCCCATTGAAGTTTCGCGCTGGCAGCACTTTTCGCACGTTTCGTGCGGCTTAATGTGTGTGTGTATGGGTGTGTATGTGTGTGTGTGTGCCTAAGAGTGCCTGCTTCTTCTTCTTCTCTTAGCCAGCTTTTGCGGCACAGCCTTTCACGCACATACTCAGTTTCTAAAGGCTTGGCCACTTCAACATTGAAAGCCCTCGGCATCTGATAACAGCGAATAGTGTAGCGGTAGGAGGTTATTCAACTCGTTGAGTCGTTGAGCATTCAATGCTCATTCATATTCGCATTCATTCATTCACCTGTCGCCCACTCGTTGCTCATATCGGTCACAACAACAGCTCATTAGTTGCTTGCTCTACTTGCTCTCTCTCTCTCTCTCTCTCTCTCAACTCCCCCCTCTCTCTCTATCTCAAACACCTCCCCACTGTTTCCCGTTTCTTAGCATTATACATTTGCCCATTTCATAACGCCCTCACCTGTTCTGTTCCGATTTCATTCCAATTAGGCATTTATGATGAGGAGACCGGCTATTCGCCCGTACACACTGATGACTCCGAATTCGATGAGGATGAGGAGGAGGAGGAGGAGATTGATATATTACAACAGTTTACCGAAGTATCTGAGATACGTTTCCCAGGTGAAATTGGACCCATGGGCGATCGACGCCTATGCAAGATACGCTGCGTCAAGGGCAAGTGGGTGGGTCCGCTGTGTGCCACCAATGAGGAGGGTAAGTGAGACAGACTCCCCCTCGCAAATATGCAACATACAAGACACGCACACGCACACAATGGAATCTTAATTATACAATAGCAATACAAATACGTAACATGTCATTACAGTAGAGACTCGTATAATAAAAACAACACAATCAGCACACCGCCAAAAAAAAAAATAATAATAATAATAGCAGCACCTACAACAATCCAGTTGTTTCATTTCAACATCTCTATCGATCTAACTGCCTATAACTATAACTTTATAAATGCACTCAGAGAAAAATATCATGTACTTTATAGATAATTCAATTACAAAGCTCGAATATCTTAAGCTAAGAATTAAATTCTTATGTTAAGAACGTTTTTCCTAAATTGAATTTGTGCCTAGTCCTTATTTATTTATATTATATTTATTTATTTATTAATGGTCGACAAAAAAGAGTGTCTTCCCAATTATTAAATACATCACATAATGAAAATTAAAATTAAATTAAATTACCTTTGCATCAAATTTTAAAATCAAAAATAAGTTACACTTAATTGGAGTATATTTATCAACAAATTATTTTAGATAAGTATTAAAAAGAAAACGGTTTGGGCTTAAGCCCGATGTGTAACTAACAGTTTTCTCTGAGTGTACCGTCTATCTATCAATCTGTGCATAACTTTGCTGATCTCAGTGACATCTTTATCTGTAGATGACAACGGCAACGTGAAGTTTCAGCCACTGTACAAGAGCTGCCATGTCAATCGCATTCCGACTCATCTGCTGCTCAGTTATCGCAACATCTCCGTGGTAAGTGATGACAGGCAACAAAGCCGTCAGCCGTGCCTGGAGCTCAAGCACCAACAAAACACCTAGCACACACACACAGCACACACACGCACACACACGCGCACAGCACACATACAAGGCACACACACACGCAGAAGTTACTCCATCCAAGCTAGTGAAGGCATCGGCCTTGGCATAGCCAAATGTGAGTCCAACTCAATTTCGACTGTCTCTGTCTCTGTCTCTCACTCACTCTCTGCCTCTCTGTCTATCTCTCTTGCTCTCTCTCTCTAAATATATATTTACATATATATATTTATATGCATATGTCTATGTCTCTGTCTCTGTATCGCTCAATTTCTCCATCATCTCTTGTATCGATATCAGCCGCACAAACAACAACAATTTGCCCAGCGTCATCCTAGAAAATAAATATATATTATATAAAATCAAATCAAATAAAAACCAACTTTGCATCCTGCATCCGCATCTGCTCTGTGCAGCCACAAGACTCTGTATTTTTGGTACTCTTTGATCTCTCTCTCTTGCAGACACCGATACCACCAAATCGCGGCTGGCGTAAAACCCGCTTATCCAAATCGACACTTGTCTCAAACACAGAAATTGTGAGTGGCCATCCTTGACGTTGCCTCGTTTCGTCTTCGTCTGTGTTTACTGTGCCTCGTATCCGTATCTATGCATATATTGCTCACATATGTAGAGTTGTGACACATACACACTCACACACACACACACACACATACACACAGTAAAAGCGCCACATAAACAAGCAAATACACGCCCACTGATGCACTGAGAAATATAATTGGGTCAATTAGCTATTAGAAGAATTTCTGCCTATTTCCACTTATAATTCTCAAACTGTTTATGTAAACAAGTATTTGACATGTGTCATTATTATAAATATAATTATTATTATAATTAATATTATTATCATTATTATTACTATTATAATTATTTTTTTTCTTATTATTAGGATGATGATTACTTTTAGTATTTTTATTATTACTATTATTATCACCATTATAATTATAATTATTATTGTTATTATTGCTATTATCGTTTTTATGTTTATTTGTTTTCAATATTATTTTTAGTAGAAGTACATAATAGGATTACATTTATAGGTGAACGCTTTTATCTATGTTGTGGATAATCAGCAACTTTACTTGTAGTTTTAACGGCTCCTTGTACTATCTGAAATCCATCTATAAGAGACGAATTGAACAGGGTTGGAATATAATGCTTTAGATCAGAGGCTCTCATTATTTTTCCGCGTCCCTTTAAGTTTTCTGTTTACCACATCTCAAATAACTGCAGCGAATAATTTAGTAGCTTAACTTAAAGTGTAGCGTGTCACATGGATAAATACACATGTATGAGTTGCATATTTTCTGTGCTCTTGGCCCCCAACTGTAGACCCCTAGCAACGACTAAAAGATTAAATAGTGCTCTAGATAGAAGAAGAAGTAGAAGTAAAAGAAGAAGTTTGCAGGACCTTCGCCTCGCGACGCGCTCTAATGGATGAATATTGTATTTAACCTCAGTGTATACAACCACCGCTCACACACACTCACAAAAACACGCACACATATACACTCATACACACACTTAAACACACACCAAGTAGTGTCCAATGCCCAAGTAGTGGGTGATTTTATGACTTTTGACATTGACATTTTTTTTATATGCACGGCTTTAGCATTGACCGTTGGGCACACACACACACATACATAGAGAGAACAGAACACAGACACACACACACAGTTAAATATACATTTACAGACAGCAAGAGACACTATGGAAACTGCACGCCAGCACGCCCAAGCCACGCCCACGTCCAGAGAGTGCGCCTCTAACTTGTGTTAACAGCTTGTAATTAAGTCTAAAAAACAATTTTCTGTACTTTTGTCTCTCTCTCTCTCTCTCTTTCTTTCTCGCTCTCTCTCTATATCTGGTTCTGTTTTCTACTGGCAATTTTCTCACGCACTGCACGTTAAACAAAAAACTCGCTTCATTTCAAATGCCTGAATCTCTGCCTGCTGTCGCCTCTCGTCTCACGCCTCTCGCCTGTTGCCCCTCATGCATTCTACATATTGAACATCCTGCAGAACGTAGGCTGGGATCTGCCACATGGCCATTCGCTGCAGGCGCGCTGCCAGGAGCTGGGCATCTATAAGCTGTTGGGCGAGTCGCGCGTACTCTGCTCGAATGGTCTCTGGGCACCGCGCATGCCCAGCTGTGTGCCCACCACCGTGCTGACCAACTACTCCGAGGACAGTGCACCCTCCATACGCGTCAAGATCTTCAACGGATCGCACTCCTTTGAGCCATCCGGCGTGATGGCCGTGCCGCCGCACAGCACCGTGCAAATGGACTGCATGTATCCGCGTGTGCGCGGCACTCCCGAATGGAGCTGGACCAGCTGGTATATGCAGTACAATACAGGTGCGTCGACGTGAACTTGGCGAGGGAAACAAATGGTCATATTCATTTCCCATTGCAGGCTGGTCGCCGGCGGGCGAGGAGAAGGCCGTGCGCTATCGGCTGAGCATCAAGAGCATTGAGAACAACGATTCGGGCACATTTACGTGCACTTCGCCGCGCGGTTTGACAAACAGCATTGCCGTGGTGGTGGCCACTTCGACGTGCCCGCAGCTAACGGAGCCGATGGCGCCGCTCAAGCTGAGGCTCGAGGGCAATAAGTTGGGCCAGCGAGCGCTTTATGAGTGCCCCGAGGGCTTTAGGCTGGATGGCGCCTGGAATGCCACCTGCCTGGCCTCAGGCAATTGGTCATCGCCATCGCCAACATGCCATCCCATACAATGTCCCCGCCTTGTGCTAGACGATCCACATCTCAGTCTCATTGAGTTAAACACATCGGCATGGGGGCGGGCGGTGTTCAAATGCCAATGGGGCTTCAAGCTGACCGGACCGGCGCTGCTGGACTGTGAGCCGACGGGCGTCTGGAGTGGCCCAGTGCCACGCTGCAAAGGTGAGTGTCACACGATTCCAAGTCAACAGGTGTAGAGCTCTTTAAGTTGATATTACCTATTAAAACTCTTGGCTATCTAAGTGCTTCTAAATGGTAACTTATAGTTTCAAGATGTTTCGTGTCCTTTTATTTTAGTAAAATTTATTTTTTTAATTTAATTTATTCACATTAACTTGAAATTATTGAAAACCAAATAACTCGTTAGAATTCATATTATGCTTCTGAATTTTTAATAACATGTTTTTGAGTGCTTTCCAATTTCACATTCACCTGTCCGCAAAAAAATACCCCTTGTTTTAACTGAACCGTTTCCATTGAGTATTATCTGAATCATTATTTTCAAATTAAAATTTTTTTGTTTTAATTGAAATTGATTTAAAACTCCGTTTTAAAATTTCTAGTGATGAGAGATTCTTGACTTATCGATAAGTGTATTAAGTATTTTTCTAAAAATATACTAAATAATAGTAGCTACATATGTCACATTCATTTACTGTTGTTCGGTTTCATACATATATTTAGCTATAAGTTTTCAACATTTCTGATTGCGAAAATATCTCTTTCGCGTTATCATAACATTATTTGCAAAAATGAGACTCTTTCTTTAAAAGTATATATTTTATTTATAATAATTTAATAACTGCCGATTTAGCAATATCTCATCGATATACTTATAATGTTGTCGTTCTTTTCGATCTACCCCGTTTTGGAACAGTCATTCAGTGCGTGATGCCAGTGGCGCCGCTTAATGGACGCATTGGGGGCACCAGCTTGAGTCAGAGGCGTTTGACAGTTGGCGCTTTGGTCACATTCAGCTGCAACGATGGCCACACTCTGGTCGGCGAGTCGAGCATCATTTGCACGGAGAACGGGTTCTGGTCGCACTCGCCACCATTTTGTAAGTAGACAACTGATAAATGCACATTAAATGCACATACGCTGCGAATCCTTGCGTAATCTTCCAAAGTGGGCCCACTCACAAATCAAATGAATTAATGTTACTTGTGTTGTATTTCCGCTGTATAACGTACAATCGATACCGATCACGAAACCGATACCGATCATGAAACCGATACCGATACCGATCACGATACCGTTACCGATACCGATACCATCACGATTCATTCCATGTACGCTCATCTACATCCACGACCTGACCACCTTGCATGCCCAAATGACCATGATCCATGCATCCAATGCTCCAATCTCGCAATCAGGCAAATCGCAGTGCCCCTATCCAGGCGACCCGCCCAACGGTTTGATCGCCCCGCTCAAATTCAACTATGATGCGGGCGACTATCTGAGCGTCCAGTGCCGGCCGGGCTTCATACAGATCCAGACGAACGAGGATCACAGCACGGGTCCGCCCGAGCGGCCAAAATGTCAGCCAGACGGCAGGTGGTCAGGCCCGTTGCCCAAATGCCGCAGCTACGAGGAAGTGTAGCTCCACTGAACTCCAGCTGGATCCAAAGGGGAAATGAAGTTCTAGGCCAGAGCCCAAGTTGGCAGGCCCAAGAATTTAGTATAATAGCGAACCGAAATTCCAAATTCAAACCGAAAATAAAAGAACAAAAAAAAAACATAAATAAACCCGAGTGATATTTAGATTAAACTTAGTGCGAGGTATCAAAATTAATTAACATAATTATGAAATAATTTTATTGGCTCTAATTGAACTTGACTTTAAATCACTCGCTATCTTTATATTTAACTTATAACAACAAATACTTGATAGTTTTTTTGAAATGCATCTATAGCTCTTCTAGGCCCACTTGAAATAATTCTCAAATATTCCATTAGAGACAGAGAGAGAGAGAGAGAGAGAGAGAGAGAAATATGTTCTTAAGTGCTAAAGTGAATGATATTATGACAAACATGAAAAACCTGAGAAACTCTATGAAATGAAATATGTAACATAAATATGAACGTTAAATGTTAAATCGAAAAAAATGAACACAATATCTTATACATTTATTTCTTTATTTGCTAAAAAAAAACTTTATAAATAATATTCCAATTTATTGCTTGAACTTTATACAATTATATATATATATAAACAGAAAAATTATCTATTAACCACAGTTAAATACAGGTATTCAAAATTCAACAACCGAATACAAAGTTAAACTTCTTAAAAACACATTTACCATATACATATAGAGCAGATATATGTATGTATAAACCGATGTAAAGCTCAATGATATATCAAAGTTGATTGATTGATTGATTGATTGGTTAGTTAGTTAGGCGCAAGCACTTGCTGTATGGAAACGAAAGTCATATCCCTCTATAAGGAAACGAGTTAGGCAAGCCATAAGTAATACTTCTTATATAGTATATAACTATACTATACTATACTATATAATATGCGAAAATGTGTATTGTACGAGTCTGTAAGCAAATGCAAAGTGAGGCAACTAACTTTTAAATAAAAGCAGCATAAATTATATATGTACATATGTGTGTGTGTAAAGTTTATTTTCGATTTGCCAATGCGCTTATAATTGTTCCCGCCTGCCCCCTCTCTAGGTAACAAGGTACACACTCGCTCCTAACCAGGCCACGTTTGCTTTCATATCCGCCAGCAAATTCTGTCGCACTTGGAATTGCGAACAAAAGCAATTTTGGTAACGCGGCGAATGTGTGCCAAGGAAAAACATATTTCATTTGCCAAAGCCAACAGCATTTGGGGCCTAAACGCGTTACTAATGCAGGGGGGAAAAGCCGGAGAGCTGGCGAGAGTGAAGCAACACGAAACGTAGATACACTGCAATATCGATTGGAAAGTGTATTGAATTATATTGTTTCACCTGACAAGGCTTAAAATAGGTGAATATTTGTATTTCAGGTGAGTCTCTTTAATTTTCATTGCTATTATTAATTGAATATATAGTTCATTGTTCATTCATTGATTATTTTTATATATACTATTTATTTTATTTTTTAACATTTTTTATTAAAAACCTTCGATATTATTATTATTATTATTATTATTATTATTATTATTATTATTATTATTATTATTATTATTATTAATATTATTATTATTATTATTATTATTGTTATTATTATTATTATTATTATTATTATTATTATTATTATTATTATAAATATTATTATTATTATTATTATTATTATGATTATTATTATTATTATTATTATTATTATTATTATTATTATTATTATTATTATTATTATTATTATTAGAATTGATATTATAAATATTAAATAGCTATCGAAAAGTAAACAAAACTTCTCACATTTAGCTGACCAATTCAATAAAATACTTAAAAACCTTTAACAGAATAGTTTCAGTAAAATAACACCAGGTACTTAGTGTTTAAAGATACTTAAGGCTGTAGAATCCGCCTAAAATGGTTTAAATTTAATACAATTTAATATTTTACGAGCCACACGTAATCGAAATTTGGCTTAGCCTTTTCCAAAAGATTGCGCGAGCACTGAAGGGTTTTCATCTCTTCAGAAATTGTGAACATTTCTATTCAAGTTTATTTTATTTAATGATTATGGAATCATATAGATAAAAATGAAGATGTTTACGGAAAGACATTAATTTCCGGAATGAATGCTTATAAAAATGTGTACATATAGATTTATATATATATATGTATATGCATTGCAGTCTTTATGACAAAACTGAAATAAGCCTCAGGGGGCTACAATAAACCATTTGCTTACACGCATCTGTGCACTTTTCTCAAGAGTGTGTGTGTGTGTGTGTGTATTTGTGTGTGTTGAGTGCGTAACAGTTGTGCTTCAGGCTTTTGCTACATAGTCATAAACACACGCACACACACGCCCACACAGTTGTAGCTGGTACTTGGCCACACACCTGAGCAAAATTAATTTGTTTTGTTCTTTTACCTTTGGCTGCCTGAAGCGCAGCGCTTTAAATGAAACGATTGACGCTGCCAGCCGCTTTATATGGTCACATACACACACACACACAAAAAACTCTCACACACACACACACACGCACACACATGGCCACAAAAGCCATTGTCGTTTATTCATTTTGGCTCCGGCACGCCCATTGCCGCCCTTTGCGCATTTAATAGCAAATTGTGCACAAGTGTGTGTATGTGTATATTGTTTTGCCAGATGTGTGTTAGAGCTGGGCAGCATGAGGGTGGGGTGTGTGTGAGTGTGTGAGTGTGTGCCTCGCAAAAAGGTGTCTAAATTGAGACGCCGTGTCGCAACATTAACTGCCATGTGCGTAATTAAAATTAACTGCCAGAGCTACTGCTACTGCTGCTGCTGCAAATTGGTTTTGCTTGTTACCAAAAAATTAATACTAGAGCTGGGCAGTGTGTCGTGCTTTCCTTCGTGACACGAACACGAGAGAGTCAACAAGATGTCTTCGTGTTAAGAAAAATTTCTTTTATTGGTCAAATATTGCCACATTGTCTGTGAAGATGATTTTACAGCCATAACTCGGCCAAATCCTTAAGAGTCCTGGCAAGTCAAGCGCCGAAAATCTTATATTACAAACGACTTCCCATCTGTCTTTATAACTTACAGGATACTAAGGCTTAATGTTATATTTTATTTTAACTCTTTTTCGTTAGCTCTAGTATCTGATTTCTTATCGATCCATACATTTTCGATCATCATATATCTTTACTTTATATATATACATATATTTTAGTGCACCGATTTTCAGGCTGACATTTTGACAATAGTTTGTTCTTTAATTTTGCCTTTATTTCTTAACATATTTATTTTTAAATAATATAATGTATATTCTCCAAAATAAGATCACAGCTTTCAGACTTCGATGGGGTGTTGTTATCCTTGTGATTCGTGCTGTGATATGTGGAATAAGCCATCTCTAATTAATACCCAAGAGCTTGTGCACAACATAAAAAACACATTTGCCAGCTACAACAACGAGCCGCACGCTTTAATTAGCTTAAAGCGCAGCTAAATTTTAAGGCTGTCTGCCTAATTAGCCCGCCGTTTGTTAGAATACTCTACAGTGGGGGGCGGGGCGGGGCAGGGGTGGTGCGCATTGCCACGCCCACAGCAAGCAATTAGCCAGTGCATTTCCATTTGCGCGGCTGCAGCTGAAGTTGCGTCGCGTGATTTGCGCAAAAGTTGCGCAATTTTCATTAGCACCTCAAAAACTTGTGCACTGGCGTCTGTGCCAAGGAGCAGCAGCAGGAATTCGCTGTCCGCCATTCCGCCCAGCTTGCACTGCGGCCCCCCCTCCTCCTGCTCTCCTGCGCTCCCTGCAGCTTAAACATATCACAACTGCAATATTTTCTGGCCAATGCTCCGGCCAGGAGCGATGAGCTATGCATGTCACGTAGCTGCGAATGCCGCCGTCAGCAGCACCCACACACACACACACACACATGTGCATATGACAAAAAGCGAGCTGCAATGGCATCACGAGTTTGGCCTGTATCACCCAGGCGCTGCACAGCTGCCCCCCGCGCCCCCCTCATCCAATGTTAAATGCATGCCAAAGCCGAAGGCTAACTACATTTGCCCCCTGCAACGACCTCTCCTTTGTGTAAGTGTGAGTGTGTGTGTGTGTGTGTGTGTGTGTGTGTGTGTGTGTGTGTGTGTGTGTGTGTGTGTGTGTGTGTGGCTGATGGGTTAGACAAAGTGCACTGTTGGCCATAAAGTTATCTATGCCATTTATTCACACAATTCGCTTGTTTTAAAGTTGCGCACATTATTCCAGCCGCATAGTTGACAAATTTCCGCAGGCGACCTTATTGGGCTTGACATATACACATACATACACACACATATATATATTTATATATATACACATTGTATGCATCTGTATTAAATCCCTATTTCTAATGCTACCACATGGCCACGTTTACGGCTATGACTAGATGAAACTCAAATTAAATGCGTTGCCCCGGGCAATTTTTAGTTATGATGTGACGAGAGTTTTTATGATTGGGTTTTGGGTCGAACAAAATGCATAAAAATATATGCTAAAAGTACAGCGGATACTTTATTTTTTCTCTTTTTGGCGCACAATGTTTATAAAAGCCACTCAAAATGGGTCATATTTCAAAATGGTCACATATTTTATAATGAAAAATTCAGTATGGCCTGGTCCTGGTCCTGGTCCATTCGTGGCAACAGAGAACCGGGCTCTAACCCTGGTTCGATATCCTTGCCGGCAGGACATAGTAGCTAAACTATTTAAAAATTTAGTGGAATGTTATGTGCCATATCCTATACCTAATAATTAAGCAACATAAAGCTGCGTAATGAACAATTAATGAACTCCTGCTGAAATCACAGGAATCGAACTGAATCTGCATCAAATTTTCTATTTTTATTTTATTATTTTATTAATTCAAAATATAAAAAAACATTGCTAATATATAAAAAATCTTTTTTAATCGTAATATCTTATACGAACTCACCGATTAAATCTTATATGTGTATTGGCTGAGGTGAGAGCGAAGGGAGAGAGACAGAAAGAGAGCGATTGTGGTATTGTGTTTTTATGAGATAATTTATTCGTTCACTGTTGTCACGTTGGTGCTTTTGATCCCGTTACATGTGCGGACTGCAGGCTGCAGCTGCACCAGAGAGCGAGCATTGTAAATGGAATGAGCGGGAGACGTAATTCATGTGCCCGCTGCATTCACGCTATTGGCCGAAGTGCTTTTGATCCCGTTTCCTTAGTTGTGGATGGTGTGAGCGCAAGTATTAAAAAAGCTGCTCTTGGATGTTGTTGTATATTTGGCCGTCTGAGCGTGGGCGCAAGCTTTATTCGGCAATTTAGTTTGTACGCGCCCGTCCTCTTGATCGGTTAATTAATGTGCTAATATAGTTTGTGTAACTAAATAGTGTTAACCGCTATTAGTCCGCGACGTGTGTGATTTTAAAGTGTATTATAATCGGTGCTTAGCCCGTTCTACGCACTTAACCAATCGATATTTTACCTTTGTATTGTGTCTTTTAATTTTTGCTGCTGAGCTTTTTTCACAAACCACAAATTGGCGCGCATTTTAGCAGAGAGCGATTGAGAGAGAATAAGTAAGTAATATAAAGCTCTTCTTAAATAAATGTGTGTGTATGCATAGTTGTGGTTAAAATAATGGTATTGCACGCAATGCATTTCAAATAAAAAATGCAGCGAGTATATTAATTTATTTACGAAATGTGTATCGCACAGAAGAGTGCATCTTTAATTCCATAAAATAAATATATAATTTTATATTGTATCAGTAGCTGTGTTCGTCTGTCTGTTT
Organism: Drosophila montana; assembly: GCF_035044405.1. NCBI lineage: Eukaryota > Metazoa > Arthropoda > Insecta > Diptera > Drosophilidae > Drosophila > Drosophila montana. The sequence continues at coordinate 1,836,616 of NW_026998080.1, forward strand.
CTATGCCAACAAGTTGTGCATATGTACATACAGAACATATGTATGTCGGAGTCTGCCGGAGCGGAACACTTTTATCATTAGGTATCATAAGGCTTATGTATAAGCAACTTTTTTGTTTTTTAAGATATTTTTATTACTTAACATATCTAATATTTGACTTCGAAAGCCGGAAATAGTTGTTATTTCGTGCTACATTTACTTAGCTATTTTTTTAAAAAGTTAATAATTTTTATTTATATATGTTTCGTGGTCATCTATTAAAGTTTTGCACATAAGAAGAGGGTTTGTTTCATCGTTTTTTAGCTTGACTACCTCCTGTCAGCGCTTTGAACAGGGTATACAGGGTGCCTAAAATGGCGTGAAAATTGTTTGTTGTATGCAGATGTGAATAAACAATTACTCACTGAAAACGCTCGACCATTTGACACTTGGTTGGTGATTTGGCATTGGCATTGGCATTGGCATTTTGTTCGAATGTGCTCTCGGCTATTTGAAGCAGGAAATCGGGAATCATCAATCAGCTTTGATATAAACAACAGATGTAGTCCGCATGTTTCGCACCCAGGGCGATTCGTCGAATTTCTATCAATAGTTTAGTCCCCGGTTTAAATAACATGACAGGCGAGTGCAATTATAAATGATGCCAACTGGCGTTTCATATTTGATTAATGTGCCACAGTTCGGGCCAGCTGCCTGAGTGGAATCATTCTCATTCTTGTTTAACATGCCGCAGCTGACCGGCCCCGAAAAGCAGGCAAAAATAAACTGTGCAACATGTTGGCGGCTGCACTATATCGTTTATCCTTATAGTATGCTGCAGGCCGGCGATGGTCTGGTCGGGCCTGGTCAGGTCAGATCCTGTCTGGCTGCTCGTTAGCGCAGCTGCATATGAGATTCGATGCGAGCTTTTGGCAATTTATTTCAATTTGCTGCGTCAAAGGACGGGCTCAAAGAGCAAACGCATTGCGAATGACCGCCTTAATTACGACTCATGAGCCATAAATCAAGTGTGGACAGAGGCAGACAGAGCAGCCGCAGTGGCAGTTGCCACTGCAACAGCCCCTTCATAATTGTTCGGCTGTTTATTTGCCCTCGGCAAATTGAGCAGCACTCGCAGCGCGGCGTATGCGTAATGCTTTGACATTTGACCGTGCCATCGAAAATAAGTTCACTTGTTAACCTATCACGCAATTAACTGCTGACTGTGGCATCTCTCCGCTGTAGCGTTAATTAAAATTCAACACCTCCGCGCGTTTTTTAACTGTTGCAACTGGCAGCAGTCTAAATATTTGCTGCCAGGCTCAAGTTGGCCCCAAGCTGCGGCAGCAGCAGCACTCGAACCTTAGCTGGCAATTGCTCCCCAAGGAGCATTCTGTTATGCGCCGCACTTCAATTAATTCACAGTCAAGCACACAAACACACACACAAACATACGCACTCACATACACACACACACACACACACACACACACGCATAGAGCGCAAACGAATTCAATTTAGCATTACGTATACGCCGCGCTGCCGCCTGCTTAACTGATTCATTTCGTGCGAATTAACATTTAGATTAAAACGCAACACCGACATGCAAAAGAAAAGAAACAAAATATATATGTATATATATATATTTATGCATATTATATAATTTTTCATAAATATTTATTGAAAGCGGCGTCTTGGCGACTTTAGCAACAGTTTCAGCTGCAGCAATCTAAATTCTTCAACTGTGACCAGCATGAGCAGAACCAGGATCTCAAACCCGAACTCAAAGCCAGCCATAGCCTCAAGGACTTTGCATTTTTGCACAATGTAATAAGAAATGAAAGCGTACAACAGCAGCGGGGGCAAAAATAGAAGCAGCAGTTGCTGCAGCAGGAGGGAGCGAGGAGGGAGGGGTCAGGCAGCACACCAACTGGTAACCGGACACTTTTTCTGGCTTTGAATTCGAATCGAAAATAAAAAGCTGTTGCTAAAGAGTAAGTGGGAAAGGGAGAGAGTGAGACTGAAATAGAGAAAGATAGAGAGAGAGAGAGAGAGAGGGGCAGAGAGCGAGAGCGAGTGAGAGTAGCAGCTGCTTGACGAAACACAATGTTATTATTGATACCAATATGCACGAATAACAGGAAATCTACGCGAAATCGCAATGGCAATGGCAGCCTTCAGCTGTATTCCTAAGAACTCGGATGATGGCTGACTGAAAGGTCCGTCCAATTAGAAATAATTTATTGAATTTGCAGTCAAGTATTTCAAGTATTTTGTAAACATGAATACTAGGATAAGAATCAGTTATATAGTTGTTTAATTGCAATGATAAGTTTGAAGCTTGCTTATTTTCTTTCATCTGTTATTAGCAAGATAGAAAGATAGAAAATGTATACCCACCAATGCAAATATAATGTTTTTAAAAGCAATAATTACATTCTATTTGAGATTACCAGTTTTATTGAGTATATATTAAGTAGCGTTAACATAATCATTGCTATGTAAAGCTTGACCATTGTGAATAATGTTAGAAGTTATATGGTAAGTTGCATTAAAAGATAGGAAGAAAGGATGTATGGAACAGAAATAGATTATGAAAAGCTTGTTGCGTTAAGAGATAAAAGGAAACTTGAAAACGGTTTTTAAGTAAACTACCTTAAGAGCTATTTGAAACTGACATTAACATAGTGAGATTGTAACTATGGGCAACATTAACATTTTGAGTAGGGTAAACATTTGTTTAGAATGTGAAAGTATCACAATAGCTATATGAATATGGTACATATATGCAAACGGATGTGAATGCTTACACGTAAGCTAGCTTAACAGAGTCTTGTCAAGTTTAAATTATCGACATATTGGGGGATTACATTAACATATTGGGGTTGTGGAAGATGCTCACGCATGGAACAGCATAATTGGTTCCGATAAGCAATATCTAAATTGTTTGCAATGTTAAGAGATGTTAAGCTACTTTAACATATGTTATGTTACATAGTTAAACAATCATATTGGCTTACATTTAAAATAAATACAAGGTGTTAATCGCAAAACAAAGTAAGTTAGTTGTTCAGTTTCGCGTCGAAATGCCACGTGGCCTATATTATTTATACTGTTGATGATATGAATAATAATAATATATATATAATGCTGAGTAGCATTGATATGCAGATTGTGCGAGCCTGTTTAAGGCTATGTGCTGAACACGCCCACAAGCTGCTGTTTATTTATTTTTACATGCCAGCTAAATTTAATTTACAAAATTGCAGCTCATGTTTTTGTTGCTCGTGTATGATAAGTGCTTATATCTATGTTTTGTCGGGAACTCAACTTCCGTTTGTCACTTACAGCTCACTGGGTTTTATGAATAAGAAACAGGAGCAAACAGATTGTAAGGCCCGCTGTGAGCACTTCATAAAATGGCACCAAATGTGGCAGCAGCCAAATCAAATTTCTTTACACCTACAGCAATGGAACCTGCTGGGCCCGAGTAATATAAATAATAAGCATAACAGCGGGTGCGGCAACAACAATAGCAATAAAATCCTGAACAACTGCAAGGACCAAAGACAAAGGCAAAGGCAAGTCAAAGCATGGGCGGCCAGACAATTGACACGACTTGGCAGCTAGCTGCTGGGGGGGAATGGAAAATGAAGGGGGCGGGGGGTAACAACTTTTGTTAGCACTTTGCGCAATTTATTTTATTGTTGTTTGGCAAACAAGTTTCTCATAAGTTTCCAGCTGTTCAGCAAACGGCACTCAATTTCGGTCGCCATTTGAAAAAAAAAATGGGTCAAGAGTTGCGTATTTGGATTATTAGTTGGCCCCAACGAGCCAGTTGCCATCTGTCTGGCTGGCCGCTTGTCAAATTTGTCATGCGCTGCAAATTTGCATGGCAAATGCATTAATTACGCGTCTCTATGTCGCGCTAAGGATTTGCATACGCCAAGTGAATCAATTCAAAGCCAAAAAGTCAATCAAATTGTGAACATAAAACAGCAGCAGCAGCAGCAACAACAAACAGACAAACAAGCAAACAAACAAACAGACGCTGCAGTTACCAGCCACGTTCTATAAACATGCAGCACTGACCACCCTGTGGCACTTGATGAACTGGTGGTCAACAGCAGCAGCAGCAGCAGAAGCCGCAGCAGCAAAAACTCTCTCTAAACCGCTGTCCATTTGTTGTGCCACTGTCACTTGCCTATGTGCGCGTGTGTGTGTGTGTGTAAGCGGGTGTGTGTGCGACGAACAATAAATAAAGTCTAGCCAGCGGACACTTCAAAAAACAATTATGGCTGCCAGCGGCTTACGCATGACTGCAGCAGCAATCGTCCATTTGGGGATTGAAATTGCTCTGGCGAATTCTATGCGGATTTCGAATTGGTTCACTGCCCGCCAAAATAAAAACTTTATGCACTTGTTTATATATAACAAATACTGTTGTGCAATAAAAGAGCATAAAAATATGTGTTGTTTACATAAAATAACAGGCCACAGAGCGGCGTTGGGCAGTGCACGACTAAAAGCTCGCTGCTGTGGTACTTTTATTTATTGTGGGCCCTTAAAGTAATCTAGCATGCCAGACAGGAAGTTCGTCTATAGCCTGATCTTTGGTATACCTTTTATTTATTATTTTGATCAATCAGCATGAAATCTAAATAAGTAACACATCACTTTCTTCTTCTTATTATGAATGTTAAGAAGTTATGAATGTTATGTTTACATTACATCTCGACTTATTAATCATATCGATTACACTTGACATCGCTGTTAACTTGATCATTATGTTAACTCTTATGTAATGCCTATGTTTTGTCTGTTATGTTCCACCTATACACTACTTCTCTACCACAGCAAATTTCTGTCCAAAGTATCTTAAAACTATATTATCTTTTGATAAACATATAAGCCCTGTTTAAAATCTGACTACAGAGCATCACAGGCCAAAACAAATCGCATAGCATAATGTTTTGACAAGCGGAACAGGAAGCGGAAGTGGCTGTGTATTTGCATGAGTGTGTCTGTATGTGTGTGTGCGGGTATTTGTGTTTGCGTCTGAGAGTGATTCGATAAAACAATGGCAGGTCGTTGCTGCACATAATTGTTAACAAATCTTTTTGCTTCTGTTGCTGTTGTTCTTTTGTTATTGGGCAGCAACTGCAAAAGGGCAAAGGTCATCGGTAGCCAACATTTTCGTCTGATATGATTAAACACCTATTCAAGCTGTTAATAACATTAACATGAGCTGCGCCAAAGCTGTCCACAATTGGCTTTCAGAAGTGCTAATGGATGGATGAAATACTGACGCGTGGGCATCAGGGCATGTTCGGGGTAAAAGCGTGAATTTCCACCAACCATTGACAGGGCAACAGACAGATAGACAGACTTTTGGATTTGAGCTTGTTTTGTGAATACTTACATATGTGAAATCAGATTTGAAACACATTTGCCTCCAAAGCCAATTAAGGTTACCCGGGTAACTGCAGGCAAAAAAAAAAAAAAGGTTTCGCCCACGCCATCAATGATGAACGAAGCGGCAAGTTGGAGGCGGGGCAGGGGGCATGGCAACGGCAGCCGCCACGCGGTCTTCGTGTGTGTAAATATGACAGAACATATGCGAACATGAGCTAAAAAGCAGCCATCGGTGCTCCCACTGCTGCTGCTGCTGCTGCTGCTGCGACTGATGCTCGACCTGCCGCTTGGCTGCTAGGGGCAACATGAGCTGTCAATTTGGCCAGAATTTAAAGTGCTTGACTGGCAGCGAAGCTTGTCGTCGTTGTGGCAACTTAAATTCTATTGCCAATTGCAGCTGCTTACGACAGATGCAATTACCAAGCAGCCCCGACCTGCCCGCTCCGCCCCACTCTAAGTCAACCGCAACACCACACTCCCCTCCCTCCCCTCCCTCCCCTTCCACACGTCTCCACACTCACACACTTCTTTGGCCGTGTGCTGGGCGCTCGTAAATTGCCAGCGTGATATTAAATTACGTGTGACTTTCTACTTCCGCTGCTACGTAATCCATTTCCGGTTCGTTGGTTGGGTTACATTTACCGTTAATCTCGTGCTAAGCGCCTCAAATAAATTATTCACATAGACCCGCCCCGCCCCTGCACCCGACCACTGTTTGCCCTGAAATTTGCAATTAAAATGCATGCCTCGCTGGTCAGCCGTTGCCATTTGCCATTTGCCATTGCTTGCCTCGTTCTGTGGCCGCCGCTTGACCCAATTCACAGCACAAAACTCAGACAGCATTTGGTCAGCTGCAACAGCAGCGGCAGTTGCAGTGGCAGCCTTTGGCTGCCTCTAGCCAGCGCTAATGTGTGGCAAACGCGAAAACCCCATAAAAAACAAAAGCAACAGCACATCGAAGATTAAATATCCTTGCAGACATTCGGCAAAGAAGTTCATTAATGCAAAAACTCTATTTCCGATTTTATACGCCTTTGCAGATATGTTGTGAAGATATATCGAAAACCCGTAAATTACATATTTCCCATAAGTTGGAAACCTAAGATACCTTGTCATACCAAAAAGTTGTGCTTGCTTTTAATTCAATTTTTAATTCTAGACCCATCCTTTTATATTAAATAGAAAATACTTTGCGATTATAGCTAGATGCCACTTTCTGCCTGTGACACATGTCGTCACCTAATTATAATACCCTCGGCAAGGGTATACAAATAGGTGTATGTATTCGAATGATGCGAATTTCGTTTAGCTTTTGTGGCCTCGTCTGCTGTTGTCGCTGCGGTTCCCTCTTGGCTGTTTATCAGGCTAAACGCACCTAATGGATTAGAGAGCGACTCTACGACTCGCATTGGTTAACTGCATTTGCATTTCGAAGTTCGCAGTTCGCATTTGAAATGCGAAATGCTGTTGCACCTCAAATGCCATTTGATTGTATTATGCGCCCAAATATGTGCTATGAAAATGCGCAAACTGAATGCGCCGTATCGCTATATTCCATAGAACACGTTGGTGAGAATATTATGTTGGCATAAAACGAACCACTAAGATAAAAAGTTAGCCTGCTATTGAAAATGCTTCAATTGAGCATTTTTTGCGGAAGTCTCAACTTATTTTTTATATTTGAGGTGACATTTGCCCTTCTATTAAATTTTTCAAGCTCAAGTTAAACTTGAGACTATCATATTAATTTTGCTATTTTATAGAAAGGTGTTCGGCTGCTTACGTGCCTTTTTCTTTCACCAGATCTCTCTCTCTCCTAGGTTTTTTTCTCCCAAGGTTTCTCAATTTTCCTCTCGATGTCCCAAGCGATTTCTGTCAACTAAGCGTTGCTTACTAATGCCTTAACTTTAATTTCATATCTTAGCTGATTTTATATCTTTATATCTTAGCTGACATTCGCCCTTCTATGCGATTTTCAGAAGCTCTTCTCTCTCTTAACTGATCGTTACTTATTGAAGCCTTATATACCAGCACTTATTGTGGAATAAAAAAACTTTACTTATTTAGTCTTTATTTAAAGTAGGTCAGGTGTATCCGATACATGCGCCTGTCTTCAATTCTATTCCAAAGTTTTCTCGCTAAGGCTTTTATACTGGGGACTCAAATAGTTTGAAGTTTTTGGCAATAAGCTGAAATAAAGATCTAATCACTATTTTAGAAGTACAAATGCAATTCCAAAATAAATTAAAAGTTATTTAACTGTGAAATGTTTAAATTTTAGAACGAATGAGAACCAAGCGAGCTGTTTTCATTTTTGCTTGTGAAGCTTTTTTGCTGCCCTGCATTGAAGCAACCTGTTTGGCTGGCCTCTATAAAATTGAATTACGTGGCCAGAGTAGCTGTTACTGCCTGTCACCTGCGTGACCCACCTGCCTGCTCCGCACTCCGCCCGGTCTGCCCGCAAATTGCGTTTGCCGCATATCAAAGCCAAATGCACTTAATTGAGTGACTGACTGGCGGGCAAGACAAAGAGCTGGCGACATTCACATGCGAGTACATACTGTAGATGCCAGACTGTAGACCGGACACTATGCTGTGCTTGTAAAATGCTCGTCCATTAGCTCAATCAGGCTCAACCTGGCTGCAACTGGCCAATCAATTAAATGCTTCAATTTGCTGCAAAAGTTAAAGCTGCATTTTATGTCTGGGCTTTAGTTTGTTCGAACACTTGGAGAAAAACGCCATTCGAGCTGCTGTTCTTCAAATTTATTTATAAATTTTATGCTAAGCGTTAAGCGTTCTTAATTCTAGTATAAATCTTTTAAGATTGAATGCGCTTTTTCGAATTTTCGACTTAAGCGAAATTTTGTTCTCAGCTTAAGTGTTAATGTTAAGCTTTGATTTGTGTAAAATTGCCAGATTTTTCCTCTGAGTGTAGTGCTCCTTGTGGCATCCATTAAGCGTTAACGCCAGGCGGTAAATGTATGTCATCATGTGGCCTGGCCACGTTGCCTGTTGGCTGCACTGCGCTCCAAGTGCGCTCATTACATGAGCCTGAGGCTTTGCCAAGTGGCTTTAAATTGCCATTCCAAATGCTTGTCCCCTGCCTGCTACTGCTATCCGCTGCTGTTCCTGCTGCTCATATCCGTATCCATGTGGCTGTCGTCTGCTGCTGATTAACGCTGCTGAACTGTGACTATTTTGCGCTTTTATCGTTTTAATTGTTGCAGCTGCAGTTGCAGCTACAGTCGCCGCCCGACAAGTGCGTTTCCTGTGTCACAGTTTTGCATCCGTTTCCTGTTTGCTGGCAATGCTGAATTGGCGCCTGCCCGAGCAGACTGATAGCTATGCAGGTCACAGCACACAAATATAAATACCAGTACATACACATATATAAGTGTACATTAATCCAAGCACTCGCTGCATACGCTCATCAATTACATTACGCATACGCACCGTAAGCTGGCCGAAGATGTTGATTGCTTATCAGCATAGACAAGACCATGTAATTTACTTTGTCTACGCATAGTATGGGCCAATAATATGGAATTTAATTAAAGCTGATGCAGCAGCAACTGTTGCAGACCAACAATAAACATTAACAAAAACAAAAACAACAGCAGGCAGGCAGAAGCTGGGGCCTGCTGAGCTGCTTTTGTGCGAGAGGCGTCTCATTAAAAATGGCCACGCCCCTGCAGCTTTAAACATATTAATTATTGGCGAATAATACGCTTATTCAATGTTTAAATTAATATGCATATGCATAAATATATCATTTTTATAAGCGCACATGCAATATGTTAATCGAACTGATACGAATGACAGATTCTCTTGTAGAACGTGGCATGCTTTAATCATATCGGATTGCATATATACATGTATATTTATATATCGGAATGTTCGCTTTGGTAATGCTGAATAATGAATAACAAAATGTGACAGATGAACTCATGACTTTGAACTGATAAGTTTTTCATGTGATATGCAAACATTTCCGATTCGAAATGGAAACGTAAAAAACTTTGCTTTTGAAAGTTAATTTTTAAATATAAACATAGCGCTTTCATGTAGTCAGACTAAATAGTATTGGTTCTGCTTACCATAACTTTTTTATGAGAATATATTCCAGGTTATTGCTGGCAAAATATAAATTATTTGATATGAATTGATTACATAATTCTTATTGTTAGGGAATGTTTTACATAATATTTGCTAAACTATTTTAATCAAATTAAGTTCACTTGTATATTAAAATAGTCTATAAACTAATCTGGCAGTTGTCGAAGCTCGGTTAGCCTTCCACGCCAGCCGACACATAGATCGATTATTGGTTCACAGTAACCGCTTGACCAGAGACCTGGCTACAGCTTCACGTATCCGGCAGATCAAAATGCGCTACTTCTGCCTTCTACCACGTGGGAGTTCACGGCGTTTCTACCACCATTTATAACTTTGTTTTTATATAATTTTTCCTAAATTACTTTTTTCTAATACTGTTTGTCCTAAATTTTTAAATTACTGCACAAACCTGGCAATATTTACCAAAACTGCAAAGCGCATTATAGAAAAAAAGTATATATATAGATGAGGGGTATGCGACTTAGACGTCTGTTTTCAATTAAATTCCAATGTTTTCACGCTAAATACCAAGGCACATTAGGGATATCATAAGAAACCGATTAAATATAGCTTTATAAGTTTCGAAATATGCTAAGAAAAATCTATTTTTATGGATAACAAAAAAATGGGGAAGTCTTAGATGATTTGAAATATAAGATAATTTTCATATGTCATAGAAGGATATACAATCAAAATTTTAGAGGAACAGACGGATATTGCTAGTTGTCCTGATCGGGAATATATTGAATTTATAAGGTGGAAGATACCTTCCACCTGTTACATTGATTTGCATAGAGTAGGAGAAAAATTCAATTCTTCAATAGTTAAATTATGTTTATTGTTTGCCAAGAAATTCTAGTTTCAATAAAAATCGTTAACTTTGTTGCATTCAATTTAATGGAACTTTGTTGCCAAAATTAAAACATTTTCACTCGATTTTTTTAATTTTTTGCTCAAGAACTTTTGACAGGCTTTGATGCCATTAAAGTACTGGAAAATCAGGGAATTGAAAACAATTGCTTAATGTTACTTAATGAAATGCACAATTTTAAAGAAAATTATTTAAATAAATACAAAAACAAATACAAAATACAATAAATTTCACATTTAGCATAACTATCCCATTTTTTGAGTCAAAGCATGTGATGCAGTTAATCATATTATAGAGTATATATATTCCCTTTCATTAAGTGTAAACACTTTTCCATGATATAAAGTGGATTACTTCATACTCTCCTTGTAGTGCATCTAGTGGTCAATCAATGAATAGTACATCACTTCTGCTTCCTTCAAATGATAGACTCATAAACAATGTAAAATGCAAGCACTCTATTTAAATGCTCGTTAAATGTTTTAAATTTAAAATTAAAGTTTTCAGATAACTTGCAAATGTTTGTAATGCATTCGGCCATTTGCCATTAAATCTAGCATGGCTTTGGGTTGAGTCCAGCCGAAAGACTCTTAATCAAATGAGATGCAGTGCAGCTCAGGGATTGTCCGGCGCACACACATACACAGATGTGTGTATATAGATCCGCTATTATTGGCTCTTGTGGCAGCTGCTCGATGTGTTTGTAGTTAACTGTTAAACACTCTTGTGGCCATAAAGCCGCACACATTAAATGCGCCGTCGAGTAGTTTGGCTTGTAAATCACATTGCACATACGCAGCGTGGGCCAAACGCAAACTTACTCTGCTATCTGTTGTGTGTGCCTGCGTGTGTGTATGTGTGTGTGTCTGTGTGCTTGTGCATTAGCTTGAGCTGCATTTTAATACACACAGCGCTAATAATTCACACAATAAGCTCGAAGGCAGGCAGGCAATGCCAGCGCCATTATTCATAGGACCGCCAAATAAGCCGCAATACAGTATGGGGATGGCAAGGCCAAGGTAGGGTATGGCAACCAGCTGAAACCGAAACATATGTCTGTTCAGGTACTATAATATTATCCATGGAGGAATGGGGCCAAAAATATGGCCAGCCTTAGTGCTGTAGAATCCAGCTTGGCATAATCGGGTAAGGCTTTGCAAAAGGGTTGGGTAAGGGTATCTGCGGGCTAGTTGCTCTACAAGCAGCTCCAACATGGCAGACAAACATACAGCCAGGGGGGAGAGGGGAGGGGGAGGGTGGGAAGGCGACACGTTTATAGCATTTGCCAATGCACAGAGTGCGCTTTTCACTTTTATTGTTGGTGTTGCCGTCGCTGCTGTTACCTGGTTGTTGGCAGAGTGTTTTGTTGCTGCTGGCTACAGCCGAGACTATATATCTGTCTGGGCTCTGGCTGTCGGCAAACAGGAGCTGCAGCAGCGGCAGCAGTGGCAGCAATCGTGGCAGGCAACAGCTGCAGCAGCATCTTACATTTATGCGCTTTGGTTAACTGAGTTTGCCAGAGTTTTCTGAGTTTGCTTTTTGTTTAAAGTTTTTATGACAGCTTGCTTCGTTTTGAGTGCCGGGTTACAACATGTGTTTTCTGTCCAGCTCACAAGTGTTGTGCACACACAAACACACACACACACACACGCACAACATCCGAAATGTATGTTTTCATTGCAACTTGTTTCTGGCTAAGGGGATTTACCTTGTGTCTGGGCTTTGCCGCCTGCTGTCAATTCAATTAATTATGAGCCATCGCTTTTCATTTGGGCAACCGTCAACAAAAAAGCGACCAACAAACAAAATGCCAATGAAATTTGCGTCTGACAAATTCCGCTCATCTGGTTTGTCGCCACAACAGGCACCAAAACATATCTATATATGTTGTGAAAATATGTATTGGCTGAGCACTCTGGTATTTTTCGATTTTATTGCTCAATGAATAGAGCTGCCGCAACAGCAGTGGCAAAGCGTTCAAAAATCTAGCCTGGATTGCATTAATGTGCGGTATTTAAATGCCTTGCGACCACAAAACAAAACACCAAGCAATGGCCAACGCCAAAAAGGGACATTTTGCATTTGCATGAAAAATGAAAAATCAGACATACACACATTCAGGCACTAAACGACTAGACGGGACAAACATCTCGTTGGCGCGACTAAAATATACCAGCACCTAGTGAATTTAAATGGGACCCGGCTACAGTTACTGTTACTGTTCCTGTTACTGTTACTGTTCCTGTTACTGTTATTGCTAATTAGCTTGTTAATGTTACTGTTACTGTTGCAGATACCTTTACAGTTACTGTTACTGACAATGTTACTGTTAGAGTTACCTTTACAGTTACTGCTACTGTTCCTGCTACGTTTACTGTTACTGTTATGGTATTTTAACCGTTACAGTTACATCTGTTATTTTAGTTCTTACTCCTGTGTTTTAAGCTTGATTTCTACTGTAAGCTGAACAGAACATTATACAATTCTGAAACCTCCGTCTTGTTATGTCCCCTTCGTATATTTTGTGCAATTAACAGTAGCGGAATATGTCAAGCTAAAATCAAACATCTGTTGTAATAACATTATCATTATATTCCTCTGTTATACTTTATTCAAAAGTCCCGATCATGAATGATTGGTGATGATAAACACAATTAAATCGGCATAATTTACTTGTGATATTATCTATTTTAGACTTTTCCTTTGTTTAAGTGTTTGTTATGCTTATAACTCTGTCATTAAAAATTGTACGGACCTAGATCAGTCCTGTTAAAAGCATTAAATAGTAGATATTAGTTAATGCATTTACTTGCAAGTAACGTTCTTTGTTAGCTGTATCTATTTCTAAGCGTCTCTCAAACATTGTCTCTATATTAAAAGTTCTCTCTTAGCATTAAACTCGTTAAGTTAATACAAGTTACTTGTATCTCTTTATGCGTTTTTTGAGAGCTTCTGTTAATTACCCTTTTAATGATCACTTTCATCTTCTTTACTATAAACTAACTTAGTCATGTTTAACTAGTCTACCAAACGTTTAAAGCCACTTAAGCCAGCCATATATACCCTGTTAATAAATTGGTGCGGCTATTGGAGCCCGTTTGGGTCAGAAATTGGAGCCGGGACCAGACCTAAGCAGATACATTTGGTTCACATTGCTGTTGTTGCTGGACACAGGCCCAAAAAACAGGCGACGAGCAACGCACAATTCGAATTGTTTGCCCTTTGTCAGCAGCAACTAAGCCCCAGCTTCATGTGTGTTTCCTGGATTTGTGTGCTTGTGTTTATGTGTGTGTGTACGTGCGGTTCTCTAATGCATGTGCTGTGAAATTTTGTGATTTATGACATTAAATGCACAAAAATGGGATTTTATACGAATTTAATGGGTTTTTAGTGTATTTTAATGTGATCCATTTGCGGAAATTTGCAGATTTTCAAGCATTTGCCAAAAACATTTACAACAAATTCATTTCAAAGCTTCAGCTTTACATTTTTATTTGCAATATGAATTTCCGACAAATTTTGTGATTTAATGCGCCAATTCAAGTTGAATCCTACAATGGGATTAAATGAAGTATAGATTCTTCTGAAGGGTTGTTTCACAAAAGCTGGCGTTCCACATTGAAGGTAAGGCTGAGGCCACCCACAAACTTATATTGCTTATAGAATCGTAGATTGACTTTAATACCACCGATGGGTATTATACCCGGCCAGTTATCGCTGTTTATCAGCACATTTTTCACGTAATACGTACCCTGGGATAGAGGACAATCGCCGCCAGATTCGTATTCTCAGCCCCGAACAGATGTCCATAATGGGTACAAAGAATAATTTGGACATCGGGAAAATCAATATATTGCTTCTCGGTGCTTTCCAATGCCTCAAATTTTATAATTTTCGCCGTATAGATATAAACCCCCTTTAAAATGTAAATTATAAGTAGATTTTAAGTTGTTAGCAATGCGTATTTCTTACCAAGCTCCTCGACAGGTTGGCTCCCAACAGCAACAGTTTTAGAATAAGCGCTGCTGCCAACCCCATGCTGGAGTTTGGTAATTGAATCGTTAGCTCTGGCATATTTATATAGCTATTAATTAAATGGTTTTCCATGTTTTCATATCGCATTATCGCATCATTTAATAGCTGAATTGCACTTTAAATAATTCCAATTTATTATTAATTACACACACTAAACGCTGGTAGATTATCTCTTCTTAAAATGTATTATATGTTATATAAGCTCTTTTGATATTCCTGTAATAAGTCCTCATCCCTTCATATGTGCTTCCCGTACAATTAAAATATTCTAAAAGCAATAACATTTCATGGCTCTGTTATGTGGCTCTTAGCTAATAAAAACTAAAATTGACAGAATGTGTATTATGTTACGCCTTTATTTTCAACATTTCTGTATGGACACTTCAGAGAACTCTATTGGAAAATTGACCTTTTAATTGTTTTCACATTAACATGATTAGGCTCGTTTACATATCTTTGCTTATTTTGTTATTTATTTATCCATTATTTATTATTCATATATTCACAAAAATTGCCTGTTTTGCTCAAGAGAGTATATAAGGTGATTGTTGTTGTTTGGATCATGGAGAAAATCGACTGACAATTGAAAATGTTCCCCATCCATATCTTCGAGTAAGTCGACTGTTCCATTTAGAGAGCGTTCCCGGCCAACAACACGAAAATCAACGAGTAGTTCCTCTTCCGCTGCCAAAGCATCAAATTACACTATTTGCATGCTGTATTTAAATAATCCCTAAATTTGTACAATTTAAACATACTTTTATTGCTCTTGAAGACTATTTCAGACTTACCTAAGTCCATAATAAGTTTACTCTGAACAGCATTAACTAGAGAAGTAACACAGCAGACGACGTCATGTTGGGTTTTGAATATTGAATCGTCAGGTTTGGCATTTTTATATGGCAACTAATTAAATGTTTAAATGTTTTTCATATCTAATCGCATCATTTAAATGCTTAATGTGTGCAATTTTGTATATGCACGCAAAATAATTGCAATTTATAACTAATTACTAAACCTAAATGCCGGCAGTTTATCTCTTATTTAAATGTATCAAATTGTGTTTTTGTAGCGCTCAACTTCTAATTAATGAAAATTACATATGTTATACGAATCGACACATCTGCAAGCAATCATTGTCTTTCTATATCAAATTTGAGTGCCAATTACATTTTGTACAGATATGAAAATTTAAAGCCATTTGAACAACAGACAAACAAGATAACTCTATGGAATAGTTAGCATTCAGCTTACAGTAAGATTCCCAGAAACTGTTAAAGCCGCATATTAAACTTTAATTTATTTCAAAACTTTGATTAATTTTTAATAGCAAATATTACCAATTTTGCTCAAGAGTGCATATTGCGTAGGGTAACTAAGGGTGTTATATATAGAGTTACAAAAGTCGTGGCTCCATAACAGTTTTACAGCAGGCACCTTCTATAGACTTGCCATTCTTATAGAATCGTTAATTGAGCTCCAGTCCGCCAAATTTTATTAAATCCGGCTAGGTATCGGTATTTAGCAACATATTCCTTATATAGTATGTGCCCTTGGGCAATGGACAGCTCTTTCCGTCGAATGGTAAGTTCGTATTTTCGTCCATTCGGAAAGTCGATTTGGCAAACGTTCCTATGAACAATTTCATTGCTCTACAAATATTCGATGGGAACATGGTGAAGCGCAGGTTTCCACCGACCATGTCTGTTTGCATCATAGCGAAAATCTAAAGAAAACTGAAAATTTTCATCATCCATATCTTCGAGTATGAAGACTGTTCCATTTAGTGCTCGATCGCGACCCACAAGACGAACATCTCGAAAGTCAATAAGTAGTTCCTCTTCGGCTTCCAAAGTGTCAAATTGCAACATTTGTACAGTATACTTGGATAAGCCCTTAAATAGGAAATATTTTAGATAGATGTACTGCTTAGGTAGACTAATTTCAAGGCTTACCGTACTGCATAGTAAGTTGGCTTTTAACAGGATCAACTGGAGAATTAACGTAGCTGACAAGTTCATGTTGTTTTCTGTTAATCGAATAGCTCGGTGCGACTTAATTTATATAGCTCTTAATTGATAGGTTTCATGTTTCGTATATCTGATCACGTTTTTAATTGGATAAACCTTGCATTCTAATACAAAATAACTTCCTATTGCCACTAATTAAGCAAATCAGTTAAATTATCAGACGATTTAAAAATCAGCTTATATAAAGTACTATCAAACACTCAAATGTTGCCCCACCTTTTGACTAACTAATTTTTTAGAACTATATTGTACAGTTCAAATACTTTATAAGCTGTAAAATGTCATGAATATATTAAATTGCTCTCAGCCCAATTATGTAAATAGCAATTAACATAATAACACTATGTTAATGTCTTCTGCTACAATGTTTATAATCTGTTAGCTCTAACCGTAATTTTGTCTGAATTATATGCATTTTATGTTATTTTATAAGTATTTCTCACAAATGTTGATAATGCAAAGACGATTTATTTAAAGAACTTTTATCGTAGATTTATATTAGTTTGCGCTCAACAATAGCTCTACAACTAGCACCGCCTACAGACTTGCCGAGCTTATAAAATCGATAATTGAGCTCTATCCCACCAGTTGGTATTATATCCGGCCAGGTTTCTGTGTTCATCAGCAGATTCCTAATATAGTATGTGCCCTTGGGCATTGGACAGCTCTTACCATCAAATGGTAAGTTCGTTATCTCGCCCAGTCGCAATGTCGACTTCGCATACGTCCCAATATACCTTTCCATTGCCCTACAAATATCCATAATGGGTACATTGTAAAGAATTGGTCGCCACTGGCCATTGTTGTTTGGATCACTACGAAAATCGACTGACAATTGAAAATTTTTGCCATCCATGTCTTCGAGAATGTGGACTGTTCCATTTAGAGAACGTTCGCGGCCCACAACACGAACATTACGAAAATCAACAAGTAGTTCCTCTTCGGGCTCCAAAGTATCAAATTGCACAATTTCCACATTGTATTTGTATCCCTTAAATAGTAACAATTAATAAAATATTTATTGTCTTTGAAGATAAGTTTCTTAGCTTACCCAACTCCAAGATAAATTGGCTCTTAACAGAATTAACTGTAAGGCAATCGACACCGACAAGTTCATGTTTCATTCTGTTAATTGAATTATTGGTTCGAGTGAATTTATATGGTTCTTAACTGAAAGGTTTTCATGTTTTGTACATCTGATATTAAATCTTTGCAACTTTGTATTCAAGCACAAATAAATGCATATTGCCACTAATTACCAATTCAATCCAATAATGAGAATATAATCAGCTCATAAAAGTACCAGCATGTGCAGACAATTACCCAACAATCTCTTGTTAATCAACCTTTTTGCTGGCGGATTCATTTTTTCGAACAATATTTCAAATGTTGCCACAGATAAAACAAACGCTTTTTTAATTTTCAAAATTTGAAGGCTTTGGTTTGCCCCCAATAATGTAAAAAGCAATTGTCATTAACTTTTTTATATCGGTATTATAGTTTTTTTCGAATGAATGTTAACTTTCTGTTAGCACTAACTTTCCTTGCTATGTTATTAAAAGAGCGCGTATGTGATGTTTCTTAACAGAAGCTGTGTATGTTAATTTGCGTCAAAATAGTCAAGTTGTGTTTCTCGATTATTTTATTATGTCAAAAGCATATATTTACAGATAATTATATTATTTATAAAACATAGTTTATATATTATTATTTTATTTTGTTATATAAAATACCATATCGACAAATAAATTATTTAGTTTACATTTATGGTAACTAAAAGCAAATTTTCGTGAATTCTATTTGAATTTACCAAAGTTTCTTCTCAACATTGTTGTGCTGTTAAGCAACAGATTCGCTGTAAAGAATGAATCCTTTAGCAGCGGGCACAGCTAACCATCGAATGCACATTCGTGTTCAAACCCAGCTGCTTTCTCGATTTGCCCTAGCTGCCAACAAAGAATCTCATTGCATAACAGATGCCCATAAATGGCATAGCGAATATCATTGGCTTCCATTGGCCATTATTGGTCGGATCGCTAACATTTGGCACGTTTACGTATCCATATCCTCGAGTGTGTGTATGAAGCCTTAAGTGCGCGTTCACGTCCAATAATGCGAGTGTCCTGAAAATCAATAACCAATTCCGTTTCAACTTGCAGAATGCGTAGGGAAACCTTTTTAAATAAAAAAATATACCCTTCAAGAGCTGTTGCTTATTTTAAGAGCCATTTTTCTAGTCTTAACCAACTTTTAGACACCAGCGGAGAACTTCACCTTGTGCAGTGGGCATCAGGTATGCCTGAGTCTGGCATATTAATTTATAATAATTAAACTGTCATCATTGCCTTTGCCAACCCTGATCGCATCATTTAAATGCTTAATTTGTGCAATTTTACATGCACAAAACGTACTAATTACAATTTGCTTTAAGCCTAAATGTTGTTATTAGCTTATCGTTAGCGATATTAATATGTAATGAATTCGAATCATTAAATCATGCATGTCATGTACAGTTTTGGCCAACGTATACGTAATATAACGTATACGCCAGAGCACACAACAGCCATATGCACTACCAATTTATGGCTTCAATAAACATAAAGTTCATAAACTCCCAAGGCGTCGTTGCTCATCATTTGCAGCGGATTGTCAGGGGTAACAGCAGCAGCAGCACAGCGATGCTGCTCGGTCAAATAAATAATGAAAAAGAAAAGTGATGTCATAAAAATTTTATCTCTTAACTGGAATTGAGCAGCATGAACAAGCAGCAACAGCAGCAGCAGCAGCAGCATCCACTGAGGCTGCAACAGCAACACAAAAGCATAAGCAGCAACAATACTGCGCGCACACACACACACACACACATACACAGAAATATGATGCTTGGTCATTTTCATATAAAAATTGACAATGGCGTTGGCCCTTTTACCGCGCTCTGTGTGTGTGTGTGTGTGTGTTTGTTTGCTGGCAAGCAAGTGGAAAATGCGACAAAAGTGAGGCAGACACGGCGCGATAAAAGAACGAGTTCGACTACAAAATGCACACGGCATGAGCTTTGCCAGCCAGAGTTGTATAATAGCACAGCACGACAACAACAACAACAAATGTAAATACAACAACAACAACAACAGCAACAGCTCTAAGAACAACAACAACAACTACATTCAGTTCCACACAAAGCTGAAAAGGCGTCTGAGCTGCGATTGTACTTGTTGTTGCTGTCATATGTCTGTTTTTACAAAAATCTGCAATATGCAGCTTTATAGCAAAATACTATAAAATGCTCAAACACACCTTCACGTTTAGGAATTATACAAAACTCTCGACTGAACTGAGTTCAAGCTGACTACTTCAAACTCAACTCCAGAACTACACTCTTTCAATATGGAATAAGTGAGTGTAACTATGCGGCGAATGCTGAATATTAAATACTCTCACGTATTTGATTTATTTATATAACTTCTTTTTATGGAAAATTGAGAATTAACATAACAGGGCCTGAGTAGGTAAATATAGGGTAAGGGTTGTTTTAAATACACATTTGAAGAATACAAATTCCTTTTTTGTTTAACTACAGGATAGCAAATTAAAATCCAACTTTCAATAAATGTTGGCATAGCATCATGTTGCCAAACAAGATTTTCTTAAGGAACAACTAACTTTTAGTCAGTTTGCTAATATGAAAGTAAGAACAAATCAGAATGCTTTTTTAACAGCTATAATTATAATAAATATTATTAAATAGGTATAAAAAATTGATAAATATGTCACAGATATGATGTAACTTTATACTATATATCTACCATATAATAGTAATTTTATAATAGGCATAAAAATCAATTAAAGCCACAATTAAATTGAACTCAAGGCTGTGAACTCAGACATTTTCTGATAGGATATTCAATTCGATAGATTTATAGAAGCTATGAATCGAAATATTTAACTGCATTTCTCTATCTGACGAATAGTCAAGCGAACCCTAAAAAGCATTTAAAGATTTCTGGCTATCTTTTTTTTGGGGTATACAAAAGAGTTTTCAGTTGTTATATAAGGCGCTTTCGACAGCTTTATGCACAATTTGTTCTGCACTTGTTTGGCTTATATATCCCGCCTTTCAGCTTGCAGACTGTGAAACTAAAAACTGCAAAACTGTTTTTCCTATCAAAACAAAATTCGAGGCGAGCAAGTTAAACTGCATAAGATGAGCCCAAACATAAAATGTTCAAAATGTTGCTTAATTTCAATTTAAATTGCATTCAAACAGAATAAAAGTTGCTTAAAGGGCCACGCCCCGTGCATTGGAACTTTCGCTTTTGACTTTCACCTGAGCAACAGGAAAATAATAAAAAGAAAACAATAAAAATAGAGAGGTAGAGGAAAACTCAGTTGCAAGTGTGTAAGAAAATGCGTAAGCCTAAACTCATTTCCCAATTTGTTGGCATGAAACGCTTTTAATGTGAAAACTTTGCCCGTCCCCAACAACAGATGGCGCTGGCACGTGGCAGGCGGCTGTCCGGGCACTGTAACCAGGTTGCGCTTGCCTCATTCTATCCTTTTCCATTACCCCGCCTCCCCCCTCGCACGATGATTAAGTTGCAAAAGTTGGGCAAATTTTTGGCAAACAACGCGCACCGAGCCCCAAAAACAAGCAAAGTTCAAGTTGTGTAGGGCAAATGCAATCAAATGTAAGTACAACAACTGCAACAAGGTTTAAACTGGATTTTTGAGAATGTCGGGAAGAGGCTCGTTTGGGTGCAGGAGGCGTGGCAGGAGCTGTGCCGTGTAGTTAGCTGTGTTGCTGGGGCAAACAAAATATTGAATATGATTTGCAAACACATGCGCCACCTCCCCGGCTCCAGTCGCTGTTTGGGCTCCATCTTCAATCAATAACACATGGCTGCGCCTGGATGATGCAGGTTCTCCATGTAACAGACATGTGTTTATATACCCTGCCAGAGGGTGCTTTCATTTTGACATGAAGTTCGTTATACGAAGAAGAAACCGTTTCTAAACTCTTTATGGTCTATATTTATTTGATTTGTATCTGAAACCTAGTCATTGCATGGAAACCCTTCCTGCTTAAAGTAACCGAACAGAATCTTTGAATAGGTCCTTCTTTTTTGCTTGATAAAGTCGGCCGATTCTAAAGACTATAGCTGCCATAGTATCAATCGGTAAAAATTAAGTTCTTGTTTTTTGTTTTGATATTTGAAGTTAAAATATCTCCTTACATAATAACATAATGGATATTTGATCATGGTTTTCATAATACATAAAACTGGGAGATTTCGAGCTTCACATATCTTTAAAGCCGTTTCAAATCGGACTACTTTAACAACAATAGAAAAAAGCTTTTGTATAAAAGTATTTCTAATCCACATGTCTGCAAGGGAATTCAATTATCGGGTTACCGAAGCTAGCCTTTCCTTCTTGATTTTTTCGTCTCTTTTCTCTGGGCTTTATGGCTACGTGACTTGATGTCTCCATCTGCGAGTCTGTCAAGCCGTAAATAGAAAATGAAAAGCGAAAACAAGCAGATCGAAAGGCAGCTCGTGGCAAGTCCTTAAATCGCATTCAGTGTGTGGGGGCGCCCCCCAAAAGCAGGCTATGCAAATATGTGCCTGGTGTCGCCCCTTTACGCATTTTCACTTTACGCTTACACATACATACGTATAGATATATATAGATATATGTGTATATGTGTGTGGCATGCTTCCTATATTTACATAAAAATGCACTCTATCTGCCTGTGACCGCATGTGTGTCAATATAAATATATGTATTTACTTTGGCACACACAGATACACCTATGCTACTTATTTGCACATTTGGCATCACAATGTCTCTTCCACACACTGCCTGCAACCCTCTTCACCCCTCTCTACATCACACTTGTCTTGTCGTTCTACTTGTCTAACATGCTAAGCATCTAATCGGCTTTGGCTTTGACGTTGAGTTTAATTTTCGCCCTCTTTTGTTTGCCGTTTGCCATAAATTTTGGGATTTTAGCCTAATGCACTGTGCGTCAAATATGCCAAATCAGATACCCTTTCTCTCGCTGCCTCGTTCACTTTCAATTAGCTGGGCTGTTGCAGCTACCGCTGCTTGGCATTTACATTAACTTGGCCCGAAGCGCTTTCTCCACCAGCTAAGCCACCCTTCGGCCCGAAACACTGCGCATTACAATCCAATGCTCACATAATACTCGTTCCTTTCAGCCAGTTAGCTAATTGGCCCGCCTGGCTCGGCTGGCCAGTCAACGCCTTGGCTTAGTTCAGCTACTAATCTCGGGATTTGTTTGCCATTGCCGCGGGCTTTCAATTGCTTAGCTGGTTGCCGGGCAACCCACGTAAATTCCCGAGCCAAGACTCTGTCTATTGCAGTATTAATATCTCAAGTTGAAGTGCACAGCTGCATATCAAGATACGCACAAGCAAAGACATGCTTCATTGTGTTTTATCCCATGCTTATATATAGAAGACTCCGTTATATTAAGCACAAAATTAATTAAAATTCAGGTTAGCAGAAAAATGTTAATCGTAATTGTTCCCAAAGTGAAAAGTTTTTGGAAAAAGGACAGATCACAATTTGTCAATTTTTCAAAAAATAAATTAAGTAAAATGAAATCCTTGCTTTGAACACAGAACTATTCGATTTACTTTAATTTTAATGGTAAGCAAAGGCATCTCTTTTGGAAATTGGTCTCGTGGTCAACAGAAAATTTTCCCTCGCTTTTTGCAACCAACTCAGTTTTCGCAATTGGCCAAATTTTAATAGGTTGCGTTGAGCGAGGTCGTACTGTATATATCCAGCTGTCCGTCCGTCCGTTCGACTGTTTATGTTGTTTCGGCTGTTGATGTTGGTCAACAAAATGAATACATTATGGAGTTGAAGCCGTCTCTAAAACATCATACATTTCCATAAAAATATTATGCCCTTTTTACACAATAGATTCAGAGCATGAAAACCAGCAAGAAAATTAAAATTATTGAATTTTTAAAATTACGTATTGATTAAAGTTTAGAGTTTTTTATGATTTCTTCTTTATAAATTTCGTGCTAATTAGCATTTTATTGTAAAGCATATTTGTTTCCTAGATAGCTTATGCAGAGCAGTAAGGGTATTCTTACCATGTAGGGAAGAGAGAAGAAGAGGGAGAAACCACAAGAGTGATAGAGCAGGGGAATAAGCATGTAGGTATAAATGTCTGCTTAAAAGTAATCGATGTAAGAGATAATCAACTAAATACACATATATGAGGTAATCAAAGCTGAAATAGAAATTAAATTAAAACAATTGCTGCAATAGTTAGGGTTATCCTTAACTTTGTTGTTTCAATTCAATTTAGTTAAAGGAAATATGTAAATAGGCTGCGAGCAATTGGCAAATAGACACCACCCAATTTAAATGGCAATGCAAAGCACTTAATTATTATCGCCAGTTTCTGATTGACTGAGCAAATTCAATAAAACATTTTGTCGCAAAAGGCTGATTGATAAATAACAAAAAGAAAGGTACATAGCTAAAATTATATATGCTATCTAATGTAAAGTTCGTTTAGAGAAGGGGTTCATAATAATTAGACTTTCAACTGTAGAAAATTAATAAGAAACGGAAGTTTTAAGCTCTATGCAAAAATGTAATGAACACATGTTTCGACGGATTTACGAAATCCCATGCGCAATTGTGGAAAACTGGCGGAAAATGGTTGCATATTCATTTAAGAAGTTTTTCACACCTTTACGAAAGTTAGGCTCTTCCGGGCTTAGTTTAATTTTTAGTTTGAAACCCATTTACCAAGCACTTCATTTTAAGATAAGAAATACCATCCATGGGAATTATATGAGCCGAAAACTTTGATTGCAACTTTTTGCTTTTTAACCGGTGGAAAAGTGATGTCTAAAATTAGAAGCTACAAACAAAGACGGGTAAAATAAAGTATTTAGAAGGTGTTAAAAATGAGAGAAGACAGAGTAAGAGGGTTCAAATAAATGTGAAGCACTGCGACTGGAATGGAAATGAAATGTTGCATGCAACGCGCTGTTGCGAAGACAGTTGGCTGATTTGTGGCTGCCACACGTTATCTCGTGGCGTGTCATTAGAGAGCCTGGCCCGAGGTGTCGTATACGCAATGTGCCTAATTGCCGGGTAGTTGAAAACTTTCGACACAACTTTCATTTGTACACATTTAGCTGCGGGTAGGCGGCGGCATGGCGGGACGGATAGCCGACATCAATAACAAATGGCATTTGGCAAAAGTTGTAAACCTTTTTCGGCACTTATCTGTCACACGTCACACAGCGCCAACATCATTTGTCAGTGCCCAACTGCCAGGGCAGACGGGCAGCCATGTGCCAGGCGCTAGGCGACAGTAGCTGGGAGCCGTAACCGGGCCCGGGCACAATATCCTCTTGTCACGCTCAATTGTTAAAAATGACAACTAATTAATTTCTGTCCGCCTGAGCTGACCAATGTGCATACCGCTTGGATTTTAGATGGCCTTTTTGGTTAGTTTGGCTTTGGTCTGCAGGGAGCTCATTCCGAAATCTGATAGGGCATCAGCAAAAATTACAAAAGCTGAAGGGTTAAACGCTAGCTCACACTCGAAAGCACTTCATTGAGGCCAGGTCTAGTTCACAAATGACTTCATTAGGCCACGCCCATTTGCCTCGCGCTGTGTGTGTTTGTGTGTGTGTGTGTGTATATTAGTTAAACATGGCCCGCAACCAGGCCGCAACCACTTAGCTCAGATAAGCAGCTCAGCCGGCGGTGCAATGAGGCTTACAGTGCCAGGCAACCGGCTTAGGCCAAGGAGAGAGTGCAGGCGGGGGGTGGTAGGAGAAAAAGAGCGGAGACTAGTTAGGTTTCTGGCTGCACACAAATGCCATCATTAACTGATGCTGCCTGCTGGCGCTTTTCATTGTTTGACTTCGGCTTTGGCAGCGCTAATGATTTGACTGTGCCAACCAGTAAGCCCCCCCCCACCCCTCCCTTCCGCGACACCCCTTGACTCCTGGAACTTGGCCATGTGGTCAACTTAATGACAATTTGCAGCTCGCAAAAACTTTGCTAACTGCATTTAGGTGCATTAAGCGCCAAGCCGAATAAAACACATGTTCCAAACTGTTGACTACACTGCTTCAATGTGCTGCATTTCGCCCTGCAACCACCCCCCCCCCCCCCCCCCAACACCCCTCTCACATCCAAGTGCTCACTTCTAATGTTGCAATTTGTTGGCACGCTGTGTTTATTACGGGCTGCGGCTGCGGCACAGCAGGGCATTTGCGGCTTTCAGCTTCAACTGTTGCCCTGGTTACTTATGCGTCGCAGTCAAACATACATACATATATACCACTATATATATATATGTACAAGTGTATATATGTATATACATATATATAACAACTCCTACATAGTTGCCACTTGGCTTCACTTTGGCTAGTCCCAAAAACTTTGAGACAAGTTTTATTTTTGTGTTTTTTTTTTTTTTTTTGTTAGCTGGCGACTCTGCAGTTGGTGACATTTTCGGCAGCCAAAAACTTTTGAACTTGGCGCGTAATGAAGAAACTGAAATGGGGTAAATGGGTGATGGGGGGATGGGGGGATGAGTATGGGGTAGGTGCTGCTGCAGGGCCAAAGTGCTCGTTTGGCTTTGAGTGGAGTTCATTACGAATGCCGCCACGCTGCGCCGCGTGTTGACTTATGCATAATTACTGTTTTTCATAGCCCAAGCAGGCCCGCCAGCTAAAGAGTGGGCGGCGTCATGGGCGCCGTGGGCGCCGTGGGCACTGGAGATTGTCTGAAGGGGTGCAGCGAGGCGTTGCACTTTGTTTGGCATCGCAAGTTTTTTGGTGCTGCCAGCCAAATAAGCCAGGCAGGGCATCGGGCCGGAGCGGTTCATATGCTCATTTGGTGTGCATGACGCACTGACCTGTTTCAAATGCAACTAAAAACAAACCCAGTAAGAGTGTTCTGGTTGGAAGTGAACGACTAGAAGATACCCTCATAAGCTTCAAACTCCTTTATGCAGCAGCTGTGCTTCTTCTTTATCTCTCAGCCCTACTCGATGCTTAATGTCCGCTCAGAGCTTTAATATCATATAACAAAGTGTACATACTTAAGCACATGGCTTTCTTTTAACATGAGCTTTATCAGCAGATATTCGAAAACTGAATTTATATACTTAACGAAATCCTACATCTCGAATTTGGCATGTCCAGGTATTTTATTCTTCCAGTTATGCCTAAAAAGACTTGTTTTAAAATCGATATCTATCGATATGGAAATGCGAGTAGATGACCCAAACAAATCGTAAATTCGTTCAGCATCCAATATAAGAGTATATGTGATTAGATCGATTCGGTTCGTCGCCCTCAAACAGGAATTTATATGCTTTGCGGTTGGATTTGCTTTCGTCTGCTTGTGCCAAGCATTTGCGCAAAAACATTATACCCTTAACATTTACATTATACCCTTAATACCAAAAAAAAAATAACAAGGAAACACATCAACAAAAAAGTTAAGCGCCCGGCACTTGGTGCAGTCAACTGGGCTCTTTTGCCAGCGCGGACAGCCGGACGCACCGAGTGAGCTGACGGCTGCTGTAGCATACTTTTTAGCGCCAGCTGCTAAGTTTGCGATACCCAGCAGATGTAGGGTATGCAAAGTTTTGGGCAACTTTATAAGTATATGGGGCAACACACACTAACTTTGTTGCTTTTAATAAACTCTTTAAGCGTGGCTCTTTATGCTCTTATTTTCATTAACATTAAGGTTCAAATTCCGCGGCTTAACTTGCTAACGTAACAGGTCTCTTACCATAAAACATTAACTTCTCGATGTATGTAACATTTGAGCAAAAAGTCCTGTTTGGTACAGAAATAAATGCATATATGTATATAAACGAGGATTTCCTGTCGCGACGTTGTCCGCGTGCCAATAAAACTATCACCACATATCAATCCAACCCTCCCGCGCCTCATCTCTCCTGCTCGGTTTGGCCAATCAATAATCATAATGAAAACAAACAACGGCCCCATTTTCGCTGTTTTATATGTCACATCATCGCGTCGCTGGTTTGGTACCGAAATTGTTTGTGTAATTCACGTCAACTTCAGAATATACAAAGCCGCTCTAACAGCCATCACTTGTCAACACATTCACTCCACTCCCAACCACCGAAATTTTTGTACATAAAAACAAAGATCTTTTCCAGGCTTTTCACATGGTCCGTTCCTTACACATTCAATGTACCCCATTGCTCCTGTTGCCCGGGTAAACGTTGCCCGTAATTATCTCCCATTACCTAAATTTTCTCACCTGACTTGGCACCAACAAAAATCAAGTTCCTATTCAATTAATTATACAAAAAATATTTTTGAATTAGAAAAACAAATTCGTTGTTGCTTTTTAATTTATTACTATATCTTTTTTTATTGTATGTAATAACTAATTGACAATTGCCCCTTGAGTTGAACTAGTGATTTCCCGCTTGTAAGTTCAACGCTCAGACACCGAAGCCATGCAGACTCATGAGGTCACATTTTTAAAGCACAATTATTTAACTATGTCATATATAAACTTTGATCACCGTTTTAACCCACTTTCGCGTCGATTTTTCCAAAACTCCATCTAAGTGCTCTCTTTGTCCCAAAAAGATCATACAGCTTAAGGAGTCATTCAGTAAGCCAGGACGAACAGTTTTATATATTGGGATAAATAATGCCCGCTAGTATACAAATATAATATAAGAAAAATGTACACGAACAGGTCATCTAGCAGTCGAGCAATGCCTGAAAACAAACATATTGTTACTTCTGCCAAAGCAACTGAAACCTTGGGCAGTGGGAGGGTGGGTGGTTGGTCAGTTTGCTGACAGTGGGATAAAGTCAAGCGGATAAACAAGAGATTAAAATGTCATAAACAATGCTTTTTGAGCATCCGGCTAAACAACTTAATGAAAGCTGCAGGTCACAAGCCGAAATGCTCTGCAGAGAGCTGAGAAGCCAAGCGTAAAGTGTTACGTAAAACTATTTTAGACTTGAAAGTTTTTGCAAACAATCAACACGAACGCACACACACACACACATGCACATTCATATACAAACCATGCCATATATATCTTTAATCCTTATGTGAAGTTGAGAGGCGGCAGCCAGCCGCCGCAGCAGCAGCAGCAGCTATGTGGCAAGAGGCACAGTCAATAAATTTTCATAAAACTTTTGATTTGTATTTATGAGTTTTTGGGCTACGCTGGCAACTGTGGGAATTCAATTAAGTCGATACGGATACGGATTATTGTTGTTTTTTTTTTTTGTTGGTATGTTTGTAAAACAATTGAAAAACTTTATTTAGGAGCTTGTGTTTCGCATACATATCGCACAGGGGGAGGTACATAAATGATATATTATCATACAAGGGCATAACATAAAAAGAACGCTTAGAATTAAACAATTGCGTAAGGACACACACATATATACACACGCATACACACACAGAGCATAATGTGCGTCTTTATAAGTAGTTTTATGCATTTCTTTGATATACAAACTTAAACCAAATACTGCATTAAAGTTTATGAAATGCAGCAGCAGCAGCAGTCGTTGCAAGCAAAATAATAAAATAATTCCTTAATAATTTACGGCTGCAAAGGTGTGTAGCGGGCGTTGGGCACACGTGTGGTTTTCTGATGCTGAACGTGACCGCATCCGCCGCAGCGCACCTTTGTGGGCGTAAATTGTACAGAGTATGACTTATAAATTGTGGCCGCTAATTTCCTGACATTTTTTTGTGTGTTTTTTTTTTTGTATAATGTAATTGTTTAAGTATTGAATTGATTACATATTATGCGTAGCTGAAGGTAGGAATGAATATTGAATATACGGATATATATCTATGCACATTAAACGATGCTGAAAAACAATCAGAAAAACAATGAATTAATGCAGACGGCTGGCTGCTTATTCGGCGCTAGCATTAATCGTAATAGTTTTGCCCTTGGGATCATCGAAGCGATCCATTGTCTTGATATCCATCATCCAGCACAGGCCCAAAAAGACAATCACCAGCAGAATGACAATCACAAACAGACCCATCAATATGCCAGGCGTAACGAAGCCAACGCAGTCCCAGGAATCACCGAACGCAAAATTATCCTTGGCTGATTGACTGAATGGCGCCTGCAGCTGCAGTGAGCTCCACGCCAGCGCATTGGCTTTGTTCTCCTTGGCTGGCGTATACCAGGTCGCATTGCCGCAGGCATAGGAGAACGTAGTGGGCGCATTGACACCAGGCGTGCGGAATGTCTCGCCGCCATATGCCGCATTGCTTACTGTATAATAACCATCGACGCTGCTATAGCTGATATCAAAGGTGATGTCCTTCCCAGCATCGGTGTGCAGTGCCACGGAGAACTTGATGTTGGCGGTGACATTGTTTACGGTTATACCACTAACCTTTAAGGGCGTGGTAGTCGTAGTAGCTCCTTCGTTAATGTACTGAACATCTGTAAAGCTGATTGCAAACTGATTGCCACTGTAGAATCTGTAGCCACTCCTCTCCGCTGCAGTCCAACGACGCACGCGGCGCTGCACAGTGGGTGCCGTAGCTGGCGCAGCCAAATACAGATAAGCCACCTTGCAGCCGTCCAATTGCTTGCTGATAGCGGCAATCGCGGAGTCTGTTCAAGAAGGTAAATATCAATTAGCCCGCTTATATGCATGAGTTAGTGGCTGCCAGGGCGTACCATGTGATTGGAGCGTAGCGACACGTGTCTCGGACACATCCTCAAAGGAAAGAAAATGGGCTGTGCCCACCTCACACTTGACGGGATTCACCAGCTGACCATTGGCATCGATGCTGTTGTGCTCGCGCTTTTCAGCTGCAGCCCGCAGTGCTTCGGAGGGATTCTCTACGCTGGTGTAGTAGGTTTTGGGGCTTACGCTCTGTAGCTGAGCGTAACATGACTGCGCCTCGCCATTGGAGCACAAGAAATCCTTGTTGCTCAGCTAGATAAAAAAGACAGACATTCTGCTGAAGAACAGTTTTCACACTGTTATTTGCACTGGACTTACGCCATTTTCCTCGAAGGCCACAATCATGTGATCTTTTAGCAATGTCGCCAGCTGCTCTCCAAACTCTGCCTGAGGGACTGTGCGCAGCGATGGCTTCGTGGGGCTGTCAAGTAATATAAGTAATATGTGGCTACGATTTGAACGTTTTACTAAGAACCCACCTGTTGGCACCCCAGAGAAAAACGGGTGTCTGCTCGGCCAAGGCGACTCCAATGACGCACAACGCAATCAGCGACTTCCACAACATTTTGTTGCCTAGCTCGCTACGTGGACGCACTACATACACCAAAATAAAACGAAACAAAAGTAAAATCAACAAATGAACACAATTAAACACAACTATTAAAATAAACCAACCAAAAATTAAGAAAAACTACAAACGAAAAATGTGAAAAGGTTTTTCGATTTGCACGGCCCGATGTCGATTTGCGCTGTCAGAGTGAAAAAGTTTTCATATGACAGGTCATGTGATGGTCGACCAGCTGACCGATAGCGAGTGGATTAAGTCGATATTGTAGTCGATAAGCATGGCAGTCACACGATGGTGGAATTTGTGGTTCGGGAGCGCACTGCGAAACGGCATTAAGCAGCACTGGTTAAGAAAACTATCGAAACAACGGATGTATGCTTGGCGCAATTTTTTAATGCAACTTAAAAGGTTTGTGCCTCTATGACAAGTATGAAGAAAACTCAAAAAAAGTATGAGATATGTAAAAATAAGTGTATTAAATAGTTAATATTCTATTTATTAAGCCGCAATACTTATGCCGTCTTTGCGATACTTCCTATCGATACTATCGTTATACTTGCATTTATCATGCACACACATATCACTCTTAGACGACCATCACTAATTAAAAACCGACTTAAAATCAATCTTTTTTTTCTCTTATAAGGTAAATTACGTGCGGAATTAACAGAATTTATTAATTAAAGTGCACGAAAAGTGTGGCGATGTAGAGCTATATAGGTATACGAAATGCGTCTGCGACGCCGCTGGCATCGGCGGATGCGGCGTACAATTGAGAAAATCTATCGGCTTAAAATGCAATCGCGCCGCAAGTTGGTTTACTTAGCCGTATTTGGAGCACTATGCGTAATACTCTGGCTGGCTGGACAGCAGTTGCTGGGAACGTCGAATGGTCACGATAGTAGCTACTATGGCGAAACGCATTGTGCGCCCATTGATGCCGTCTACACCTGGGTTAACGGTTCGGATCCGGATTTTATTGAGTCCATTAGACGCTATGATGCCAGCTACGATCCGTCGCGCTTCGACGACAAGAATGAGCTAAAATACTCATTGCGTTCGCTGGAGAAGCACGCCAGCTGGATACGACACGTTTACATTGTGACCAATGGCCAGATACCCAGTTGGCTGGATCTCAACTATGAACGTGTGACTGTGGTGCCGCACGAGGTGCTCGCACCGGATCCAGAACAACTGCCAACGTTTTCCAGTGCAGCCATTGAGACATTCCTCCATCGCATACCAAAGCTTTCCAAACGATTTTTGTATCTAAACGATGATATCTTTCTGGGTGCACCGCTCTATCCGGAGGATTTGTATACGGAGGCAGAGGGGGTGCGCGTTTACCAGGCATGGATGGTGCCCGATTGCGCCTTGGACTGTCCCTGGACTTATATAGGCGATGGCGCCTGTGATCGCCACTGTAACATTGATGCCTGCCAATTTGATGGTGGCGACTGCACTGACAGTGGCACTGGGATTGCCGGGCAGTTGCAAGAGGACCTGCATAACGTGGCCGATGTGCCCGTGCCTGTGGGACATGTGGGCGTTCATAAGTTTCCCAATATGGGTCTGCAACAGCTATTTAAACGCAGCTCCACTAATTTTAAGGAGTTGATGCGGAATAGAAATGTGTCTACGCTGCAGGAGTTGCGTCGCATTGTGGAGCGCTTCAACAAAGACAAACTGAAATCTCTAAATCCCGAGCTGGACGCCAGCAGCGCGATGAGCAGCAGCACCAGCCGCAGCAATCTGCTGCACAAGGAGGACTTCAAATCCTCCACAGACATTTACTCGCACTCGCTGATAGCCACCAATATGCTGCTGAATCGCGTCTACGGCTTCAAGGCGCGTCATGTCCTGGCCCATGTGGGTTTTCTCATAGAGCGCGACATTGTCGACGCTATGCAGCAGCGCTTCGAGCAGCAGGTGCGCCAGACGGCCCATCAGCGTTTCCGTGCAGCCACAGATTTACAGTTCGCCTTCGCCTACTATTCGTTTCTCATGAGCGAGACAAAGTCGCTGGGCGTGGAGCAGATTTTTGATGAGTTCGATACGGATGGCTCGGGCACATGGTCGGATCGCGAGGTGCGCACGTGCCTGACGCGCATCTATCCACCGCCGCTGGACTGGTCAGCCATGCGCTACTTCGAGGAGGTGGTCCAGAACTGCACGCATAACTTGAGCCATGATGCTGCAACAGATAATAAAATAGTTCACTCGACGCTGGTCTATGAGCGCTACGAGGACTCCAATTTGGTAAGCCATTATCTAATCCGGTCTCTATTTCATTCGTACTTATGATTTTCTCTCTCGTCCTTTGCCCAGCCCACAATTACTCGCGAGCTAGTCTACCGCTGTCCACTGCTGGCGGAGGCTTTAAACGCCAACTTTGGCGTGCGCTCCAGGTATCGCTACCATGTGAGTCCAAAACGCGCCTCGCACAGCAACTTTATGATGCTCACCTCAAATCTGACGGAAGTCGTTGAGGCGCTCGACCGCATGCGTCGCAATCCGCGCAAGTTCAATTGCATCAACGACAATCTGGATGTTAAGCGTGGCGAGGATAATGAGCTAGTGCGTCATCTGCTCGAGGATTTCTATTTATCTTTCTTCCCGCGACGCAGCAAATTTGAACTGCCCCCACAATTTCGCAATCGCTACGTGTCCTGGAACGACTATCAACGTTGGCGGCGACGCAAACGCGCCGTTCTCGTCGTCGGCTATGGCGTTAGCCTGCTGCTCATCATCTTTCTACTCCGTCTGGTGTGCCAACATAAGGCCAAGATTGTGCGTCGCTGTGTGCAGCGTCTGTAGAACACGCTGATATTAAGGTTGTATGATTTGTTTATCATTTCAATGTTGTGATAAGTTGTAAGCTTTGAGATCGTCGCCATTTTAGCGCCATTTATAGGTAGAATCTAGTTTTAGCTTAGGTCTATCCAGACTGTATCTTATTTAAGCGCAATCATGAGGCTAATTTTAAGCGTAGTAAAGTGAAATTTCTCTTAGATGGGTTTCTTTTTTCGCTACTGAGGCTAAAAAGTCAACATATAGAGATTAAAAGTAATAAAATACATAGAATTTTTAACATAACCAAGCTAACATATACTCATTTTAACTACAAGTGGTCTGTTATCCGCTAGATTAGCATATGCTAATGGGCTGTTATTTTACCGTGTCAACTTAACTTTTGTTTCCAGCCACAACTTACAGACTTTTCTTGTTCAACTTTTGCTATATAATGTGACCTTAAAACTCTTATAGCATACTTTCCTTTTTGTAATGATAATATTAACAGCGTCACTTTACACGAGCTCTCTAACATTACAGTGGCTTAAAGAAGTCTGTTCGATAGTTTTTAGTTAGACAATTCTCGTATACAGGGTTGTCTTAGTTTATTGGTACGAAAAGTGTACGAAAACTGTATTTACATATCATTGTAAATATGCCTTAACTATTATATTATATATATATATATATGTATATTTCTTCGACACTTAAAACGAGGAGACTCTGATATACATACACACACATCGGTATAAAATATATTTATATATATAGATAAAACTGTTAACTCGTATAGCTCGTCCGCCAATGTTTACATGCATATAATAAATATGGTAAAGATTTGGGCGTCTAGTGCGTTACACATTCAGTATTAATAGCTATAAAAAACAAACTCAGATAAAACTAATATATAGGTTCAGAAAAACAAGTGATATGCTCTTGAATAGACAAGCAGACGGTACTTAAACATGCACACATAAATGGGCATACATATAGAAGTAGTGTAATATTAAAATAGCTAATGCGAGCTGCACACGCACGCACACATAAGCCTGCACAGATGCAGGCAAATGTGTGTAAGTGCATGCATGTAATACAATGCAATATATACATATGATAATATTGAATTCCGATAGAGTAAAATTAATTCTCCTGCTGCTATTCGATGCGAATGCGGTTCGCTGAGCGACGCAACGCGGTGCATTCCTTGACGACCAGACGCATGAGCAGCAGCATGGCAATGATGTCCGCCACGATGAGCATATAGAAGACATTCTGCCAGCTGTGGCTGGAGATGAGCCCGGCCAGCAGCGGGCCCACTGCAGCGCCAATGGAGCCCGTGCCATCTATAATAGCGGTAACCGTGGCCAGGGCATTCGCATTGCTCTCCAAGGAGCTGTGCTGACCCAGTTCGGCGCTGACCGAGGTCGTTATTAATGCATACGGGCCGTTCACAAAGATGCCCACAATGATGAGCAGAAGCACGCTAATTGTTACAGACAATGCGCCATACTGTTGATACATTAACAGCTGGAATAAGGCAATACATTAAGTATATACGTAAACAGACTCAATTTCGATAGAACTCACAATGGGCGAGGCAAAGAACAACATCACTGTGCACACTGTGGCCGACATGCCCGTCAGATCCGATACATAGCCGGCGGCTATGGCACCCAATATGCCGCCCACATCAAACAGCGTGGAGAGATCGGCGGACAGCTCTGGACCCAAGGTGCCTGAACGAACCAAATGTATAAATAAATGAGTAGAAAAAAGATATTTCAAGAATTGACTCACTGGAAGACTGTATATAGAGCGGCAGCCAGTACATGAACGTATAGCTGACCAGCTTGGTGAAGAACAGGCAGAGCGAGAACTCAATCACGCCGGGTATATAAAGTGCATCAACCAAGCTAATGGGACGACCGTGTCCCGCTGGGCGTTCCCTAGACGGCTGGCGTGACAAGATGGGGGTGCGTTCGGTGGGCGCTGGGCGATAGCTAACCTGATCCTGCAGGGAAAAAAATATGCAATCAATATGAGCAGAAGAAGAAAACCGATCAGACATATAATACACATTTATAAAGAATTAGCTGAAGAAGCGCAACAAACACAGAAGCGTACGACACATGGAAAAGACATACATATGTGGAATGCATGCACTTACGGTTTGTTGAACGGCATAAACGGACTGGGCATAAAACTGCGCAGGCATACGGCGAATTATTTCAGATGAGTGTGTATTTTATTTAAATAAAAAATCAAAAATGCAAGCAACAATTGCTGGAAGCGAGTACAATAAATACTTACGGCTTCGGTGTGACGCGCCTGTTCCTCGTCGTCATCCTCATCATGGTCCACATCCGATTCATTGGCCACGTTACGACGCTCCTGTGTGACATGCTGTGGATAACAGCCAACGATCTCTGGCTGATCAACCAGAAACAGAAAGAGCAGGAAGCCCGCAGCACCAATGATAATGCCAGGCACAACAAAGGACAGCGCCCAATCCTTTTCCACATAGTGCGCCGCAATTAGTGTGCCCAGAATATTGCCAATGGACGTGTGGCTATTCCAAATGCCAAAGATCAGGCCACGTTTCTTTTTGCCAAACCAACGGCCCACCAGCGTGACGACGCCCGGCCAGCCTGTGGTCTGGAATATGCCGGCAAAGATTTGCACAAATATAAAGTAGCTGAGGCTGTGTATATTGGAGGTGCGTGCCAGGCCAAACAGATAGGTGAACACGCCCGTCATGATCATGCCCATGGACAGAAAATAGCGCAACGAGACGCGCTCCGCTATAAAGCCCGACATGAACATGGCAATGGCGTAGGAGAACAGAAAGGCCGAGTCCAGCATGCCAAAGAGCGTCTTCGAGTCGGAGCCATCTGTTCACAGAAAGTGGGTAAAGTGAGTCACGGAATATGCTTATGGCGTTTACCCAAACTCACCAAATGGCGCATAGCCGCAATCTCCGGCCTCGTGCAGCTTTGCCTGCGTATTCGAGCAGTTCCCATGCAGCACGGACTTGACCACAGAGATGGGCTTGCGGGACATGTGATAGCAGGCATAGGCAAGGAATGTCAGCAAAAATATGGACATCTTGTAGCTGACACAAAAGTAGATTAAACTAGCTGTTCGACATTTGGTTAATTGGCTCTTACCACAGCTCCTTGCGCGCATGAAATCGCGGACATTGCCGCGAGAAGCTCTGCAGCACGCGTATCCCGATGGGTATATCGTTGTAGTTGTTACTCATTTTGCGCGTTCTCGACGCTGACGGTCTCATCGACTAGCCCAAACTTCTCTAAAAAGCGGATGCACACGTCCAGGGGGCAGGTCGTGTAGCTACTTTTTCTATATTGAGCTGTACGAAAAGGAGCAGTTAGCTTTGGGTTGTCGAACATTTAATACTCTTACAAAATTAACCGATTTGCAGTGGGTTTTTTCAATCTCAATCCTAGATCTTTCCCATGGCATTTCTTGTAGATAACTTAAGAAACAGAAATGTTATCATAAAGTAAAATATATATCACTATCAATCTATATGTAGGAGCTATACGATATAGTTATACGACATTGATTGTAGCTTTTGTTTATTTGGTTGAGATATCCTAAACATGATAAAGTAATCCCATCTGGTCTAAAGCGACAAGTTTCTTCAATATGGCTGAAAAACTGAGTGACACAGACGTACCTGTCTATAACGACTCGTCTGTTAATACTAATCATGAATATGTATTTACTTTATGGCCGAGATTTTGTATACCCTTGCAGGAGCATAAAGAGATCTCGAGCCTTACTCCAAATCAGGTATTTGTAGTGTGTTCATCAACAGGTAGCGCTGACTGTAACGCTGGCGTAACTAATAATGTAGAAAACTATACGCGGTTAGCGGCCCCTTGCGGTTGCAAAGTGAAGGCTCTTTATCTGCTAGTTTCCTATGAAGTTTTGATTGAAGAATTCGTTTGCCCTTATCGCGCTTTGTTTTTGCACACATGCAAGTTTTCGCGCACGAACTCACACATACACACACACACACACACTCAGGCACTACACAAGCAAACATATGTTGTCAGTCGAGCTGGAAGCGAGGCAAGTGTCCAAACTGAATCACCACCGGCGACAATATTCGTATCACAAAACAAATGATATTCAATTTTGTTGCGCTGGCAATAAAATGTGAAATATAAAACTGCAACGTAGTGTGTTTGTTCAGTGATATTAGGAACTCTTTGTTTGTTTTTGCCGTGACGTTTGACTGCGGCAGTTTCTGCCGCTGCTGCAAAGGTGAACCTGTCGCTTACAAACTGTCAGTTCGAATCAATTATTATTATTTACTTTACCGTTAAACGAACATTAAACAAATAAACAAAAGAGCGTAGCACATCTACAGTTATATCGAACCGTTCGGAATATGTTCAATCGAACGACTCACAAAACTGAACAAGCGAACTGCCAAGTCAACTGTTGTTGTTGTTAATCTGGCTAGTTGCAGTAACAGTTGTGTACGCTGTTAAACTCACAGTGGCACTGTCTACGTCGGCTGCATGTTATCGATAGTTTATCTAATATCAAAAAAAAATCGGTGAGGAGCACCTTTGTGTTCGCGTAAAAACAATAAAATTGTATTTAAATTAAAAAACGGTGCCGTCAAAAGTGTACCAATTGTGATATGTGATATGGTTTTATTTAAGCTATGTCAATTGGTGGCCATAGCAGCTAGTTACGAGGTAAACCAAGATTACCGAAGGGAGACTGCAGTCGGCCGCATCTGTAAGTAGTTGCCATTTACCGTTGTTTCTGCATCTGCCGTACAAAAAGGAAGACGAAAAATACATGTACATAACTTTGTAGATATTTCCTTATCCGAAGTTTTGTAGCTTAATTTCTATTATTGTTAGTTTCCATTCTCCTAGTTCCTTTTGCTTTGTTCTTTTACATATTTAACTTGTGGCCCTTTTGTTGAGTATTATTGCAAAGAAAGCTGGTTCAAGCTTCAGCAATATCTCGGACATGATCTTAAGCAATTCATTAGCCCGTCTTGCACCGGATATGTGTTTCTGCAGAAACTTGGCCATTTTTGTCCTTTGTTGAAAGTTGTTTTCTACTCTTTTGACTAAGGAAACGCAAAAAATAAATGCGTAATTAATGGTCAAGTTAATTTGCGTTGCTTTTAAGTGGTAAATTTTGATTTCATGCGCGCGATGTGTTTTTCCAGTATATCGACGATAAGCGGATAACAGAATGTTAAGCGGGGAAGCAAAGCCTGCTGTTAACTTCTTAACCGGTAAGGGACTGTAATTTACCAGGGACACAAAAATTTTTTATATTGCCCGCTCGCGCTCAATCTTAAAATTCAAATAAATAATTGAGTAAAAATACAAATTATCCAATTGCATTGCTTAGATATTGCAAACGGTGCACGTGTTGACAACATTGTTTATTTTGACAGCTTGGGGCTACATTATTGCCCACAACCTGTTGATATCATGCGCTAGTTACGAGACAGACACGCGACGGGATTTAAAATAATTAAGTGCTGACCATTAGTCAGTTGTGTTTGCTGTGACAATATTTCGAATCTGTAAAGTACAAATGCAGTGCACATGACTCGGCTATCCTAAGTCTCGACATCAGTCTAGGGGCGTTGAATGCTCTGATTTTTTGACTGTACAACACAATAGCGACATGCTAATTTCATGGAAATATTGCAATCGGCTTAACATGTGAAAAACAAGGTGTGCAATTAGAACAATTCAAGGTGCTAATTAGAGCAAACTGCAGCCATTTCTCAATTGTATAAAAAGCAATGCTCGCGCACCAATTAGTTACACTTACAATTCCGCCGTCAATCAGCTAACAGCTATACAAAAGAAACTCAATTGTTGTAAACTTAACACTAAAACCGATCTAAAGCCAAACAAAATGATGTCTTACAAGGTGAGTAAGCCGGGTAAATATGCGGCTGAATAGGCTCTAATGTATCTCTCGCTCTATCAATAGCATATTTGGCAACTGGTCGCGTGCCTCGTTACCTTAGAAGTGGTTTGCGCCTATCCCCAGGAACGCCACAGTTCCGTTGAAACCAAAGACCAAAGACTGACTGCAGACACTGTAACAGATGTTGCGCATTTGAATCCCGAGCAGAAACTCGAGCATCTCTACAAATTTGAGCGCACATTGAACAGGTTGCGCCGTGCTGTGGACGATCTGTCCAATGAGTATGAGAATGCCGATGATATGGAACTGGCTGAGATAAATGTATTTCGGCCACTGTTTCGTTATCGCGGAGAAGTTGCCAGACGGGTGAAGAATCCAACACCTCAACAGTTTGGCTAAAATTTAGATCCATAATTATGGGCCTAGTTTAGTATACTCAACTCATCAGCTGCATCAGTTTATAACATTATCATCACGTTTTGTACCAAAAGATTTAGATTTTAAATTAAAATTAAAAAAGAGACAACGTTAAGTTTGATTATTTAACATTTAAATACATATTTTATTAGATGTTTTATACATAGTACATGGTAGAACTTTTGGGGAATTCTATTTTTATATATATATATTTTTTTGAAAAATATCCACATGTGATTAAGCTTATATACACATACAGAGAAACAATTCTAATTAGAAAGTTTTTAATTTACAAATATTATTGTTTGTGCCTTTGTCCACATTGCGCCTCACGCTGTGTGAATGACACTCAAATTCCTTACATTGCAATGGATTTCCATACTGAACTATTAGATATATTCTATATATATGTATATGTATATATGTATATACAAAATATACGGAAGACACAAAAATTTAAACACACACAAAATTCAATGGATTTTTTTTCTGAAGTAGAAGAAATATGCTACGTTTTCCGACAGTTTCTAAAGTGCTTTTGTACGCAAATCTCTTGTCAAAGAAATTGAGCTTTTGCATATCATCTGAGTTTCGAGATTTACGAGATTACACTGTACTACTACACTACACATATATGTAAATCTTATAAAAAAGAACAGAACTCTTTATCATATACTTAGCATGCTTTCGTATGTTGTAAATAGTTAATCTCTGCTAAACAGTTTATGGGAAATATATTAAAGTTCACTTTTAGCTCAAAGCTTAGAAAAGTTTGGTTTTCTCAATTAGAAAATTAGATTTACGTAGTTTATAGTTTATAGTTTTTGTTGCATTTGCTTGGTTCCATAAAGTTGCTCGCATCCTTAACTTGTTTTTACATTAAATTTGATTTAATTTTTGATTATCAGGCTTGTTGTTGTTAACAGTTAAAGGACATTGCTGTGTGTGTGTGTCAGTGTGTGTGTGTGTGTGTGTGTGTTTGGTGGTCATCGAGATATCGAAACCTGTTTACACTTTAAGGTTATGTTTAGCTGGTTCTTTTGCTGGTTTTATAAATATTCACATATTTTCTTTTTGTTTTTATCATAGAATTACATATTACAAATACATTTACATTTTACATTTCAAAAATACTCGCATAACTTGAAGCATTATTTATTTGGTGTTTTACTTTTATTTTATTGTTGAGCTGCTGCAGTTTAATATATGTTTGTGTTTAGAGCACCTGCAGATTCTCGCAGTGCTTGAACTTGGAGTCCTCCTTGCCCAGTATCCAAGTGAGCATCTGTCGCGCCTTCATGCTGGCCAGCATTACGCTGCGGCTCTTATACCAATGCGCCGGCGAGCTGCCGTCCCGGGGACCCTGCAATCGATGGCATTTACGCATTTTAAAAGAGTTTGTCTTTATCGGGCACAGCAATTGACAAACTAGCATGTTAAGTTTCATATAAGTTTATTCTGGCTCGTTAAACGACTTGGTTGCACTCCAATGTCGGGGTTTGTGGGTGTGTTTAGTTAGTTTTGAAGCATGTGAAAACAGCAACAAATAATGTACAAGGAATAACAAAACAAGAACGGAACAAACAAAGATACATATATGCATGAGCTAAACTCTGAACAGTTTGTACACTTGACACATTTCCGTTTTGGCAAACCTACAAACTATGGATATCAACTATTTGGAATATGCATTGCTGCTTGACCTGGGGGCAGGAGATCAAAGAAGATATAAATAACGCTGGGTTCACTAGGAAATTACACTATATGAGCAGTTCCAGGGCCTTCAACATGTCGATAAACAAAGTAATATTTAAACTTATTTTATTTCGCAATTTTTTTTTTTTGGCTGTCGAAAGTTTGATTTTAGGCTAAAGGTTATAAAGTTGAAGGCAATACCGTTTTAGGCAGATGGCCGATGTCTATTATTGCAAAGTTTTGTTACTGCTCGATTGTTCCTATAGAAACGAGCCATATGACATCGTAGTAATCCGATTTGATATGGTTATGCAGTCATATTTGCAAATTTGCTCTTTACCACGTCATTGTTGAGTTAAGTTTAAATATCTTTTTTATACAAAAATTAATTACTGAGCAATCAATATGCAATCAAAAAATGGACAGACAGACGAATTATAACTACATATATCGACAGAGTGCAAATAGTAATATTTTCTTTCTTCTCTTATGAAAGCCAAAGGTTTTTTAAAAATTAAAATTTAAAATTACTTTGCCTTTTAGCCAGCAAATTCTGAAGAGAAAACTTCACACAAACTAATTAAATGTAATACAAAGTTAAATTGTGTATTGCCACGTTTTTCTCACATTAAAAATCCAGATACTTTTCTAGATAAATTCTTTGTAATGTTTTGGTCGTGGTGTCGCTTTTCCTGGAATTGCTCATATTACCTAGAAATTCGCTAAGCTGTAGACATTTGATTGGATTGTTAGGTTTTGCATGCAATTGAGGTAACATTTAAGATACGCTGGGTTACAACTGTGGGGCTAGTTTTTGGAGGGGGGTACACATAGAACTGTACGTAGTTGGTTGACCTCGTTACTTACCGCATCGTCGGCCTTAAGATCAGTCAGTTTCAGACATTTATCTGTTTCTACAGTCTCTACGTGCTTGTCTTTGCTATCTTTAAACTTAGTTTTGTCTTTCGACTTTTTCGGATTCAGCTGCGAAAGCGATCATTACAATTACACACATAAAATGTACATAGATAAATGATAGAGAGAGAGAGATAGAGTGAATTACAAATGTGAAAAGCGCTCAGGTGTTGAAGGCAAAGGCGAGAGATGATGACTTAAGATGTTGATCAACATCTACTGTACTGAAACTGGAGCTTGTTACGCCTAGTCTACCATCCAAAGTCTAAGACACTCAATTCCGTTGGGAAGCCATTCACACTCACCTGCAATAGATTGTGATCCTTCTTCAGGCGTATCTGGGTCAAAGTGCCGGCGAGCAGTTCATCACAGTTATGGTTAATGCCCACCGATACCTCAATGAACTTAGCGCCAAAGGTGCAGGCCACGCATTTACCATCTGCAAGAGTTAAGAGAGGGAGCGAGAGAGGGTTGGAATTAGAAAATTGCCAAGAGTCACGCACTGGCTGCACTTGCCCTGCGCTGAGACGGCGCGTGATCTGGCCAAATCAATTTTGTTGGCCACCAAAATGGTGGGTCGATGGCGCAGCAAGTCCATGTCCTGCAAACGCGATAAGATCTGCTTGGCACGCGTAAAGGACTCCTTGTCAATGCAGGAATAGACGACCAGAAATGCATCCGCCTGCTCCAGTTCCTCCTGTTCAAATGATTCAACAAGTTTTAGAAAGTAAACTCAAAACTCTTAAATGGCTTAAGCGAGTGTGTACGTGTGTGTGTGTGTGTGTGTGTGTTAATTTAAGACAACATTAAAAGTTGGTAATGCCCAACAACTACGAAGGCCACGCCGCATGCAACGCCATAAAGCGCCGGCTCATTGCCGTGTCCTGCTGCAGGACTTGCTGCCTGTACGTTCGTGTTTGTTGCTTTCTTCCGTTTCTTTATGCTCGTAAAAATTAAAATTATGGCCACTTTGCCTCATAACGAGCCACAAAGTTGAGCGTTGGCCGTAGCTCAACTTGTTTCTGCATCCTGTCTCCTGTGTCCTGTCTCCTACAGCCGTATCTACGTCTGCATCTGCGTCAGGCAAAAAATTTCAAAAGTTTGCTTGAAATTGCAGCGCGACTTTTAATGATACTCTGAATTTATAATAGGTGCCTTTTTAAAGCCTCTAAATTAACAGCTGTTTTGCATAATTGACAAGTTGCATAAGCTGCGGCTCCTTGTTGCACTTGACATCAGCCGAAACTCAAGGGCCAGCTACCACAACTACTTGAAGAAATCAGAAGTCAGTCGAGTTTTGTTATTTCTTGAAGAATCTGTTAAATATGGGCATTCCCAACTTCCGATTTAGCCTAGGATTTACTAATAGCTGCGGAAGAAGAGCTTAAAAGCTGCTAAATCAATCGAAAGTTTATCGGCCTATTGATGTCCCTGCAAAGAAACTATGGAAATATATCGATAAGATAGCTTATCGATAATTTTTTAAATAAATGATTCGATAAATGATCGATTGCTGCATTTACAGAAGTCCTTGTAGAGCTTATTAATCATAACTATTTCTGGTTTCCTACAAGCTAACTTACTCTGATAGGACCTGTTGATAGGTGAATGATGCTTAACTGATTCGATACTTATCGATATTATCATATAGCCGAACTTACACATCGATATGTTGAGCATGTAGCTATTATGAATGCTCTTTCTGATTTAATTCATTTGTAACTCTCTACTAAGCCGATAGCTTTTCGAAAGTCCATATATCCTAAGTAACTTACGAGCTTATATCGTCATGGCCATTTCTGCAATAGCATCAAACTGCTTGTATA
This sequence comes from Drosophila montana, assembly GCF_035044405.1. NCBI lineage: Eukaryota > Metazoa > Arthropoda > Insecta > Diptera > Drosophilidae > Drosophila > Drosophila montana. Next base: position 1,880,979 of record NW_026998080.1, read on the forward strand.
GTTTTTTGGGGCGCCCAGAGAGGCGTTGCCAGTGGGCGTGGCGGAAGTGACGCTGAATTTTTCAGTGTTGGCTACTTTTATTCTTCGGTTACTTGTGTGGCTAAAAAATAGCCATAAAGCAACGCCAGGCACATCCGGCATTTTGGCAGGAATTTACGATTGCCAAATGCATACGCCACGTTCTACGAGTGTGTCTGAGTGTGTGTGTGGCATCTGTGTGTATCTGTGTGTTTGTGTCAAGGTATTTATGATTGACGGCCATGCTCGTGTGCATTTGCCTCGAGTTGAGCCAAGATTTTTGCTGTTTATTATTTGTTCTTTCAACTTTCAACTTTTGTGTGAACGCGCGACGCTTTAATACGCTTGGCTTTGTGCTTGCTCTGTGTCCAGAATGTATAAATTGTTGCCATTTCCTTTTGTTTGTCAACGCTGCAAGCTGCCCCAACACCTGCCGCCGCCACCCGCACGCTTGCGCCCTCCCCTCTGTCTGTCTGTTGGCCCGCAATCGTCGCCTTAATCATCGTCCATTATTGCTTGCGCCAAACTGCGCTCCCCTCAACCGGCCCCAATATATATGTTTATATATATACACACGCTTTAGGATCCATTCGCACGCCCACTTCCCCGCCCCGCCCCGCCCCGCCCCGGCCAGCAGTGGGTACGTCGTCGCTTTGGCCGTTGGGCGTCTTGCTGGTCATTTGGCATTTGGCCAGCAATTTGGCATTTCGATTGCATGTTTATCGCCGCTCTGCGTATTGTTGTTGTTATTGTTGTTTTGCTTGTTATTGCAAAAACTGTTCAGTATTTGTTATTCTTGCCATTTTGCCATATCCCTGAAAGCCCCCCGCTGAAAAAATTGGACCGTTTCGCATAGGCTTGAAATATCTCTTCGGTGTATTTCATAAGAGCATATTGCTGTCTGTCATATAGCTCAGGCATAACACTTTTAAATGATCTGCTTAATTCGATTCGCGAAGGTCCTCCATGGTCAATTTCAATTATCTTTTGAACTTTCCTTTTTTTACACTGCATTGCGATTTGTTTGACTCGAGTATTATTTATTAAATTTTATAAAGATCTTTGTGAATAGAATAATCTTAGAAATATATATATTATTTTATTTTTGTATTATGATTTTGTCATAAAATTTGTAACGCTTAGAAGGAGACATCCTCCGTAGAATATGAATATTCTAGATCATGGCATATCCGTCTGTCTTTAACAATGCAAACGTGGCTCACAGTTTTAAAACTATCTGTCTTTCTGTTGCAGGCAGAACATATGTCGACAGCGGCCAGATTGGACCAGTATATCATATAGTTGCCATAGGATCAGTCGAAAGGTAAGTTCTTGTATGGAAAATTGTATTGTTTATCAAGATATCTTGACAAAAACCCTTCATTTATTGCTTAATCTATACTACTTATACTATACTACTACTTTGTTATATAGCCCTATAGAAAGAATCGGTAGAAAAATGAGTTTTTTTGATGGCTAAATTTTCTGTATTCCAAAATATTTTCATTAAACTCAGAATTTATGAGTTTCATTATTCTGACATATCTGCAAAACTGTAATGCAAATGCATACAAGGGTATTAAATCTTCGGCGTGCCCAAGTTACGCTTGCATTCTTGTTTATAGGTAAAATGCTCTTCTCCATTGTTACACATTCAGTATTAAGTCAGGCAGAAGTTTATGAATATTACTGGGAATTTTTTTAATTATCCGAAAACAAAATAATCGTAAAGATATTTTATCTTTTTGGTATAGCAAGATCACTTGATTTACTTTGTAGGATGCTTGGTGTTCGGTGATTCCTTCTCCTTCCTTCTCCCTAACGTGATTCCTTCTAGCACAGCTATTCCACAGCTCTTCTATGTGGCTGCTTCATATACTATCTTGTATATATTTACTTCTAGCCGTCATATTGCTTTGTTTATCCCATTTCGTTGCCTGTTAAATTTTGGTTAGGGTACGTCACAGTCGGTCTTAGTATTCATCCTACACTTTTATTTTGTTTCAGTCTTAATTTTTCAAATACCTGACCAGCTTAGCCTTTCTCTGAACAGCTACACGGCATGCCGAGGCGAAGCATAAAGAACTCACCCACTTTTGCCCTTATTTAAGGTACAAAACATTCCTTCTGCCGACTGGCACTTGAGTATGCAGGCAACGTAGCAGCATGCTGCATGACACAGCACCCAAAACCTTCTTCCTTTCTGCCCTACTCCGCCTCTCTCTCTCTCTCTCTCTCTCTGTCTGCCTCTCCTTATGCAACTTGCAGTTTAGGTAAAGTTCTTGGCCCGTTTTGGTTCTGCGGTTCTTAATATTTCGAGTTATTCAGAAATTTTGCTTTTGTGGCCTAATTAGTGGCTGCTACAACTTTGAGGGGCGGCTGTTGTTGTGCTACGCCCACAATTTACACACAATTCAAGTCGCATTCGCTTAGTTTGCATTTGTAATTAATTGAATTTGTGCCGAGACAAAATAACAAATGGCTTTCGGTCAAGTTCAAGCGGTTGGCTCTGTGCAAATGCCAAAATTTGTCTTTTAGTGGCGAGGGTAGGAATTGTAAATGTAGTTGTGGGCAGTCTCTAGGTTAATATTGATATGTTTAACAACAATTATAGCACGCACACAAGGGACACAAGGGACACAAATGCGACAACTGGCCGAAAGGAAAGCAGCTGCAAGCTAATGTCAGACTAAATATGAGAGTGTGTGTGTGTGTGCGTGTGTATTTGTTTTTGTGTGTGAGTGTGTTGTACACTTTGACAAATGGATCGTTTGGGCTTATGCGCTTGACTTACCTTGCTCTCCGGATTGCCAGTGAGGAACTTCAGCTCCGACTCGGTGCCATTCAGAATAATTGAAACGTTTTGCTCGGCCTCATCGCACTCTGCCGAGACCCAGGGCCAGAGATTAAGGGGCAAGGTATTAGTCTTTTTTTTTTCTTTGTAAATGTATCATGCGGCAGCTGCCGCACTTACCTGGTCCATCGTAGGCATTGATGCAGTCGGAGGTGCGAAATTGGGAAACGAGCGCCTGTTTGCCGACACCGGGCGAGCCGAGCATCTCGACGCGATAGAATTCCACCGGCTGATGATTATCCTGGCCGGAGCTGGCGGCGAAGCCATTGCTGTTGCCGCCGCCATTGTAGTTGTTGCCCAGACCCAGACTGCTGCCGCCGCCGCCGGCACCGTTAAGCCCGGCCATCGCATTACGCGGATGCATGGGACTAACCGGGGCGAGGCTGTTGCTGCGCGAGCGACGTCTGCGAAAGGAGTCGCCGCGATTGATGATGCCTGCGAATGTTGTGTCAGCCATGAGTTGCATGTCGCAAATGTTACCGAGTAAAAAAAAAAAACCAGACAAAAATATTCCAAATGCAATGCGTGGCCCGGGCCTATGCGGCGTATGCGCAACGAGGCGCCATGTGTTGCTCATACGCCGCGTTGAGCCTGGCTAAAATTACGTTTGCCTGCCGGAGGCAGCTGACTATAATAAACAAAACAAACTAAAACAACAACAACAATGCTTAATCTATCTTTTGTGTGAGGTACAGCCCTTCTCTCCTCTCATCCCCACCCGCACTTCGTGTTGTCTGCGGCTGTAATATGGCGAACATGTTGCCAGTTGTTGCGCCTTTTCAAATGCTGCTGCAGCCCTTCAATTTATTTCTTTTTTTTTCACTCTTCGTGGTTTATTCGAAATGGTTTTTGCGCAGCTGTGCAGCAGGCGGGCAGCAAGATTGAATAGAGGCTTTAAATTTAAAAATTCATTAGCTGCAATGTGCATTTGCGCCTATCTATCAATTTTGGCCAGTCGCATTTGAAATGCCAATTTTCTGTTTACATTTTGTGGTCGCCGTTGCAGATTGTTTGCCTATGCATGATGTCGGACCTATGTAAATATTTTATTTGTGCCTGCTCGAGTAGGTTGCAGGTCTACAGTACTTCAAAAGACATGCACATATTAGTAAATGTATAAAGCTATCCTAAACAAATGTTGAAAGCTATCTCTGACATTGAAATTGCCCTCTTTTGCTACTAAGAGCTTAGATAACGTAACTTGTTAAATGATTGATTTTTGTTTGCCGATTTGCTATCGATAACTTTCTATCGTGTTGATTTGTAAGTACTTATAGCTATTAATATGATTGGCGTTGGCAAAAGTTCAATAAATTAAAGAAAATGTGCGTTGTATAAAGTCCGCAATCTTTTCTTGTTTTCTCTGCATCTTTATTTTACAACTTTACCCCTAAAACTTAAGTCAAGTATCAAAGCTCTTTGTATCGTTGTTGTTTCCTTTCCAACATTGATACAACTAACCTATTCATATTTCGATATATATCGCCTATTTCTATATATATACATACATTGCAATACTTAAGTATTTATAATGATATTCAACATTGTAAGTTTTCTTAATATTCCAACTCTTGATATTATTAGGGGCACCAAGGAAGTTATCGATTGTACCAATTATCGAAATACTCGATAGCGCCGTTTAACGGTGAAGTAAATTTTCCATAGTTTTGCAACACTTACATAGCTGCACATATGCAAACACACTTTACAGTGTATTTAACATTAGGATTATCTGCAAGTTGTGAAGACTGCGCCTTTGTTTAACAACTGCTGTGAATACACGATATGCATTTGCAAATATTTTTGTTTGCCAAGCATTACAAAATAGTTAGTTGAGCATTTAATGGACAGCTTAATTGTTGGCTGTTCTGTTTTAATTCAAATAAATATCATGTGAGGTACACTAGTCAAAACTAATTTCGGATTGCATTTCTATATCTATTTTGATTTGAATACTTATATTAATTGACAGAAGACACTATTTATGCATATAAAATGTATTCATTTAAACAGTTGAAAATTGAAAAGTCTTTATGAATGTATTTATTCAATGTCGTCAAATTGAGCCAACGGTTTAAGAATAATATGTAAAAATCCGCAACAAAATTTTGTTTGCATTTGACTTGTGCCTGTTTATGCGATTGTTTTGTGTACATTTAAATGTCATAAATAGATTTATGGCCTGCTTTATTGCATTCGGTTATTTCTGAATTTAGCCGAGAGATTTTTCTCAAGCAAACGCTGCGGTCATTAATTGTGTAAATTGAATTAATTGCCAAAATGGCAATAAAAATCTACAAATGCATAAATATATGTATTTGCATGTGCCCGAGGGGGTTTTAAGGGGGGGGGGGGGGCAGAGGCGTAGGTGTGCGGCCATCATCATTGGAAAGCCATAAAATCGCCCGGCTGGGTGGCAATTTATAGTATAGCAAAAATTACAATTGCGATTTTGCAAAATTTCATTTGAAAACAGAAAAGAAAAAGAAAAAGAAAAGGTGAAAACTGCTGACTATAAAATTCAGCTTTTAAACAATCGTTTTTCTTTGTGTTTTGTTTCGTTTTGTTACAATAAATATTTGTACAAATGCCGAATGTTTAAATTTAGCTGAGGAAATGATCAAGTGTTTAGCTATTGAAATTGCCCAAGTTTATGCCTCGAACATCTAGCTAGATGAACTCTGAAATGTAATCAAAAATAATTGTACTCTGCATAACTAATAAGGCAGCAGAATCCAAACAGAGCAGAAACTTTGAAGAATTTTCACTTTTCGAATTAATTTTCTTTCATTTTTAAGTTTTTTTTGTTTCTTTTTATGTTTCGTAGAATTTATCTCAATCGACGCAGCTTTTGTTTAACTCATATTGCTCGTTGCTTTTTGATGTGTCTTTAAATTATTATTTTAGCTATTTTCGCCTTTCGAAGTTGCCTTCACGCATTGTTTGAACATTTTTTGGTAATGAATAACTGCTTGAGAAAATAAATATCAATTTTTATTTGCCGATTGATTTAAAGTTCGGCGAGTGTTGCACGAGATTTCGCACATGTTTGCCTTTTGCTAAATCATTTTCAGCTGGGTATTGCACGCTTTCAAGGTGATAAGAGATTAAATATGTACCGAATCTTGTATATTTAAATACGCGTTGTTGCAATATTTTAAAAATGATTAATTGAAATTTGTTTATTATCAGAATGTGGCAAACCAGCTTCACGAACAAAAGCTCCCTAGGCAGGAAGCTGGTTGAAGCATTAAACCAAAAACTAATAGGGGTGCATTCTGCTATGTCTATATGTATATATAGAATCTTGAATCTCAACAACAGAGGAGTCGGTCTTAAGCTTAGGATTGCGATTTGCAGAAAATTGTATAAAGTATAAGTTATATTCTTCAATATGCTGTCCACAGCGTAAAAATAGTCCTTCTGTTATTACTGCACATATATATATATATACAATATGTTTTCAATGGATATGTCCCAGTCGAGCATTGTTGAACGTTTCACTTTTTATTCGCTTGTATATAATTTATTTAGCTGAGATGAAGCCAATTAAGCTATGCCAGCTGCATGAACAACGCCTCATCTAAGTCATATGTCCCGATTCGGTGCGAGATGCGCCCACACGACCATGCCCACGTCACCGAACGCCCAATGTCCAGAGACATCCTTCAACGGGCCGTGCGTGGACATGATTCAATTATAATTGAATTTACACAGCGAGCGTCATCATAACCAGACGCAGTCCTGCAGCCAGGCTCCAGTTCGCACACCAATTCAATCTTAAGCACAGCAGAAGAACTACACACACGCACACACACACTCATACGCACACACACTCACACACATACAGGCATAACATGCAACGCATTGTGGCCGCTTTTGGACAGCTTTTCATTGAATGTTTCACTGGGTGGCGCTTCATTGGCTGACGCTGACGACTGACACACGCTAGCGCTTCAATTAATCATCAAACCAGCCCAACCCCCTGCCCGCCCCAAACCTCACGCCCCCTACGTACTTCAATGAAATTTTCTGTAAATGTTCTTTATTTTCCCTCTGCTTTTTGTTGTTGCTGTTTAAATTCAAACTGTAAACATAATTGATGGGGTTTTGCTTGCCTTACGGTTTGGCGATTCGTGCCTGAGTCGACTGCGTATTAAGTTTAATTAAATTTGTGCACATGACGCACCCGGCACAACCACAAGGAATTCTCTCAGACTCACACTCACACACACACACACACATGCACAGACTCTCGGTGGGATGACTATGTTACTTGCATATGTGGACATTTTCTTGTATTCGAAAGCAATTTAGTTGAGTAAACGCTGGCAACTTCATTGAATTTTAATATGCAGCGCGTTTCGTATGCCATTTGAAACATGTCCCCAGTCTGCGCTTCATTTACCCAACCAGTGTCAAAAGACTGACAATTTAACGTACTCAACTCAACTATATATATATAATATATGCTATATATATAGGTACGCAAGGCGACAGTCGCTGCCAGTTACAAAGTTTCACTTTAAGCCTTAACACCGTCACTTGAATACCCTATCAAAGCTTACACTTGAGTGTATCTATGCTCTAGCCAATGCACAGAATCTTGAAATGCATTTGGTTCATTGTGATGCCAATTGCCCAGAGACTAAAGGAACGATAGAGTTAACCTTTGTTCTACCTCGGATGAGGTCCAAAAAGCGTTTGAAAGAGATCTCATAAATCCAACTGAAACTAGATGCCCGGGAAACAGAATTTTGTATTGCATACAACTGTAAGGGGAAAGACAGGTCTTTATAGAGACTTGAAGTCAGCTCTGGGTCCGGCTACAACTGCATAGTCGATGAAGCTCTGTGAAACGTTTTCTAAATCCTTCGGGCTATACAGCTTGCAACGCTGACACACTAGATATATATAATTCAAGCCACTTTGTGGCATAATCTATGATTATAAGCCGAACATACTAGAACGTAAGAGCACTTTAGAAGAGAAGAAGTTTGCAGCCTTGATCAAGTTTATCTAGACTAGATTATATAGACGTTTGTCAGTATATTTCGCTAGCGCACTCTTGAAAATAACATGTGTCTCTTTATTATGTCTCTTAAAAGTTCTGCAGCAGAAGTACAAAAGTTTTTATTCAACTTTGGGCATTCATTTGTATATATTAATATTCTTATAATAGAGCTGTCTCAGAGAAATAAGTAAATGTGCATAAAATTTGTTTCAAAAAAGTATTTAAAGGACAACAACAAATTTTAAATTAAACTTAAATTTAAAGTAAAATTCCTTAAAAAAAAACAAGCAAAACACATTTTTAACACATTTATTTAAACTGATATTAAAATAGTCCATCTCCTTTTTACTTTCATTTAATATATTCCAAAAGGCACAGCTCTCAAGTTGTCTGATGCTTGGCTAAGTCGAAATACCCGCTATTAGGGCATAGCAAACAGCTGCTTGGTGTCAATTCTAGCAAAGAGTGTTTGGCTATGTGTGCGTGTGTGGGCTTGTGTGTGGCAGTTGAGCTTAAACACGTACTTAAAGGAGACATGCATTTATGCAGGCTAAGACACACACACACACACACACACACACGCATAGCGCGTAGCTAAAGCATGCTAAGTTCTCGTTAAGGTTTCGGTTTCGGTTTCCGTCTCGGTTTCTCGGATTGGCCCACGTTGCGTATGTGTAACAATAACGTGACACAAATATAGAAATGGTATCTGTTGAAAACTAAAGAGTGCGTTGGGCCTATCTTAAGTGGCATTAAATGTCACTGATTGCCTTTTAAGGCAACCTTTTTGAGATTCCACCAAGTTCTTCAGACACAATAATTGTATGCCCAAAATGGCCTAGTTTGCCCAGAGTCCGAATTGCTTCTGGCATGTGTGTTGCCATTGTAAAATCTAAGCCCTGGCATCCACAGCTGGCGTCTCTTTTGTTGATTTTCCATTTTGGAATTAATAAATGCGGCTAAGAAGCCTTTTGTGTAACTGCCCCATTCTGTGCCCGTGTCTCCTTTCTCTATCAATCTGCTGCTGCCGCTGCGTTTGTCACTTACCTCCTTTGGATGCACTAAATGTGCGCAGGCGATCCACATCCTCGTCGTCATCGTTCACTCTCAGGTGATGCATGTTCATTGTGGGCACGTCCAGGAAGGCGTTCGATTTTCTATGCCCTGCAAAATCATGATATTAAATTAATTTCTATCTTTTTAAATTGCATTACAATCAGCGATTGCAATTTATTGAACAAGCAAGCGATGCACTTTTCTCAACTTGAGATTGCAAGAGTGCAGAAATGTGTAGGTTGTTGCAGATTATAAAGAATTTATTAAAAGAAGCGGCAGGAGTGCATCATATATCTATAGAATTGTACCTGCATGAGACGAAAATGTACTGGAATCACAGTAAGGATTAGCTGGCATCAATTTTATCTACCGCTATCGGGGCTTGTCGTAATGTCTCAAATAAGAGCCACAAGTATAAGTTTTATATGTATTTAAAGGAAAGGAAATTGACTTATCTAAGTTTATCTTGAAGCGCTCAATAAAGAAAAACTACCTACTCCCTGATAAATGCCTGATGTTATAAGAGTAGTCAAACAATTGATCTATTGTTATCTCATGCAATAATGCATAATATTAGATCCATTGTCGGACTAATATATAATATGACGCACAATTTCAGTAAGTTTCTCTTTCCCAAACAAGCTTGCCTATAAGTTTCCACGCAAGATCAATTTCCTACATATTAATCTATTTATTAATTTATAAACAAGAGTATTTATGCTGCGGCCGCTCGAAAAGCTTCGCTCTTGTTTTTCATTGCCCGGAAATGTCAAGTTTTTCTTTTTACCCTTTGAAAGCGATTTCTTGTTGTTGTTTGCTGCCTGACACAGATTTGTACAAAGGCGTCAAGTGGAGGGGCAGTGGCAAAGGGGGCGTTACCATAAGTACATTCGGTGCTTTATTCAGATGGTTGTGCGCCAAAAGTGGGTCAATGGTTAAGTTTAACGATCGTCCAGCCTGAATGCGGCGACAGGGCGTTAATTAAATCAACTTTATACGAAAATATCTATTATAAGCATATCCACATCAAGCTTACAAGGCGCTAATGGAACTGTTTGTCGCTGAAAGTGCCCCGAATGTTGTTCATGATTCAGTGCGCCCTTCTCCCGCAGCGCTATAAATAGTCGCTCATAACTAGGAACATTGTCTGTCGCCAGCTCCTGCTGTTGCTGCCGGCTGTTAAACGATTTATGGCCAACTTTTGGCTAGTATCTTGAGCTGCATTAAGGCCGCATTAAATGCGGCCACTTGACTAATTTGTGTGGCAGCACACTTTTTGATTGCCCCGACGGCCATTACGAGGACTCTACTCACCGTGCGGCTGCGGCCGGCGCTGGGAGAGCTTCCGGCGCTGCGGGGGCGTCTCCGTTTCGCTGAGACGCGGCTCGCTGGTGCAATATGGGCGCGTCTCCTGCAGCGTGGTTTGTTGCTGCTGCTGCTGCGCCTGTGTGCGTCGTCGTACCTGCAAAAAGATAGAGCAAGTCGGTCGGGGGATTAACAGCAAGTAAAACCAGAAAGAACAGCTGCCTTCAGCCGAGTCAATGTACCTAGCTTGACAGCTATATCGGAGTCGAAGAGTTAGTTTTCTATATCTTGACCAATCTTATGAGCTACACTTTTAAGCCCCATCAAATTGGACTACTATAGTATATGGCTCCCATTCCTATAAATGATCGGATATTCAGCTGTTGACACTATTTTCCCATTTAGTTCTTTACTATCTTGTCAAGCAAAAGAAATTTTCATTCATAAACTTAATTTACGACCGATTGCTTCTTATTGAACGTATCTGATAAAGCTGACCGATCTACTTCAAGAAAATATACATGATGGGTCTATAAATACCTTCTTCTATGCCTCTACACATTTCGTGACAAATAATACTTTTTGCAAGGCTACCTGAGCTTAAGCCCAAAGTGGCGTATACTTAATCTTTCGTTTTAGCCCGTCAGCCATTGCAACATCAATCAGCTGCAGCTGAGGGACAAAGCAAAGGACCTGGCTATGGCCATACCTAAGGCTATTTCAAAGGCTATCAGTCTTTGATTTATGCACTGCAGCACGCAGCTGAAGAGAAATTAAATTGCAAAATGTCGAACACAAATCAAATTGCATTTGTTTGTCGCCCAAACACACAGCTCCCCTGGCGCACTTTGCATCACTTTAGAATTTATGGACTGCTTCAAGACTTGGCACAGCATCAAGTCGACATTTCGGACTGATTAACACAGTCAAACAAGTCAATGGAGAAAAAAATGACTGAGCCGGCAAAGAGAACGGCAAAATGTCAAGGGCGCACCACCCATTCGGTGGGTTCTGTGGCTCTCGAAATGGCAATCAGCGTTGCGTTTGTTTCTAATGCACGTCCTGCGGCTAACTAAATCCTGCGTTACGGCAATTGCTGCCTGTGCCGGCAGCGTGTTGACAACGCAACGAAAACTCATTTAAACACCTGTCCGTGCACCACTCGGTGCCTGTCGCTGTCGTTGAGCACCACCTCATTTGGCAACGCCAAAGCAGTTGCTGGTTGCAGCTAGTTTTCCGCACAAAACTTTCGCCGACACATGTGAATGTTGGCTCAGAACTTTGTTAGCAGCTTCCGGCTGTGCAGTGCACCACCCGCACCCTCACCCACACCCTCACCCACCGCCTTGAACACACGCTAATAGACCGCACCCTTAGACCGGCTCACTTTGTGGCTTTCACACGCTGGGCTAGCCGGATGCGTTGCTTACGTGCTGGCATCAGCCGTCAAGTGTCTGCGGATTTGGGCCACACTGAGAGCTGGGTCGGTGTTGGGGGGTGGGGGCTGACGGGTGGCGGCCATTAGCCAAGTGCTGTGGTGTTTATTTAGTGGCCAATGCCCAGCGCCTTTTTATGGCGCCCACAATTCATGGGCTGCCCGGCAGCTCGCGTGACCCGTAATGGCGGCTCTTGTGCCATATTTGCGTGTTTTCTTCATTTTCGGATTTAATCAAATATTGTTGCAGGGGGTCAACTGTATATATATATATATATATATATATATATATATATTTATATCTATATGTGTAGTGTATATAGTTTCTTCTTTGGTGTCGCTGCCGGATGCAGCATGTCTTCACTTAGTTGAACTTGCGGGGCTAAAATTAATTACATCCGGCTTTTGTGTGCGTTTGATCCGGGCCAACTGTCGTCGTACTGGCTGCCCAGGTCCTTGCTCCTTGTCTTCAATTTGTATCTGCTTAATTCCCAATTAGTCCTTGGGGCATTGCGCAGCTGTTAATTTCATTCATTTGTCCAGCATATAAACAACTCGAGCCTTCAAATATGTCGTGCATAGAGTCTATATAGATATGATTGTGTATGCTGCAAGGCCACAATAATATTCCTTTATAAATCAACTAAATAGACCAAATGTGTATCACATTTTTCGGGAAAATCCAACCTCGCCTCGCTGGAAAATGTTTCAACGAAAGGTTTACTTACACTCCGATGGCCCTCCTCTCTCTCCCTTTCATTATTTAAAATTAATGAATATATGTTTCAAAAATTTTGTAGAATCCACGGTCGGAAAATACTAGGAATACTGTGGCACCCCCATTTTTAAGCTTTTTATCCATTCAACTTTAAGTTCTTGTCCAAAGCTATTCATGAAAAATTATAAATTCGTGCTTAACATTTTCCCAAAAATTCCACCCCACAGCTGAAAAATTGTTGGGAAATTTTATTTTATTTTATTTATTATGCGCCATTTGTGTTTCTTTAAAAACTTTATAGCGCTGGGTATCTAACAGTACTTAGAAAATTGGAAACTAGATCAGCCCCAAGATCAACTTGAAGTGGTGAATAGGTAAATATAAATTTTCCCCTTGTGCGATGTTTAAATATAAAAAAAAATCTGTTGACCCAAGCAGATCTCGCTTAATACCTACTTATACAAGCTTACGTAACTGTGGTTTAAATATTGTTTCTTAGTTTCCACGCGTTTCTTAAAAAGTGTTGCACGTGTACTTGGAATCCTCGGATGGTAGTTCCTTATTTCAGTAAGTAATGTAAAATAAAGACATCTGCTTTCATCTAGCTCTTAGTCTTGGTGTTTATTTAACAATTTATATATATTTCTTAATCCTTACCATTCTGCTGGTTTGCTGATCATCGACCATGTCCCATTTCAAATCTGTTGCAACATCAACATTTTAATGCTTTTGCGCTTTTAGCTAATATCGCAACATTCTGTTACAATGCTTTGCAGGCACTTTTAGTCAAGTACAGTATGTCTTGGCTAAGGCGTCCCACACAGTGGAGAAGAGGAGCTGAGATGCTAGCTAAAGCTTATAACTAGGGCCTACTTATAGCTAAACTAGTTAACTAGTTAGCCAGCTAAGCAGGCTAATCGCTTATCGATATTTCTTTTGCGTGCTTATGGACAATCGATAGTATCATATTTCAATACTATTGAGCATATAATGCATTATACGAAACATTTATCATTAAAATATAAATGTAATGAAAAATTGTCTGTACTTAAATTGTATATTTTCCCTCTAACCCGCTCAGAGTCTTTTCATTAGGGAATAGCTGTATGCATTACATGCAAATGACTTTTTTGTTGTTGTTTCTGTTTTAGTTGAAATGAGTTTTTGTCGCTATCCTTGTTGTTGTTGTTGTGAATGTTGCAGTTGGCATGGTGTGAGCGTAGTTCTGCTTATGCATGATATGCCAATCTCTGAGAGCATCGTTTTTTAAGTTGTCATTAGTCCGTCTTTGCGTCTGGCATTGGCAGTGCCTTTTCGCCTTTTATCTGTTTCCTGCTTATTCCACATTCTCATTAAACTTTGCTGTCTGCGTCGTTTATTGTGAACTTATTATGAAATCGGGAGAGCTCAAAGTTTTATGCGAGCAACAAAAGCAAAAAAACAAAATATAAAATACAAAACTCATTTCATTCCCGCAGCAGAGCCACGCCCAGCAACAGTGCCGCCCATATGTGGCATGTGTGTGTAGAGAAAACTTGTTGCAGAGTTTGAGCAACTTTTTGCCAGATGCCTCGTAAATTCAACATTTGACATTTTTCAGCTTTAAGAGCGCTGCACATTGCTGCGGAGCTCTGGCGATAATAGCCCGCAGGGCACGCAGCAAGGACAACGACTCGCGACTCTAGTTTTCGCACTCATCCGGCCGACATTACGCATACGCAGTGTATGCCGCGTGTGACATGTGATGTTGCTTTTGTGCAGCATCGCAGCAAAAATTGAATTTGGCCCCAGCACATAATTCAATTCACACTCACACACACAGTCAATCAAAATGCAGATGTTGCTGATAATGGAGGCCTGCGGGTTGGGGTGAGGCGTGCTGGGCGCTCCCAGCTTAAACGGCACAAAAGTGTCTCATTTGGGGACATATGCAAAGATCTTAAATGGCACGTGGCACGCTTTGGTAGATTGTCAGCGCTGTCCCTCGATTCAGTTAGCTCTGGTATCGGGTTTGTTATGACGTGAAACTGGATGCCTGCCTGTTGGCTGCCTGTCAAAGTGTTTTCCTCTTGTCCTGCTGCCTGCCGGCTACGTCTCCCTTGGGCGCTGTTCCGATTTCACAATCAATGCCAACAACATTTGGCGCCAAATCGATAAACATTTGTGATATGATATCAAAGCACATCTGACCGGCATGATAGTTTCGTAAAAGCACATTTCCATTAGAAACTATACTTATGTGTGTATCCTTGGAAGGCATAATATTTGGAAGGACGCATTTTTAATTAAATGTATGCATATTTGTCCTTACGGTCTGAGCCTGGCCCTGGGCTCAGTTCGTTAATCAGGTTTTCTACAAATATATTTTGAAAATATTAATATCAAATTACATTGTGATTCTTCGAGTCTATATTGAAATCTACTTTGATTTCTACCTCCAAGAATACATCACCAAATATGGGTTGATTAATTTGAGCTGGGACTTCGAACAGGTTAGAGCATAAAATAGGCCAACTTTATTCTCTCATCAATACAGACGTATTAGTAAAATTCAAGAAATATTAAATGTACAGCCTACTGACTAAGCTATTTTCTTTTGCTGTTGCATAGCTAGTTTTCGATTATTTGCCAGTCAAGTAAACTTATGAGTAAATATCAGTTGTGCTCCACTACACGAGTTTCATAATATCAATTGAGAAAGAGTGAGAGGGGGAGAGAGAGAGAAACTGGATATATATAATTTAATATGCATTATGAAATACCTACAAAAATCCGAACATAACATGGGGGACCCCCGACTAACAACGGGCTTACTGCAATGCAGTGACTACACGATTTTACCGAAGGTTCCGCTGGGCCCGGTGCTGACCGTGGTCCAGCGGGAGCACGCTGGCATTGAGGTTAAGGTGCTGACCGAGCTGCTGATGCTGGACGAGGCGTACAGGGGCTACTTCAATGAGTGGCTCAAGGAGCTGGGACTGCAGCGCATGGCCGCCGAGAAGCTGTGGCCATTGACGCGCGACTTTTCCATAGAATCGGACGCTACCTGCCGGAAGCCGCTGCCGCGCAGCGTGGATGCCGAGGATGTGATCATAAACAAGTACCAGTTGCACTATCAGATTATAATGGGCTCCAATCTGGCCATGACTCGTGGCATTAGCGTGATACGCGCTCATCTGTTGGCCTTTCGGCGCGAGTTCCACAAACTGGATCTGACCGAGCAGACGCCCTTCGTACTGGGCGATGCATTTCACAAGCCCATCAAGTTCTTCATGGATCTGGCGGAGGAGCTGTTCAACTATTTCTATAGCCATTATCTGAAGCTGGATTGTGGTGCGCGCCATCTGGATCCGGGCGACTTGGCCACGCTGGAGAACTACCAGAAGATGCTGGCACCGTGCGAGGAGTTCGAGGAGTATCTGATGTATAATCTCAGCTACTGTCACTGCCTGCGTCCGTCGCAGCCCTGCCCCGAGCACGTCAAGCCCCAGCAAAAGTCAATGGAAATCCAAGATGCTCAACGTCGCGCCCTGCTGAGTCGCTGTCACAAGCGTCTGACCAAGATGTCGAGAAAAACTGATGAATCTATTAACGTTGTCCAAGAGTCGTTGCTCGATGCCGTTGATCTGGAGCATGAGCTACGCATGAATCAGCTGACCACTCGGCTGGCACAGTTGCGCGAAACCAACTCGATCCGGAATATGGGGCACGAGCGCAATCTCGTCCAGCAAATGATATACGCTCTGAGCCCCTCCCTGATGCCGCCCTCATTCCATCCGCAGACATTCACACCACCTGACTTACATCCCCAATTTCCCTAGGCTTTCGCCAGTTACCAGCAAATCCAACAAGTTGATATCGTGCCCAGCTGCCGCCCAAATGGAATTTAATAAATCTGCAAACTACAAATTACTAGCTGTAAATTACCGACCACCAATAAATATGCACCCCCATGGTATGCTCATAGAAAATACAGCGCAATAACAAATTTGCATGTAAATACAACAAGGAACTTTCCTACTTTCCGGCACGCAATATCGAGCAAAAGGGGGCGTGGCCGACTGCACAATTTGAGCCCCAAACCCGCCAAATCCGATTTGCAGCAAGCTGCACGAATGGGTCCAGTGAACTGCCAGCAGCTCAAGTGGCATTGAGAGGGGGTGGGGGTGGGGGCACCCTGAGGCAGGAGCAGCTGCTAAGCTGCGAGCATATCAAATTTCACTTAAACCCGTGCTGTGCAGTTGTTTATAAAGCAATTTGGAAAGCAACAGCAACAGTGGCAGACAGCACAAACTAGAGATGATCGCGTGCCAAATAGCAATATGTTTAGATTATATCATAATTTTCACATAAGCATTGTGTCAGGATTTATAGAAAAAAGCACATATTTTGCACTCTTTAACGTTTGCGTTTTATAACCTGAACCAAACCAAACCTGAACCATTGAAAGAGAGCTAAAAGTGAAAAATTCTTTAATGCAGGCGGAAAAAACATCTGCAACCCTATTAAGTGTATAAGTTCTTGGTCAGCATTAATAGCCAAGTCGACCTTCCTACGGTCGTCTGCCTATCTGTCTGTATGATCGCGTCGATCTCAGAACCAATTAACGACACCTGAGACACCGTTTGTTTCCGATCATTGATAACTTGCCCCGTTGCCAAGCAATCGATAAAAGTCGACATAGAAATCCTGTTTTTTGAGGTCGTTAAAAGTCTTTAAAAGCTAAAGTCACAAGTCTGCCTGTCCATCTGTCCATCTGCCCGTTTGTATAAACACATCGAATTGGAAGCTTTAATAGCCAGAGACTTAAAAGAAGCACGTATCCTTCTAGTCAACGGAAAGATATCGAGTTTCATTAAATATCGATAGCGCACCCCGTTGCCAGGATATCGTTGTAGTTATCAACAGCCTGCTCATCGAGCTCTTAATAGCTATAGACTAGTATACATATTCCACTTTCTGAGTGGGAGGTACTTCTCCAAAACTTTATGAAACTTATATTTGGAGACACAGTTTTGGGCCTTGGTATTTACACGCATTTGCCCTTTCATTTGGTTTCATCTAAATTGGACAATAATCAGCGAAGTTAATCAGTTACCGAGAAAGGAGTTTAAAAATGCTTGTGAAGCTAGCTTAAGGTTGGGTTCAGGTCGGAAACTGCCGACTCTTCACTCTTCCTTGTTATTTTTATAATTTTATTTATGTTTTCTGGTGCGTGCTATAAAAAGTCGTGACACGCCGATCGCTAACTCACGGGCACATCGCAAAAGCTCTAACAAATGTGCTCAACTACAAGTGAATGTGGCAAGCAATCAATTAGCTAAGCAAACTAAATAGCTGGTTAATTAATAGGCGCCCGGCCGACAAATTGAAATAGATTACTCACCGATCTGGCGCCCGAGGTGATGCGTGCGCTTTGGGAGCGGGTGGCGGGCCGGCGACGTCTGTAGCCGGGCGTGCCGCCCTCGGGCGTGGCACTGCCCGAGGGCATATTCTGGATGACCGTCTCGATGCTGCCCCCCGTGGCACAGATCGAGGCGCTGCGCGTCTTCTTCTGCATGCGATGATGCATCGGCGAAATGTCGTCCACCATTTTGCGAGGACTTGCGACTGATTGTGGCTTATGACTGTGGTGCTTCTTGTGGTGGTTGCTGTTGTTGTTGTTGTGGTTGTGTTTCGTATACTTAAGAACAGGGTGCACTATGCATTTGGTGCTCTTGCTGCTGCTGCTGCTGCTGTGGTGGTTGCACTTGCGAGTGCATAATTCGCATTAACTGCAAATAAACAAATAGAAAAGCGAGCAAAGAATGTGAAAAATGAAAGAAACCAAATAACATTCAAAATGAAAATATTTTTCATATATTCGCATGGCCGTGTTTTATAAATAAAACCCACCCGAATGAAAGCAAAACTGAAACGAAAGAAACACTGACAAAGCAAATTTGGCCGAGTGAAAAACTAAGTAAAATGTGTAACAACATGCAGCATAATTTGCTGTGTGATTTTTCATTTCACTTTTTATTTTGGCTTTATACATAGATTTACGCGCATCGCTTTATCTTTTATTTCCCCACTCGAATATTATTTTTAGCCCGTTTCACGCTTTTCATGTGTCCCACAAAACTGGGTCACAGTCCGAAGCAGCGCGTGGAAAATCACACATCCGTCGGTTGGGTGGGGGGAGGGGGAGGTGCAGCTGCATTATTTGGATACCGATTATGCACAAATAAAAAAAAAACATTGCGGCTTATGCAACATGCATATCAATAAAATAAATAGGTATTAAAATATATAAAATTAATGGACTTGCCATTAATATCTGTTGACATTAATGCGAGGCACAACAGATAGGAGTCTCATGTTCCTTGGGGCTTGAATGATCTTATATAGCTAAAAATAATATTGAAGAGCGAAATATTTAGGTTAATTTGAATGTTGATCAACAATAATAATGATAATATTTAATAACCATAATTGAGCATCCTGGGTTGGAATCTCATGAAATAATTCAACTTGAATAAACAAATTCATACATAAATTGCATAGATTTTAAGGGGATTCGAACCGCCGAACTACAGCATGTTGGTTCGACTTGAAATCAAAATTAATAGAGGCTTAAATTGCATAGATTTGAATGATATTTGAACCGCTGAAATACAGTTGTTGGTTCGACGTGTAGACAAAATAAATCCATTCATAACATGCATTGATTTTATTGGGATTTGAACCTCTAAAATACAGCTGGCTGGTTCGATTTGAAGACAAAATAAAACCATACATAAACTGCATAGATTTTAATGCGATTTTAACCGGCTAACGATAGCTTGTTGGTTCGACTTAAAATTGAAAGTCAAACTCTTGATTGCAATAGATTTATATTGAGTTAAATCTCAATTGTATGTTCAATATTCCATTCTAAATTCCCTAACAGAATTTATTTCTTTATTTTTCTCCTTATATTATAAATGCCTTCACTCTAAACATTTAAATTCTTGCTCTTCCAGTAAATAATCATTTCATATTGGGCTTTTACTAGGTAGACCAACACTTTTGATTTGCTAATCGAGCTTCCACGCTGTAGTCTAAGCACTTGAGAACTCAATACACAAGCACACCATCTGATGTGAGTGTGAGTGTGTGTGTGTGTGTGTGAGTGTGAGTGTGTGTGCTTTCATGTGGTTGGTTGCGAGTGCTTTGAGTGTGTCTGTTGTTTAATCATGTAGGTTTTCTTTATTTTTTCCTGCTAAAAATACATTTTTCTTTGGATATGTTTTGCTTTCCTTTGCTCTAGTGTTATTTTTGCTTGCATCACCGCCGTGCCTCGAGAGAACGGAACTTTCTCGTTGCTCTAAACATTTCACAATTAATGATGTAAATAAATACAAAAAAGAAGAGAAGCTAAGAAATTGGCTTTTTATCGAGGGCGCGTTGATCTGGAATGCATCAATTGCAACCAGAGCGAAGCAAACAACTTGATGCAGCTTTGCGGTGCAAACTAATCTTGTGCCGAGAAGTTCCGTAGTTCCGAGCACTTCTCTAAGTCCTGCAGCTTAATTGGCACTAATTGCCATTTGCAGGCCGAAAGTGGCTGAGATGAAATCCATTTCTTGGCCAGCTTTAAGCCAATTACCCAGGCCTAAAACTGAAATACAACCAAATTGAATTTATTAGTATACCCTGGAGGGATTTAATACACAAGCACAATGGCGCCGGGGCATGTTGATGCTGATGCCTTCAAGTCTTGAGCATCAGCAATCAAAACATATCTGTAATCTGTTTAGGCTCGCACTACTTAGATATGCATCATAAGCTGCCGGCAATGTATCCATGTTGCCATCGCCCTCCGTCTCTGTCCCGCCCTGCCTGCATCTGGCCTGCGGACCAGACCTGGTGCCTGCCTAATCGAATTACGCTTCAAAGTCGCTGGGCCCCCCAGGACTCATGGACACCGCCAGGCGCCGCTGGCCATCCACTGCTTGTTCCTCTGCCGAGTGCAATTTGGGGCATGACCATGGCCTGCTGCAAGGCGCTGTCAACCAAAGCTGTCGCGGGCAAACAGTTTAACGAGCTGACAGCTTCAGAAGCTGTTCATTTCCCGAGCGAGGGCTGCACACATTTTGTTTTATATTCAGTTTTTAACGGAGATTGACACAAATACTAGAGTTGGGTGGGCTGCTGTAGAATAAGAATTGCATTCTTAGATAGAATTTCTTTAGGTTTTCTGAACATTAAATAATTGTTAAGTCTTAAATATGTATTGTACATATATGACTAAAAATAATGGGGTATACCTCTACGCTCTCTATGCTGACATCTCGTATAGTCCGCCTGCAATGCTCTGAAAGCTGCGGCAACGCATCGATATTTATCGATTTTGTCTATATATATACATACATTATGAGGTTGAAGATGGCCCTTCCATCTGTAATACACAGCTGCACAACTGTCTTATCAACAGACACAGAAGACTCCTTGAAGATATGTCCCTTTCCCTGGGCCACCTTTGGCTGAACTTCTTGGGGACACAAGGCAAAGTCAAGGACCTGCCTTTCTTGTTTTCTGTTTCTTGCAACTTTTTGCAGTAATTAACTTTTTTGAATGATTAAAACGTAAATAATTAAAAGTGCGCGTTTATTTGCGCTGACTTTCCGCCAGCTGGCAGCACTTGGGGGCGGCCAAGAAGCCACTGTAAAGCTGCTCAGCATAAGCAGCAGCTCGGGACACACACGCACACACACTCACACACAATACACAAAGGCCAAGTGGGTAAATAATGCAGAAAAAGTTCATGCTTGGCCCACGCGGCGTATACTTTATACAATACAAAGTGAACCCTTTAAACTTGGCCCAAAACTTGGGACCTGCACGATAAGCGCAAGCAGGCGAAAAAGGTTTATATTCTCGAGGCATTGTCATTGTGACTTCACGCTTGATTTGCCACGTTCCGAAAATCCACATAAACGAGAAACCAGCGATGCATCGCCAGCAAAAGGGATACAATAGAACTGGGAACCTGGCCCGGCAGCTGAAGCCACTCGCTCGTGCATAAAGCTGTTGCAGATGAGGTCTTGTTTGCATTCAAATCATGCCACAGGCCCAGCAACAACAGCAGGGTCGCCAACTAGATAAAGGGGGCGGCCCGGGCCCGCCTCTAATTGCCCGACAATGTCCGCTGACTAGCCTTGATTGGCCTCGACAGAAGCTGCATGTGTGTACGTGTGTGTGTGTGAGGGGGGGGGGCTCTCAGGGAGGTTTTCGGCCTTGCCTTTGGCACACAATTGGGGCTTTTATGGTGCCACATGGTGCGTTTTCGGCTTGTTATGGAACTTTATTTTTTTTGGGCATTTTTTATCTAAAACAAAAGTCGACAACAGAAACAAAATTCTGGCGGTCTATTAACATAAATTTGATGCCAACTCAAATATTTGGCCACATATTGGTTAATCAGCGCACCTAGCAGAGAGGGGGAAGGGGGGGAAACGGCCCATTGAAGCGGCAGCTGCCACCACATCCACATCGATGCACACTCATATATATGCTGACAGCTGGGCCCGATTCCCAGCAACTCAAAGCTATCAGCAACACACACACACACGCATACAAAGTGCGTGGGGGGTGTTTTTTTTTTTTATCATTGAGATAAACCTGACAAAAGCCGATAAGTGCCGCACGATATCGTGTGGTCTTCTCATGCCAAATGACGTGCTGCAGACAAACAGCGTGTTTGCCGTGAGGCATGAACTGAGCCTGTGACACCTGTCATCTGCTGTCCTTCGACTAAATGGAGAAACAAGGCACAGCAAGTCAAACGAAAATGAAAAGCTTGACTAAGGCTAAGGTGTCAAGCTCTTAAGAGCCAGACAAGTTTTGCATAGAAGCTAACTCATGAAGTTGGCGCCCGGGCGGGGATAATTTCTTTGCTTAAATGGGACAAGCTGACTAAATGATTTAGTATCTATTAATAGTTGTAGCATTAGAAAAAGACTGATTTTTATAACTTATATATACTAGCATATGCATGTTATACGCAGCTTAACAGTCTGTACAGTTTGGTTAACATAAGTGCAAGCTGTTAAGATTAAACAAACTTTCAATTGGCGCCCGAGCAGGGACCATTTCTTTTCTTAAACGGGACAGCTTGATTAACAGATTAAGTATCTATAAGAAGTCGATTTAGAAATGGATCGATTGCTAAACTTGGCTTGAGTAACATATAGTAGCATATTCGGGAAATACACAGGTTTAAAGGCTGTCAAAGTGCAGTTCCGTCAAGCATGCTGTTAAGATTTAACAGACTTGTAAATGGCGCCCGAGCAGGGACATTCTGTTAAGTATCTAGCAGATATGATAATGTAAAGTGTAATATCAAAATGAAAAGAAATGTTAATCCTGCTTTAAATCCTTTGACTTAAAATTATTTTACGAGCAGGGATCAGAAGCAGCACTTTAGACTTGGGTCCTTACTTTAAACAACTCCAATTAACTGAGAGTGCATGTTGTTTTCTTAATATGCTAGCTTTACCATGTCAACGATGTACGTATATGTATATATATTGGACATCCTTAGCTCAAGGGAATCGCTCGCTCAAAGTAATAATGTTCTGTAGGTGCTCCGTACAGGACTCGGCAGTTGCGTGTGCTGCGAACAACTTAGTTCAATGTTCTTATGCCTGAACTGTTGCTGTTGTTGAGAGGCGTTTGTCGTTTGTTTTCATGGCCACGCATACATTCACACACACACCTGTACGCACACGCACCTGTTGCATGCGGGCGATAACATTATTTTCAATGGCCAGAGAAAAGGGGCACAACTAAGACACGCGCACACACACAGAAACACACACATACACACACACACACACAGCAGGCAACATGTGGCATTGTTACAAAGGTCAGAACGCTGTTCAGATGCCTTTTCCGGCAAACCCCCCACCCGTACTCCCCCATCCCTTCGCTTAACCAACCCTCGCAGCGCCTATTGTTGTGTCTCTTGTATTCGGTGTCTTTTCTTGTAGTTTGTTGTTGTAGTTCTTGTTGTGGGCTTTTCAGTGATATTTTTGTGCTTTAACATGCTTATTAACATTAGCATTAACATTATCGTTAGAGCTCTTCGTTAGCGGTTTGTTGCGAGCAGCTGCGGCAGGAAAAACAAATTTTATTACTCATACGCCGCGTAGACAGCCGGCCACAAGTTGTTTGTGCGACTATTTGCTGTTTGTTTGTGTCATCAACATTAAATTGACGCTTGCTGTGATTTTGTTCCTCAACGAAAACAAATTTTGTTGTTGCCCAAATAAATTTCCATGCATTTAGTTTTGACAAGCCGCGCGGCGTGTGAGAATTTTGTATAATTGCAAACGAAAATATTTAGAAATAAAAGCAACAACAACAACTCAAGCCAATGGCACGCGGCGTATATACATAAATATTTTGATATACATATATATTTATAAATATATATAGAACTATGCGACTATTCGTTGATCTTTTGTGACATAATCACATATGTTTCAATTCCCAAGAGTTGACTTCTCAAGCCAGCGGTCAAAAAGAGCATCAGCTAAACGCTGGAAGCGTGTAGAACTTTGGGGAAATTGGCTTGGTTCATAATGCCAACATGTGGGCGTTTATTTTGTCTGCGCATTGACTCATATTATACAAGTATATAGCTATAAATAACAGCTCTATTGATAACAGGGAAATACCAGACGTTTAATGGGACAACAGCTTGTT
This sequence comes from Drosophila montana, assembly GCF_035044405.1. Taxonomy (NCBI): domain Eukaryota; kingdom Metazoa; phylum Arthropoda; class Insecta; order Diptera; family Drosophilidae; genus Drosophila; species Drosophila montana. The sequence continues at coordinate 1,905,112 of NW_026998080.1, forward strand.
TTGTTTTCTTAGTTTTTGACAGCGCAATATCAGCGTGACTTTTGTTCAGGTAATGTTAGAAGGTGCGAATAAGACAATTGCGACTTCTTAAAGTAGCACAAAATAGCACAAGGCTTTTGAAAATATCTACAACAAGTCAAGCCAATTGCTAGCTTTAGTGTACTTCTTCATATTGGCAGAATAATATAAACATTGAATTATAAAACAAATCGACCGATAAATGCTGTAGAATATAACAGGGTATCTTTGAATATAACAGGGTATTCTTTACGGGTATTGCCAACTCAAAGTCAATTGTTTTTCTTTGCTTTCAACACGTTTAAGCTATTTAAGCTCAGTAAATAAATAATTGGTTTTATTTTTCCGAAATTCAAACTCGACCACAATAATTTTCCCATTCAAATTAAAAAGTGCTTTAGTTATACAATTTTGATTCAATTAAGCCCACGTAGACTGCAGCATAACTCAGGTTTCTTTCGGCTTTATTCAGTTACATAAATGTACAATAAATCGATGCGCCCAAAGGAGCCAGGCAAATGTCGGGGCTAAATGTTATTTTTGTCAAAGATTTTCCAAAACGTTGCACAAATCGACGAGCCACAAAACAAGAACAACAACAGCAACAAGCTCGTTGGGGCGCAAATTGGCGTCTGCTTAGTTTAAAGTTAACGTCTTTTATGTTGATTATGACACATGTAGGTGGATCTCTCCCTCTTCCTCTCCCCCTCCCTCTCTCTCTCTCTCTTTCGCTCCTGAGTCCTGTTTTTGCCCGTTGTGCATATTTTAAGGCGTCTTCTTTAAGGCACTCACAAAAACTGTCGACAGGACGCGTTGGGGCTCTGTTTTATTTTCAATTTGGCTGCGGACTGCCGGCGGGCGCAGATGTTTACACAAAAATTCACTTCATTTAGTTTTTGACAGCAGCTCCCGTCCCCTGCCCCCTGTCCCCTTCCCCCCTAAATGCCAGGCGATCAGCCCCGAAACGCATATCCTTTGTGAAATCTGTGTTAATGTGCGTATGTCATAATTAACTTGAGCACAAAATAAATTGGAAATTTTTCTGCGAGCCAAGTTTATTGCCCCCTAATTGTATGCGTGTGTGTGTGTGTGCCTGACAGGCTGTGTTTACGAGTGTGTTTATCTAACTTTCTCGCATACAAGCATATTCCCTGGCTTTGTCGAGCATATGTTGAGAGTCCTTCGCTGCGTTTGACTTCACACACTTGGCAGACTCTCGTCTCTCTGTGTGTGTGCGAGTGTGTGTGTGTGTGTGTGTGTACACACAATCGCCTTGTATTTGCTTGCTTTGTGCGCTCCTCAGCACCTTCTGTTATTTTATGCATTCAGAATTTTTCCAGCTTGTGAATTTAATCATGATTTCATTTACCAGAATCGATCAATTGTGTCTATTTTAATATCTGTTTATTTATTGTATATAAAGTAATCGCTTATGGAATTCTAATCGGTAAGTTCTGTAATCGCCCTTCTATGCGATTTTCATCAGTTGAAAGATTTCTTGTAATGTTCTTCAAATATATATTCTGAGTTTATGACCAATTAAGGCTTGCATATTGATTTAATGCTACATATTACTATTTGTCTAAATCATTTGGTAATTAAACCTCGCTCTTCTATGTGATTTACGTGATCTCAGGTAATACTTAAATTAGGGCTGATAAATAAATGCGGTTCTTTCCCTCGCTCACTTTGTTTCTGTCTCTCTCTTTCTCTCTCTCCTACTCTCAGTCTCTTCCCCTCTCTATCTCTTTCTCTCGAACTGTCCCTTTTCCCACGCCCGCTTAAACCGTCACGCTTTATTTTCTCCCCTTCTTTTTCCAACCCTATCGATAGCGCCTCTCTATGCGATTTTCATGAATTTAAATAACATTAATTTTATTTTATTTTCATTCTAACCACAGCTCTTGATAGGCACAGAAAAGGCCAACAATTGATCAAGATGCCCCAAAAAGTATCAGACTTAAAAGCTCAGTCTAGACGGAGTTGGAGCGACGGCTTTTATCTTGCTTTTGCGGGGTAAGTACCGCCAGATCGGGCTACAGGTCATCTGCTAGTCGACTCGCACACTATTTGATTACACAAATCCCTAAATTCCTTTGTATTGTATCCGTCTATCCGTGCTCTATCCTTGCTTTCCTTTGATCTTTCGACTGTATTGTGAGAGGCGCTGAAAATTCCCTTTAAAAGGACCTCACCATTCCTCAGCGGGGCTGACTGCCCGTTGAAATTGTTTATCGATTAAATGGATTAGTTATTGCCAGTTGTTTGTGAGGCGCCTTTTGCACAGTTTTTACTATGATCAACCGCTAAGCCCCGCGGGAACTGGCAACCCGTTCCAATTATGCGCTGTGCAGCTCAGCTAAGACTGAGCCGTAGGACTAATGGAAAAATGGGGAAAAGCCCAAAGCAATGCGCAGCGACCATTAGGCGCCTGTAAAAATTATACAAAAACAAAACAAACATGGCAAATGGCCAGAAAGTTGAGCTGCGTAAATAAATGCATTCTCTACCATATATTATATCTTATTTATTTTTCCTTTAACGCAAATTTATTCGTAGTTCTCATATAGGAAAGTGCAGCACATTGGTAATCTGTATATGTGTGTGTGTGTGTGTGGCAACGATTTTTGCATGTTTGCTGTGGACTTTTACAATGATGCGAACAAAGTGTCCTGCCAAGTGTCTTGCCGCATCCTTGCCTGCCGTGGTTGTCTAAACATTTGGTTAGTTTTTTCCCATTTTTTTGTTCGAGGAACTGTGCAGCGGAAATTTGTTGTAAGTCTACGCCTCAGTCACGTTTCTTGCCACGTCGAGGGCTTGCCACTTGAAGCAGACACACACACACACATGTAGCTCACACCCATCAGACACACACTCACACACACACATATACACAGGGCAAACATAGTTCAAAGTGAAGCTACGGAACTTGTCATACACGAAATGTGGCCACGCCCAGGCAGGGGGCACTATGGAGTCCTCGCATATATGGGGAGTTATAGAAAGGGTGTGGGAGGGATTGGGGGGGGGGGGGTGGACAGGACATACAGGCGTCTGGCAGGCAGTGTCAAGTACAATGACAATAATAAACGAGAAAAAACGTGTCAGCCTAAAGTCCTTTTAGCTACGAGATACTCTTTTTAAGGTGGAAGAAGAATATATTTCACAATCTGAATCTATACGTCTGAATCTAAGGCAGTGCCTCTAAAACTGTGACTTGAAAACCCTAGGACCTGCGATCTTTAGTCTCCAGAGTTATAGCAAACTAGAAAACTGCCGTTCCTTTTAGATCACATTTGCTGTATGTTTATTTTCATGCAAAAAAGAGCGGCTTTTAATCATAATCAAGGTCAACCCATACCCTACAGTTGCTCGCCCTAAGCTTCGGCTTTTGATCCAGGCTTTCCACATGTAAACATCTATTGTTTTATGTATTCACATTTGTTATTCATATTTGTAAAATAAGATAATTTAATGAACATTGTGTAAAATTTATTTATAATACGTTACGTCTTTCGTGCAACCAACTGATTCAGCTTAAGATTTGATCCATGTTCAGTAAAAAAAAAAATGGAGTTCCAGACTATTATACTATACTGCTAAACCTTTCTATACTACACTATGCTAAACTTTACTACACTTTACAATGGTTTACTAATACTAATACAATACTACACTATATAGTATAGTACAATACTATACTGTGATTATATTTTTAGACAAATTTGGAAAGATGGAATGCTTTGAACATTCCGCCACGCGTAAGTAGGAGCTTATGTGCATATGTGCCAAGATTGTAGTCCCTTGCTGCAGATCCTTAGTTCGTTTGTGGGGACATACAGAATAGCTAATACGCCCCATATTCGATTTGAAAATAGAGTATAAAAAGCACTTTTGAAGGCGGTAGCTGCATTTCGGCAAACACAAACAATGCCGCGGACCAGCTGGCAGAGCCAGCTCTCGAGCCCATAACAAACCCAGCTCATGCTCATCCTCACTCTGTCTCTCTCTCTCTCTCCCCCTCTCTGTCTGTGGCATGTGGCATGTGGCAAGTGCGTTGACAGTAGCAGCAGCAGAAGCAGCAGCAGCAGTGGCTTTTAGTGGGCCCTCAACTCGTCTGCCTGCAACTACAATATGTGGCAACAGCCGATACCAGGTACTAAACCTTTTGGCCAGACTTAAGCGTTCTGTACCTGCCGCTGCTGCTGCTGTTGCTGCCGCTGTTTTGTGGCAGCTTTTAATTGAATTTACAATTTTTGGACGAGGCGCTGAAGCGTGCCCAAAGGCCCAAGCGTAAAATCAAATTAAATCTGGCGCTGAGAATTACTTTTGGCTTCAGCTAAAGCTGTTTCTGTGGAGGGGGGCCATGCAAATGGAATTAGTTCGGCAAATTTGATTAGACATAAAAGCAATGCAACTCCACACAACGCACTCGGCGCGGGGAGGTGTGGGGGTGTGGGTTAGTGTGTGGGCGTGGCTGTGGCCCGGTCCGAGTCGCGTGCCAATCGCCATTTTAGTTTAATTGGCAAACAGCCCGCAAAGCAATTGCCAAAGCGAATGTGCCTCAAATGACGCAGTGCAGCAGTTCGTCCCACTTCCTCCTATTGTTGTTGTTATTGTTATTGTTGTGATTGGATTTTGTAATTGTGGTGTCAACGTGCGGCAATCCGAGCGAGGTTGACTGACTGACTTTGATTATGCCCGAGCGCACTTCCCCGGGGATTTATTTGTCTAACGTTTCATTTGCCATGCAAGTTGCCCAGGGTTCGTTCTTATATTTTATTCTATTTTATGTTGAAAATCAGTTAGAAAATTAGTGGGAGAAAAACACTTTTCGATCGAACTAGATAGCAGGAAATATAAATAACATTAAGTCGGATCGTTTAAATTACCATGTCTGTGTTCAAATGCAGCTGTTCAGTGCGATTTATGTAATATAACAGCTTTAGATGAGCGTCTTTAGGATTTAACACAACAGAAACAATGACCACTTAACAGCAGCGGTTAGCATAATATATCTGTTAACCTCAAGATGAGAAATCAAGCTGTTGAATGCTGTTAGCCGTTAAACATATCATTTAACAGAACTAACTGTCATCAGTTTAGGATAACAATAATGTTATGCTCCTTTAATAGTCAACAGCACGTGCTGCTATTGACATGATCCACTTAACAGTGCTTACATTTAGTATTATAGCATCTACTAACAAAGAATCCAAGCACTCTGTAAGATTATTCATAGACAACTCCTTTTTCTGTTATTGCTATGATTGATCATAGCATGCACTTCGCAGCGCTTGGCACTGTTAAGTCGACTGCAGTCAGAGGCACATAACAGAGTTTATAAGATAACATGATTAACATTAGATTATTTAGGTTTTAACATAACAGACATATTAATCACTGAGCAGCAGCTGATAACATTTATGTGAACACCACAAGATGGGAACTCAAAATGAGTTTAACATTAATGGAAAAAAATGCAGAAGGAGTTAAGTTTACATTACAGCGAACCTTAACATGATGTTAAGCAAATCTAACATGCAATAACTGTAACTAGGGTTATGTAAACGGAAACTAGTACAGAGCCGCCTTGTCTCTTGGTGCACAAATCAAATTGAATTCCCTAGCCCAATATACAAATCGTCTTGACTTTGTTGGTCCTAAAATTTCACACGTCTCAGACAACATTAAGAGAAATACAGAGAACCCTAACATGATGTTAAACAAATCTAACATGCAATAACTGTAACTAGGGTTATGTAAATATAAACTATTACAGAGCTGCATTTACTCATGGTGCACAAATCCAATTGAATTCCCCAGCCCAATCTATAAATCAACTTGAATTTGTTGGCCCTAAAATTTCTTACGCCTCAACACTTCGGTATGTTTGACTAGCCTCAACCTGTGACTTGGCTTTTTTAGAGTTTTTCCTTTTTGGCTTTAAAAATGTATTAAAATTGATTGCAATTGAGGCAGTTTCTGTTGCCTTTGGAGCTGTCAAGTGGTTTATGGCACCCGAAGGAATGTGAAATGTGCTTTACAGCAGAAATAATCATTGCAAAATGTATTTATTTACTTGGAATTCGGTGTTCGGCCGGGGCGTAAAACAAACGACGGCAACTGGGTCGCTTCAAAGAGTGCAATAAACTGGCCTGTCAATGTCCTGGAATATTTAATGCGAGCCCCCCGCCCCAACCCACCCTTCGACAGGCCGGTCCGCAGCGACGTCTTGATAAGTTTCCCAAAGGGGCGGCCAACGTTGCGTATGAGCGATTTTTCGTTCCCTCATTTATTGGTTGAATATTTCGCTCCCTTTTTACGAGTGCGTACGAAATGCATGCAAGGACTCGGGCGCCTGATTATCCCAAATCAGCAAATGAATTTGGGCGGAAAAATGTTAAGCGCCGGAAAACCAGCCTAGGGAAAAGCGTTGAAAAGCAAACAAATCAAAGAACAAAAAAATCGCTTTAACCATGTAAACAAAACGAAGAACGGGCTTTGCAAGGAGCAAAAAAACAAATATTTCTTTACCGATTTTTGTGGGCGACATTTTGTTAAGTTATTTAATTAAGCAAAAAACCAACCTGTTTTTCAGGCCCCCCTCGTCTAGGGGCGGGCGGGGGTTTCGCTGCCTCACTAAATAAACGTGGCCGTTTCTTGGTCAATATCCATGGAAAATAAAACAACAACAACAACAATAAATAAAAAAAAGGGAAGTTAATGTGCTCGCGGGGCCGGTTAATATGCGGCCTTATGTATTTGATCGATAAATTATATCAGCACACACACACACACACACACTCGCACACACCGAAACACTTGGCTTGTATATGTAGTAAACATAAATTTATGCACTTTTTGTATTTTGATTTATATTTAGCAAAATTTTGCCCGCTGATTTTTTCACTCCAACTGCACTTCAAATTAATAAACGTTAAAAATTATACTCAATATATGCATATGAAGAAGTTTTTACGAGCTTTTTGCCCAAATTTATTTGCAGTTTTTTCAAATGGTTTTCGAGTTATATTCAAAAATTGTGTTTTTCGTGCCGTTTGGCGCGAAAAGGCAATATCCCGTTTGAACGTTCTGAATTCCGCGTTCGCGTCCGTTTCGTGCAAGCGCCGTCGTGCGTTTGAGCTGAGTTGCCTGTCGCCTTCGCAGTTGTTCGCAACATGTTCGAACTGGATGTTCGATGACGACACAAACACACCAAAATAAAAGCTCTCTATGCATTTGGCGCTCGTGCACGTCATCGTTAAAAGCCAAAGCTTTTGGTGCGCTATGTTTGCCTTTGCTCTTTGGCATTATTGTTATTTCTTTGTTTTTGGGCTCTGTTTGTTTTGCCGCTGTTTGGCTATTGCTCTGCTGACGCTGCAGTCGCCGCTATTATTGCGGCTGCTGTTGTTGCTGGTTTTGCTGTTTTTTGTGCTGTTGTTGCTGCTGTTACTTATGCTGTTGTTATAGTTTCTGCTACCGTCGCTGCTGGCTCTGTTATTTTTATTGTTGCTGCAGTTGTGAGCACTGTTGTTGTTGTTGCTGCTGCTGCTGCCTTTTGTCTGCCTCGACGACTGCAACTTTTACAGCTGCTCCGACATTTGTCTTTTTGTCGATGCGACTGTTTCTGCCGTTATACCATGTGCAGCATTGTTGCTTTTATTTCATTTTCATTTTGATTTTCCTTTCTCTTTTTTTTTGTGTTTTAGCTTTTTGCTGGCCTGCTTATGAGCCAAAAATGCTGACAGGCATTTATTATTTATTTATTTATATATGTTCGCATTCTTTTCACATTTTATTAGCTGCTGCTTCTGCTCTGCGTCGCTGGGATTAACCGTTGCTCATATCGTTTCATTCCTTTTGATATCTGTGATACGCGCGCGTGTGTGTGTGTGTGTGTGTGTGTGAGTGCGTGTTTATAAATTTAGATTCTGGGCATAAATGTGTCAACATTTGTACTTTGTACCTGTAAATGTGAATGTGAATGTGAATGTGCATTCACTTAAAGCGCATTACTCATACGCCGGGTTATCAGCTGACCCCGATTTATAGGTTATGTGCACATTTTTTTTTTTATTATACACATTTAGTACAAATTGCCCAATAAGACCATTTTAATGGACTTCAGGCACGTATACATTTGGTACATTTGGTACATTTGCCTTTTCTGTATAATTGACTATGTTTGCATACTAAAAAATAACAGTTTATGTCTGGCTTTTAACCCTTTTCTCAATTATTTTTTATTGTTTAATATTCTAAATGATTTTAACTTAAAATTACATATTATATTTGTCTATTATTGTATTTTATTAAGAATCTACATACTAATTACAGCAATAAATATCCTTTATTATATAATTTAATGTTTAATATTTTATTTTAATTTAATAATTTATATATTGTCAATCAATTTATCTAAACATTTAATGCCAAGTACTTTCTTTTGCAACGTCAATTCGTTTGGGATAATGAATTCAATCACATAATAATTAATTTAAATGTCGCAAACTAAGAAACCTTTTGCTTCGAAATCATTTCAAACAAATTTTGTATTCCTTCTATTTTCTTTCTGTGGTTTCGTTTGCCAACAAATTGTTGTTTAAATAGCCCCAAGAAATAAACTCATTTACCAAATGCAGCAGACGGCAGCGAATCAGCAAATCCCGATGTCATGTTGATTAATCACAGCAAAAGGTTTCGTTACGTATACGCGACGAAGTCCGCTTGAGAACAGGCAACAATATGTCAGATTGTATTATGATTGAGCGTGCCACGGGCTGTGGCATGTAAACAAACCAAAAGCAACTAAAGCTAAGCTGGCAGGCGAAACAGCTCTTGACAATAAGTCAAACGCTGTCATGAGGTTCGCCCAGGCAGGGCGCCCGAGCAGGGACTCGACAGGGCGCCCGAGCAGGGACGTGTGAAAACGGCTGGCCGCATATCTTGTCAAAGTGTTTGTTATAGTTGTGTGCGAGTGTGTGTGTGTGTGGCACATTATCAAAGGCCATGATTTATTTATAGGGCCAGCCCAGGTGATGGTTCCGGCCAGACAGCAGACCTTTATGGCCCCTGTTATTGCTGTTCTTTGGCACGGTAAACTTGGAAAAGCTGTCGATTGATTTACTTGACCCACATGGCAGACGCCACAGTTTTCCCGCTGTGCCGCTTTTCCTCTTCCGTTTTGGCTTTGCCAAATTGCGATCAATATTTGGCAGATATGCGAAACAAATTAGCAAAGCCATTTCGTAGGGCAGTTGCCAAAGGACTCGAAGTGTTAAATACTTAACCTTTTTTTTGGGGTTTTTTTATTTTGGTGGCCATAAGCTGTTTAATTGTTGCCATTGGCCCGCTTGACTGGGCTTTCAATTTCAGCGCGCAAATTCATTAGGCGCAAATGAAATTTATGTAAATTTTTATAAACTTTTTAATTAAGCCAACTTGTGCTCTGCTTTGAGCCGCCGCAAAACAGCGAACAAGTTGCCCAAAATCCGAAGTTCTTCTCCTAATCTATGCAAATGTAATACGCACCTGTTGGCGCTCAGAATCGAACCAAACACCAACAACCCCCCCCCCCCCCTGCTTCAGTCTCCTTCTCGGAATTAATTGAAAGCCAGGTGGAGGACGCGGCTCATCGTCAACTTTAATGAGAAGTGTGTGTTGGAAAGGGCCGGGAAATGTCTGCACCTGAAAATGTGGCCAAGTCGACGCAACTGTTTTTTGCGGTTTTTCCTGCCAGGGGGGAGGGGGGGGGGGGTGTGTGTGCGCGACTGTCCTAGACGAATGTATAGGCTTTTGTGCGGCGGCCAACCACGGCGCCTAATTGCAGCCGCAAGGCGTACGGCAAATATAATGACGAAAATTAAGGAAAATTGAGGAAATTATATACAAGCAGCAGGAAAATATCTGTGAGCAGCCGCACCAAGTGACATCATGAATAAACAACAACAGATTTTCATTGCGAACCACAAAGCCATCCAAATGGAGCATCTATTCATATATCAAAGGAAAACCCTCCATATATTAAAGTAGATCTTGAATTAATCTATCTATCTCCACCTTATGAAGCTGGCAAATAAATAATAGAAAGAATAGATTTCAGGCACGAAAACCAACGAAAAATCTGCTAAAAGCTTTAAATTCGATTGAGCGTAAATCAAAAGCTTTAGTTGCAGCTTTTGAGTTCTTAGAGATGCCCGTGAGAAAGCTTTGCAAGCGCATAAAAGCTTCTATTGAGTTTAATGCGCTTTTTAAAAGCAATAAAGCTTTCTGCAATTTTCAACTTTAAAAGCACCTGAAAGCTTTAGTTTTTTTTTTGCATTCTTTTATTTGAACAATTATTAAGTGAAAAGGGTCTTAAAGCTAATGCAAGCTTTAAGTGAGATTAACTGAATGATTTCAAGCAATTAAGCTTGTCTAAATCGAATAGCTGAGTTTGGAAAAAGCTTTAAGCTCGCTAAAAGATATAGAGTTAATGGATTAAAGCATATTTAAAGCTCAAGCAACGAGCTGATAAAAGTAAGCTCTTATTTTCTTGCAATTTCTGATTGCTTTTCAAACTCTTTCGCCACATCGTCGAGCACATCAACAGGTTGTCCCTCATATCACACACTCTCTCCCCCCCCCCCCCCCTCTCCACCCTCACTCATCCCTGTCTGTCGCTTTCTGCGATGTGAGATAGTCGCCGTAAAAGCCGCTGCACTGATTGAATAAAAATTTCATTAAACGCACATTTGTTATGGGCCGCATAGCAGCTGGCTGCCAAGAGTTGACGGCAGGAGCCACGCGAGAGCGAGTCCTGGGAATTGGGCGAGCAGCAGGCTCTGATCCCAGCAGAAGGAGGAGGCTCTGATCCTAGTCCTGGCGGCATCTTTGCTGCCGTTTATTTTAATTGCCGGCATTAGGCGCCTGCTGATGGACCATAAAAACGCTGCAGGCCTGTGCGCAGAGGCGTGGCAGAGGGGCGGACACGCAGGCCTATCAAAGCTTTGCGCTCGCTTTCACTTCCCCATATACATACATATATACATACATACATATATATATTTTATATATTTTTTGTTTGTTTTATGCCGCGCATCGCTTCATTTCCGTTTGCCTTTAAGCAGGGCTGTCTGCTGAGAGGGTATTTAGGGGGGTGGGCAGGGGGGCTACAGCTTGAGGGGCGGCAACTGCTGCTCAGTTTTTGCGGCTGTTAAATCGGTTTTTATGACGTATTCCCAGTCAAAATTTTGCTTCCTTTTTGCGTATTTGCGGTTGATAGATGGCACGTGTGTGTGTTGGAGTGTGTGTGTGTGTGTGTGTGTGTGTGTGTGGATAATTTAACAGATTTATGCACCTTTCAGACGGAGAGCAAGTCATTTAGGCAGTTTAAAAGCCACTGACTTAGTCCTGTGGCTTCTGTGTTTTAAGATCCTTTAACGACATGCGCAAGAGTATGTAAAAACGACAAAAAGCAAGTAAAAGTGCATAATTGGACTTTTATTACGCTGCCAATATGAATGGATTCGCTCAAGGAAGCTATTTGCAGAATGCTTTCAAAACTGTATCGACTCTTAGTACTGTAACAATGGCCCTCCAACTGTGCACGCAGCACAGTTGCCCTGAAACTGGATATGGTTTGCAGCTCTGCTAAGCAGCTGGCGCCATCTGGCGGTTATAAAAGCGGCCGTTACTGTTTGATGCATTTGACAAAAGCGCCGCTGAAATTTGAGTTTTTTAAAAGTGCGTATGAAATCTTGACTAAGCGATTTTGTTTTAACAGCAGTTGCAACTAACATTTTAATGAATGTTTAAAAAACTGTTTAATATGCACAAGTAGTGCATAGTAACATAGGTAGCTTAATTATCGCAATAAAAAGCCTAACAGCGTTTTTTTTAACGTAAATCCAACATGGTTTTCACAGGTACAGCCTTTATGTTAAGTAACACCATAAAATGCTTACCAGCAACGTTGGCATGACTACATGTTGTTGTGTACTCAACATACACAAACAAAAACACCCACACACACACGCGCTCACACCAGCACACTCACACACTCTATCCAGAGAGCACTCAGCTAATTTCCAGGCACTCAACCCAACGGAGACAAGATAACGACAGGTAAACACGCGCACAGCGGGCACCGAGGGGCACACAGAGAGCGCAAGAGCGGCGCTCATGACTTACGCTCTCGCGCAAGCAGTGCGAGTCGCGTCACAGGTAAAATTCAAAAGCATACTCGCTGTAACGAACTTTTGCCGATCGTCGCTGGGTCGGCAAAGTGCGCAGGTGCAAGCGAGACACGCAGCCTAACAGAAAGATCGAGAGAACGAGAGAGAGATGTCACGATGAGCGCACGACGAAGCTGGAGTTTGAGAGAGCGGCCCAAAGTCAAGCCAATGCTGAATGGCGCATTGAGGCGGCGAGCGTCAGTTGTTCAGCGCATTTACCTGTCTGCGGACGTGTTTTTCCCAGCGAAGAAACTGTCGCAATTGCGTTTACTTGTGTGCCTGTGTGCGGTCGCTCTCCAGAAGTGTGTCTGTGTGCGTGTATTTGTATATGTTATTCAATTAATTACAAAAGCAAAAAGGCAGCAGTCGCTATGTGAATTTAATGAGCGTCCAGCAAAAGAATGCAAATAGCTGCGTGATAAAGCAAAAGTGAAGAAGTGCAACAAAAATAATAAAAGCAACAACAACAACAACAGCACCAACCAGCAACGGAATTCACAGCAGCGCAAGGTGCAGACAAGGTAAGCAAAAGTTGAGCGTCGCACTTGAAAGCAGCGCAGCGCAACACACACACACACACACACATAAATACGAAATTCGACAGCGAAAACATTTAATGAGCGTGGCCCGTCGTCTGTATGTGTGTGTGAAAGAAATGCCTGGCAACAAAAACAACAACAACAACAGCAACAAAATTGCACTTGAAAAACAAGAAGAGAAGTAATAGGTAGAAGAAGCAACAGCATACAGCCAGGCAGGCAAGCATAGAAAAATCAGTTTACAAAACGGTATAAACGTGATTCTCTTTCCGCACGCCATCGCCATCATTTGCCCACCTCTCTGCCGCTCCCTTTGCCGCTAGCATTGTCTGTGTGAATTTTCTTGAGTGCTGCACTCTCGAGTGGGCAGCGGCTACAACAATTACAGCAACAACAAGTCGATGCGCATGTCGCCAATTGGCGCTGCAACTGTACAAAAAAAAACATATACGTATATTTTTGGGCTGCTGCTGCTGCTCGGCCAGCTACAGCTTCCAAGAGTGGAAGCCAAGCCCCAATAGCGCAAGAAATGAAGCGTGGCGCAGTCGCTGCGATCAGCCACACAACAACAACAACCAAAACGCAAATCTGGCGCAATTGAGCGCGAATGCCAAACCAGAAAAACAAGCAACAACAACGGCGACAATTCTCTGTTGCTGCTGCTGCTGCTGCCGCCGCCTCTGCTGCTGCATAGATTGCCGGCCACTGGCTTCAAGTTACAGCAGCAGCAACAACAACAACAACAACCACTTAGGCTCCGCTTTCGTCGTCCGCGTCAACGTCAGCGTTAGCGTCAGCGTCTTTTCACTGAATGAGCCACATTCCGGTTTGGCGTCCACAATCCACAAAAGCATCCCCAAAACCCACACAAACAAATACAAACACTCGCACACACACATACACATACGCACGCACGCAGCACCGACGGGCGACTGCGACGCAACAGCGCTCAAAAACATGTTCCAAGCCACGCTTTGAGCAGCAGCCGCACCAATAACAGCAACAACAACAGCCCACAGAGCTTTGAAAAGCTACAGGGCCAGTTTTTTTATCGTTCGGCTGCTGCGGCTGCGCCTGTGACGACGTTGCGCCAACGCTACATTCCAATTACAGCGTCAACGTTGACGTCGACGTTGACGTTGCTCTGGCAACAGGAATGTCAGGCCCAAAACACACCAACAATAACAACAACAGCAACAACAACGTCAGCAGCGTCATTTCAACTTTGGCGTTGTTGTTTTTAGAAATTCCAGCGCATGGGCCGCGCAGTCGGCGCCGCAACGAAAACGAAAAGTGCGAAAAGTGAAGCGTCGACCGAACTTTGTTTAAGCACAACTTGATTGGAAGTTTTATGCTGCCATCCTGCTTCTTCAGCCCCCTCTTCTGCGCTCCGCTGAATTTTTGTTCAGTTTCTTTTTTCTTCTTGAGCATTTCTCCCCAAAAAAAAAACTTGATGAACCTGCACCTTTTTTTCGCTGCATGTAATGTGAGGTCAGTAACACTTTGGTTAGCCAAACATTCATCACGCTCCGTTTGAGTAGGGCGACTGGCGGCTGCCGTGAGAATCATTTATCGTTTTATGACGTCACAGCATATGACGTACGGTTTAATGAACTTCCAGTCTTCCTCTCTTGATTTTGGGCTATTGTTGCAGCTCAAAGGAGAGTGAGAGGAAGAGGGAGAGCGGGCAAAACTTTTACGTTGCGAATTTCCGGTGTATTTCTCTTACCCTATCGCTCATTATCATTTCTTTTGGGATCTTTTGACAGTTGATCTACATAAAAGAGCAAGTTTTTTTGTGACTGCAAAAAAAAGGGGCTTTCGTGTGAAATTTGCACCTTGTTTCTTTTTAATTTGACAATAAAATAAATTTATTCAAAAACTAAAAGAAATTTAAGATACCAACTTATACTTGAATGTATGTAATTATGTAACTGGGGCGTTGTCTGCATACTCCCAAGAAATTGTCTTTTGGTTAATAGACAAAACAAGATATCTACATTTTAATCTTTCTCCCTTTGGGAACTCTTATTATCTAGAGACAAATTTGGATAATGGGATAATACATACTAGAACATAACCCTACCTAGTTCTTTAAACTTACTTACACCTTAGGCACTTTAGTTTTGTTAAACAGATACTTTTCATTTATAACTATTATATTTTTATAAATCTCTTTCACTCTGTAAACTTTTTTTTTATTTTGTTTATTCGATCGGTTTCACGTCTTTCTTAAATATGATGTATCCAAGTTTCTTTTTATAGCTTCTGCCCAGTTTTATCGCCAACTAATAAAACCTCAGACTTGTCCACACAAAAGTTTCTATCTCATAAGCTTCGTTCTAAGGGCCTTGGCATGTTTTTGAAATCTTTAACAAGACTCAATTGAAAATTGGCTCAAAAACAAAGTTGGAACCACAAAAAACTAAATATATATATAAATATATGTATGTATATTATATGAAGCCGCATGCTGTGAATTCTAATGAGAACTAACAGAAACAAAGTTTGTTGCGGGCCCAAATGAAACCGAAACTGTAACCGAAAACAAAAAGTCAACCTCAAATCAAGGCGTGGCACGTAGAACGCCCACAATTTGAATTTTGAAACTTGCTGGCAAAAACAAAAAGAAAATACCAGAGAGCTGACAGTCCTTTTTAATTTGTGTTTTTTGTTCAGAAGAGTGCAGGGTGTAGGGTGCAGGATGTAGGGTGTAGGGTGTAGGGTGTAGGGTGTAGGTGCTGGAGGTGGCCGCAGGGCGCGGGGCGTGTGCTGAGGTAGCTGCCGCCAGTCTGGCGCCTGTTTAAACGAAGCGTGCGAGATTTTATTTAACGCGTTGTGCGCTCGAAAGGAATTCGCCGCTGCTCGGTTTGGGCCCACTTTATGCATATATATGAACTGGGACCAAACATATGCCACAACTAGTTGCGCGCAACGTGAACACCAATTTTTTGCCATATGCCAGGCGCGCCCAGTTGCACGCCTCCACTCCCCTTCCAATCCCCTCGCCAGAGCAGTAGTCCAATTCTCGGGCGTTTCAATTGTCCGCCTGCCAAAAAAGTTATTTGTATACCGTGTAATTGTTGAAAATGTGTCAAACAGGGTATATCTGCTACCCCTTACCATATATTATTGAGTAGCATCCAAGTCGAGTTCTCTGCCCATATTATAAGAGCTACTCTCGCAAATGTGTTCTTTTAAATGATCGATAACTTCCATCTTTGTGATTGAAATCGATAAATATCGATTCAGGTTTTTTTTAATTTTTAGCAAGAGATTTAAGAGCTGGGACTGCGACAGATAATATGATTACGGTATAGTAAAGGAAAACATAGCTGACTTCATCTTATATAGAACGGTATACAGGGTATTTACTAGTCGATCAGTGCCGACTAGAGCACTCTTACTTTCTTTTTTGGTTTGTTTATTTTGCTTATTTGGCGAGTGAGTTGCCAACTTTTGCCATGTGCGGGGCTTGAGGGAAGTCACAAGAGCAGCTGTGATAGAGGCAGGGCTTGGGGGTTGGTTAGTTAGGGGCTACCCTGTACTTACATATGTAAGTACAATCATTATGCGAGGCGGCCTGCCATATAAATATTGCATGCGGCTGGCAAACAGGATGCTGCTTTGTTCTTGTTGTTGTCGTTGTTATTGTTGTTTTGCCATGTCCACACACATACACACACACACACGCGCACACACACATATATATAACGCAGCCGCTTTTTATGTATTTTGTAAAATTTTATTTAATTTTTGAATCTTTTATGAAAAGTTTAATATTTGTTTTTCATGCTAGCGATTTGCATAATTCAAATAATACACACAAACACAGAGAAAGTTAAGAGACACACACACACACACACGCACACATTGCTTGTTAGCGATACCTGCAGGCGGGTTGAGGGGGGGGGGGGTGCTGGGGGCGTCTGCCTTGGCAGCGATATATTTTATGAATGCAAATCCCTGTTCATATTCGCATTTGGTTTACTTACTTGCGGGCGGCTTACACCCACACACACACACACACACCGACAATGAGTGCAGTAGGTGTGGGTGTGTGTGTGTGGGTATTCGTTTTTCATATTCATTTCCATTCATATCGCAGTTTCATTCATGCACTCACAAAAAAAAGGGGAACCAAAAAGAAAAAGGCAGCTAAACTGAATCTGAATCTGAGACTGAACTGAACTGAATATTTATTATTATTATGTCGCTGGCCTTGCCCCAGCGCAGCCCCTCCGAGGGTTCCC
Organism: Drosophila montana; assembly: GCF_035044405.1. Lineage (NCBI taxonomy): Eukaryota > Metazoa > Arthropoda > Insecta > Diptera > Drosophilidae > Drosophila > Drosophila montana. The sequence continues at coordinate 1,922,140 of NW_026998080.1, forward strand.
CTTTTGTGTAAGGCTTGGCCCAGTTCTCAGCTTCTTCCTCTCCTTTGAATTTTATTTTATTTTTTTAAATATATTTTTATTGTGTGACGCGGCTTAAATGCGCTTTGCAGATATTTATGCCAGCCAACTGCTTAAACAGGCCACCAAAAATATGTTTATTTGGCAGCACACACACACGCACACACACACACACACACACACACACGCACACACACACACAGCCCGCGCAGCCCCTCTTAAAACATGCAAATGTTCGCTCCATTTTCCAGCCTTTCTTTATTTTCTTTGATTTTGCATAGAGCATCAGAGTTTTGTTGTACTTGGCCTATGCCACGACAAAAGAGCTTAGCTTTGTGCCACGCCCCCCTCCTCCCATACACATGAACATGAATGCTGCGCGTAAAATATTTAAAATGCTTTAGGAATTCATTTTCCCTGACAGCGCAATTTTAGTTTTTCCTGTGTGCTGCATACGAATTCGCTTTTATTTCCACACAATTCCATCCTGTTTATTTCTTTTTCGCATTTCCCAACCCAACAACTATCGAAACTGAAGCCGAAACTGAAACTAGGCAAGTGGACAGCCCCCTTTTCGGCGCAGCATGTAAAAATTAGAAATATAAACCCATTGAAAATGGGCTAGAAGGGTATGCGAAGGGAAAAAGAGTAATTTTTGAAATATACATAGTCTTGATTAGGATGACGTGCTGAGTCTCTCTTGCCATGTCCTTCGATATGTCTGTGTGAATACGTCGATCTTAACACCAAAAGCTGGAGACTTGAAATTAAGGGTATACATTCTCATATACGATTTTATTTTTAATTCCTTCCTATTTTCCATAAAAATCGCTTTTAAGACTTGGGTTTAAAAGCACGATTCTAAAATACAAGGGCTAGATACACCAAACTTGGCTATTTTAATAAAGTTTAACGAAGATCGGACTCTAAGCACCGATGTTAGCTGCACTGGAAGCGGCGTGCTTGTGTGTGTGTGTGAATTTTCGTGTCTGTATACAGATATATGCTTATAAGCATAGAAAGAAGATAACATTTTCATAATGACAGCTCAGAGTTGGGTCCAGGGTATCTACCAGTCGGTCACTCCTGACTAGAGCACTCTGCTTTTTGGTTTGCTTTTGAGTTGATTAAAAATCAATATTTTCCTCAACTCGGGGGGGGTAAAAACTTTAGTTTTTTTATGTGCATTATGTTGTAGCGCCTGAGATAAAAAATAATTGTTGGGCTCAGCAGCAGATGTAAACAAAAGAACTGTTGAGGTGAGGTGCAGTTTTTAAAGTTGAATTTTGTGCATTTATTAGTTGCTGAAACTATGTGCGTAATATACAAAGTTTTCCTATACGAAAAATGTAGATAATCTAGGTGAAGCCTCTATTTATCTGGGTCTTGACATATCTTGTAATTATCTGCTTACATGGGATATATTTTCAGTATTAAATTGCGCTTTTTATACATTATATTGAAATCACGATTGATTTAATTCCTTGCTAAGCCTCTTTATATAATATTTATTTCATACACCTTGTCTTTATAAATTATGTAAATAAATGTAAGGCCGCTATGGCATAAATATTTGACACAGACGATTATAGTCGAGTCTGAGATACTCTTTTAGCTAGCCTAAAGTATTCGCTCGCCATTTGAAAATTAAAGCTTCAAATTCAAAGTAAAGTTGATAAATTCAACCCAATCAAAATATATTGAATATTATACACAGTAAACAGTTTATTTAACTGCATTTAATTGTATACTCAACAGTTTAACTAGGTACAGGGTATTTTGTGGTCTATCACATGCATGGTTTGCTTGCATAATCTTCAGCTCATTATTAGCGCAGCCCAATCAATGTCAGCACAAATTTAATTGCAATTTAAATTAAAATTACAACCGAACCCCATCAAGTGCTGCCCGCCCCCGCCCCCGCCCCCTTCCCGCTCCCCTCCTCTGGGCCGGACCTCATATTTGACCTCCATTTATGCGACAGTTACGGCCGATGCGTTGCGATGATAATGCTTACATATCTCCGGCCTAAAAGCTCTTCCTGGTATGCCAAACAGAATGTGTGCGTGATTGTGTGTGGGCGCGTGTGTGTATGTGTGGACGTGTGTGTGTGTGTGTGTAGGCGTGTGTGTCTGCGTATGTGCGATACGAATATGCAGCGGAATTCTCAACCGGCAATTGCCTCAAATCCTTCACGCTTCATCAATTCGCATTATTGTTGCCATTGTTGTACGCGCGTGTGTGTGTGTGTGTGTGTGTGTGTGTGTGTGAGAGCACCCACATTGAATTGCAAATGTGGGCGCATCTGGCGGGACGGAAAAGGGGGTGTCTGTCTCTGGCGGAAGAGCAACAACAGCGGCGGCGACAGCGAAAATCGAAACGTTGCAGAGCTGCGTACTTAAGCGAATTGCGTATTTATGTGTGTAATCGCAACTCATCATTCGACGGGGGGATTCAGGGTAGGGTGGGTGATGGAGGGGGGGGGGTCGTGGTCCGCTGATGGATTTGGCTGTTACCTTTTCGCATTAAGCGAATGTCGCGCTCTTTTGGCTCCGCTTTGCCCGACTTGCGTGTCAAATTGTCAACTGCGATTTATTCACCGGCATTTACATATTTTACTGCCTGCTAATGGAACTGTATCTTTTAACCAGCGTCCCGGCGCCCGGCAGCACGAGGAGGATGGGGGGAAGGGGCGATTCAGCAGAATTTCCATCTGTTCAGGCCAACAACTAGCGTATATATATATAATAGCGTGTGCATAGTGTACGCTGCGTATTAGCCATGTTTGTGACAAACGCAACCACAAAATGATAATTTACTAGATTGCCTTGAGTAGGGTTGCCGCACTGTCTGGGTTGTCGCCGGCAGAACAAACGAGCGTTATTTATCGCCTCTATTTAAAGCCAGCATCAAATGTGACAAAACGCAACTTTGCTCTTCGAGCAGCATTATTTATTTATTTTATATGCGGTCTTTAAATAGAGTAAATATATATACTTAATGACCAGATACATTTGTAAGAAGGTTCTATTCGTGAAAGTTAGGCTATATTAGGTTAAAGCCACGTTTATCAAGTATCAATCTAAACCCAAAATTTACATTTTTTACCTTTATAGAGGGTATCATTAATTGGTCATGAAATGTGTCATGCATAGAAGGCGACATTTCCCCATAGAGTATATACCATATATTCTAGATCAGAATAAACACCCGACTTGATATAGTTATGTCCGTCTCTCTCGCTCTTTTTTTATTGATACCCTATGCACATCGAATGGTATTATCAACCTGCCCAACTAAACGCAAATGAGCTCGATTCGGGTTTAAATTTCGTAAAGCTCTCAAATCACACAAAATCGACCTGATTAGAATTCGCAAGTAGTTATAGTGCGATCTCAGTTTAATGCTGCTGAATACTTGGCTGCTCTCTATTAATTGGCTAAAATAAATAATATTTTCATATTTATAATTGCCACAATTTCAGAAGCACAACTTCATAAAGTGCTGAGAAGTCGTATTATCGCTGTAGGGGGAAAGAGGGAGCTTTTTATCTTAATTGATAAGCGTCGCAGTTTCCCTTAGCTAGCTCTTTTTTATTGCTTATCTATTCACTCTCTCTCTCTCTCTCAGTATTCCTCTCCCTCTCTCGTGCGCTATGCTCTGTTTAACTATGCCCATCTGCCAGTTTATCCGGCGCTCAGAAAAAACTTTGACCGTGCCAAATTCATTATATAATTTCATTTGCAAAACAATTTGCATTATTATTTGAACATGGCCAACAATGTCGGCTAAGCTAACAATTCGAGCAGTCAGCGGAGAGAAGATCGAGGGAGGGGAGAGGTTGGCGCTAAAAGCTAAAACAATGAAAACGCTTTTTTTTTGTTTTTTTCTTTTTAATTAAATTGAAAATGTTTTTGCGCCTGCACAAAATGTTGAATGATGGGCGTCTGACAATTGCTGAGCGCTGGCACGCTCTTTGGGGGCGTGGCTCTTCATTTATTTTTGACTATTGTTTGCTTTCCTTTTGTCTCAATATTTTGTTTTTTTTAATAAAGCAAATCGAAGTCGAAGCTTGAGTAATTTGTACAAATTGCCGCGCACACACACACACACACACAGTTTTGTTGTTGGACAAATTTTCTTTGTGAAAAGCTTTGTTGGAATCTAACGAAAAGTGGCAGCGTGGAAAATGCTTTTCATTTTGACAGCTCGCTGAAACGGCAGCAGCTAATGCAGCAGCAGCAGCAGCCACTTATTGATGACCTCCAAAGAAGGCAGCAATCGAAGCGTATCGAATCGAGGCGCCCGAGCAATGCGGCGTATACGTGATGTGGCGTAGCCGCCTTATGACTGTTGCCAATCTGCGCTTCAGCGGGTCGCTTCGCCCATTCTTTGTGTGTGTGTGTGTAAGTGTGTGCGTCTGTGTGCATTCATTGACAAAGCTGTCAGTGGGTCTATTGATTTATGGCGTACAACTTCTTGAACCGTCCCTGCTGCCTTCCGCCCGGAAACAACTCATTCAGACGCCATAATTTGCGGCACTCGCCAGGAATCCTCCTCCATCTCTCTTTGCCTCTCTCCCTGTCCTAGTGTCTCTAATGACACTGGCCGCAGACCAGCTTTGTTAGCGTGTGCTACAAACAAATCGCTTCGCCTGCCCACAGTTCGATGAATCTAATTATGTAGCTCTACATTTTCAGTTGTACACCGAGAGAAAAGTCGAGTAGGATGCTGATAGATTCTCATTATAAGTTTTTTTTTTTTCTCTCAAATACAGAATCCAATTACAGTACTCAATCTTAGCATTGTTGTGCTTATTTCAAGCGTGCTTTCTTAATCCAAACTTTTTTCTTATGTTCTCGAAGTGTTTTCGACATTTGTGCAACAATTTAGAATGCTAGAACTTAAACCATCCTTTTTTTTTTTTTTGGTTCAGTGTATCTGTGGCTATGCATCTTAAGCTGTATCTGTATCTGTCTCTTTGGCTGTATCTGTATCTGCTGTTCTGTGTTTAAGCTCTGTTGTCTTTTGCCCCATTGCCAAGTTCGCATTTGTTGTGTTAACCGCACATGCTTAACACGCAAATAATTGAGATGGTCATCCCTCTTCCCCCTCCCTCTCTCACCTGCTGTCCCCTCCCCACCACTTGCCACCTGCTGCTGGCAGACAAGCATTAACCCGCCGTCTACCTTGTGAACAGAGAACAATGCCAATTGTTGTTTGCCGAAGCGTGTGCATGTTCGCTGTCTTTGCGTAACCCACACACACACACCCACACACACATACACACACACGCACACATGAAGATGCAGCTTCAGATAGAGATACAGATACAACTGCAGCTATTGATATACATATCTGCAAGTGCATCTGCGCTGATAATTTGCAACGGAACGTGTCGTTAACCATTATACATAGTTAAATATATAGTTATATATATATGTATATATATTTATGTGTACCACTATATCGGCTAGCTAGAAACGGGTTTGTGGGATGACGGGGGGAGGAGGAGGGGGGGGGGGGAGTGGCATTTTAATGTTGCCGCAGCTATTTTAATTAGTTTGTTGCTGCCGCAGTCATGCTACACCTGCAGGTGCTGATATTCACGCTCATGTTCTGCTGCTGTCGCTTTTCATTTGACATGCATTCGCACACACGCACACGCACACACACACACGCGTGGAGCTACGCATTTTAGGCCGCCGGCATTTTCCAAAATGCAAACAACCAAAATGCACACAAATTTGTGGCCTATCCTTGCCACGCTCCACAGCTGCCTGCCTTTCCCGTTTCTAAAAAGCCGCAGGCGCATATTTTAATACCCAATCTAATCGCAGGCACAAGGTATGCGCATATTTATATAAATAAATTTAATACTTAAAACAAATAAATTAAAAACAGAATATTCAAAAAATAATTACAGTGGACGCTCAATAACTAAGAATTGGAGAATCTCAGAAACAACAGTTCAGAAGCAAAAATGATTAATATGTCAAAATACATATACATATACTATGTTAATATACTAATTTATTTATAAATGTATTTGTTTTTGCTTATGCCTCGTCCAATCTGTATGAAACTTTTGCGCATTAATACAAAAAGACTACAAGACTATATATGCATAATGCTATTTTGCCCTGATGCTAATTCATAATTTTGTGGAAACAGAATAAAAATCAGTTTTGATGTCTAGCTCTTATTAATATATAACACAGTACGACCTCGCTCAACGCAACCCTCGTTACACGCAACTCCTCGATAATTGCAACACCCGATTTCTAAACATTGTCGAAACAGCTGTTCAGAAAAGTATAAATTGTAAAAAAGTACAGACCACAATTTCTCAATTTTTCAAAATATAAATAAAGTAAAATGAAATCCTTGCTTTGAACACAGAACTATTCGATTTACTTCAATTTTAATGGTTAGCAAAGGCATCTCTTTTTGGAAATAGGTCTCGTGGTCAACAGAAAATTTTCTCTCGGTTTTTGCAACCACCTCAGTTTTCGCAATTGGCCAAATTTTAATAGGTTGCGTTGAGCGAGGTCGTACTGTACGTATATTAATATAAGTAACCGAGTTTAAAGACAAGTCTCTGTCCTCAATATTTTCTGAGGTCGAGGCGTTCAGACAGATAGACAGTCGAACAGACAGACAGATAGACAGACAGACAGATAGACAGACAGATAGACAGACAGACAGAGAGACTGACACTAACCAAAATCAGAATATTGTATAAATAATTGGATATTAAGCAATTTTGAGTAGGCGCATTTGGAAAATGTTGAAGATTAAAGAAATTGATAAGCTCAGATTCAAATGGAATAAAGTTCAAACTTATTGTGCGCCTTTTGTTTATTTAACATTGTCGCATAGTTCAGCATGCCCCGAAATTTGATGCGCAAATTGTTTTCAAATTGAATCTGATATATTTGATTTTAAATATTTATGTTCATTAAAAATGCATTCGATTATCTGTGTTTTTGGTTAATTCATGTGTGACTTTTGAGCGGAAACGCAATTCGATATGCTGAATGTGCATTTGGGCGGCTTCCCGCCTCTGACCGCTGCCACGCCCCTACGGCCCCGCGCCCCACGCCCCCAATGGCATAAGCAAAAACCGCTTAATAATGCAATAATAAACAGCGTATTATCTATCGGATAATTTTCCAATCCAATCAAAGTTAAAAGCAACAAAAGCTTAGAAACAATAACAATTTGCGGTTACATTTGTTTGTCGTGGTTGTTGTTGTTATTGTTGCAGTTGTTGTTGTTGTTGTTGTTGCAGTTGTTGTTGTTGTTGTTGTCTTTTATAGACCCCAGCGAAACGATAAATGTGGTTTTATTCGGTTCAACTGCTGTGGCGCCACAGTCAGAGTCAGAGCCAGTGGCAGCGGCAGTGCCTGTGACTCCTGCTGCCCGTATTCTTATTCCTTTTATGAAAAGGATCTGCGAGCTGTGAAATTTTGCCTTTCTCTCGCAACGAACTTCTCCCCCATTGCCATTTTCTCTTGTATTTCAGTTTTCGTTATGCGAATTATTTTGTGTGCAAAATTTGCATGCGCATCGCTTGGTTTAGAAGCGTTTCTTTTATTTCATATACTCTGTTTGTTGTGGCCAAAAGGGGTATATTGGTTGCGATATCTGAAACTTCTGGCAGCTCCCTCTGGCCCGGAGATATCAAGGCAACAGGCAACCAACTTCTGTAAGCGAATCCCATAACTCTTGACAGTACCAAAGTAAGCTGGAAAGAATGTAAGCCTAACCGAAAATATTTTAATTATTATGAAGCGAAGATTAATAGAGATGTCTTTATCAGACTTATAACTGAAACCCAAAAATATTAAATTTATGCCTCTTTCAAGTGTAATATGACCTTTATTTGCCAGCTAAAGTTTTCATGATTGGTTTATTGAATTGAATAATTGTTGCCACGCTAACTTCTGCTTGTCTAATCAATAATTAATCAAAAGTTAACCAAATATTTTGAGCTTTTTTTTTAGACAGTTAACAGAGCCTTGCGTAGTTGAGCATTTCGGTCTGTTATTTTTGTTTTTCTTAGCATTTTTTGTGTCTTTTTACCTGTCAGTTTTGATTTTTATGCATTTGACACGTTTGGCATTGCGGCACTTGCTATTTTTTTTGGTATTCATTTAGATTGCATTGAGCAGTGAGCGCTGAGCTATGCGAAGTGGCAAATGTGTTTTTTCTTTCTTATGTGGCTCAAATCTTTGAGCCACAGAGAAATGTTACGTATACGTCGTGTGGAACGCACACAGAGAGAACACGCAAAAACGAACGTTGGCTGCCTTATGGGGCTTATTGAGTTGATTAACTTGTTTGGGGGCCATTAAAAGTAGCCCTAAACAAGTATTTGTGAAAACTTTTTGCCAATAAACGAGCAGAACAATTTCCTCCAAGGAGCAACCAAAAATGCGGGCGGCCGCACAATTTGCATGCGAGCTTGTGATATGCGAAAATCCACATTGATCTACTTTGTGAAACTGTTGTTACTTCTTATTGTTGTTGATTGTTGTTTCTTTTGTTGTTGTTGTTGTTGTTGTTGTTCTTGTTGTTGCTGATTGATGTTGATCAAAATCTCTCGAGAGGGGAGCAGCAGCAGTCGGAGCCAATTTCCTTGCGAGTCTCAAGCGAATTTTCAACTTTATTGTTTAGTTGCTTGGCAGCAATTCGCACATATGCGATACGATACGAGAGTAGAGTGTATAGAGCTATAAATGCACAGACTTAAAGAACCTCACACACGCAGACACGACTGATATGCCCCAAGCTGGCCGCACTTTAAGCCATGCAGCAAACTTTTCACTCAGTTTACAAGCAGTCAAAAAAAAGAAAGCCAACAAAAAAAGCAGAAAGAATTTGTTAACTATTGTCAGCCGAAGATTAAATACCCTTTCAGGCAATTAAAGTAGATGAGCGGCAAATTTATTTCCTTTTATATAAGAACTCAATTGTTAATCAATATTTGCTATGGTGGTGACTATTTGATATAGTAGTTCGATCCGAAGAAAAAAACAGACAAAACTTGCCTCAATATATTTAGCTATAAGACTGAGAGTGACTCTTTGAATGAGAATTAGACAGACGAATGGACGGATATTACTATAACTTCTCGACTCTTGATAAGTATCAAGAATATATATATATATACATATACATAGATTGTGAGTTTGAACACGTCTCTCCCATAGCATACCATCGATAATACCCTTTATCAGGGTATAGAAAAGAGTAGAAAATGCTGACAGGAAACTTCCAATCAGAAATGAATTACTTTGAACTGTTCGGTGCTGGTAGGGGGTGAATGCGGGGGGTGGGGTGGGGTGGAGACTGAGGACGGCAGTGTCAAGTTTAAGAAGCCATGAAATAACATTAATTTGTTGCAAATTCGCTTGCCAAGTTTTAAGTTGAATTAATTTGATTAGCTTATCGCTCGTTCAAAGTTGAAACTTCATCAGCATTTCAAGAGCAAGCGTCAAGTGGGCGAAGTGCGCCAAGTGGGCGTGGCAATGCTCAGTCACTCTCGCTGTGTTTGTGTGTGTGTATGTGAGTGTATGAGTGTGTCCTTGATGACAAGAACCCTGGACCTGCAATTGTGTAAGGAATTGTTGAAGGCGATGTGTGTATGCGAGTGTGTGTGTGACATTTACGACAACGACAATTCAAATTTTATTAGATTACATGAAATTTATGTGGCAATCAATTTAAAAAAATAAACCTTGCCTAGCACCAGGGGAGCGGGTGGTGGTGCTGGGGGAATCGAGTGGGCAAAGGGTGGGCCAGGAACAGGAACAAGGAAGTTAAGTGAAATGCAAATGACGAAGGACTTGGGCACACATTTTAATAAGGAACTTTTTTCATTCAGGTTTAGTAAAATAAGTCAAATAAAGAGTGCGTTAGGTAGAGAAGGAGAGAGAGAGAGTGAGAGAGAGAGAGCGAGAGAGAGAGAGAGATAGAGGGAGATGGAAAGGGATAGTAAAGGACTGACATATGGACCCAAAAAAATATCTTTAAAATATATTTTTTTTTAATGCGGCAAGTGCTTGAAATTGATAAGGCAGTTAGGCCACATGTGTGTTTGTGTATATGTGTGTGTGTGCTTTTTTGCATTGTTAGCAACCAGACACACACACACACACACACACACACAGACGCGCAGCACACAATAGCGAGCGGGCCAAATGGAAATACAAATTTAAATTGTGTGGCCTCGCTAAATATATTTGCAAAGCAAACACACACACACACACACAGGCACGGATACAGTGAAACCTGTGCTGCCAACCGTCTCATATATCCAATGATTGTTTGTTTGTTCACTATACACTAGCACAGGGTATGTTCATTTGCTAAGAAAACATGCAACGCTTTTTCGAAACCCTCATTCTAAAGTAAAACAAATGTAATTCTTATCCATATCTTCCATCGTATTAGAAATAAATAAAATTTTAAATGTGGTTAATTGTATATTATAATAACATTAACATTTGGTCTCAAACTAAGTTGTTTTAGGGGAAAAATAAAAACACTTTCCCTTTAATTATATTAATAATATTATTCCGTTCCCCAGCAAGGGTATTCGCTCTTCGGCAGGCCGAAGCTATACAATTTTTCACTTGTTTGCTTTGCTTGTGCTTATTTGGCTCTTTGCTTATTTCTTTTTTTTGTCATTTGCAGATTGGCTGAATCTCTAACGTCATGGTATGAAGGAGCCGGCGAACACTTTGGATGAAATTGTAAGTGCCATGCAGTTCATATATCAACTAAAGTGCGCCACACAGACAGACAGACAGACAGAACCCCAAATGGGGTATGCCACAGAAAAACAGACAAAAAAAATATGAAGGACATTAAGCGGCGTGACATTTGTTGAGGCAAGTCAAGAGAATGCAACTGACACAATGTGCTGGGCCAGCGAGGGGCATGGTGGATAGGGGATGGGGTATATAGCTTGAAAAGCAATCTAAATAGAATACTGTACTGTGTGTGATGACGCTGCCAGGTGGCGCCAGCCTAGCATAAAAGGGTTACCAAATTTCAAAAACGCAACATGTGACGCCCACAGCAAACAGAAGGGGGGGGAGGGGGGGTGGGGTGGAATATGCTGTCTCCGATTGGCAGTTGAAACTAAGCCAAGCCGCAGTTTGTTTTGGATGTCAGTTTGGCAAAAGGTTCGCAACGTTTGGGTAATTGTTATGTAAATGAGTTTTACAATTTTTGCTTAACGCAAAAGGTCAAAAAGAGCGCGACACAGACAAAAGGACGCACACACACAGGACACTAAAACCTTGTGGTATATAGCCAAACGTCTCCCTTCTCCAACCCGAACTTGTGGCAGTCGGCATATTTTGGGGTTTGGGCTGCTGACGATGATGAGCACCACAAGCCCACAAACACACACACACACACACACACATACACACCTGAAGTAGATGCTTGTGTTGCATGCCTCTGCATGTTAATCCTCGAGCTGCTCCTCAGCTGCTCAGCAAGTTCTTTTATAAAATTGCAAATCAGTTTGAAAGTCAACGACAGGTTGTTTTGTTGCCGTTGCTGCCGTTGCTGCCAAAACAAGCGATATGCCCAGCACCAGCCCAATCCTCCCCCCTGTTGTCCACGGACAACCACTGGCATCCACACAGCAAGCGCCTCCATCTGCGTCACGTTTCGTGGTGTAAACATACGAATTTATATGACTGTATTTAGTAATAAAGTTGCCTGTCATTGTTGCTGCTGCTGCTGCTGTTGTTGTTGTTGTTGTTGTTGTTTTTGTTACAGTGGTTTGCAGCAGTGTGGGCAAAGTTTTTGTGTCGGGCGGGGAACGTTGCATGTGGCAGTGGCGGTGGCAGGGCAGCGACGACACATACGAAAGTTAATAACCGTTTAGCTAGTAAGCTAAAGTTGCCGACCGAAATTCCTTGGCGGGATTACAGTGAAATTTTACGATTATGTTTTGCTAGCAGTCCGTTTTTGGCTTTTGGCCCAGTCTACTTAATGGCATACAACATGCCACTATATTATATAAAGCGCTTTGGGATTATCAAATTGATTTCTTTTTTTATGTACATAAATGCTGCATACTTTTGCGGGCAGCTGAAGTTTGTGCTCGGCGAAGATGCTGGGAAATTGGGCCAAGCGAAGTGGAGAAACTACTTTGAAAATATTTTGATTACATTTTAAATTTCTATTGTGAAATTAATATGATAATATTTTGATTGAACATTAATTGAATTTAATTGTGCTTTGTTGAATTGTCTAGAATGCAATAGATTGCTTTTTAAATTGCACTATGTAATTTAATGTAATACATTATTTTCTCAGGCTAAAGCTATTCTAATATTCAAGCATAAAGTTTAAGGTGGGATGTGTTTATTCTATACTTCTAAAGCTTTTCTATTTATTAATTTTTATTCATGCCCAACTATTCACTTTGAGCAAAAAAGACTTCTTCTTATATGTGCCTTAGCTGTGCACTTTTATTTTTCAACAGGTTTTATCATTAGCAAATTGTGTTGACACGAAATACCTGACTTTAATCTGGCAAGCCACAAATTCTAAAAGCTTTTAGCTAAAAACTCATACAAATATTTGTATGCCAACCACTTTAGTATGTGTATAACTAAATTAATTAAAAGTTCTTGGCCAAAAACTCAATTTGTTATTAATTAAACTGCAGAGGCAGAGAGCTGCTCAACTTGAGTACCCCAACGGCACGTTAATTAAGGAGACTTGTACGAAGAGCCATAGACGCAGGCGTCATTATACATAATGACAATGGAACACGTCAGCTTAACGCTTCAGGTTTGGCATACAATTTCTGACAGCTCTCTAATTGCAACTCATGCAGCATGCAGCATGTGGTATGCAACTGGCCAGCCAACATACTAGCAGTCAGTGGCCCTGAATGTCTCCAAACGCAAAACTTTCAAATTAGTCAGCAACTGTTTTGGCATTTGTTACGCATACGCAACGTGTTGCAGCCACCTCGAGAAACGATTTGACATTTCAGCTGTCTGCCGCCCGATGCCAAGCGAACTAAGCAGTGCTTAGCACGCTGGCAACATTGTCTACAGCTTCAATTTCCGTATATGAGTGGGCGCTGCTGGTGCAAAGGGGGCATGGTTGTGGGGCACATGGCTTATTTCCTTAAGTGCAGCATCAGCTTGCTTGCTGTGCCTCGTTGTGCTGTTGGCCAAATAAAGGCTAAAGCATGGCAAAAGACAAACATAACCGCACACGTATAAGCACACATAGTAACAGATACAGTTACAGTTATGGGGTCACGCACACACACTGACATACACACACACACACACATGCTCGCGTGGCATGGCATAGCAATTGCTAGCATGCAGATGTGACTGAGAGGCCGCTTGAAATTTTAATGCAAGGCAGCCATTCTCAACGGCATATTTACATTTTAGCTCAATGTCAATTGTGTTTATAAATTAATTTGCAAAAAGACATATGTACAACGCACACAGCCTACACACACACGCTCGCACACACGCACACACTGAGTACACCCCGTGGCATTGGCAGCAGGTCCCCAAACAGCATGGAGGAAAAAAGAATCGCGTTCTGAACAAGTTTGTCTTTTGTTTAGAGGCCATGGGTGGCGACAGTATGGTGGAGAAGGGGTAGTTGTTGCCAGAGTCAGACACATGTATGGAGGGTGCGTGTGCGTGTGTGTGTTCCTGTTGACCCCACGACGAGCTAATGTCGCATTGTGTTGTGTGTTGCGCCTGTCGCTGTGACAGGTTGTTGTCGCTGCTGTTAGACGCATGCCTTTGTCTTTGCCACTGAAGCGGCCTCGGGACGCCCACGCAGCATCAGCAGAAGCCCCAGCAGCGGCAGCAGCAGCTGCCTCTCAGCATACGTTGGTTGACTTTCTCGTAAATATTTGCGCACAAAAGTCGGCAATGATTTGCTGCAACAAACTGGCAGCAGAGGGCTCAAGCAGCAGCCACTTGCATTCGGAGTTTATAACGGTACTAACACACACCAACACTCACACACAGAGACACACACACACACACACACAGCTAGAGCTTAGCAGTTGTGCTGCAAAAATGACAAACGGCCGAGGCAGGCGGCTAATTTGCGCAACTAAACTAAACGACAGCTCAGGCACAGTGAAACCCAATTAAAATAAAAGAAAAAAATTTTTTAAATAAAACTAAAAAAAACGCAACAGTGGTTGCTTCACTTATTTGCTGTTCAATTTGCATAATTCAACTAAGGATATGCGCTAGTGGACTTGATTGGATTACCAAGAATAACTGCCGATGCAGCTGCGTAGCAGTTAGCAGCAGGGCATGGGCGTGGGCAAGGACCGACTAAGAGCTACCCTTTGCTTATATACCAAATTTTATCAGACACACATTTTGAGACTTACTTATATTTATTATTTACTTATCAAGATTTAATTAACGAATGCATGATTAAGCGGAATATTTGCAATTGATAACAATTTTCGCTAAATACTTTACTTTACATTCTCAGCTTTGACATATCTTATTTTATTGACCTATTTAAAGGTTCTTTCAAATCTATTTTCAACTAATTGCGACCACTTTTTATAACCTTTGTTCGAAAACCCAATAACAATCGTCGCGTACCACTGTGCTGTGCTGTTGGCGCACGCACTTCCGCGCCTTGCCGTATCCTTAGCATTTGGGAATGCAAGTGAGCAAGAACCAACCAGCACACCCCCCACGCTCCCTTCATGCCGACAACCCCTTTACACCAGCTGCGTGTGTTGGTGAACAGCTGCAGTCTTTCGGCTTCGGCGCTTCGGCTCGGGCCGCGCTTCGTGCGCTATGTTCGGCTGCGGCTGCGGCTCGGCTGGCAGCCATTGGGCCAAAGGGAAAGCGTTTAAAGCAGCAGCAGTCGCCGACGCGTTCAGTTCTGTTTTCTGCTTTTATCGCTTATTCGCTTTCGGTTTCAGTTGTGCATTGGCTGGCGCCGACGACAGTTCGCCGATTGGGACGCAGCGCGCAACGCATCGCATCGGAACGTAACCGCGCTACGTAACGTAACGCAACGTGTAACGTAACGGAAACGCAAAAGTGACGTAAAATTCGTGGCCGCATTTTGTGAGTTATTAAAATGCGATAAAAGCCAGTGAATCGGTAATAAAGCGCTTATCTTTGCTCGCAATTACGGGAGGCGCACTCGAAAGGGGGGCGCGCCCGAGTGACAAAGCAACCGCCAGCAGGCCTTTGATATATATAAAATAAATACATGTATATATAACTGTAGATATCTCTGTAATATCACAGCACTCGCTCTGCGTGGCGCCCAATTACCAGGCACTGAACATCAAGCCATGCCCCCATGCTCATTCCCCCGCCCCTGCCTCGAACCCCGACCCCCGACCCAGGCCAAAATGTGTAGTCAATTGTGGCCGGGCGCCCGCATCTGTTACAAATGACAAGGAAGCTCAGTCGCTGTTGTTATTGTTGTTGTTGTTGTTGTTGTTATTGCTGTTGCTTTTTTCTGGCTGTTGCTCTTCTTTCTCTGGGCTGATATTTACGATCCCTGAGTTCGAGTCGAGGCTGAGCTACGTCTCGGTTTTGGTTTAGGTTTAGGCTTCGGTCAGCCCACAAATGTGCGCTGTCATTTGTGTGTCGCTCCATTTTAGTTAATAGTTGGATACGTGTGTGGCATATTACACACATTAGTGTGCCCCAGACACACACACACGCACAGACACACAGACCCACACTTACCACACACATGCACACCTTGTTGACAACGTGCCGGCCTGTTTGTTTTTCTTCACCTTCTTGACTTGGCTTCCGCTTCGTGTATCTCTAAAAACATTCAAAGTATCTTACGGATGTGCCACTTGCCCAACGCGTGTGTGTGTGTGTGCGTGCTACTTTTGGGTGTTTATGACATTTAAATCAATATTGTCACACGTCGCCACTCGGTCCACCCCAACCCCATTCCACCTGCCACCCATCTACCAACTGCCTATGAGTCGCTGCAATTTGCACAGATTTGTTGCCGACTTTTCAAGTGTCGCGCTCTCATTGCAATCATAGAAGAGCTCCACTGTGCCCCGCCCACTCCCCTTGCGTTTGGCCTGAATTACGGCTTAATGAGCGGAATTTTCAGTGCAGTTTCGCCGCAAATATACGGCGCTTGGCTCGCACTTATTTAGTGCTCATACGCCCCGTGGTCTAGCAAAAACCTGGCAACAACTTTTCGCTCGCATTACAGACAACCAGCTAGGGGCGGATCTGAAGGCGGGCACGAGCTTCTGAGCATTTTGTACGCTAGCTGCCTTTTGTTTAAAGCGATGCGGGGATCTGAGATAAGGTCATTTGTTGACCTCCGTCTGCCACCCGACCGCCCGACCGCCCGTCCGTCCACCGCCTTCTGCATCGCTGCAACAGCAGCTGCATGAATTAAGTTTTTGTCGTCGCTTTTTGTTTAGCAAACTGAGAGCCCACATAAGTTCTAATGCCAGCAGCGGGAGCAGCCGGCAGGATAATACGCACTCACCTGGCCATTTGCAGCGTCTGCTTTTTACGCCCACTTGAGTGCATCAGCGGCCAGAGCGACCCTGCCTTGCAGAAAGTTGCGGCATTTTAATTTGTTAAGTGTGCGACGTTCATGTCCTGCGTGCCAGTGGACAGTCACTGGGCATCCAAATGGGCAGCCCCTGCTCTTAACCCCCTCCCCTTCATCCTGCCGGCCAGGTAGCCCCAAGTTTGCCCCAAAGCAGCCACAATTTTATTTGCATTCGTGCAATTGTTGTTGGGGCAGGCACCGTAGGCAATCAAAAGTGGGAAAACTATTTCAACAAATTGTTGCCATCTCTCTTACTCCTGCTTTGTTATTGTACTGCCTGCTTTCTTGCTCACGTTGGGCAACTTGGTGTCCTTTTGCGAGTTACAGTTCACAGTTCACAGTTTGCAGTCTACAGCTCTTGGCCAGCTTTAAATGTTGGCCATTAGCAGCAGTACATCACATCCACATTCAGGACACGCCAATGAATTTCTTAATTAAGCTTAATGTGCAATTTTCTGAAACTGACTGAAACTGAAGGAATGCCAGTATATATTGGGCGCAATCCCCCGTTCCCCGCTAAGTGGCCAAGTGGACACGTTGTTCATTCCATTTGAATTTTCGGTTAAGGCAAGTTAACTCAAATTAAAAAAAACACAAGCATCTGCTTGAAATTGCGTTAAACGCCACTCCACAAGATTCATATGCTTGCCCTTCGTGTGTGTGTGTGTGTGTGTGTGTGTGTGTGTATGTGTATGTGTATGTGTGTTTGCCCCAAGGAGCTGGCAAAAGGAATCCTTACATATAAATATATTTATGTACACAATATTCTCGTATCTGTGGCTCATAAATTTTAACCATTTTCCATTTTACAGCAGCAACCCAAAAAGCCTCGTAATGAAAAAAGTTTTAAGGTAGCCAGTTAATTACAAAATTTCCACAAGGACCAGGAATATGCATTTCGGTGTTGGGCCCCGAAAGCAGAAGTTCATTAGTATATCTAATATGTTGTATCAAAACAAGATTATCTCCATCTATTATTTTGATAGTCAATTTGCATTTTTAATATTTGTATTTTCAATTACAAGCAGTATTAGGGGCCAGTTTTTCAAATACATTTCATTGCCAATTCCATTTTTTATATTCGTATTTCCAATTTTTACCATTATTAAGAGCATTCCATACATACATTTGCCAGTTTTCCAAATAAATTTCATTACCAATTCACTTTTTAATATTTGATATTTCCAATTATTACAAATATTAAGAGTATTCCACACTTACAAATGCCAGAGTACTTTTTACTATTTGTTCTTCTAATTGTTACCAACATTA
Source organism: Drosophila montana (assembly GCF_035044405.1). NCBI lineage: Eukaryota > Metazoa > Arthropoda > Insecta > Diptera > Drosophilidae > Drosophila > Drosophila montana. The sequence goes on from NW_026998080.1 coordinate 1,940,041, forward strand.
AAGGTATTCTACTCAAAAAAGTGCTATCTTTTCGAATTAATTAATATATTAACTGAGTTTTCCCATTGAGCTGTGATATCTATGAATCGCTAGTTATAATAATGGTTTTCCACTTAATGTGATAACGATTTATGATTCATCTAAATTTTAATAAGTAAACTTTGAATCGAGTTTTAAAGAAGTAAACTTATTAGTAATCGATATATTATCGATATATTTTCTAGCCTTAAAATAATTCACAAAATTAACCAAAATGCAAAAAGAGCATAAGTAATGCAAAAGTTAAGATACCGACAAGTCATTTCTTAAAGTTATTTTTCTTAACTCTTCCGCAAACTTATCGATTAACAATTTAGATCACTTTGCCCTCGATAACACAATAATCTACTGTTTTTTTTGGGTGACTTCCAATGCACTCAAGCACCTTTTAAACACTTAAGAAGTCGCAATTACAATTCGCTCAACGCTGAACCCATGCCACATGGCATTAGGATCAGCTGGTCGAGGTTGTTGCCGTTGCTTTGGGTCCATTCGGTCCTAAACACATTTGAACTCTTAGCACTTCACTAATCTGTCCATTGTGGGGCATTCCGAGTGGGCCAAAATGGTCGCATCATAACTGTTTTTTCTTTTAGCTGCGACTGAGTGTGCGTGTGTGTGAGTGCCTGTGCGTGAGTGTGTGCCAAGTAAATTTACGACTAGTGGACAGACACTTTTGGTCACTCATGGTCACTTGGCAATGTTCATGGTCACTTGGCATTGGGCATTTCGTATCGGGCAATGGGCGTTAGCCGGGTTCATGAACTTCAGTGCACAGGTTAGCGCCGAGTTAGCACCAGTTAGCCAATAGCACCAGCCCCGCCCAGCGTATTACACACCAGAGAGAGAGCATCCTTCACGATTACTTAATATTAATGACGCTTGGTTCGGGCCAGCTTTCAGCTTGCAGAGGCCAGTTTCATCTACAGCTCCATCCACAGCTTCATGTCGCAAATCTGTCGTCGTCGTCGTCGATGGAAAAAAAGTTCGCCTTGGTCCGTGTTGTCTATGTAATGAATGCCTTTTGTGTGCGCCTTTTGACTTGGTTTACTTCTGGGAGCCGCAGCAGCCAACAGAGGGGAGGGTAGGGGACCCGGAGAAGGAGAGCAGGGGATTGCTGCTCCGAGCCTCAGGCAGCGTTTTATCTCCTTGCATTGTGTTGAATGGCCGCAGCAGAGCAGCTGAAAATATTTGCTTAAGCAGATTTAACTACATTAACTTAATTAAATAGGCGCTAAGCAGATCATAGGAGGAGACAGCAGGGCAGCAAATGGGAGAGAGCGAGTGTGAGAGAGAGAGGAGTTGGGTAAGCGTTTGATTTTGTAAGCAGACATGGCGTATGCGTGATATTGATTGATTTCGAATTACATACAATAAATGCCGTTGCCAGTTGTTGTTGCTGCTGGTATTTGTTGTTGTTATTGTTATTGTTATTGCCTCGAGCTGCACAAAAGAGTTCAATTGATGTTTGGAAGTGGGCGGCTCAATGAATGAATCCGTGCGGATTCGCCTGCTTGCCCCAAACTCAACGTCTATCACCGCCTCTCTCTCTCTCTCTCTCTCTCTCTCTTTCTTTATTTCCTCAACTCTCTTACTCTTGCTTTTGTTGCCCTGCAGCTGTTTGCCTGGTTTTGGTTTTGTTCTGTTCATTGTTCTTTGGATTGTTGCGTAAATGTTGTTTTAATCAAGCAGCAGGCTAAACATTTGAGCTGTTATTGTGGCTGTTGGCTTCTACTTAATGTATCCTGTACACTCACACTCATACACTCACATACACACACACACAGACACAATTTTCGCAATGGGTATATTAAGCAGACGTGTTTGTGCTACAAAGCGTTTTACATGCCAAACTTTTCAATGGACGCGTCATTAGTTTCATTTAGAAGCAATTGAAAATCGTTTACAGTTCTTAGGCAATCCAGTAAACAGTTGAGCTTCAGTTGCTGTTAAAAGGAAGTGAAGTCAAGATTGCATTGAGTTGCTGCTAAATATAACAATTATGGCTTAGAAGAACATTACATTTAACAAAACAAGTTCATTTTATGTAAAAACATTAGCATAGTTCGTATAACAGAGACCTCTTAACTTATATAATGTGAAAACTAACATAATGTTATAGAACACTGATATTCAAGAACGTTAACATAAACACTTGCATGTTATGCCTGCTTTAAACGAATATTAACTTGTTAACATAACAACTTTATGTAAAGTTACATTCTGTTAAATGCTAATACATGATTGAACTAAATGAAAATGTTAAACTTTTTAAGTTTTGAAGAAAGAAGCTTGCATGCGAGTCAATTAACGGAACAGAAGTAGAAGAAACATAATAGAGCTAAAGAATATGTCTGCTAGAGTTTTCATGAAATTTTCATAAATGAATTTCTTTACCCAGCTCGCCGATATTACTTTCCTCTAACCTCTATCGCTTTAGAGGGTATCTCATAGTTTAGCTAGTGAAATAAACAAACGCTTTGTTCATTTGATTGCTCACACATTGCCGAAAGATTTACTGTCCATTGGACAGATTGTGGCCAAGTGTGTAATTAGCAGTTGACCGCGTGCTAAATGCAACAATCAAATAGAGAGCAGTAATACCCTAGCTCGGCGGCTCAATGGGTGGAGCCTGGGAAGTGCCAGTCAAGGTCAAGTTAATAAATGTTCAATGCCTGCCGCAGACAACACTCAGGGCGCCCTGCTGATGGCTCTGCTGATGGCTCTGCTGTCCCTGATGGCCGAGACAGTTTGTATTTTATTATTATTTAGCCCAAGAGCACAAGTTGGCCAAAAATGGTTATGGTAATACGAATGGAAATTCAAATGAAAAATTGAAATAGAAATTGAAATGGAAAATTGCTGTGAAAATAGCGGAGATAACGCTTTGGTCAACTTTTATTATCTGCCTTTGCCTGCTGCTGTGCACTGCGGAAATACTTGACAGTCATAGTTTCTGGCCAAAACGAATTGCGGAACTGACTAATTCAATGCAAACTCATCAGAGTGCAATTCAAACTTGCTTTGCGATAAGAATTTTTGTTTGTCCAAGAATGCGGCGCTTGTGAATTGTGCCCGAAAGCAGTTTGAAACTGATTTATCTGAGCATATCTTAATTGTCTTATGCAGACACAGATATGATTCTTGCAAATGTGCAATGCACACATACACACACACACATGGTAAAGAGGAATGTATATATATATATATATATATCTATTTAAAAGCTGCACGTTTAAATTATTTAAATGGCATTTTTGCATAATTTATGTGGCCTTAAATCAGGCCATGTGCCCGATTTAAACTCTATGTGTGTATAGCAATTACCATTTGGTATCGACCCAGCGGCAATGGGACACGTACAAGAAAAATATATGAGCCCGAGCCTGGACATTTAAATAATTGTCATATGGAGAGAGCTGTCATATATTTGTGTCTCTCGGTCTGAGGTCCTCGTCTAATTTCGGTTCATGTCATGCTGATTTGGGGCTGGTTCTGCTTTCGGTTCTCGTTTCTGGTTTCTATTTCTATTACCAAATGCTGCCAAATGAACAAATGTACAAATGTGGGCGTTCGTCGCGTTAATAATAAACAAGAAATGCTTCACACAAGTATGCTCGACTAGCAGCTGCCCTGTAGTCTGAAAAAAGTACCTACATGTACATAAATATAAAGCAGGCTAAAACTAGACATTAGTTGCATTTGTACAGTTGGCATTAGATTAAACGTACACTTAACTAAACTAAAATTGAAAGTGAGAAAAATTTAGAATAAAGAGAAAGTGCCAAATATCTCTTACGCTGATTGTAACTAAATTTGAATATTACTTCTTGCCAGATTTATGTATGTATATATGAATGCTTGTATGTATGTATGATTGTATGCATGCATATATATGTATATGCATGCATGTATGAATGAATGAATGAATAATTTAATGTATGAATGTGTATATGTGTTTATGTATGTATGTATGTGTGTGTGCGTGTGTGTATGTATGTATGTGCGTATATATGTATGTACGTATGCATGTAAATTGTCTTATAAAATGCCAATAGCACACCAATTTGTCTTGCTGCGCGGCAAAGTTAAATAAGAAAACGTATTTATTAAATCTGCCCTCCTCCTCGATTCTCAAAAATGTAAATAAGACTTGCAGAATTCACCTATGAATAAGGCGCAGGCGGCTTGAACGCTGGAAGCTGAGGAGCCGGAGGAGCGCCAAGGGGGCGGAGGAGGAGGCGTATGTTTGTAGGTATGTAGGTAGATATGTAGTTATGTGGGTATGTAGGTGTGTAGGTATGTATGTATATATGTATGCATGTATGTATGTATGTATGTATGTAGGTAGGTATGTATGTATACATGTATGCATGTATGAATGTATGTATGTTTGTATGTATGAATGAATTTTGACCAAGAATAAAATTGCCTGGCCATGCCCGTAGCACGTTTAAAATAAATTCTCTCAATGATCTTTGAAAATGAGTTTTAAACCAATGGTACGGTAAACAAAAAACTTTCATGCAACCGTTTTCCGCCGTGTTTTAGCCTGACAATCATAATACCCACTTAGACCTCCTAATGATTACAGAGTATCGATAAATAGGCAGTCAGTTAGAGAGACAGATATACAGCAAGCCGCGCAGCGCAACGCCGCGCTGAAGGACATGCCAAGGCAATAACCTGTAGGGCAAGGGCCCGCAGTAAAAGCCATGAGAATCTGCCCTTACCAAGGCAAATGGCCCTCACTGCCTACCAAATTGCGCTTCATTTATTTATAATAATTACAACAGTGAAAAGTTTGAATAGTCATTTGGCTGTAACCGAAAAACGGCACGGCCTAGGGGTAGGAGGCGTGGCAGCCAGTAAAGTTAGCAACTGAAATATGCAGACTAATAGGGCGCACTTTCGCCGGAAATCGCAACTATTATTTGTGAGGAATCAGTGCCAAAGAAAAAAGCGGCCAACTTGTTTGCAACTTCTCATGTTTTGAATAATTGCCAGCCATTGTCCGAGCCGGGATCAGATCCGAGCTCGTCCGGCGGGGCCTGTTGTGGCCTTTTCTGGCCTGGGCTGGCCTTGTGGCCAACTTGGCTTTTGTGTGCGCGTAAATAATCAGTGTCCGACGAAAATAAAAACCAGACGTATCAATTTTTAATGCGCATACGCCCCACGCAACAGCACAAAAAACAAAAAATAATACAAAATAAAAAAAACAGCAGCAGGCGGACAGCTGCATCAATTTCACGTTGATTTTTTACGTATTTTGTATTACGGATTTCGTGCTCATATTCAATCCAATTGCTCGCACTGTTGACGACCATGTAAATTTTCAGTTTTAATTTGTTTATTATTTTTACGTCAATTATTTAACAACAACAATTACGCGCGTTGCTGGCGACTGCTGCCAAGCAGCGCAGCAATTCAATAAAGCATTAAATTAAATTTTCAAATTTATAATTAAAAATAGCTGTACAATTAAATTGTCAAACAAAAATAACAACAACTCGTAAACCCGTGCGTGTTCATCATTTTGGCGCTCTTAATTAACGCAAATCGTTTGCATAAAATTAAAAATAAAATATATATATATATATGTATTCAGATACATTTTGGGATATTTTGTGCATGTAATCCGTTTAGGGAATAAGGACTATATTTAATTTATTTGCAATATTTTAAAATGGGTTTATTTTGAGAGCACATTGCGCTTATGATATTATGTTATATATACATTATTACCATACTATTCAGTTTCGAAAGGGACTACTATCTTAATGTCTTAACCTTTAGAAAATGCGAGCAGAATATGTACAGGATGTACGATTTGCAGTCTTTTGCTTCACAGTTTGAAAATTTTGAGTAAAGCTTCAATATTTAAACTGTAAAAGCTTTAAGTTTGCCACTTTTCTCTCTTCATTTTTATTTTGTAGCTTAAATAGAAATCCTTTATATTTTATGCATTGAGTCATTGAGTAATAAAGAGATTATTATTACTCAATGTATTTTATGATAAGGCTTATATCTTGAAGCTTTTGATGTGTTTAAATTCTTAAAGCTTTTATTAAGAGGTATATATCCTGAAGCTTTTATTGTGCTTACTGTGCTTATTTATGCTACCATGCATAAAAGCTTATATTGAGCTTTAATCGCAATCTTCAGTTTACTTAAAGCTTTAAGCTTGCCGTTTTTCTCTCTCTCATTCCTTATTTTTGTAGCTTTAATATAAATACTGTATACTTTACGATAAAAGTAATAGGTATATATCCTGAATCTTATATTACATTTTAATCACTAAAGCTCAAAAGCTTTTCTCACGATTAAAACGCACTCTGCTTAGTGTGCTCAAGTTGAAGCTCAGAGTATAATTCTGAGTACCCCGAATAAAGTATCCATGAGCGTTGGCTCTCAACTGGCGCTCTTTCAATTACTCGCAGTAATTTAATAGTTGCTTTAATCAATAAGTCGATTTGAATAGCGTGTCATCATCATTTGTATTGAGCTGTGGCCCATCTGGGGCGTACTTTTTCCGCGAGGAGAGCATTTCATTTGCTGCTTTAATTGCCGTTTCGAAATCAATTGTGCGACCTTGAGGCGGGGGCATTTTAATTCGCTTGCCGGGCACCAAATAAGCAAACGCGCTGACCTGGCACCGCTCACGTGAAACCAACAACAGCCTACCCCCCCGCGGCTCTGTGAGCCCCGCGCTGCCCCAAATCGCTGCGCTTTAATTACTCTTGCGTAAAATTGCTTCAACTCGCAACTTTGTGGAGTGTTAAGCGTTTGGCACGAAATCGTCAAACGGCTGACCCTAAAGCAAAAACTGAAAAAAAGGCAAATAAAAACGGGGCGAAAAGAAAGAAACGTCAATGGAAAACGCCGACACTGGCCTGAATGACGCTCACTGAAATTACGACGCGTCCTGGCTCCCAAACACAAATGCGAACCCAAACCCAAACCGACCCTCAAACCGAAACCGAAACCGAAACCATCGAACAAACCGCAACCGCAGACGCAGTTTGCGCCCACTTTATTTCCTACCTTTTGCCAATGCTCCGGACATCAACAAAGCGTCGAGCATTTGAGGCTGGCCCCAAAGGCGAGACGTTTCGCGTGAGCGACAACTTAAGCGCCAACAACAAGGCGCACCACCCAACCAACCAACCACCCAACCGCTCTGTACACATAACCCATACAATACATGAGTGTGCAAAAGTTTTGCACAGCAAAAGCCACTCAGAGCTGAAACCACTCGGAACAAGCCGTTTCTGCACAGGATAAGAAGTGGCAGAGGGGGGATGCAAGCTGGAGTGGGGTGCTGGCAAACGCATTCCACGAGTATTGAAGTGTGTGTGCGTGTGCTCGAGTGTGTGTGTGCGTGTGCGACCCACAAAACAACTGAACCGTAGCGCAGCGTGTCGCATTGCTGTGGCACCGCCAGCGACCGGCAGCTAGCCACCAGGTGGCAGCCACCACATGGATGACACTTGCTCAGGCTCGCCCCACAAATTGCTCAAGTTGCGGCTATGGTCGATGTCAGATCTTCGATTCCATGCAAATTGATTAAACTTCGAAGAGCCCTCCGGGGCTGCATCCGACCCCAGCTTGCCCCGGGGATACAGCCACACCTGCAACTGCAACGGCAACTGCAACAGCAGGTCGCGCGCTTCCTGCCCAGCCGTAGTTAGCTAATCGCCTCAGTTGATGTCTGCTGTCTGCTGTCTGCTCTCTCTCTCTCTATCCCCCCCTCTCTCTCTTTCTCTCTCACTCTCATGAAACACACTTCCGCAGTGCATATCCCGTTTGTAATCGATTTCAAAATGTGCAGCAAGGACGTGACAGCAGGACACAGCGTCAGCAACTTTGAGAAACTTAACAGCGCGACATTTCGAGTAGAATAAATAAAAGACAACAGCTGCACAACGAAATTTGCATACTCTTTCGTAGTATATAGATTCCATATGGTAGATATTTTAAGAGAATACTGCTTGTACATTATCCCATTCACGACTCTTCCTGTGACCTAGTGTCTATTATATCGGAATTGAAATATGAAGTATGCAATTTATCTTCAAATTTTTGACATTCAATTAACTTAGACTTAACGTTTACTCATCATCTACAATTAACTATGTTCTCTGAGGTTAATTAAACCTCATTGTGAATAGATACAAAAATGCAGATCCACATTTATTGAGTATAGTATGTGGTAGATCATTCAAGTTTCTTTGAACTTTTAAATAAAGCTCGCGCGGGTGAACCAATCTTGAAATAAACTCTTCACCTTGATTTAATCATAATAATAAATCTTGACTGATTAATTGTTTATTTATAAGTATATTGAACATAGAAGACAGATACTATAAACTATCAAAAATATTAAATTTGGGATCGATTATTCCTTGTTCAGTTGCCTGAATAATTTGGTCACTTAAAAGCCCAGTTAGTTGGGACTTAAATACTTGACTTTAACTTGAGCTATTGAGCTTTCTTTTGTTTTGTTCGGGCCATGTTTTGCCACGCCCTTTGGATCTTGAGTGGTTTCTGATTAAAATAAAATGCATTTTTCCAATTTGTTAAATTTTGAGCCCTGTTGCAAAACCTACTTTGTGTTTGGTAACCATTAGTTACCCTTCTTTTGCTCTTTTTTTTTTATAAGCATAAAATTCAAATATCCAACGTGAGAGTATGGGAATGAAAGGCAAAAACCAGAAACGATAGAAACGACAAAAAACGCGCGCAGGAAAAGTACAAAAAATTAGCAATAAACGTGCGCGCACGCGATGTCTGCCCTGAGGTTGGGCGGTAAGCCCCCCCAACCCCCTTTCCCCAACCACCTTACTCCCGCAGGCAACAGCAACAACTGGCCAACTCTCCCGCCGCCCACACTCTGCTGCTGTTGGCCACTGTCTCGCTCCAGAAACTAGGCAGCCCTCAGGGGGTGCTGCTAAAAGGGCTAAAATCAATAAAATGCTTGTTGCTCAACAGCAGCAGCAGCAACAGCAACAACAGCAACAAGAACTTGCAACAACAACAACAACTACTTGCAGCAACAACCACACAATGGCAATGACGACAGCAAACACCAAAGGCACTGTGGACGCCTTTCAATGTACAATTATATTGGCTGTGCCACACCCCAGACCAACTGCTACCCCTACCTACCCTTTCCCTATTGCTGCCCTAACCCATTCCGCACTGCCCCTTGGCACACTGTGCAACATAAATAGTTGCGTTTTTTTAAACTTTATGTGGTGCTGTGCCAGCGAAAATGTTTGAAATTCCTTGGCTAAAGTTTTGCAGCCGCCCCGCAGCCGCACTCGTGCCCCCTGTTATTGGCATAAATGGCTGGCGGAATGCTTGAGGCACATTCCTTGTTGCATGATCGAGATGCCAGCGAGTTATTATGACAAACTTTGTTAATTGGAAAATATGCGCAACCGAAATGTTTTCTTTTCTTCTCGATTAAGGCTAAAGTTTGACTTCACTGTCGAGGGGGCGTGGCTGTGTGTCTCTATGGGATTATTAGTTGACAGTTGGAATTTTGGAAACTTAATTCCAATCAAAATTGACTGCTGCTAGGGGCATCAATCAATCAATCAAAAGCTGACAAATCACAAACTTATAGCTTGTGCATGTTTTGACCTGATTGTGTAGCTCCTGCTCCTGCTCCTGGCCCTGCTGCTTCCTCGCCCTCTGCTCAGGCCCTGCTTCTTCTTCTTCTTTGACTTTTGTACATATGTGACCTTATATTAGCCATAAAAGCGCCATAAATTGAGACTACAATCTATGTGTGTGGCGCACTTCTTCGCAACTGCAAAATGCCTTGTGAAATGCAATTTCTGCTTTCAATTTCTGCCATTGATCAGCTGCCTCCTGCCCTGCCCTGCCCCTCGGCCCTCGCTCCATTTAAACTGACTTGCCTTTGGCCCTTCGAGTGTGGCCCATCAATATGGCTGTGCACCAGTGTGACCGAAGCCAATTGTGCAGCCAACAGCTGCTGACATGTCGCACGGCAGCAGACGCTAAAGTTCCTATTCCGTCCCAACCCCATCCAATCCCATCCCATCCTATCCCACCCACTACACTTCCCGTTAGTCGCCTGTCGCATTCATTTTCCATTTGCCAACAACACATGACGACATTTTGTTGTTTGCACAATGTTTAGTTGCCTGTCTGTGTGTGTCTGTGTGTGGGCGTGGCCACTGCCCTCTCTCCCGCCTTTTATGGCGAGGCGCTACGTTTTTAGCGGTTCGTCGCGTTGGCTATTTGACTTGCATTAACCCCCGTTTGACCCACTCTTATTTTGCAAGTACGGGCGATTATGCACACGCAACGGTGTCGTTAACTTAACCGTTGTTGTTGTTGTTGTTAGAGATATGCCCGTTTGCGGGGAAGTTGCGTTTGACCCAAGCCTAATAAAACAGCAGCTTAATTGGAGTCACAAATAAAGCAAGAACGTGAGTTGGGAGGGGAGTGAGGGGAGTGGTAATAGGCACGCTTTGAGTGTAATTAAACTTATGCTGCAATGTTTTTGGACTGATTTATGATTTAAGGGGTATCTTAAGGTCAGGCACGTTGCCTTGTACATTCGCAATTGATACGTCATGTTAAAGAGAAAACAAAGAGAGGGAGAGAGAAAGAGAGGGAGCTTGGTTTAATCTGCTCTGAATTGAATATACCGCTTGTAGGGTAACTGCTAGTCGGTTAATAAGTGAAGGCATCAAGATTGTTGGTTAAGCTCTAGAGTAGTCTAAAAGAGGCAGCCTCCTTTTTGTACCGCTTACAGAGCATCTTGCAGTCGTGTATGCTGCTTATTTTAAAGGACCTGTGCAAAACTTACAAGTTGTTGTAAGGTGTCAACAGTTGCTGCTTGAAATGTCTTCAAATGCATACAAAATGCTTGTGGGCTGCCTTTTGCAGCTTACAGGGTAACTGTTAGTCGTGTCTGCCGGCGCCGGAGTAGTCTTAATTGTTATGGCTGTCGTGCTGAGAGACATTGACTGCCGCCCCGTGGAGCGCCTGTTGTTGTCACGGCTGTTGACGCTGCCCGTTGCCAATGACAACCAACACTCGCATGACAAACACTACACACACACACACACCACTACACACACTCACACACTACACACACACACGCTATGGGTACAAAGTATGCTTTCAATCAGGCACTGAATTGAAAATCCATTAACGAGTACACAGCGAAGGCAGCTGGTCGCAGACTGCGGGCGCTTCCCTACAAGGGTAAGGGGGGCTGCGGGGTGTCTGCTTTCAAGTCATGGCTTCGTTCGTTATATTTTCTGCAACAATAAAACAAATTTGCTGCTGCAGCAGCAGCTTGCAACACTGCAGCAACAACAACAACAGCAGCAGCAAGTCGCATGCAAAACAAATAGTCGCAGGACGAAGGACATAAGCTGCATGCCACACACGTAAATATTACAAGTGCGAGTGCATTTTAAAGTGAATCAAGAAGTAGAAATAAAAAGCGCAAAATCAAATATTACAAAAATAGAAGGTGCCCCAGTCCCAAATATTCGTACTGCGATAGTTTTTCGAAGCCAAATTCGGAACGTTAACGAAATCAACGTCAATATCTGTGCAAAAATAATAAAAAAGAGAAAAGTAAAAAAAAACCGGAAGCACGAATATCGAAAGAGTTGAGCCCCCCATTCACGATGCTAACCTGCGTGTGTCGGCCCGTGTCGGGCAATCTGCCCAAAATGCCCCCCGCCTCCATGATGCCCGCCTCCAGAGCCTCGCTCAGCAGCAGCGCCACAGGCAGTGGCAGTGGCAGTGGCAGTTCCTCCGGCTTCCACAGTCCCACACAAGTTGTGACATCCGAACCGAAGCTGAACGTAAGTAAAGTGCAGCCTAACAAATGCGCTGAGAGAAATTAATGCAGCTGCAAATAATTGAGTTTGTCTTTGGTTATATGTTTATCTTAATTGTCTATAATATTTAATTTTTATTAAATTTTATATACAAAATTTCCATGCACATAAATATTTATTTAGCTATTCATCTTAAAAGTGCATAAAAATAGATTTGAATCTTATGATTTTGTTAATTGATTTAAGTAAAAATTTTAATTTTAAATAAGAAATAGAAATTATAAATAAGTCAACACAAAAGTTTTGGAACTAGTTCAAAATAAATCCGAGCTATATAGCAGCTATCACGTATAGAAATTGTCCCAAGGTATACTAGGGATACATAGTTAAGAAAAGCTAAGCACCGGTTAATATGCTAAAATGAAATATTCACTGGAATTGGAACCAGTTCAAAAGTACTTCAGAGTCATTTCACTTAAACCAGGCATAAACTAATTTAAAGCTTATGGGAAAAGACATCAAGAAACACCCAACGTTAGTTTTTAGATCGTGAACTGGTTCAAAGGCAACTATAAAATGAGCTAAGAATCGCAATTTGAATCACATTCTTAGCACCCTTTTTGGCCCAGTGTACGATAAGCTAGCTGCAAATCATCGGCTGAAAGCGTCGAGGGGCAGGGAATCAACTTTAATCTATTTATGCGAACGTCTCTTGTTATTCTCAGTTTTTGTTGTGTTTTTTTCTCTTTTGGTTTTTCCGCTAGAGCCTAAATAAAAAGGTAGCAAATTAGCTTTCATTTTTCACACACATAAACATAACTTGATTTATGGTATCGGACGGGGCCAACGGGCCGTGACCGTGACCAAGACTGCGACCAGGACTGGATGTTGACAACTTGACACGGCTCGACTTGGCGCTGACTTCAGTTGAGTTGAAAGTAACGATTGCAGATAACGTTTATAAATTGTGGAAATTTCATTTTCACTTTGACGCCATTGACGCTCTCGGTAGAGGGCCGGGGCATTGGCGACAACGCCAATGACACCTCTGGAGCAGCTTATCCGCAGCTGAATCTCTAACGATCTGTACACACGGACGCACACACAAACACACAGTGTAAAGAGACCCACTTATGTCTATGAGCAGATACATATACATATAGCACTATAATCCACTAATCCCACCCACTTACACATCGTTCATCCATGCAGGTGCCCAGCAGGCTGACGTCAGCCGAACTGAGGGCGATGGCACTGCGACAGCAGCAGCAAATCGACAGCCAGCACCAGCTGCTGGCCACAAAGGAGCAACGGTTGCGCTTCCTCAAATCGCAGGAGGTGCGCAGCGCGGTGGCCAGCGCTGAGGGCGAGCGACTGCGTCGGCTGCGGGAGCGCGTCGAGGCGCAGGAGTCCAAGCTGCGTCGCTTGCGCGCCCTGCGGGGTCAAGTGGATCTGCAGAAGACCTACAATGTAACACTGAGTGAGTATATGGCTGAGGGGTGCGCGGGGGGGGCTTACAAGTGCAGGGCAGCGACAAAGTGAAGATGGGTCCAATTGAGTTAAGCACCGCATGCACACGCGCGCTTAGTGGGCGTGGCGCCCGAGCCCGAGTAGGGACTGCGGGATTAACATGTGTTAAAATCGTGTTGAGTGCTGCTACCTCAGCAGGCGTGCGAGTGTGTGAGTGTGTGTGTGTGTGTGAGGGGGTGTGTGTGTGACTTTAATTTATGTATGTGTGGCACTTTGTTGTCCTTTATGATTGCCTGTGGGCGGCTCTTGAGCTGGCCTGCCAAAGATGTTATCCTTGTTGATGGCCTTCTTATACCCTATACCCATTCAAAACGCATTAGAAGGGTATATATGAATTGTGTAACCGAATGGAAAAGGCAGCAGACATGGTTGTGGAAAAAGCCAAATATAAACCAATCGATATGATCAGATTTGTGGCAACTCTTCCCGCATTTCGATAAATATCGGACTTTTACTCAGCTTTGCTTTTAGCGTATCTTATAGATTACGAATGTAGAAATCTGTTTGTGCACGCAGATCAAATTAAGTCCAGGTTTACATAAGAGATACCTGGCTTACCCAAATAATACGTTTTAATTAATGTGGATCTTAGAGATCTTAACGGCAGGGAGGAGATAATTCCCCATAAAAGTATTACGACGTATATTGTATTTCAATAACTCTCAGAGATCCTAACAGCTGGTTAGAGGGTATCTTCTAGTCAAGCACTCCAGCCTGAAACACTTTAAGGTGTTGTTGGCATTGACTGTGCCGACATTGGCGATTTATGCCAGGACACACACATACACAGACACACCCGCTGACTAGGATGTTATGTTAATGAGGTTTCAGCAGCGCGTTGTTGGGCGATAATTAGCTCAGACAGCATCCGGCCGATGCGCAGGCATCCATTTAGGAGAGCCCATCGGCATGTGTGACCAGGCGCTGCGAATGTTTTAAGGTGTGAATTAACAGAAATATGCAAACGATTAAAATGTATTTATGTATATAAAAGGGACAATTTGACAAGTTGGGTGACTGAAAGGGAAGGGAATGTGAAGCGGATTGAGTAGCTTAAGCAGCTTTCGTGAGCGCGAACCCTCGAGAACCTGTGTCCAGCCGTCTTCAATTAGCCTCAAAGTGCGCCAACATCATTAAGTACGGCGGGTTGGCAGGGTCACAGGCGAGGCAGGGGGGTCAAATCCTTGAGTCGTGGCCAACTAATCCGTTTAACGTTTGTGCTTAGGCAATGACTTGGACTCGATTCGAGCGCTCTTCAGCGAAAAGGAGAAGGAGCTCAGCTTGGCAGTGGCAAAGGTGGAGGCCCTGACACGCCAATTGGAGGAGCTGCGACGCGACCGACGATGTCCTGTCAATTTGCTGGCCGCAACGGGCCAGGGCGCGGCACAGGCGCTGCCGCCCCAAGCCTCGCGGGAGCTCGAGAAGCTGCGACGTGAATTAATGGTAAGTCGGGCATTTGGGAGGTGCGCACCGGACGCTAATTAAGCCTTGCTGCTCTTTAACTTGTCATTCTAGTATCGCAATCAGCTGTCCTTGCAGCAGGATGCACGGCTGCACATGCAACGCGAGGCGCTGCAGCAGCGGCAGGCGGAGCTGCGCTCGGTGGATCAGCGTATCTACGAATTACAGACGCGCCTGCAGCGCAAAAAGCAGGCCAATACGCACCACCAGCAACAACAGCAGCAGCAGCAACAACAGCAACAGCAACAACAGCAGCAGCAGCAGCAACAACAACAGCAAAAACAGAAAATACAACAGCAACAACAACATCATCAACAACAACAGCAGCAGCAGCAACAGCAATCAGCTGCACAGCAGCAACAGTTGCACGTGCAATCCGCACAGTTGCTGGCAGCAACAGCTGCTGCCGCCGCCGCCGCCCAACAGCAGCAACAACAACAACAGCAACAGCAACAACAGCAACGCCAGCCCGCGGCGCCCGCCTCCAAGCATGGAGGTGTGGCCGCCTTGAAGCAGCAACTGCTGCAGAAACAGGTAAATCAGCTGGCAGCAGCGGCCGCAGCAGCAGCCGCGGGTCGCGCCGCCGAGCGTGCCATTGCGCGCGGCAGCGTCAATGTGGCCGCCGTGGAGCCCTTCATACACACGCCCCAGAAGTCGACAATAACGTCGACTGCCAGCTACCTGAGCGCGGGCAACATGCTGAAGCATGCGGCGGCAACGGCCAACACAAATCAGCAGAATCAGTTGATCCAGGATCTGAGCCACAGCCATGTGAAGCTGACCCCGGGCCAAAGCTTCTACCCGAGCAGCAACGTCGCGGCGCCGGCGCCCGCAAACGCCAGCAGCAGCAGCGAGAGCGACGAGTCGAAGCTAGCCAAGAAGCTGCTCACAGCGGCGGCGGCAGCTGGGCCTGTGGGCAAGTCCAAGACGGAGACAGATCTGCGCAAGCAGGCGCAAACAGAAGCCATGGACAGCACTACGCACATCTATGCAGAGGTAGGGCCCAAGAAGCGGGATAGAGAGGCGGCGGCTGCAGCAGCAGCAGCGGCAGCAGCAGCGGCGGCCGCAGCGGCAGAGGCCACAGCAGCAGCAGGCACAACAGCAACAACCACGTCGCCCGCTGCCTCCATCAATGCCAGCAAAATACCCAAGAGCATCTCGAGCAGCAGCTCGGCCTCGGCGCTGATCAACAAGCTCAACCAGCAGGCGAGCGCCGTCAAGGAGTCGCCGGAGCCGGCCAAAAAGAACGAGATATCGGTGACCAGCGAGACGTTGTCGGAGCGCAATACGCAGCAGCAGCTCACCGTGCACAGCATGCCGCTGGGCGCAGTCAGCAAATCCGTGGCCATTGCCGTATCCAATGCCAACGCCTCCTGCAGCAGCGGCAGCAGCAGCACGAACACCACCAAACCTCTGCAGGTGCAGGTGGGCAATTTGGTGGTGCCGCCGCGCAAGCCCATCAGCAGCGTTGCGCCCACCTCGATGAGCAGCAGCAGCGGCGGCGGCAGCGGGAGCGGAGGAGGCAGCGCCATACCCAAAATGATAAACTACAGTCCCAAGGTGAATCGCGTGGCGCCCAATGTGGTCACGCCCACGGCTGATCCGCGACCCGCACTGCCGCCCAAGCCTAGCAAAATGTCTCCGACAGAGCAGCCCAGCGAGAACAGTGGCTCAGCTGCAGCTGCAGCAACTGGCGCCACGCCCAGCACAGCTGGCAAGGCGCAGCCAGCAGCTCCGACACAGGCCAGCTTTGGGCTGCAGTCGCTCAACATCAACGACAACTTGCCCATCAAGGCCAAGCCGCTGACCATACGCAAGCAGCCCATCTTCGAGCAGCCACCGCGACTCAAGAGCACGCCCGTTGTAGGAGGCGCCTCCAAGCCCGGACCGCAGCAGCTGCCGCGCAAGCCGGAGGCGCAGGCACAGACGCAAACCAAGGAAGCCCAACGTCCTATGCAGCAGGAGGCAAATAGAAGCTCAGCCGATTCGCCACAGCACTCGCCCAACAGCAACTCGCAGAGCAGCTCCAGCGTGGATGAGCCGGATCGGATGGGCAGCCAGGCGGAGACCAGCAGTGGCAGCAGCCTCAAGGAGCGCGCCGCCAGCAAACCCAAGCTGGGGCGACGCGTCAGCTTTGATCCGCTTGCGCTGCTGCTGGACGCCAGCCTGGAGGGCGAACTGGAGCTGGTCAAGAAGACGGCCATGCAGGTGGCCAATCCCAGCGCGGCCAACGATGAGGGCATCACAGCGCTCCACAATGCCATCTGCGCGGGACACTTTGACATAGTCAAGTGAGTCCCAGAAATACTGCTCCGTGTCTCAAGTATATATTTCTTTGATCCCTGCAGATTCCTCGTGCAGTTTGGCTGCGATGTGAATGCCCAGGACTCGGATGGCTGGACGCCGCTTCACTGCGCCGCCAGCTGCAACAACTTAAACATGGTCAAGTTTCTCGTCGAGAGCGGCGCCTGTCTTTTTGCGTCCACGCTGTCCGATCACGAGACGCCCGCGGAGAAGTGCGAGGAGGACGAGGAGGGATTTGACGGCTGCTCCGAGTATCTGTACAGTAAGTAAAGTCTGCTAATTTGGGAATGGAATTTCTTTTTTTTTGCTCAAATTACTTTAATTAAGTAATTTTTCAATGTCGAGCATTTTAAGTTAATTTTAAGCTAGCTTATTCTTGCTTTAAGTATTTTTTGTATTCAATCTTAGCGCAGTATATTATACCGATTCCATATTATATCATATATGTACGATCAGTTGATCAATTATAATACCCGAGTCAATATACATATGTGCCAATCTGACTGATCGGTCCAGTATATTTTTTATTTTCGTTTTTTCAAGATATCGTAACCAACTTTTTGAGCTATATATATAAAAAGCCTTCGATTGACTGTACATTAATCCTTAATTTAAGAAGATTTCTTAGGGGTTAGGAATGTATAAGAATTCCCTCCCGTAGAGCTTGATCTATCAATTCGTATATAAGTATTTCTCTCACTCTCTCTCTTCCTCTGCCTTCCACTTTCCCTGCAGGCATTCAGGAGAAACTGGGCATCCTGCACAACGGCGACGTCTATGCCGTTTTCAGCTATGAGGCGCAGAACAGCGACGAGCTGAGCTTCCACGTGAACGAGCCGCTGATCGTGCTCCGGAAGGGCGACGATACCGAGAACGAGTGGTGGTGGGCGCGCAACGCAGCCGGCGAGGAGGGCTACGTGCCACGCAATCTGCTTGGAGTAAGCAATTCTTAATTCTCTCCCCCTGTGACTGCATCTAATAAGGACATCTCTCTGCCTCTCGCTCTCTCCCGCAGCTATATCCACGCGTGCCGCCGCAGTCGCCGCATTTCAGCGATTAGCAGTTAATACGCTTCACCATACTCAAGCGCAAGGCTGGCCGACTTGTGCAGAAGCGCTATATATCCAAGTACATCTGAGCAGCAGATTCCGAGCACGTCCCCTACGCCTAATCCCGCGGTGCCAAACTGGATGGATGGATGAATGGATGGGAAGGGGGAAGGGGATGGCGCGTCTTAGTTATGAGCTGGCATTATTTATGACAGCCTCGTGTTATTTCTTTCCTGTTTACTTTTTTGTTTGTTTGAAAAAGCCACAAGAAGGAAACCAGACGCAATCGTGTGTGTGACACACATACACACACAAACACACACAAGTCATGTGTGTGTGTTGCAAGTGTGCAAACGTGTGTCCATCATCGGAATGTGCAGCATTTGGCACAGCGCCTGCGGCAACAGCTATTTATTATAAAAGAGGAGCAGCCAGGACAGGCCACAATTAGGCAACAGCCTGGTCCTGGTCCTGGTCGTGGTCGTGGTCCTGGTCGTGGTCCTGCTTTTGGTCGTCCTGCACACGTACAATAAATTGGATTTCAGTTAAGCCTGCCCCCTGCTTAGATTAAGGCCTAGACTAATAACTTAAGTAAAACATGTGCACCACACAATCCCCCTGCCACATATAAGCCCCCAGCCGCCCAACAACTCGCCACAAATTGCTTTCAACTTTTTGTGCATAAAACTAAAATTTGAAATTCAAATTTAAGATGCAAATTGAAAATGAAAATTGAAAATTTCAATAGACTTTGTGCACTTTGTGGCTGGAAAACGAGTTTGTTAATTGCCAGTAACGAGTTTTATTGCTAAATATTCGAAATCTAAGCAAGACGAAAAACATTAAATTATTAATTTACACACATTTTAGACATTACAAAAATAACAACAAGAAATCGTGATTTTTGTGTTGTATAAAGCGAAAGTGCAAAAAGCTAAACGAAACATAATTTAAATATCGTTAATATCGTCTATTGTACAGTACTTACTACCTATGACTAAAACAAAAGCAGCTTCGTTATCAAATTACAATTCCTAATAAATACATTCATAATTAGTTTATATATAATTATATATATTAATATACATATGTATCTATATGTAATTGCCTGATGCCTACCACCTATTCCTAGCATTCACAAAAATACAAAAAATACAAAAACAAACACACAACAAATTACATTTTAAATGCAATAATAATAAATAGAGTGTCCTTAGTGGAATATGCCTAACTTTTTATCTTTCTGGCATGTTTGGAATTTCAGAAATGTTGGCAAACCTTAGAAAATCGCTATCCTTACATGCCTATTGAAGAATGTGGTTATTCATCTAATTTAAAGCCAGTAAAAGTTTTTAACAAATATCAATTTTCAAACAATTGGATTAAATACGGCCTGTTTTTATTTAAACGTTCATAAAACTTTGCCAAAAATTAGTGGGTTCGAAATCAAAATGTTGTTTTCAATCCATTCTATACAACTTCATGATTTCAGAATGCCTAATTTCACTAAGTTCGGACATTACTCTCCCGAACAAGCACTACAACATTTTAAAACCTATGATTGATAGGCATATATCCGGTGAACTTAAATTAACCAAATACTTGTAAAATGTGTAAGAATACAATCGAGGAATACGTACGCTCATGCTTTCAGCCGTCTCCCGCAATGGTCCTTTCCCCTTGATGGTTCCTATTTGACAACAAAATTCCTGCTTATACAACAGATGTTTCCCAGGTAAATTTTAAGTTCCAAATCTCTGCGAAATTCCCACAGAAATAGGAGGAAACCAGCACCCCATTAAAATGAGCTACGTCAGCTGTTAACAGCCGTCTGTAAAGTCGATCTAACGTTCATGTTAGCCAACAGCAGCCTAACAGTTTGCCCTTTGCGCATATGCAATGAAATTTATCATCAGCTGTTTTTTTCCACCTGTTGACCATTTCTGTTCGCCTGGTACTTCTGCAAAATTTTTGTTCAGAGCTCGACAGCCAGACGCCGATTTCTAGCTATTTCTGTACGCCTGTTATTTCAGCTGAATTTTGATTTTTTAAAGGCAAATCGATGTTTCGAATACGTACGAGTCTAATGGTATATTATTTTTTAAATCGGAACGTATTTAACCGAGATATTTAAAATATAGTATTTTCAGGAAACCTAAAATTATATATCTCTGGTTAATCGGATCTTCGAATATTGCACATATTTATATGACCCAAACATGTTTGCATGCAGATCGAAAGAGTTGCACCGAGTTTAAGTAATCTGCCCGAATAAGAGCTATTTTTTATTAACATTCCGCAATCTCCTCCGCGTTCGGACTCCTCCAATTCGACGCCTCTTTAGAAGGAAGGCGCCTAGCCAGTCGATTTGGATGGTCTGTTTGTGCAGTCTGCAGTCTGTTTGTGTATGACGTCCCCGACTTTGGGCACTCCAGGTCTTTTTCCAAGTCGGAAGTAAAAAAAAAAATTCTTTTATTTTTTTTTATTTTTTTCTATTTTCCAAATCATCATCATTTTATAATAAATAAATCGTTGAATCTGGTCCTAAAAACACCGAAACACCAGTTATACTGCGTACTTTCGGGCAGCAAGCAAATGTTTTACCTGTTTTTGGTATGCCAGTCGATTACAGAGATCAGTACGAGTTCAAAAAGGTATAACTTTCCAAAATCGGACTATTTTTAGCCGAATTATCGCAAAAAAAACGAAAAATCTTCAAAATTGTAACGCCATTTTTTCGCGTTTTTCAAATGGCAGTATCTCGGCCAAATAAGCCCCGCACAGCCATTTTCAGCCAACATCAAAATTGGGCCATTTCTTAGAATTCAGATTTGGTGTCAATCGATAGTCGGGATTCGTACGAGAAAAAAGAAAATTCGAAATCGGACACGAGATATTTCAATTTTAATTTTAATTTCAAAAGCAAGTCAAAACGTATTCTGCAGACAGCACGAAAGTATGCAGTACCACTAAAATTCTGCTAAAAACCGATACAAACGGCTATAATGGCTATTTCTTGGCCAAAAAAAGCCCGATATCAGGCAGATTGTGCACAAATGTTTTTTTGGAAATGGCGATATCTCGACTAAATAAAGCCCGATTTTGGAGCGATATATACATAGTATATATATAATACCTACTATAATAATACAAGTTGTAATACTGTTGTTAAACTGTAAAAAATAAATTAAGACTATGTTTTTACTATTTTTTAAGTGCGGAATATACAATAAGCAAGTTCGAAATTTGACTGAAACTTGACAAAAACAGAAAGGCCGGAGAAAAAAGATCGTTTTTGAAATCAAAAGATTATCATTGTAATTTGTAGAATGTCACAAGCCCAAAACGATATATCTACACCCGATATTTAATTTAATTTAAAGTGTCGTGTTTTCTTTTGATATACAAACGTCGGCTATCTATGCAAACAGGAATTTAAAAAAATATAGCTTTTTGTGGGCTATATCTTCTATATCTTATCAACAAAATCCAACACAGTATAGAAATAATTATGCTTGTACATTTAAAAGTTATATATTCATGATACTGTTCGTGCCTTTCTCTAAAAAGAAAACACTTGCACATTTCTAGATACGAGTCCCGTGTTCGTGGATTATTATTCGACGTATATTAATCGACGTTTATTTATTTTTATTGACCGGGAGTAACAGTTCTATACTTAATCACAGGCTATCAAGCTCTGTATTCACTCGTGCCTAACCCAAGTTCGAATACATAAATAATATGCCAGGCTTAGGCAAAAACAAAATATATATGTATGCGTGCTTCGAAAGCTCATTTGATTATTAAGTAACTCGATTTAGATCAAGTCATTATGACTAGGCAAACAAATTGAACAGAGATGTGCACAGCTATAGAATAGCCTTTTTCCCCGTTTTCGAATGGTTTCTTCTTTGAAATTTGTAGAATATAGAGATGGCATAAAAATATCTTTATATTTTTTCTATTCAAAAAGAAGTGTAAGAAATATTTTAAAATATTATTAATAATTTAATACCTTTTAACTTTTTGCAAATATTTAAAATATAGCCAATGTGTAAGAGAAGAGAGCTTGTGTTTGATTAATGCGCATTTAGATTCGCTCGCGTCGAGTTGAAATTCATTTGCTAGATTCGATGCATTTTATTGAAAGTTGAACTGATTTGCAGTGGCAGAGAAAAATGAATCGATTGAAATGGATCGATTGGCTATTACAATATAAGCTGAGTATGCCCGACTACTCAGCCAGAAAGAGGCGACGGCTGTCAACTTGCAATGATAGACAATATGATTGATTGATCATTTTAATGAATAACCACAATACAATAATAAATAATTATATATCCAGATTTCAACACATGTACTTAATACAAAATTAGATATTCCCCTTGGACCTTATCAGCGGCCGTAGGGTATATCAAGTAAATGAACTAGTGAGAATGCTCTAGTCGGCAGTGCCCAACTAGAAGATACTCTCTTGGCCCGATCATTTACTCCCTCTTCATAGCAGACATTCCTGTGCCTGGAGAAGGTACTACTGCCACCCTTAGTGGTAAATCATTGCTTGCCTTATACGCAGATGACATCTGATTTTTTTACTCGGCGCCTTGCGAGTACGAGGTAGCCGACGGGTTGCAAGAGTACCTTCACTTGCTTGACAGCTGGGCTCACAGATATAGCATTCAATTGAATCCGGCTAAGTGCAGAAATGTCTGCTTCACTTTACGCAGGGGTGAGGTGCCACAAGTGTGGCTTAACGACTGCGCGTTATCCTGGAAAAGGGACCAACTTTTAGGTCACACATCCAGGAAACAGCCTCTAAAAGTAGGTACAAGATGTGTCGCCTAAACTGGACGTTATACAAGTGATCCGAAACTCCACCCGCTTTGTAAGATGGCTACATATAACGCGGTCATCGTGGCTGCTAGGTCGAACCGAGAACATGTTCAAACATTCCAGAACAAGCCCTTCGGCTAATAATTGCCAGTAATTGGTACGTGCGCGGTTCGACGCCTCACCGTGATTTGAAATTGGAAACTGTTGAGCTGCAAATCAAGCGATCGGCTGAAGTCACACATGACTCAGACTGGCCAAACCTTTCTCTGTAGTTCGCGCCATTACCCGGTTGAAGAGACAACAACATCTTACAGGTAGTAAAAACTAGAATATCCCTTCTATTACTTTAACTTTGTCCATTTGACACGGCGTGGCTTCTATATTAACCCTGACTGTCCTTTTATAGCCGATATTGATTGCCGATTCTTGACAAAACTAATAAATCATAAAAAAAAACATTATACATACAATACATAAACATAAAATGCAAGCACACACTTGTTCACACAGCGGCTATGCTTCTTCTTTACTTAACCTCAATTGTTGGAAGTTTGTTCTTAAAATTCGTTTAAAGTAAATACCATATTAATAGGTTAGACATTTATATTTTCTTTTTCAATTTTGTGAAGCGAAATGACGGAGATATACGTTTTTTGAGTTATGCTTTAAGGTTCACATATCATAATCGATATATAAACCATCTGATATACGAGAATATATATTTCCAGCTCTTATCTATCCGATGGTGGACACACGGTCATGGCCCAGATCTGCATCTCCAGATGCCTCTGTCTGACTATCTCATACATTTGCACAGAACTAATATACCCTTTCCAATCATTTTCAGTGGGCTTAGGGTATAAAAACATGCTCCCTCCCTAAATTTAACGTACATCATATTGTTATATGTGGGACACGATGAAGGCAGCGTCTCAGTCATATGTGAATTGCGGCGTGGAACGGTCGTCCGATAGTCGGGAAGAGTTCATAGTGGCCGCTGCGCATTAATTAGGAATACGAAAAATAAATAAATTAAACTGAACGAAGTCAAGAAGTGTGCCATGTACTATAGATATGTGTCTATACAGCAATCTTTCATTTGTTGCATGTGATCAATAATTCGCCAATTAATTGTGACACTTAAGAAAAAAAAGTTTAGAAAATAATATATATACATTAATTGGCATTTCCGCAATGAAGCTGCAGGCGTTGAGTCTGATTCTACTGTGCTCTGCGATGGTCGCGCTGCCCCAAGTTAGGCCAGCCAAAATTTTAGCTGTGTATGCGTTTCCAGGTAAGCGAGCTTCACTGTACTGCAGCTGCTCCATTAAGACTGACTCAAATGCAGGCAAGAGTCACTTTATGATGCACACGGCGCTGATAAGAGAGCTCATAGAAAGCGGACACCAAGTCACGATGATTGCGGCCTTTTCGCTGGCCTCCCAGCAGCTGGGCAGCAACTACACGGAGCTGCTGATCGAGCCCGTCTACGATTTCTGGCATGATGGTGAGCAGCTGCCGCCGCCTTATCACAAAGGGGTCTAACTTTTCTTTGGCACTTGCCACAGTGAAGCTGAACTTTGGGGTGCAGCATCTGTTTGATTTGACACGCATGAAGAACTATGACTTCCTGAAAATGCTGGAGATAATTGGCTTGAAGACCACGGAGCATGCCCTGCGTCAGCCCCATGTGCAGGCCTTGATACATGCCAGCCAGACGGAGGGCGTGTTCGATCTGCTGCTCGCCGAGCAGTTCTATCAGGAGGCCTTCCTGGCGCTGGCCCACAAGTATAAAATACCCATTGTCACCACCAGCACTCTGGGCTATGAGAATCACATGAGCCAAATGATGGGCCTGATCACACCCTGGTCCTTTGTGCCGCATGGATTTATGCCCTTCACCGATCGCATGTCCTTCATGGAGCGTGTGCGCAACACCTACGTTTCGCTCTACGAGGATTTAGATCGACTGTTCAACTACTTCCCCAAAATGGATGCCATCACAGAGCAATACTTCGGGTCAGTCTTAGGTGAGTGCCGTCGGTTGCTGTATAGAGAATCCCCTGCTATTTCTTTTGCCCGCAGCTGAGGTGCCCAAGGTCAGGCACATGGAGACGCAAATCTCGGTGATGCTGCTCAACAGTCACGCACCGCTGACAACAGCACGTCCCACTGTGGACGCCATGGTGCCAGTTGGCGGCATGCACATCTATCCGCCCAAGCCGCTGCCCACGGACATGCAGAGTTTTCTCGATGCGGCAACAGATGGCGCCATCTACTTTAGCCTGGGCAAGTGTGCCATCTCCGTTAGGGGTACTCCGCCTGTCCATACTAAGCCAAACCCTACTCTGTTCCCATTCTAGGCAGCAACGTGCAGAGCAAGGAGATGCCAGCCCATATGCTGCAGCTATTCCTCAAGGTCTTTGG
This sequence comes from Drosophila montana, assembly GCF_035044405.1. Lineage (NCBI taxonomy): Eukaryota > Metazoa > Arthropoda > Insecta > Diptera > Drosophilidae > Drosophila > Drosophila montana. The sequence continues at coordinate 1,965,524 of NW_026998080.1, forward strand.
CTCCATGAAGCAGCGCGTGCTGTGGAAGTTCGAGGACGAATCAATTGGTCAGCTGCCCCCCAATGTGATGATACGCAAGTGGCTGCCACAGGCTGACATATTGGCGCATCCGAATATCAAAGTGTTCATCACGCACGGCGGCCTCTTTGGCACGCAGGAGGGCGTACACTATGCCGTGCCCATGCTGGGCATACCCTTCTACTGTGACCAGGTGTGTTTCTTATATCTATTCAATTATATTGTGGTATATGTTACAGCTCTCACCACCCGCAGCATCTCAACATGAACAAGGCCGTGCTGGGCGGCTATGCCATAAGTCTGCACTTCCAGTCCATTACGGAGCAGCTGCTGCGCCACTCGCTGCTGCAGCTCATCCACAATGCCAGCTACGCGGAGAATGTGCAGCGCGTCTCCCGCATCTTTCGCGACCGCCCGTTGCCGCCGCGCCGGAGCGCCGTCTTCTGGATCGAGTATGTGATACGGCACAAGGGAGCACCACATATGCGTTCCGCGGGCCTCGACCTGAAGTGGTATCAGTTCTATCTGCTGGATGTGATTAGCTTTGTGGCAGCCGTTGGCTTGGCTCTGCTCCTGCTCCTGCTGTTGGCCTTACGCTTGCTGCGGGGCAGCGGCAAGAAACATAGCAAATCCAAAAGTCATTAAATCATCATCCATTCAATCTAGCTGTAATTATTGCCGTCAAATAAAAATAGTTGATATGCATCTGTCTCCATGTAATCTACAGAACAACGTATTCTGCCTCAGCTGATAACACGTGCGCGTCAATCAATGCTCAACATTTCCAGCACCTCTCCCATAATACCGCAGTCCGCACTTTTGAAGAACTGTCGACTCACCAGACAAGCAAAACGAAACCAAACAGGAAAGACCGGAACACGCCGAAGATTGAATACCCTTGACGACATTCATATAGCGTAGATGTAAAGGCCTTTGTAGTTATGTTACGAAACAGAAATCTTGTAGAACAGACAAATTTCTTACTGCGCAAACTCGTTTTTCAACCGGTCGTTCCTATTAAGCTATATGATATGGTATATATAGACTGTTTGTGTAGAAAGAGGCAGACGAACATGAACATCGAATTGAATCGCATCGGCTGTTGATACTGATAAATAATAAATACTTTATAGGGTAAAGGGCATATTTCTTGAATGAATTATAATGCCTTCTACAATATTTCCTTGCCTGATCAAGCAAATACATACATATATGCTTTATAGTGTCGAAACGTCTTACATATTTTGTGATAAAATTATAATACCCTCTATATTGGCATACATATTCCCTGAAGTGGGAGGCTAGGTAATACGCCCTGAGCACAGTACTTGGACACTCTATGCACATTTTTCTGTCTAAGCAAATACTTAAAAGATTTGATTATATAATTAAAGTGCACATATTCTATTTTTTTTTTTTTTTTTTTTTTTTAACATAATTATTATTTATTTTATTTAAAATCTGCCCCTTTTTTGGGCAATAATTAAATGTTTTCTTTGACCTATGGCAGTTATGTATTGCGTGTATCTATTCTATTGATAGACAGTTGGTTTAGCACAGTGCTCTGTATTTACTAAGAGTTACATAGCTCTAGCTCGAGTACTTGCAAAAAGATGCACTAAATAAATAAATTCCAGGCTTCGCTCATGGCATACCCAGCCAACAAAATCCATGGCTGCAGGGTATATGAAATGCAACAAAATAACATTACTTATTTCGCAATAGGCGCGTCGTCGATAAGTGGCCTCAGGTCTACAACATACGTTTTATATGAGAGCCGATGCCGGGTTAGCAACTCAGTCGTCTGTGAATCGCGGCGTGAGACGGTCGGCCGAAAATCGGGAAATACGCAAAGTGTCCAGTGTGAACTGAAAATGGTGTGTACAATAATTAAGCATCGTTATATTAAATTAAATTATTTGAATTAGGTGAAGAAGTTCGCCAGAGATCCAAAAAAGTGCTTAAAGTTAAATAATTGTGATTTCATGTGTTCATAAGAAGAATATTCCAGCCCTAAAAAATAAAAGAATGGCTCAACGAGTTTTTGATCATAATTTAGCAGATATGCAAAAAAAAACATATCCTCGTTTTATTTGTATGCTCAAACGATTATGCCGCGCTTCTCTCTCTCTCTCTCTATCTCTCTCTCTTATTATTCACAAACGTTTAAATCGCTTCTCTCTAATGGACAAACGTTTTAAGCGATAATAACATCATATCAACGTGTATCTAGCTCTACATCCCTAATAATGCCACTTAATGCCTCAAGTTGGAAAGCTACTAGACAAAATTATTTATTTTATTATAGTTGTAGATAATTGTCACAGGCACGTAGGTGATAGGGGAAAAGCTTCAAGCAGTTCGTAATCGTTTGACAGATAAGACAGCAATTTGTGAAATTTACAAACCTTTCGCAATAGGCAGCTATTCAAATAATTATCATAAAGATAAGATGACAGACAATTGAGATTATAATTTCCAGTGGCAAAGATCAAGAAATTCACCAGAACTCTTTTACGCCTATTAATTAACATGACCTACAGCAACCGAAGATCGCCTTAAAACTCTTGCTGCTGGGCCTTGTGGCGCTTCAGAACCTGGAGTTTGGCGCTGGATCCCGCATACTGGCTCCCTTCTTCTTTCCCGGCAAGAGTCACTTCATGATGACAAACGCCATTATCAGAGAGCTGGTGCAGCGCGGACACGAAGTGACCTTTGTCACGCCATTCTCATTGGCCAAGGAGAACTTGGGTTCGAATTATACGGAGATTCTCATTCCACAATACGACATCTGGGGCTCAGGTAAGTCCATTGAAGTAAACAGGTATTTAAACAGCTTTTAACTAATCTTAACTATCGCTTGCAGTTATGGGAATGACCAAAGCCAAGTCAGCGCTGGACATGAGAGATTTGGACACGGTGACATTCATCAGGGTAGCCTATGTCATGGGCTTGGGTAGCACGGACTTTGCGTTCGAGCAGAAGGAAGTGCTGAATTTGATCAATGCCAAGAACAAGGTGGGCAAATATGACTTGCTTCTGGCCGAGCAGTTCTTTAACGAGGGAGCCCTCTTCCTGGGTCATCTGTATGAAATACCAATTGTTACCATTTCAACCTTTGGCTTCTCCAACTACTTGACTTCCTTGACGGGAGTTATAAATCCCTGGTCATATGTAGCTCACGGCTGGAAGCCCTACACAGATCGCATGACTCTTTGGGAACGAATTGACAGCGTTTACGGGTCGCTTGTAGAGGAAACGATGCGCACCTTTTGGTACTATCCGGCACAAAATCAGATTTTGCAGAAACACTTCTCCAAGCAGTTCAAGGAGTTGCCAACCATTAAGCAACTGGAGCGCAACATCTCAGTTTTCCTTCTGAATAGCTATATGCCTTTGGAGCCGCCCAAGCCCGTTTCCTTCAATATGATTCCTGTGGGAGGACTTCATATTAAGTCACCGAAGCCACTGCCCACAAACATGCAGAAGTTTTTGGATGACGCTAAACATGGAGCCATCTATTTTAGTCTGGGTAACTTGTATCTGCCATTATCTTACCTTGACCATGGTTAACACATTTTCCGACAGGTTCTCAAGTGCGCAGTGCAGACTTTCCGCCTGAGAAGATCAAGATGTTCCTCGGTGTGTTTGGAAGCCTAAAGCAGCGCGTCCTGTGGAAGTTCGAGGACGACAAGTTACCCAATCTGCCGGCTAATGTGATGGTCCAGAAGTGGATGCCCCAAAATGATATACTCGCCCATCCCAATGTCAGGGTTTTCATTTCCCACTGTGGTCTTTTCGGCACTCAAGAGGCGGTGCATTACGGGGTTCCCGTGCTCGGCATGCCCGTCTATGCCGACCAGCACTTGAATATTAAGAAGGGCAAAGCCGCTGGTTATGCCCTTGAAGTCAACTATCTCACAGTTACTAAGGAGGAGCTGCAGTCTTCTCTTACAGCATTGCTGGAGAATCCCAAGTACGGGGTTAACATGAAGCGTGCCTCACGCATCTTCCGCGATCGACCCCTAAGTGCGATGGATACGGCCATGTTCTGGATCGATTATGTCATGGATCACCGTGGAGCACCGCATATGGTATCTGCGGGTCTGGACCTGGCCTGGTATCAATTTTATCTGCTGGACATCCTTGGCATTGCCTTGGCAATAGTTGTGTTGCCCATTTTGGGTCTGCTCTACGTTTGTCGCAATTTCAACTCTGCGAAGAAGCCTAAAACAAAGTCTAAGCAAAACTAACAAAGTCTTCATTTATGTTGATAACTTAAAATGAAAAGCAATATTGTGCTATTATTATGTTAATTAGTTTACATAAATTTTTAAAATGTTTCTATTAGATATTTACTATATTGTAGTTTTTAATTTGACCACCCTTCCTCTCTCTCTCGCTCCCCCCCTCTTTCTCTCACAATGCACTCTCCTTTTCCCCTTCTCTCATTTCGTCTCTAACAAAGCCATCTCTTTATTATAGCCCTTATATGCGATTTTCCGGGATTTATTGGGTATACCCCGGCCATGGCATAGTACGGACCGTTATACCTTTTTAAATTCGTAGGGATCCCTACTATCAACTGGCATTCAAACATTTTACAAATCGATGGGTTAGAAAAGGTGGTTGACCAAAAAACGATTCGTTTGTAAAGTCAACCTTTTTTGATGATTTTTTGGAATATCTCGGCCAAATAATGTCCGATTTGGGAATTTTATACCATTTTGGTCTCGTAATCAGTACTATCAATTGGCATCAGAAAGTGAAAATCTAAGTTTTGATTTTGGAATGATATACATACATAATAAACGTTCACCCCTTATGATGCTTCTTACCACACACCTCACGTTGAAAAGTTATTACACAAAATTAATAATAGTTATAGATATTTGTGATATGCACGTAGTCGATAAAGGAGAACTCGTACTGAACGGACCAAAATGCTTGTCACAGCCTTATATCTTGCCGATATAATAACATTATACGCACAGCCACAGCATTCAAAAGCGCAATCGCAATTCTATTTATAGAATACGAAAAAGGATGCAAATTATCGCTAGACTCTATTTATAGAATTCGAAAAAGGATGCAAATTATCGCTAGACTCTTGGCGAGTATTGAATTAATAGATTAATATAAGTAAAGTGATGACAGTCAGTTTGACTAGACAAGTTATAATTTATTTTTTTTTACATTTCTTGCCAAAAGTTTTTCTTGACTTCCAAAAGTTTGTTTACAATGTTTCTTGATCTGTTCTATCTGTTTTCCCTAATCAGTTCAGCTTCTGTCAGGGGATGTAATCTGAGTGGATGTAGTCTGTCGATTTTGTATTCGATAATGCAACTCATAATAAAAGCATATGAAAACTATAAAATGAAAGAGTAAAAGTACTATTGCATAATAATATGAAAAATCTTCTTCAAGCCGTTTTTCTTTACCTAATTTTGTCCTTATGGACTACACTTTCTCTTGTCAAAACAGTTGTCCCCAAATCAGCTTTAGTTTTATACCTTGAACACATTGAAAATGGGTAAAAAGGGTATAATGTTTTTGTGTCAATATATGTAACAGGCAGAATGAAACATACCTCCTTGATCAGCATCAATAGCCGAGTCAACCTAGCCATTTCCTTCTATCTGCCCGTCTGTCCGTATGTATGCCCTCGTCGATCTCAGAACCTATAAGAACGAGATACTTGAACTTTTAACGTAGGTCCTCCTAGTGCCCGCTCAGTATAAATTTGTTTCCGATAGCTATCGCCATCCCTTACCTCCATCCGATAGCTATAAATCAAATGTATAAATCGATTGAAACTACCCACTTATTTATGCCAAAATTTTAATGCAATTGTTTTTGAGAATATAGGAATATACTATAGAACAAGAAGATCTACTGTTGAAAATTTCATCAAGATCGGGGAGGAACACAGAAGTTATTAATGAAAACGTGTGCGTATATTGAACTACGCAGCTAGCGCAAATTGCAAGAAAATCTCTGTACATGTGCACACGTGCATTAATGCACGTCTTTATTGAGTTCTATAAACAGCATTGCAATTGCTTTTGTATTGCATTGTGTGCTGTGTGTATATGCTGGTATTTTAATTAGCTTTTTTTCGTTGAAAATGAATTGTTGTTATGGCAATCGAATGGAGGCATAGAGAGAACTTTTTTTTTAAATTTTATATTAATGATAAAGCAAACGAACACGTAGCGCGAGCTACCTTTTGGGTTGGAAGAGAAGGGTATCCTCTATTTGGGGACTCCCGACTTGAGCCTTCTACTTCTTTTAGTTCGTATAATCTGCAGCCTCTGATAATGGCGCGAGCTCCTCTTATGATTGCTATAAATCTATTTGCAGCCTTTGCCGCTTTGCGCCAAGTCATATAGTGTTCTTGGGCCCCGTCAAATTCTGGGAGAGCCTTTACAACGCCGAGAGTTTCGTAAGAAAGTACAGCAGGTTCCCCTACCGACACCTTCGTATTTGGTTTGTGAGCTCCAATTTCTATGCGCTGCAAAGTTAGTCGTCAATATCGCCCGTTAAGCTATCGGATCTACAGTCAACACTATTAATATAATATTAATATTAAATATTAATGTAAACAAACGCAAGAAATAAATTGTTTTGTTAGTTGCCGACACACAGGCAAAAGAAATTAATTTCAGCGGTAATAAAATTGGAATGTCTCAAATTTCGTTGCGCGTAGCGTAAATATTTTGGATATATTAATTCATTTTGATGGGATTCGCAATATAATAATGGTTAAGACTTTCACTTATATGACGTTAGCCAACACCTTCTAGGGGATCGACTGTGTCAGCTCAGAAGTTATCTCCAGTTTGTTCCTGGCGAATGGTTCACTTTATTAATAATCGTTTAAGCTGCACTGACTGAGTCAGTTTGAGATACTTCAAAGACTAAAACAGCAAATGTGTGACTATTACGAGGTAATTCTACTCTATACCGCAAAGCCGACTGCAGTCCAGCATAACGGAGTCCTCGGAGTCAGAGGCCAAAGGCAGCCTGGTCAGCAATCCTATATTTTATTATATTGCCTAGTTGCAATTTAGTTGCTTATCGATCAGTTATATCAACTTATACCATATTGGATAACATGGAATATTCTAAGCTTCCCTCATGGCATATACCCAGACAACGCAATCAATAACTGCAGGGTATATGAAGTGCATATTAAATCATACTATATTTCAAAAGGCGCGTCAGTGAAAGCTTGCCTCTGTCTACATATACATATGTATATTTTTTTATACGAGACCCGATGACGGGCTAGCGACTCAGTCGTCTGTGAATCGCGGATTGCAGCGGTCGGTCGAAAATCGGAAAAACGCGTAGTGCATAGTGTAAACTAAAAATGGTGTGTACATCAACAAAGCAACGCAAAATTAAATAAAATTATTTGAAATTTTAGAGTCAAAAAAGTGCACAAAGTTAAATAGTCGTAACTTCGTATAAAAATAATACTACCAAGCCAAAGAATAGAAGGCAAGGAGCTCAACAAGTTTTTGATCATAATTTAGCTGCAAATGCAAACGTTCCTTCGTATTTCTCGCACTCAAACCTCTTTCTCTCTTTACTTACATGCGTTTGCAAAACGTTTAAATGTCTTCTCTCTAATGGAAAAACTACATCTATATCCTAATAATGCCATTTAACACACATGTCACGTTAAAAAGCTTTAGACAAAATGATTTATACTTATAGATAATTCTCTTGGACAATCGGCTTTATTCAATTAATTATCAAGACTGAAATAGAGATTACATCAATTTAACTCGAACTCTTTTACGCCCATTAATAACTTATCCATGTAACCTACAGCAACCGAAAATTGCCTTAAAACTCCTGCTGCTGGGCCTTGTGGCGCTGCAGCATTTGGAGATTGGCGCTGGATACCGCATACTGGCTCCTATCTTCTTTCTCGGCGAGAGTCACTTCATGATGATAAACGCGATTATCAAAGAGCTGGTGCAGCGCGGACACGAGGTGACCTTCGTCACGCCGTTCTCATTGGCCAAGGAGAACTTGGGTTCGAATTATACGGAGGTCCTAATTCCACAATACAACATATGGAGCGCAGGCAAGTCTACTGGCGTAAACAGGAGCTTAAACAGCTTTTGTCTGTCACTTGCAGTTATGGATATGAACAAAGCCAAGGCAGCGGTGGACATGAGAGATTTGGACACGGTTACATTCCTCAGGATGGCCCATGTCATCGGTTTGGGTAGCACGAACTTTGCGTTCGAGCAGAAGGAAGTGCTGAATTTAATCGATGCCAAGGACAAATTGGGCAAATATGATTTGCTTCTGACGGAGCAGTTCTTTAATGAGGGCGCCCTCTTTCTGGGTTATCTGTATCAAATACCTATTGTTACCATAACATCCTTTGGTTTCTCCAACTATTTCTCTTCCTTGACGGGCATTATAAATCCCTGGTCGTATGTGGCTCACGGTTGGAAGCCCTACACAGATCGCATGTCCTTTTTCGAACGAGTTGACAACGTTTACAGCTCGCTTGTAGAGGACGCGTTGCGCACCTTTTGGTACTATCCGGCACTTAATGATATTTTGCAGAAACACTTCTCCAATCAGTTCAAGGAGCTGCCAACCATTAAGCAACTGGAGCGTAACATCTCAGCCATCCTTCTGAACACCTATTTGCCTTTGGAGCCGCCTAGGCCCGTTTCATTCAATATGGTTCCAGTGGGTGGCCTTCATATTAGGTCGGCGAAACCCTTGCCCACGAACATACAAAAGTTTTTGGATCAGGCTAGCCATGGAGCAATCTATGTTAGTCTAGGTAAGTTGTATCTACGATTTGCTAACCTTGATCGTGGTTGAAATATTTCCTGGAAGGTTGCCAAGTGTCCAGCGCAGCATTTCCGCCCGAAAAACTCAGGATATTCCTCGGTGTGTTTGGAAGCCTGAAGCAACGCGTCCTGTGGCAATTCGAATATGACAAGTTACCCAACCTGCCAGCTAATGTGATGGTTCAAAAGTGGATGCCCCAAACCGATATACTTGCTCATCCTAATATGAAGATTTTCATCTTCCACGGTGGGCTTTTCGGTTTTCAGGAGGCGGTACATTACGGTGTTCCCGTGCTCGGCATGCCCGCCTTTCCCGACCAGCATTTGAATGTTAAGAAGGGCGTAGCTGCTGGTTATGCCCTTAAAGTCGCCTATTTCACAGTTACTAAGGAGGAGCTGCAGTCTTCCCTTACAGAACTGCTGGAGAATCCCAAGTACAGGGATAACATGAAGCGTGCCTCACGCATCTTCCGCGATCGACCACTAAGTGCGATGGATACGGCCATGTTCTGGATCGATTATGTCATTGATCACCGTGGAGCACCGCATATGGTATCTGCGGGTCTGGACATGGCCTGGTATCAGTTTTATCTGCTGGACATCCTTGGCATTGCCTTGGCAATTGTTGTGTTGCCCATTTTGGGTCTGCTCGTCGTTTGTCGCAATTTCAACTCCGCGAAGAAGCCTAAAATAAAGGCTAAGCTAAACTAACAAAGTCCTCATTTATGTCGATAACTCATATTGATAAGCAAAATTGTATTAATTAGTTTGAATGCATCTTTAAAATGTTTCTCATAGTGAAAAGTTTGATGTTTTAATTCTATTCACCATCTCTCGCTTACTGCCCTCTCCCTTTTCTCTTTTTTCACTTTAGCTCCTTAGCATCAAATCCGTCTCTTTGTTAAAGCCCTTCTTTGCGAGTTTCAATTATTCTAATTGGATGGGGAACAATATCTATTTCTTTAAGCATTGATCTTAAGGCAACTGAATCACCCACAATTTATTATTATTCATCACGCGAATGCCTAATGTGCTGCATTCCACCTTCGCAACAACCGACAAAAAGCGCAGTCGTGTAACCTACGACAAGAGTTGTGTAATAAAAAAACGAATGCAAACTAAGATTAGCGACAAACACCATTTGCATGCTAAATACTTAGTTTATAATAGAAGAATTAATAAGAGAAAGGGAAGACTCCGCACAGAATACCCTGTGATTAATGGGTATCTAAGAAGTATGTTTAGTAAATATAGCATTTTTGGTGTATAAAACTGTAGAAAACTCGATTGTTTTTAAGCTCGATTTTATCTATATTTTGAAAATGACACAAGCTTTCGAAAAAAAAATAAAAATTCATCTTACGCTTTGAAGATTCCGAAGTCGAAGCGACAGACACACGGACTAAATTGACTCTGCTTGTCAGACCCATTTTAAATGAGTACAGGGTATACAAATTAAAATCAATGCGAATCGCTAAAAAAAAAAAACACGCCCGTTTCTTCAATTACGTCGGCATATTAATGTGATAACAGGCTTGCAGAAATCCGTTAGAAGCCACTGACTGATTAGTTTAACTAAACTCAGAGCACAGATGTCGTTTGGTTCTCAGTCGCCGGTGAATCGCGTCGCGGATCGGTCGCAGGCGATTTGTTAAAGTGCGAAACGGGAGAGCACAATGGTAATCAGAAAAATTAATTATACTTAATCAAATTAACTGAACTAGTGAGACGAGTAAATATAACTTCAACAGAGACCCCAAAAATTAAAAATAAAACCTTTAACCTAGAATAGTGAAAGCCATTAAATTTATCAGAATATTTCTTTAGCATCTAACGGTCTAACTAGTTTTTATGTTAATAAACTTCTCATAGAGATCAGTATGTGATTAGCATAAAAAAAAAAAAAACAATAGTCTCTAGTCGGGTCTTCACGACTACGAGATTCGTTGAACCCTGCGCCGAACTAACTTTCCAATTATTCTGGCTTGCTTCTACACACTTGCTACGCAGCTTAAGCTGCTGCTGTACAATTCCTAAAAGGCATCGGTGTTTATAGTCCGATCTTTTAGGACAGAAATGTGCACCCAAAACGTGTGTATATACCAAATTGCGATGCTCTACCTGTAATTACAGAACTTCATTAACCGACCGAAATACTTGCCAACACCTTATACCTTTTGTGTTTTTTACCAATCTTGATGAAAAAGTTGATCTTATTGGGCCTTAGAATATTTTTATATGCGCTGAGGTTGTTTGAGAGTATACACATTCATTGTCTTATTAGGATGCTTCCTTCCGCCTGTTACATACATTTGCAAAACAACATTATATATACCCTTTTTACTCATTTTATTGGGTTCAGGGTATAAAAACGATTAAAATATTTGATTAAAATTAAAGATGTTGATTGTCAGCACGTAGCGATCATTGGAAACGTTTCAAGTGGTTCGTAATCGTTAAACAGATGAGACCTCTATTAGGAAAACAAATATACAAGTAAATTGGCAGCTACTAGAACACATCTTATAAAGATAAGAAAACAGCTGGGCAGCAAGATAAGAATTCAATAATTTCACAAGTAGTTCTTTTCTACAACTTTTAATAACTTATCTTCTTGACCTGCAGCAACAGAAGAAAGCCTTGAAGTTCCTGCTGTTGGGCCTTGTGGCGCTGCAGCACTTGGAGCTTGGCGCTGGATCCCGAATACTGGCTGCCTTTTTCTTTCCCGGCAGGAGTCACTTCATGATGTTGAATGCCGTGGTCAGGAAGATGGTGCAGCGTGGACAAGAGGTGACCCACATCACACCATTCTCTTTGTCCTAGGAGAACTTGGGCTCGAATTATACGGAGATCATAATTCCACAGTATAACTTTTGGCCAGCAAGAATCTGCGAGAATAGTTCGCAGCTTTATCAGGAACTTATGAAATATCACAATTAGTTTTGGAAACGACCAAGGTTGAGTCTGTAGTGGGATTGACCGATGTCTCCACATTGCCACTCCTTAAGTTATTTTATGTCCTGGGTTTAAATAGCACAAGCCACATTCACGCCAAGGACAAGGTGGGCAAGTACGACTTACTTCTGGCCGAACAGTTTTTCAATGAGGGTGCCCACTTCCTGGGTCATCTGTATTAAATACCCATCGTAAGCCTGTTCACCTTCACTTTTGCCAACTATTTGAGCTCCCTGACGGGCATTGTCAAGCCCTGGTCGTATGTGGCACACGGCTGGACGCCCTACACGGATCGCATGTCCCTGTCGGAACGCATTGATAATGTTTACATCTCGCTGGCTGAAGAGCTATTGCGCAAGTTTTGGTACTATCCTGCCCAGGATGCGATTCTGAAGAAATACTTTTTCAAATCGTTCGACAAACTTTCCACCATCAGGGAACTAGAACGGAATATATCTGCTGTCCTACTGAATACATCCTTGGCATTGCCTTGGCAGTTATTGTGTTGCCTATTTTGGTTCTCATTTGTCGCAATTTCCACTCTTTGAAGAAGCATAAAAGAAAGTCGAAACAAAGCTAGGAAATTCTTAATTTTTTTTGTAACTCAAAACGTTTTATTGATAAACAAAAGTGTGCCACAAATATAATGTTAAGTTGTTTGAATAAATTTATAGTTTTTTTCTTAGAATTTTTAATACAATTTTGAGTGTTCAGTAAACATAGACAAATGACTTTTCTCAACTCGCTTCAGGGCAACAAATTGCTGCCCAAATAATTTATAAGAAAGCTTACAAGAAGCGTACAAAGACCAGCGACAGCTATCTGAACTGGGCGCTGAAATACATATTAGGGGTACTCATGATTTTCAATCTTACAGATCAAAATATACTTTTCAAATTTCAACGAATACAAAAGCTAGCGTGTTAATAAGTGTGCGTGTGTGTGTTTCGATGTGTGGGTGTTTGTTTTGTGGTTGTGCCGTGCGCGCTCTAATGGCTTATGACCATGGACTTCTTTACCTTCTTCTCCTTCTTCTCATGGGTGATGGTCACTTCCTCTGCGTTTAAGAAAGAAAATAGAGTCAAGTTTAAGTTAAGGTCTAGATGCGTTCAAATTTTGATGGATTACCTTCGAACTTGTGAGGCAACTGCTTCACAGTCTCAATAGTCTTGACCGTCTTCTCGCCGGGCTCGATAATCTCCTCCTCGTACTCCTCAATGATCTCCTCCTCGTCGGTATCGTCGGGGTTCGATTTGGAGCTGGGCACCGGATCGAACACAGTCTTCACTGCCTTCTTCACAATACCCTCAGCGGTCACGGTGGTATAGTGGTACTCGGTGCCGCCCTCGATCTTGATGGTCTCAACGGTGGTCACATCGCCCGGATTCTCGGAGGGCACGATCTTCTTGGTGCCCGACTCGGACCTGAGCTTCTTGGTGCTGGTCACGTTCTTGTGCTTCTCAGCATCCTTCAAAGTCTTCTTGTACTGCTTGATCTCCTCCTCGGTCAGCTCGACTTCTTCCTCCTCGTAGACAGTCTTCGAGGTGGTAATCGTCTTGCCCGACTCCAGTTCCGTTGAGTAGGTGTACTCCACGCCGCCGGGCACACGCTTCGAGGCCACGGTAGTGGTATCGTTTTGCACAAAGTCAGCTGGTGGTGGTGGTGCCGATGACTTGGGCTTCTTCTTCTTCTTGCCGCCATCGTTGGTGCTCTGACTGATGGCCTTGATGCTCTGCTCCTGGAGCGAATTCTTGCGCACGGTGCGATTGTTCTCGGTGTACTCAATGTTCTGGCTAACCTTACGCGTCTCCTCGACGGTGGTATCCTGGCGATAGTTCGACTGGCTATCGTTGACATTCTGAATCACATTCCTCTGCGTCTTTTGAACGATGCGGCGAGAGGATGACTCCGTGGAGTCGGTAGAATCCACCGACGACTTGCGCGTTACATTCTTCTTGGTCTTGTTCACCTTGGTGTTGGTGCTCTCATTGATTTCCGTGGGCACGGAATCAAAGAAGGTCTTGGTGCGCGAGCTGCGCGTGCCATCGTCATTGATGGTGGTGTAGACCTCCTCGTAACCGCCCTCAATGGCGCGGGTCAGCATGGTGGTCCTCTCATCGATGCGTATCTCCTTGCCCAGACGCTGCTTGACGAGTTTCTTGTTTGCCTGCTCCTTGGCCAGATCCGCCTCGCTAACAGGCTTTGGATCCCAGAAGGTTTTCACCTGGGTCTTGACCGTACCATTCGGCTGGGGCGTGGTGATGATCATCTCGTAGCCACCCTCAATCAGCTTGTACTTGGTGCTTGCACCGGTGGCCCTGTCGTATTCAACCTTGCCATCCTGAATGTCCGCGGAGGTCAGGAGCTCTTCGGGGTTTGGTAAAGAAGTTGTATCAGGTTGTGTTATTGTGTATATGTGTGAGTGGATTAGATGGTACAATATGTAAATAAATTGACTGTGTAGCGCAGCTTGCGAACCACTAATTCTCTGTCTGAGTGTGTGTGTGCGTGTATGGATGTGCCACATCAACCATATAAAGGGTTTCACTTTAATATTCCTATGCTAAGATATTGCAAATTAGTTTCATCTAAGGCGCATTTGGTAAATTGTTTAATAAATTCTTTAAAGCAAATTTTTTACAGCATTTCATAGATTTTACTGTACTTGTACTTGGGCTTAGACGTGCACCGGCTCCGGCACGAATTCGGATTCGTTGTCGTTGTCGCTATCCAGTTGCAGGGTCAGTCGGAGCAGCGCCGGCGTCTTCGCTGTCCTGGTCGCCAGTTGCGGCAGGCAGCTGTAGTGCAACAGCAGCTGCAGTAATTGTTATTTGAACTTACGCGACGCCTTCTGGCGGCTCGGCTTGGTGGGCGCCGGATTCTGCTGAAGGATATGCTGCGGTTGCGTCACCTGAACCGCAGGCTGGACACGTTGCGGCCTCCCTGTTGTCGTTGTCGTTGTTGTTGTCGGTTGCTGCTCCGCAGCTGTGTTGCTGGAGACTGGTTTCTGTGCGTTAGTTGGAAGTTTGTTAGTTGTGGCGGCTGCGGAGCTGGCCTTGGCCTCTGCCACACTTGACCCCTGATTAGTTGCCAAACTTGAGCTTGAGCTGGGGCCGGGGCTGGGGTCAGAGCTGCGGCTGGCTTGCGTTGCGTTGTGCGTTTGCTGCAGCAGTCTGCTAGCGGTTTGAGTAACAAATTTGTTATAGCCTAACGTGTTATCGTTATCGTGATCGTTATCGTTATCGTTATCTGGAAAATGCGGTTAGGGTAGTTGGTTTAACTGGCAAAAAAACTGGCAAGTCAATTGCATAAATGATGACTGAAGGTGATGACTGAAGCTGTTTGAAGCACAAAATACTGGATAACATGACTTAAAACTTTTTGATTGAGAGTAATGGAAGATGACTGATGCATAATATTGTGAAATGCATTGCTAAAGATTGATAAAAACAAATCAAGTGCTGATTGAAACTAAAATAAAGTGATTAAGGCTATGAATAAAAACGATGATAAATGCCAATCTCATGAAATGGCCCCAGCTTATTATAATAATATTGAAATTCGGCCGAAAAATGCTTATATAGGTTGGGTGTGATGTAATGTGGTGTCTGATGGCGCTTTGAGAACTTAGAAATAAACGACTGAAAACAATAAATGTAAAAAAAATTGTTCAAACTCACATATAATACGAGAGAAAGGGGTAAAGTTAAATACAATACGAGAAGAAGATCTTAAACTAAAATAAAAATGCACACGATTTTAAACGATTCGCGACGAAACGAAGAGTTTTGTTTTGTGTTTTGTGTTCTTGAATAAATATTTTATAGACAATATTTCAATGTAAATTACAACATAAAGGTATAAGAAAGATTTGATTGCTGTGAGAAAGCAACTAAAACAAACAGTTGACGTTCAACTCGTTTTGAGGGGAAGCTTACACACACACGGGTAACACACACACGCAACATTTTCAAGTTAGTTTCAAAATATATATTTAAGAAGATTTTTGTTTTATTATTATTTTACATTTTATACACACGTTTTTCGTTAAAAACAGAAAAAATTAAATAAAATTGATGAGGAGTTTTATGCAGATGAGCTGAAAAGTGGATGCCACAAATCGGTTAAGACTGAAGAGGGCAAAAGTACAACAAATTTCAATTAAAATACAATGAAGTGTAAAAGTTTTGTGGCTGAGCCAAGTGGTGGTGGTGCCAAGGATGTGTTTGTGCGTGTGTGTGTGAATTAAATTGAAAGCCAAGTGCGTCCTATATACACACATGCACACACATCACACACACACACATGCATTGCAAGTGTAACGTCGAGAGCAGCAGCGGCGGCAACGAGTGTAAAAAGTTTAATTTGAAAACTTAATTAAAATTTCTGTGCTCTCATATATATACCTCTATATATATTTTTTTCTCCTTTTTTTCAGTTTTATAATATGTGCCACTGCTGCTAACTAGGCTACAACACACGTGCGTGGGTGTGTGTGTGTGGGTGTGTGTGTGTGTGAGAGTGTGTGCCTGGGAGTAGCAATTAAATATGACATCTGAATGAGACTTGACAGCACTTGGCTTAAATTTTCTTCTGTTTTTTCTTTTTTGATCAGAGTCAAAAACTTGGCACAGTTGTGTGTAAGTGTGTGTGCGTGTGTGTTGGGCTGGGATATAGAGTTGTCAGTGGGCTCAACAAAACGACAAACGATTTGTTTATGTTTTTGTTCTCTACATATATTATTTTGTATCTATGAACTACCAGTTTGGTCAGCCTCCGCCTCTGCCTCCTTGTCGGGCTTGGCCTCCAGAGTCTGCGTGATCTTCTTCCAGATATTGTCGAACGCATCGGCGCCCGAATAGTCAATCTGTCCCGATTCCCAACACTGGCGACGCATCAGATTCTCGTATTGCTCCTGTTCGGGTGTGCGTTCGACGCCAATGCGCAGCTGTGCCAAGGCGCCGGCGAGACCAGCCTGAAAGTATCCAATTTGCCAGTGTTAACAGTGTCACGGAAAACAGTGCTGCCAAGTGCGTACACAAAACAAACTGTTTATGGATATCACAACTAAAGTACATAGAAGCATGCTTGATTTACAAATTGATTAGTATTTGTTTTTTTTTTTAGATTTATATAAAAATTAAAGTAATTTCCTTAAGGCACATTCAAGTGTTAGTGTTGAGGTTTATTGCGCGTGCACAACATGGCGTATGATTAATATGACGTAACAACAAAATGCTGCTCGGTGGGGGGTCATAAATCAGCTGCTGCTGCGAGCGCGCCCGTTGCTGCAAGCTGCTGACTGCAACATATTACCGCATGTCCTCTAGCAGACCTTGTGGCAGATTACTCTATATGCTATATGAAGATGGAGTGCGGCACCAGCGTTGTCTGTGTGTGAGTGTGAGTGTGTGTGTGCGTGTGTGTGTGTGTGTGTAATAAACAACAATAAAAAATGCTGTTGGCATTTGAATGCTTTTTGTATGCAAATGCAACTGCGACTGCCACAGCAGCTAACGGTGAAAGTCCACACACCCACACACAACACGAGCCACACTCACACACACACACACACACACACACACACTTGACCAGTTCAAGCCCCCTGCCACCAAGTAGCTAATGCCTTTCCAATAGGCCAAAGCAAGCAATAAATCAGCAAATGCAGCAGCAGCAGCAACAACAACCCACAAACATCATGATGATGGTGCATGAAGATAATGAAGTGACAGTGGACAGTGGACATTGATAACAACGTGTGATAATGGACATGCAAATGTGGCAAGCAGCAGGCGGCAGCAGCAACTTAACTAGACACCAGACGAGACGCAGGACGAGCGACACGAGACGCAATGCGACGTATTGGGGGCAAGGAGTGTATGGCAGACGAGAGACGAGAGACATGAGAGACGAGAGACATGATAGACATGAGAGACAGTGCAACCAAAGCAATGAGAATTACATCAAATCAGCAAACAGAAGGAGCGGGAGATGGTTTGTTGGGGGCATGTGGTTGTGGCTGTTGTGGTTTGGTGTGGTGCACTTTGAGATTTGCCCGATTCATAATATTGTTTTCTTAATTTTGTTTTACCTCGGCAGCAACGGGAACTTCTTCAATTTGTGTGTGATCTGAGGTGGTTTGTGTCGTGTGCTGTAGAGTTGGACAATGCGCGGAGTGGTTCGTGTGTGGTTCGTGGGTGGGTGCTTGCTCATTGCTATTTACATCAATTGCTCTATAATCTTCGTTGGCAGTGGGTGGTGGTTGTGGTTGTTGTTGTTGCTGTTGTTGTTGTGGTGGTGGTGGTGATGGTGCTTGAGGTGTTGGTGATGTGGGTCTGGGGCTATCATATCGGCATGCATCGCTCTGACCAACCCAACTCCTTCTTCTCTCGCCATGCACTTGCGTTTCACATGAATTCTCATTCGTATTGTCATTGTGCCAGTACTCGGGTTCGCTTTCTGGTTCGGGCTCATTCAGTTCTCGCTCCACTTGCTCATAATAATCTGCCCAAGGATCACGAAATTCGCGGACATGCGGCACATATTGCTGTTGTGGTTGTTGTTGTTGTTGCTGATGCTGACGCTGGTCATAGTTGCTGTCCATATCGTTATGATATTCAGCATATCTCGACGGATGCGTTATGTTTAAGCAAAGGCACTGTTTTGTGAATTTAGCGATAGGTTTTTGCATGTTTTATTTGCGATAGTTAAGCGAAATAATAAGAGTTGAAAATCAAAAATAAATTAAAATAACTTTAAAGCTATAAATTATAAGACTAACAGTTATAAAAAGAAAGCAAAATAAATGTTAAGGAACTTAAAGAACAGATAAAGAGAGGGGGGAAAACAAGAATACAAAACTTTTTTTACAAAATACAGGGTATACTCTGCAAGTCCTAACTAAGGTCTACTAAATGCATCTAGCATGCATCTGATAAATATCTGGTCACACTAAAAAAAGTGCTGCCCATTTGCTATAGAGTTGATAGCTGTTACAAGAGCGTAAAAGGTAACCGAAGAATATAAAATAATCGTTTGGAATAATAACAAGAGTTCCTTTCGGTTTTTATATTATAAGAATAATATTATTTTGGTCTATAGAACATGTAAATTCTTGTTTATGATAGCTTTTACAGGTGCGGCAACGGAAAGAGAAGTATATAAAATGCAGGTATTCAGCTAAACAGAAAATGTATGAATTATTAAAACAACTATCACCAATCAAAAGATCCCCATATTAAATAAGAAAAACTAAAAAATGTTAACCCCATCTTACATCCACATAAATTCAATTAAACTTTAATAAATATGTACATATTTGTTTTATATATCGGAAGCTTGCATTAAACCAGGTTTACTCAAAATTAATTTAATCTACCTTATCTTTAAAGTCCTTTAATATCTTACATTATGTCGTGCCAAAAATTGATGGGCTCGTTGACCATTGTTTGTGATCATTTTGCTCTGTCTGGTAAACTTTTCACTCGTTTTCATTATATACCCCTTTTACTTCTTGTCAATTGGCAATACCAATTTGCATGCCATTTGGATCATTTCAATTTATTGACGTCGCCAACTAAACATTCCGTTGGCTCTGGTCCAAATCGATGCAGAATCGAAAACACAAAAAATAAGGAATCAACACAAAAAACAGGCGCACACGAAAAATACACATAAACACACACACACACACACACAGACACACATTGAACAGAAACGTGGCATTAGAGGGAATAGAATAGATTAGAAAGACTCCACTTAGAGAAATGTCTGTCTAGCGCAAGAGAATAAAGGCTAACTGGGGCGTGGCTGTCAATTGAAATAAACGAAATAATTAAAAATAAACACAAAATAATAATAAACTAAAGAAAAGAAAATAAAAGTGTGAAAGAAAACTATAACGAGGTCGTTGAAACGAAAAATAAGTCGATGTTTGTTTGTTATTTACATTTTGGCTTATCAATAAATAATATAATTGTATATCGAATAAATATCGTAACCATATGTACAATGTGCCATAAATATTATGAATAAGTTGTGTGTAAACAATATTTAGAGCGACCCTCGCCTGGTGAGCTACATACAGTGAAGCGTTCTAAATGTGCGCTGGTACTGAATCAGCTTACCTCTGGTTGAACGCTTCTATCGGTATTATCACTAGCAATATCTGTATTATCCGGCTTTATAGGCTTTGTAGCGATTGCGCAGAGCAGCAAATTAGGGTTAAAACGACAGATTGATTTTTATTTTTGGTTAGGTTTTAGTCTTGGACGTAACGACAAACTCTCAAAAGTTGTTTAGCAAAAGTGAAAAACTAACAGTCGTGTGGCTGTAGACATTATTATAACAAGCACTTACCATAGTGTCGTCAAGGTAGTGATGCACATTATCACAGAAGATGGTCCACCAGTGTTGGATAAGGTCTGTCGCATGGGAGTAATCGTGAGGCGTGGCAACGGTTTTTGTCTCAGAGTTGAACTGTATCAACCAGGGCTTCAGTTTGCCAGCAAAATGCAAAATCTTAATCTTATCTCTGAACCTGAGTGTGTGGAAATATAGAGAGATAGGTACAGCATGAACTTCAAAGATACTTTCTGTGCACTTGCAGTGTCTGTGCCACCACTTACTGTTTGAACGCGGGCAAGTAGCAGTAGGAAGCATAGGCTGTCACATTATAGACAAAGGGCAAATGCTTCTTGATATCTGCGGTCGCCCAATCGGCAAAGAACTGATTCAATAGGCCCTGATCGCCGCCATCGAAGCTGCCGTTCTTCACGGCGAACTCTGTGATCTGATTGAAGGTCTCCACGCTGGGCTTGAAGACAAACACGCCCGAGTTGAAGCAATCCGGCCAGCTGACATCCGGAGCAGCGGACAGTTCCTCGCGCTCGAACAGCTCATCGCAGTTTTTCAGCACCTGTCGCCGGAGGAGGGTAGGGAGTTATTCAAGTTCACCTTCTCACACTGTCAATGTCTATATTTACCAGCGTGTCCGCATCGAGGAAGACGCACTTGTCGAACTGCACCAGGCGCCAGCAGTGGAGCTTTGTGAAGGTGACGCCCAGCTCGGGGCGGGCGAGCAGCGCCAAGTTGGCGGCATCCTGTGAGTCCAGCACATTCACCTCTTGTACAACATTGTACACGTCCTTCAGTCTGTCCCGCATCGCCTCCGAAACGGTGGGCGTCACCAGCACAGCCAGCTGATGGGCGGTGCCGGCACGCTTCAGCGAATGGGCCAGCACCAGGGCGCCCAGCGAGTAGGTATCATTTGTGGTCAGGGTAACCCAGGCGAACTCTGTGAAGCATATGCGACAAGAACTTGGATCAGTTTACAGTCCATATGCATATACATTATATACATCTGGGATCTTAGTAGGGAGAGTGAGCTACACAGATACACGAACACAGTTACGAACACAATTGCTTGGCATTGGCACAAGTTTTTCCAATATCCATTTTCATTTGCTTTTTTTTATTTATTAGTTTTGGCATTCAGAAATTTTCGCAGCGCAGCAGCGGCCAAATTATGGATTATAAATAAACAGGCAGCAGAGGAGTCTATATATGTATGCGTGTAGTTTATATAAATACACGATCTATTAGCTCTGTATGCTTGTGTGTGTATGTTTGTGTGTGTATGTGTGTGTGTGTGCGCATCTGCGTCAACAGCTTGTGGGCGGGGCACGCGTCACTCGCATGCATCGCTTTTGGCAAACTCTCGATTATTTGGGTTATATTGCGCCCCATTTGGGCTATTTTGTTGGATTCGCAAAAAAAGAGGAAAAACTAAATAAAATTAGCAAAAAGAAAAGCATGGCAAAATATTTTTAAGGCGCATCTGCTTAGTCGGCAAATTATATTTTGCGTTGTTGGCATTTAGTTGGATCGAATATATATACATATATATACATATATATTTATATATTATCGTATACAATGGTATATATAAATTCCACGATCCAAATAAAACTCAATTTTATTCGTAAAGCAAGCGTTAATTTCAGCGTTGAGTAATTACGAGCTGGGCAATGTACATTAGGCATATTAACAAGCTCTCAAATGTTATTATTAATCCAATTCTTATGATTAACTTAAAAATCTAAAATTTGTTTAAGCAAGTTGACTTAAGTCTTAAGGATGATATCAGCATTTTGTACTAAAAAGATCTTAAAGTTTGTGTATCTTCCTTAAACTCTATAATTATTAAAAGTAAAAGAAATTGACATCTGGCAAGAATTTTAAAAAAAAACGGAAATTACAATCTTCTACAACGGACTTGAACTGTGGGAGACCCTGCTAAATTGTATTTTCAAAATATATTTTTAAACTCTCAGAAATACTTTTCAAACAACATTAGTTTCTTCAGTGTGTGTGCTCATACTTTTAGAATCCTATAGGCCTCTAACTGTACATATTTATTCAAAAAACTTAATGACTTACCTTGTCATCTTGCTACTTAAATATTTATTGAATATTATTCAAAGTTAATTTACAATTAATTATAAATAAGCATGCACATAATTTTTGAAAAAGAAAAGAAGAACAAAAAAATATTTAAAATAAAATTCAACATAAGATCATCGTTATAATAGAAAAATAAGAAATTTATTTTTGACCAATAATTTGATAGTCGACAAGTAATTTAATGCTAAATCAATGCTACGATCAACGAATCTTTGTACAGGTGTCTGCAACTAACTTTAGTTGGGTTAAATTCATGATTAGTTCATTTTGTTGGGTTTAATTTGTTGTATTGTTTTTTTTTTTAGCTAAATAATCTTTTGGGTTTATTTAGCATTAGAAAGCGCACCGGATTGGTAGTTGAGAAGCGTTTAGATGTAGAGTATACAACAAAAACAGAAGAGAAGATGAATTTCAACAACAACAACTACCTTCTGTGCTAGGCATTCGGTTGCGGATGGAAACGGAGGAACGGCGAGCGGCAAACGGCAGCAGCAGCAGCTGAATGCATTGGTGACAGCCGATGCCACCGTCCGGCAGGTGGCGCTCTCATATACGAAAATGTATCTGACGGATTTAATGGGTGTGTGTGGGTGCAAAATAATGCGACTTCAGGGTGTTGTTTTATCTTTTTTTGTTGTTTCTTGTTTGTTCTTTGTATTTTTTTTTTGAGATTTTCATTTTATTTTATGTGTGTGCAATGAGCTGTTGTGCCTAAAATAAAAATGAAATCATTTACTTGACGAAACTAGAATGGTTTTTAATAACTTCGTGACTTACCGGATACGAGCACAAACAACAACAAAACATCATGTCACAACAATAAGAAATATATATAATTTTTTTTAAAAATCAAAACGAATGCGTCCAAAAATGAAACGACATCGTAAATTTTGATTTAAATCAAATAAACAACACTTGTGCGACCAAATTTAAAAACAACTGTTGCCGAAATTGTACAAATGTCAAAGTAAACGAACCGACATTGATCTTAAAATACGTATAAATATATATATATATATATCTACTTAACTAAGCGATTAAGGAATTATTGAGTAAACCGACAGCTGTTGGCCTGTGCAAGCAAATTTAGCATGGCACAAACCCACTTGAAATTGTGCGCAGTGTAACCAAAAGCTCGCTCAGCCTTAACAATATGACTCTTAGATTAAGAAAAGCTCGCTCGGCAGCTGCAGCGCTCTCTTAGCTGGCAAGCAAAGGCCCTCGAGCTGTCAACCCCCGCTCCAGCTGCTCTTTATCAGCTGATTCACTTGCCGCTCCAAAAGGTCGTGCCACAAAAGCGGCAACTGCTCAATGAGGCGTTAAAATTTCGTTTGACCTGAGGCCGTGCTTTGAATGCAACGAGTTGCATGAATGGCAGGGCATGGTGTGGCATACAGTGGGCATTCGGAATGGGGGAATTGGTGGCACTCGACAACGGAAACCCGTTCATGCATCGCCGCCAATGCCAAAGTGAACGCCACATTTGTTGCAGCCGGCATATGGCGAGATGCGAAAGCAATGGACGACTGGCAGACCGGCAAAAATCAGCGAATGCAATGCCAACACCCAAAACAAGTTATGCGGCAAATCTGAAGAAGCGTGTGTATCTGCTAGATACATATACGTATTATACGTATACGTATATGTATGTGTGTTGGCAGATATGCGTTGTGTGTATAGCACTAAGGAACAGGCCACTAAAAATAGCCAGAAAATGTGAAATGAAATTGTAGCGCGACAAGCAATCGCTGCTGCTTGCTGCTTGCTGCATGCAGCACGCACACAGATACACAAACGCAGAACACAGATACAGATACATTTTTAGAAATTCAATCACAGAACGCAGCAAGGGAGCTGCCAAACTGGAGAAGCAGAGCCTTATGATTTATGCGGGCATCAGATTCAGATACAGATACATATACAGAAACAGCTACAGATACAAATATATATACATATTATATACGTACTGGCATTTTTTTAATTTTCTTTAATTTTCTGCTTGCCATTGTGGGCGTTGGGGGCTGTGGAAAAGTTTTTTCTCGAACATTTTGAAATAACACTAAACATTTTTAGCGCCTGTCGCCAGCCATAAATGTATATGTATATACATATAGAAGAGTATATATATAAGTGCTGTCTATAAATAGCCGATCTACATCTATAACTAATGCCTGCTCTTTGCGTACATTTAGAATATGATTATATTCATTTGATTCATGCATTTCAAACATGACGCGTGTGAAACTGCCAGGCCAAATGCAGCTTTAATGAGCTAGGGAATGGGAATAGGCATAGGGGCATTCAATCATTAAGATGCGGAAATTCCTTTCATGCTGATAAGATGAATATGTGAGTGCTGCCTGGCGCTAGTCTTTCTAGTTTTAACAGTTCTAATTAGGTCACGACTTGCAGCAATCAATGGGCTGACGACAACTGACAAGTGACAACAAGGCTGGCACTGACCTTCACCACGCGCTCTCTTCAATAATTTGCCCACTCTGTATGCTAACCTTTGCCTAGCATTGCGATGCAGCTGTCAAGCCTGTGCTTACGCTCTCAGTCGCTGCCCAATGCAATGCCGCGCATATCAGCATAGCTGTGCTTACGCTCTCAATCACTCTCTCTCTATCTCTCTCTCTCGCTTTCTTAGGCTCTTAAAGCTTGGCTCTCTGACGGCGCTAAAGCTCACGTAACCAGTGTGCACGTTATCAGTGCGTCAACATTTGTCTAAGGCAATTTCGCGCATACTTTTCATAAACAAACAACTGACGTATGTGTGACTGTGTTTTTTATACACGTTTTGTCTTTTTCTAATGCACTTTTTTTTCGAAATCAAACGAAATCTAAATGCTCTGCATGCACACACACACACACACATACGTTTACATTCTCATGCATACACGCACAGGCATGGCTAGCGGCAGCGGCTAGGCAAATGCTATTGAAGGTCAGTAAAGGTCGTCGCCGCATTGTGCTGGCCCCAAAACACATGTATTTGACAATCTCATTATAACAGGAACATATGAAAAATATAGAATCTATATGTATTTTTGCAGAAATGCGGCGCTATGAAATATGAGAATGCAATTGATTTGCGGCTTTTATTAATTGCGATAAAAAGAAACAGAGAAGAGCTGCTGCAGTCGCACTCGCAGTCGCATTCGGAGTCGCAGTCGCAATCGCAAAGGGAAGGCCCAGCGACTCTCAACTTGGATATGATAGGCAGTAGCCATGCATAATACACACACACACACACACACGCACAGACTTTCATTTATCTTTTTTTTATATTTTTATCTGTGGTCACTTCTTTTGCCGCTTCTTTGGCGGCAACTGCTGTTGCTGCTGGAAAAACTTACTGCTCATTTTGTTTTTGTTTTTTTTTTTCTTTTTGTTTGTTAGTTAACTATTGTAAACACTGCAAAAACACGCGGAGCGAGTCCTTCGCGTTTTATTGCTTTCCGGGGGATGAAATTGGTCTTGGTGGTAGCGGTGGGTGGGGCGTGCCCGTTGAGCTTTCACACAGAGTGACGAGAGCGAGTCGATATTCTAAGTTGCCTGACGGAGGGTTCTGCGTTTGGCTGTTCTGCCTACCACGAGCGACGACGAGAAACTGAATGTTGCGAGCAAGCGAAAACTGCGGACAACGACGACGCAGACGACAGCAACGGCAACGGCAACGCCAACGTCGATGCCGTGGGCAATATACGTGGGGGCACAGTCGCAGTCGCAGTCGGTAAGTTGTCGCCGCCGTCAAGCAGCAACCACAAAACTGTTACGGGAGACGAGGGCATCGAGAAGTTGACGAGGAAGGCGCCAAAAGTGAATTTTGCATTATACATATGCTCGCTTGAATTTCATTTCTTCTGTTTCAACCTTATTCGCCGGCAATCTGTGCGCACCGGTGCTCAAGAGAGAGTGAGAGCGAGAGACCGCGCGTTAAAGGTGCGAATATATACAAAGACAAACAGTAAATTTCAATTTGTGCTCGCTCTTTTTACTCTCTCTTAACATATTAAGAGCGCCAGCTTTTTAAGAGCGCAAAGCCCGTAGGCTGCCAAATCATTCAAACTTGCACTTGTTGCATTAGTAAAGAAAGGCCTTCGGAAGTTCACCTGTAAAAAGTGTTAGGAATTTATAGTTTCATTATTTGATAAGCTTATCAGAACAATGTCATATTTTGTTGACTACGGCTACCGCTATCAATGTAAATAATTGTAAATAACAATAAAGTATTTTCGTACTGATCTGCTGACCTGCCCAGTTGCAGACATGTTTGTTCTTGTTAACTTCTGAACTACTCTCAATAACTACCCAACACCAACACAAGGTAACAGTAAATATTACAGCTTAGGTAAATACAAATAAAAACTTGTCAGTTGAAAATAAGCCGTTGTCAAGTAGGTAGCAGAAATGTTTGATATCTTTATGACCCATATAGTATTATCTCAAATGTCCTTTGGCTAACTTTACACAGGATCCGCTAGAATTCGTCCAATTTATGATTTCTTTTGAAGAGTAATAAGACAAGTGCGTTTACTATTTGGCTAAAATTAAAGACATCCTGAATTTTTAGAAGACCACCTAACCTTTGAATGCCGATAACGCTGATGCTTGCTATAATCTAAAACTGAAACTATAACTCGGCCTCGTTCTTAAGGACTCGACAGGACATACCTCTGCATAAAGCAGAACAATTGATTAGCATTCAGGCTACGATACGTTGATAACAAGGCAAAAATCCTCAAGGAATTGGCCGCTATTTAACCGAGATATTTAAAATATAGTATTTTTAGAAACTTCAAATTATATGTCTCTGGTTTGCATGCTAATCGAAAGAGTTTTGTAACGCACCGAGTTTAAATAATTTGCAAGGATATTCCCGAAAAAGAGCTATTTTATTTATATTTATCTGGGAGATCGATTGGATGAGACCTCCGCAATCTCCTTCGCGTTCGGACTCCTCCAATTCAACGCCTCTTTAGAAGACGCCCAGCCAGTCGATTTGGATGGTTTTCCCAGTCGCGTTATGTAGTTAGTTTGCAGTCTGTTTGTTTATGACGTCCCCGATTTTGGTCATTCTTTTTTTTCCAAATCGGAAGTAGAAAAAAAAATGTTATTTTCTTTTTTTTTTCTTTTTCCAAATCGCATCATTTTAAATTTAAATCGTTGAATACTTTTCAATGCTGATCCTAAAAACACCGAAGCACCAGTTATACTGCGTACTTTCGGGCAGCAAGCAAATGTTTTACCTACGAGCTGTTTTTGGGCCAATTCGGCCTAGACAAACAAAATCAAAAAACGTGGTATGCCAGTCTATGCCAGAGATCCGTACGAGTTCAAAAAGGTATAACTTTCCAAAATCGGACCATTTTTAGCCGAATTATCGCAAAAAAACGAAAAATCTTCAAAATTATAACGGCATTTTTTCGCGTTTTTCAAACAGCTGTATCTCGGCCAAATAAGCCCCGATCTTGGAAAGATTGGTCTCGTTCGACTCGTGGTCACAGCCTTTTTCAGCCAACATCAAAATTTAGAATTCAGATTTTTTGGTGTCAATCGATAGTCGGGATCCGTACGAGAAAAAAGAGGTATATCATTTCGAAATCGGACATATGGTACCCGAGATATTTCAATTTTAATTTTAATTTCAAAAACAAGTCAAAACGTATTCTGCAGACAGCACGAAAGTATGCACTACTAAAATTCTGCTAAAAACCGCTACAAACGGCTATAATGGCTATTTCTCGGCCAAAAAAAGCCCGATATCGGGCAGATTGTGCACGAATGTTTTTTTGGAAATGGCCGATATCTCGGCTAAATAAAGCCCGATTTCGGAGCGATATACATAGTATATATATAATACCTCTTTCTACTCGTACGGATGCCGACTATCGATTGCCACACAAAAAACCGCATTCAGACAAACCATAATTGTTCTTGCAATATTTATTATATTATATTATTATATAATATTTGTGCATTTAATACTTTATAATAATTATTAAATGACGGCCCGCAAGTTAGCTACGAAATTAAATTCATGTTCACCAACAAAATTACAAATTAAATTCTACATGTCACAAGGACATTTAGAAAATAATATCAATAAAAAATCATACAAAAATTAAAGTTATGTTGTTTTGGCATTTGTTAATTATCATTTTAGTTTAAATAATTGTCATCTTAGTAAACACATATCTTGGAGGGCTGGCTCAGGTTGAATGTAATATCTATATATAAACAATAAGTCTGTATAAGTAGAAGTAGAAGAATTCTTAAGACGACGAAACGATCAAATCAAAGCTTGAGCTAAAGTTTTTGGTACTCGTAGTTGGTATATGGCAATTCGATAGATAGTCTGTAGATTTTCTAAGCGTACGAACTAGAACTAAATAACTAGTCTTAGAACTAGGTGCTATACATATAAAATATAATTTAATTGTGTTTAGGTCTATGGTCATGCTGAGGCAGTATCACAGTGCAGGGGCTCGTCCTCCAGCCGATTGTTGATTGTGTTTCGCGGCGATATCACAAAGCGTTTGCGATTCTGTATCGATTGGCTGAGGCGTCGGTTGGCGCGCTTTTTGCGCCATCTGTGTATGCAGTAGCAGAACACTGCAAAGGTAAAAAAAAACATGCCACATCATGTTGCAAAACGAAATCGGTGCTCATTTGTTAGACTTACCCAGCAGCACCAAAATAACGCCGCCAAAACAGCCGGCGGCGAAGAGCCAGAGGCTGCGCGTCTCGGCCAGCTCCGCGCTGTCCACACAACTGCGGAATGTCGGCGAGTCCACGGTGCGATTGTAGGGCAGTGGACACGAGTCGCTGTCTAGCGCCTCTGGGAAATGGAAATGCGAATGGAAATTGGAAACTTGGTCAAATGCCAAAATTAGCTGCAGTTGCAGCTGCTCTTCTGCTTACCCATGCAAACGGGCACGAATTTGGGATTGGCGCCCATCGTCATGAGGTGATTGGTCACCTGCTGACAGACGCAGGCGTTGATATGAGTTCGTGTCAGATCGATGACTTTCAAATGGCACAAATTTGCCAGTTTGTCAATGTTGAAGTTGCTCAACGGATTCGCCGAGGTGTTCAGCTGCCAAAGATCTGCAAAGAAGAATCTCAGTTAGTTTTCAGCTATAGTACAAGATATCTCTATGCTATCTCTCCTTGTTCCTGTTAAAGTTGACAATCACGTGGGCCAAATTTAATTTCAGTCGAATTTATCATGCTTTGGCAGTTACATATTTAAATTCATTTAGCGTTGCCACCTGGTAAAAGTCTTAGCATATGGCAGCAGTAGCTACACACAGCTTGCGATAAGGATTTGAAGAATTAGAATAGCTACTCTTAAGTAAAATATAGATTATCTGTCAAAATATTTCAGGTAGTTAAGCTAAGCTAAGCTAAGCCTTTTCTTATTTTATGAAATTCTCCCGTCAACTACACGGCAAAGCGTTGCCACCTCGTTTTAGCTGCCTGTAAACTAACGTGAGCTTTGACACGAACATTAAATAAGTCTAGCGACTTACTTGGCAACACTCCCAGATCGGGAATATCATGCAGCTCGCAATTGGCCACATTCAGGTATTCCAGCGGCGCACGAATGGGCTTCTCCAGCGTTTCGAGCTCTTCGTGGAGCTCCCTCAGATCATTGCTGTCTATGTAGAGATTGCGCAGCCTGGGCAGCGAGAACAGCTCCATGGGAATCGTGGTGAGCCCATTATTCGATAGATCAACTTCCTGTGCATCGATCAATGGGTTAGTTAGTTAGTTAGTCACTCGCAAATCGTAATTGCCGACATTAATTAGATATTTGTTGCTTACCTGCAGCGCGGTGAGTGGGGCAAATGTGCCCGGCTCCACCGATAAGATCATGTTCTCATAGAGCATTAAAAACTTAATATCGGTATACCTCTGGAACGAGCCACTTCTCAGCTTCCTAATGCGATTGTACGATAAGTCCAGTACCTGTACAAATTATGACTTTAATTCTCGCTTTTTAATTGCCAAAAGAAATTGCCAAGTCATGCGAGATATATAGCAACTGCTTACAGCTACAGCTACAGATGCATTTTATCGGGAGAGTGTATGCACAGACATCGGGCAAATTTGGTATATAAATTAGATTTGCGATTTAAACGAAGATAAGCTTGAAGCAGTAGACAAATCGTGGACTGAAGCTAGTATTACGCTTTTTATAAAACCTGTCAGACTCGGGCATATGGGGGTGTCAATTTGATTTGTCGATTATAATTTTTATTTAGTTTTAAATATTCTTCATTTGAAGTAAGAACTTACTTTCTGGGCATAAAACTTAGAATTAAAGAATATCTTTTATTAATCTAGCTTAAAGTTCTCTTAAGTAAATATATATCTGCATACAAAGAAGAAAACTTTCATTTATAATTACAAATTTTCTATCGATATTGAAATGTTCTTGAGCAGAATAATCTCCATTATAATAATCAATCGACAAATAAATTATTGCTAACTTAATTGACTTAAAATATGGTCAATTATGTTTGCAAAGCTTCTGGATATCACGAAATATGTGTTTTTTAACTGGGGAGGGGGGGCTGCTCTCATGCAAATACATATCTGCATATTCATGTCGCATATATTCCGGCATATTTATGCCATGCTACAAGTGAACTTCTTTATGCTTTAATTAAGCTCAATTGATGGAACTACTGTGTGTGTGTGTGTGTGCACTTGGGCTTGTTGTGTGTGACTGGGGTCTGTAACTGTGACTGGGGACACACGAGACACGAATTAAGTTTGGGGTCATGCGATTTTTATTGGCTCAAATTGACCTGTTCTGGCAGGTCGCAGCTGCTGTTATCGGCCAATTGGTGTCAGCTACTCACCTCGACGGAGGTCTTTAGGTTTTGGGGCACCTCCTTGAGGTCCATGTTGTAGCAGCGTATGCGCATGAGCTTCTCGATGCGCCCGTACGAGCACCTGCGCTCATCTTGGGGGGCAAAGCCAAAGGCCAGCATCGCATTCACAACGGATATGAAGACAATATTCAGCAGCAGGCAACGCAGCTCCATGCTATATAAATATAAATAGATTGAATATAGATTAGATGGGAAAACAAATATTGACCACCAACATTGAGGCATCAATGGCGCCTATTAAATCTCTGCTGCTCTGTTCCTATTGTGCTGTTTATTTCCCTGGCTGTCTATCAAAAGAATAAATAAAACGAAATTTAAATGTGCACACTGCCGCACCTGACCCAAAAACAATTATTTTCGAATTAACAAATTACAAGATCAATGCCGCGCCATTGAGGATCAGCCTCCATGCTCGATGCGTTCAATCAAGTGGAACTGCTCTGCCACGGTGGGCGTTTAGTGTGTGTTCGCTGTGGGCGTGGCAATAAATTGAATTAGTTGTGAACTATGTATAAAGCCACAAAACATTGTTTGAGCAGGGCACAAAACGTGGGTCAATGCGGCGTATGAGTGATGTTTGCTTTGTGCTTAGCGCATATTACGTATACGACCTGTTATTGTTTGGCTTTCACTCAGTGTCAAGGGGTGGCAGCCCCATTGTGCGCACACCAACATGCAGCTATATGGAGAAAATCAAGTCGAAAGAGTCGAGCATTTTTGACTGGCTGCTGCCGGTTAAAAGGGGTCTGGTTCTCGATTCTAACATCACAATTATTCAGGGCATAAAAATGCTGATTAACAACTGGGTGGGATGAGTCGTGGCAAGTCGTGCCGGAAATAATTCACAATGTGCAATATTTGTGCTCTTCTTCAGGCTGTATACGTCAATAGAAACCACCTGCTAAATATAACGCACGAGCTGACTCACTCGCTGGCACTCGAACTTAAAATGAGTCTAAGTCTAATAGACCTAGTCTTTGGGGGCTTCTTTGTCTATTATCTTATCGCTGTGCCTTCCCAAATTTATTATATATCTCCCTTGATACAACATCAAACAGAAAGCGAGCTGCGCACAATAAATCATGGAGGAATCGTAAGGCCAAAATATCTTTTATGGAACGTGTCAAAACACCCACAAAAAGCGCTGCTCGACGATTTGCCAAAAACAAAAAGAACAACACAAGATATATTGAACGGCTGTAAATTGATTAATTGCCAAAAGCCACAAACAACTAGAATAGAAGATCTTTCTGTTGCTCAGGATAATCGAATGCCATTTGCCAGAAATGCTTTTCCAAAGATATTATATATCGGAGCACATATTTGTTCACGTTTGCCAATTGTTTATGCGGCTGTCACGCCCCATTCGAGTGCAGTTGGTAGAGTCATGCGATAGCCAAATGTTTCACCCTCCGTTCTTCTTCTTCTTCTACTTCCGCGGCTTGTTGCAAGCTGTTTCATTTGTTGCATTTCATCTGGACAATGCACGTGCCAATTACGAGTTTGTGGAAAACAGTTGCGTGATTGCACAAACCTTTGTTTATGACTAATTTGTTGTCCGAATTGTAAACGTACTTTTTCCTAAACCTATACAATTTCATTAAATAATATCAGGTTACAATACAGCCCCCGAAGGCGTTCGCATATTTCTGTGACATTCAAGATAATTGCAATGCGTTTTTTTGCTCAAGTCTCAAGTTCAGTTTACAGCAAAATAAATAAATAACAAAATATGTCAGCGCTGTTAATTGTTGTTAAAAGGGCATTTTAGTAGAGGAAATCTGAGCCAGATTTTGTATAGGATATCTCTAGTCCAGCACTTAAAGTTTGATTTATGGCATCAAGGAATATTATAAGAGAAGCTACCCACTTAGCCTATTTGCCCAGAACTTAACGTGGCCGAATGATTGATGGCTCGGGGCACTCGGAAATCTTATTTGAGCACAATAAAACATACGCCAAAGCCAATTCGAGTCGCGGCTATAATGGATGGCTTTAATGTCGTCATATAACCGATAAGAGACATGTCCACAAAGGCGGTAAAACCAATCAATAATTTATGTCGAAATAAATGTATCACACTCTTTCCTAGTATTGGCCAACAATCGCAGCGGGTGATTCGATTTACTTGGTCAAATAAAACAGGGGAAGTGGAATGCAGATATTTGGACTATGTCCAGAAATCTATCTGCTCCAATTGACAAAGAGTTGAGGAAGATGCGTACACAGTGCTGGCAAAAAGTATGCCTCTGTTGACTTGGGCAACTAATAAAGAGTATCCCCATAGGAATACCCATTAATATCCCAGCATATTTAAATGGCAGATCATTTCATAGGAAAACTTTAACAATATTAATATGTATAAGCAATATCATATATTTTATAAAAAAATAGTTCGAAAATAATAATAAAGAAAAAAACTATTGTAGTTTTTTTAAACAATATTAACAAGAGTAAAAACAATCATAACATTTTACAAAATAATAATAACTACAAAAAAATCAGAACAAAAGAAATAACATTTTGGTTTATAATGCAAATATGAATGATATTTTTTTAATACGAATGTGATTAGGAGAAATATTGGCTAGTAAAAGAGTTAAATAATTATTATGAATTTAGAAAAGTATGTTCTAAGGAAAAAACGGCATAAAAAAGAATTGACTAAAACTTTTAATAATAGGAAATTTACTGAACGGGTAAGCGTACTGCTGTCGCGCACTGTGCACTCTGCCTGTACCTCTGTCATTAGAGATGCCTGCCGAATCGCCAAAAAAAAAAATATTTAAAAAAAATGTATAAAAAATTTAAGTGATTTCCACACATTTACACACATAGAGGCGACCGCAACAATGAGTTCTGGCTATAAATACTACTCGTATAAGCCATATGCAAGTTGATTTTTTGAACAGAATTCAAATTATATTTAAAAAATTTGAAGCAGCGGAAAGACAACGGGCCAACTGCAAACTTATGGCGCACACAAACGTTCAAAATATTGTATTCAGCTTTAAAACAATTTTTTTTTAATTAATTTTTATAGTAGTATCGGGTTGAAGGGGTGTGGTTGGGTGTTGATGCGGTATGGCCGACATTTGTTGGGCTTAAATTCAATAAAATTGGCAATAAAAAGGGCTAATGCTCGACAGGCGATGCGGCTACAAACGAACATTTTCCATAGCCATAAAAACAGATCAGACACAGATCTCCAAATGGGGCACATACATTCGCGCCTTATGCTCTGAGGTGGGGCATGGCATAGAAATGAAAATGAATATGGAAATGGAAGTGCTTAAATTGAAATCAAAATTCGAATTTATGCATTCCACTTTGGCCGCATTTATACAATATATATATATATATTTATGGGGCTCAATCAGGAGAACCAAAAAAAACAAAACTCGACAAAATCACGGGAAATTTACAGCGAGGGGGTGTAGAAGATTCGTCAGCGCATGGATTACGGCCTGGCTAATGATAAATATGTATGGAATATTATTTATCTGCGCATAACCCAAGCAGATGTTAAGCAAGCGATTATGGGATCAGTAAAAATCAGAACTATACTAAAATATATAAAAAAAAACATAAAAAAAACACAAATTCTAAAGCTTATAAAACAAGAAGAAGGAAACTTTAAATTAGTTTCAAATATTTTAATAACATTCTAAACATTTGTGAATGGATTTATGTGCTCGTCTGATACCCCTTGTCACACTTTGTGGGCGTTACGCGCCGTTCCATGTATATATCTGTGTGTATCTGTGTGTATCTGTGTGTATCCCCCCTCAACAGGTGTGCAGTTTGCGGGGCCTCCGCCCGGAAGATTTATTCTCATTTTTCTTTACGCAGACTCGTATGATAAAGATTTATTTGTTTAGACTTTATGTGTTGAAACAATAAAAGAGGGGCCCATATGCGCACAGGGGCCTTACGCCTCTGGCGGCCTCACATATTATTTGTTTTCTTAACCGTCGAAACACTTTAACGTAACTGAATCTAATCGGAGGACTCAAGTGCACGGCGTACACATATAACATGTTGCTTTTATCAGCGTAATGAAACATTTCGGTTTTAATGTTGAGTGGGCTGCCTTTGGAGCCATTTGCTCCGTACAAGGGAGGGAAACATCGATGACGAAAACAACGTCAAAGTCGAAGTTGAGGCAACACGAAATTAATTGAAAGCAACAACAAGAAATGTAATAAAAACGTTGCCCATTTATTTCAATTAAACACAATCAAGAATACATTTTTCCCCAGAGACGCTACAAAAAAAAAAAATTCGCTGCTTCAGCAGAAAAACTGACCATTGGCATTCGCAATGGGGCCAATTGAAGAACTTACAAAAAATGATATATATGTACATATATGATGTGTAAAGATTAAAGAAGTTTCCGAAACTTAAGTTAGAAGAAGCCAGCAAAAACGCAGCAATTAATTAAGGAAATTCCTAGAACTAATCGGATCTAGGTATTCTCAGGAATTAAAATGGTAAAGAACTTTAATCAGATATGTATTCCCAGGAAATTTAAAATGTTTACACAAATCTTCAATAAAGAACGATAATCAGAACCATCCATTAAAACACGTAGCTGAAAAACTAACTACAAAAATATATATTATTTTGCCTAGGATATGGACTTGTATGGGACCATTATTATCGATGCTTACAAAAATCGACTCTGAATGACATTTATATGTGAACTTTTTGAAAACAATGTGATCAGGTATCATCTCTC
The DNA here is from genome assembly GCF_035044405.1 of Drosophila montana. NCBI lineage: Eukaryota > Metazoa > Arthropoda > Insecta > Diptera > Drosophilidae > Drosophila > Drosophila montana. Next base: position 2,001,442 of record NW_026998080.1, read on the forward strand.
AATAATCTAGTCCAAAAGAAGTAGAACCGAAGCAAGCCAGATGGATCGCGCTTTGACAACTTTATTTTACTCACAGAAGTAAAATTAAAGAGAGATAAGGAATTTCAGATTCAGATTCAGAATAGTAGGGCCAGTCATTTATGGCGGGAACTAAGAAAGCCAAACAATAATTCTTTCTTATAGTCTTAATTTCCTTTGCCGTAATTCAATTTCATCGTCGCAACGTTTAAGAACAAGAATTCCATAGATTAGACCTTATCGTCCAGTTGTTTCGATTATTGCCCCACCAATTGCTTTTTATTTATGACTCCTTGTAGAACGCATTACACTCATGCAACACCTTCCAGGTGCGTCCTATGCTGCTTTACAGCACTTAATAAAAGTGAACTCAATTGTGATTAAAATGTACGATTATTAAATGAAACCTCACGGTTACAAAGTGCTTTATATTTCGTATAGCTTCTTTTTAAGTCTACCAAATCAAATCAAATCAAATCTTATCTTTCTCGGCTTAGCCTTGCTTTGCTCAATATTTCTGCATTTCGCATTTGACATTAAACGTTTTGGGTACTTTTGAAACCACCCTGGCGTATATGGCCCCCCGACTCTACTTCCAATTCCCGACAGTTCGCGCAGAATTCTCCGCCTCTTCACTCAATTGAAATCAATTTAACTGTTTTTATCTCATTATGCTGTGGAGAGAGTACTTGAGGTCAAAGCGCATATAACTAACTAGAAACTTCAAGTCGATTCTTCTATTGCAGTCTGAATATTTCAAAGCTAATATTCTGTTATACTATAATATTTTTATTTTACTACCGATAACCCAAGTAACCCCGATAAGGCCTCAAATTGAGCGCTTGCGTCTTACCTCTTAGGTAATCCAGTGTATGCTAGATATTTCCATATAAAGTGCGTTATCCTTAAGTTCAACACATTGTCCGGGAGGGCACATTTTTATTATTTAGATATCAATTCGATATGCTTGATAATTTCCATTATGTGTGATCGAGTTGAGACACTGCACAAAAAATATATATTTTCGCTTCACCGAAATTTCAGTCGTATTTCAATTAACACGAATTTTTTTTGTTGGTTCTATTTTTTTGTGTGTTTGCTTTGTTTTGCCCACCGACGGAACCGATCGCAACGACCACCGGAACCGACCCGTTCAATTCAACCGCAGACTGGGAATTGAAGCGATCGCGCAGAGCAAACGCAGATCGCTCGCTGCTCGGTTTGCCTTTCGGTTCCGAAAAACCGAAACTCTGAAAACGTTGATAAAGCACCGACGGACAACGGGCGACGGACGCGGCGACAATGCAGCCCATTTGTAGGAGAAGGGGTGGGAGAGTGCAAGGGAGGGAGGAAGGGCGGCAATAGGTGGGCTGCAGGCCTTGTAAATTTCTTGAGTGAAATATGAAAATATGAAAATTTCAAGAGCGTAAAACTCTCTGTCTCTCTCTCAGTCTCTCTTTGTTGCAGTCGCTGCTGGTGATAACAATGGCAACTGATATACATATGCCCATATATGAGTGCATGCAGCCCACTGTGCCTGGGGCCGAATTGAATTTGCTCTGTTTGTGGGCCTCCGATTCTGATTTCGACAGCTTTATTTAGTATTTGTGTGTAGCTCAATTTCAGCTTCAATTAGCAGTTGATAGCTAACAAATGGATCGGATCGATGACGATGTCACCCAGCAGCATTTTCGATTTAATCAATCTTTCACGTCTCGCGGGCTTCCGACTCCAGAATGCCACAAATTACAGTTCTAGAGAAGAGACACGAAGAGACGTCTGCTGTGATAAGGCTGGAACGTCAGCTTATGCAATCACATTTCTTATCAACAATGTGCTATTTCATTAAGACCTTAAAAAAATAAAAAACAATTTTCCAACTGACAGTTGTCAAACAAAAGTCAATTATGAAAGTCTTTTCTGCTATCAGAAGTGTTCTTGAGGCACAACTGACAACGGTCTGATTTTTAGGGTTTCATCAAAAGAGTTATTTGTTTCGAAAATGTCTACAACTTACCAATATTATACAGTGATCACTCGCAAATTGGAACTTACGGAACTTGTAGCTAATATTTGCAATTGCACGCTTTGCATTAATATTTTATTTTAATTGACTTTAAAGTTATTTTGTTTTTAAATATATTCCAGATTAGTCTGCAATCTTTTTAAACACCCCAAGAACCCAAATGTTTTGCTTTGCGAGCATTCACTGTATTAAACGACTTGTTAATTTTCAAAAACTAAACTAAAACGCAGAAGTCTGCTGATAAACCCCTGAGAAAACAGTCGTTAATGCTGTTATACTATCTTAATTTGATTTCTGCCGGGCATTTCCATTAGCCCGACAGCTACCTGAACTCAGGTAGATGCGGAGTATAAGCACAGGTAAATGCAAATACCGCAAACACATACAAAAGGTAAATAGAAATCCTTTTGCACTCTCTTGTGGTTTTTCTTAGTTTCCTTTTTATTTATTTAATTATTTTTGTTTACAACATGAAAAAGAAATGGTAGAAAAATATGACATTATGTTGTTTTTTTTTTTTAAGGTTTTCCTCTTTTACATATCAAAACCCATATTCCATTAGTTTTTAGTCTTTGATTCAAATTTGTTTTAATTTTTGTTTGTTTTGAAAAAGTTAATTGAATGTAAAGTATATAATAAAAATTAAACTTTTTCTCTGTTTTTCATTCAGTTGGATTAATTGAGCAAATAAAAGTCACAAACTTTGAGAAATTAAGATATAAGTAAAAAGAAGAGTGAGTAAATCGTAAAACAAAAAATCATAATAAATAAACCCGCCCATAAATCTTTTTTAACACACAGCCCTTCTCTAGAGGGTCTTTTGATTATATAAAATTGCTTTAAAAATGTGTATATATGTATGTGTGTGTGTGTGTGTTGGTGTTTTTTATAATTGAGCAATTCTGCGTTTCTTCGCATTTGCAACACCTTTCGTTAGTTTGATTTGCATTTAAATATTTTCACAATTTTTTTCTTATCTGCATCCTTTTCGTTTTTATATGCAGTTTTTTTTTAGTTTTTCGTTTTTTTTGTTCGTTTTCTTTTATATATGTGTTCGTTTTTTTTGTTTTTGTTTTTTTTCTTTTTATAATTAATTAATAAGAAAATTATAAATGAGCTTCCATTTTGGTTTTCCATGAAAAATCAATGAAGCTTCAGGCTATTCGCTTATAGCCACAAAATCAAGAGCTTTAAAAATTCTGTTGTTTGAATAAGTTTAACTTGTTCCAACTAAATTAGGTAATACAACGGATATTTTAGCCAAAACTAATCACAATCTTTTGCATTCATATTGCAAATATGCTTGAGTGTGTGTGTGTGTATATAAAGAGTGTGTCTGTGTGTGTGTGTGTGTATGGGTGCTTATAGCATCTCCAAATATTTCGTATGCCTCTCAATTGACTTTGCTGACGGCTTGCTTGACGGATGTGTTTTGGGGATTCCTTCCACGTGAGAATCTGTGGATCTATGGCTGTTTCTGCAGACGCAGCTGCTCGCTTATGTTTGTATTCTGGTAGAATAGACGCACGACGTGCGTGTTGCGCTCCTCCTTTGTGGCCAGTATCTCCAGCTGGAATGTCTCGGAGAAGCGCGTATCGATGAATGCGCCCAGAGCGGCCACGTCGCACTTGGCTATGGTGGCGCTCTCTAGTTCGCAGTGTTTGCTGTAGCGCGGCGCCTTGGCCAGCTCCTCGGGCAGCTGGCGGAACTGATCGGTCACCGCATTGTTGCCAAAATCTATAAAATGCACCTCGCACTTGCCAGAGTCCAGCAGCTTGACTATCTCGGCACGATAGAAGACCTCATCCTCGGGGAATTTGGCCACGCACAGTGCGCCCACCTCCAGCTCCGTGAATATTTCAAAGTTTTGCTCGGCATCGAGCATTTTGTCGGTCATATGCTCCAGAGCCGGCACATCCTGTTCCATTTGCACATAGAACGATTTGGCATTGTCGTACTGCACCACAATGCAATTGTACAGCTCCACCTCGAGCGGCTGTTGGACACCAGCCACAGTGCTGGCCAGCTCCTGGGCAAAGTCCTTGTAGTTGATGCGCAGCTGCACAGCCTGCCGCTCCTTTGTGTCCTCATTAGGCTCGTTGACCAGCTCGTAGACCTCGCCAAAATGCTGCTCCAGCAGCGCCGTGAAAGCCTCCTCCAGCTTGGCATCGGTCACATCCTGTGGTATCTCGCTTAGCTGGCAGTGCAGCGCCAGCGGCGGTATCTGCCAAATTGGATCAGGTAAGAGATACACCTGTGAGGTGACCAGGCTGCTGCCGTAGTCAATGAGAAACACCTCACAGCCCTTGTCCTCGGCCAGCAACTGCTTAATGCAGCAGCGATAGTAGCAATCGTCCTCCTGGGAATAGCACACGCCATTCAGTTGCTCGTCGGGATTTGTCAGCGGCTGCAGCTGCTCACTGGCCACGCCCTGAAGCGTCTTGACAATAAGATCGAGCTGAGCAGAGTTCTTCTTGAGCTGCACATAGAAACTCTTGGGTGAGCTGCCGTGCGAGATGATGCACTCTTTGTTGTTCGCCTGCACCTGGGGCTTCAGCAGCTCCGCTTCCAGCAGCTTTTGGAGCTGCTCGTGTATGTTTAGAGCTTGTTTATCCATGGTCTTTAGCCGGACCACTGGTGGCTGCGCCGACTTGTTGACAAACTCCACGGCCACCTCACCGTTGCAGCTGTCGATGAGCGCGTCCAACGCCTCGCGCGACTCCTTGGGATATTTGACAAAGTTGGCACAGGATTCCAGTGCATGCAGCTCCGCTAGAGGCTTTAGCTGCGCCAGCTCCGCGGGCAACTCAAACAGCTTGTCGACCAGTGCCTGATTGCCAAAGTCTATGAAGAGAACGCGATACTGCAGCAACTGCTTGGCCGGCAGCTGTTCCAAGACGCGCGCGCGGTAGAACTCGTTGTCATCGGCAAACTGCGCCACGCACAGCTCGCCCAGTTGGGCGACCTTTTGCTTGGGCTGCAGTTTGGCGCTCTCACCGTTCAGTAGCTCGCTGGTATTGTCTACGTAAACGTTGTCCGCCTCGAACTGCAGGTAGAAGCTGGAGGGGCTATTCACATGGGTGACAATGGCCACGACGTTGGCTGAGCCCGACTCGGTCTCGGATTTTTCGTCAATCTGGGGCTGCTCCTGCGGCTTGGGCTGCTTGCGCGTGCACAGCGGTAGCAATTGATCCAATACGTTATCCTCATCCAGCATCAGGTGTATGATGATATGCTCGAGACCCGGTTTCAGCAGCTGTGTGGTAAAAACCAGCTCACCCTCGCCCGTTAGCTCGGCAAACTTGGCTTCCGCCTCCTGGGACCAGCCCACATAATCTTCTGGTAGCTGCAGAGCGCAGCGCTTCGACAAACTAGGCGCACTGGCAATTTGCTCAGAGAGCAACAGGCACTTGGATGTGGAGGAAGTGTTGCCATAATCAATAAATCGTACCTCGTAGCGTGCATCGGGCAGCTGACGCAGCAGCTCGGCGCGATAGAAGAGTCCATCATCGTCGAAAAGAGCTGCCACAATGCTACCCTTCTCGAAACGCTGCAGCGGCTCCAGCTGCTGCTCGGCATTGCCCAGATACAGTTCAATTAGCTCCAGCGCCTTGGAGTCGCATTCCAGCTGTATATAGAAGTCAGCGATGCTATTCGCGTGCGAGATGTAGCAGCTACTGCCGCTGCTGACATAGTCGAGCGGCTTTGCAAAGCCATCGCTGACAAGTTTCTTGGCCACGTCGACGCCTTCGATATACAAGTTCACGTAGCTGAGCGTGTAGCAATCACCACGCGTTAAGTATTCATAGTGCAGGATCTTCTCGTAGGAATCGTTGAATATGCCATTGGCTGCATCTGCCCAGTCCAGTTTGCCGTTGGGCGCAATGGGCAGCGCGAAGGGCAAACAGAAGGGCTCCTGTTGTGAGCACATGCTTTGCTTAATCTCTTTGGCGTCCGAGACGCAATCGGTGTTGCCAAAATCTATAAACTGCAGCACCATCAGCTCGGCATCGAGTATTTTGGCGCGATACCAGGACTTGTCCATGGAATACATTGATATGCAATCGGCGCCGTTAACTATTTCCAACAGTTGCGGCAGCGATGGTGAAACAATTTGCAGATTTTCTGTCAGACGTTTAAGTTTGGGCACCGCATCTAGGGGATGCACATAGAAATGAGCAGGATTATCGCAGTGACTCAGCACGGCTCTTTCCATGTCCTTGTACGGATCAGGTGTGGGTGTGGGTGTGGGTATGGGAGCTACAGTGATGGGTGGAGGAGAGACTGCGGGCGCAATTTCCTCACTCGCCGGAGCTGTTGGCGGATCCACTGCCTCTGGAACAGTTGCAATAGGTGTTGGTTCTATTGACTTCACTTCAGCTTTGGGCGCAGCTGGAGCAGGAGCAGGAGTAGCTACTGGAGATGCTGCTGCCGCAGCTGCCGCTGCCGGTGCTGCCTGCTCAACTTGCTTATTGCGCTTATTTGATTCCTTTGGCTCTTTCGGCTCCTGTTGCGACTTCTTGGCCTTGGGCGAGCTGTTCGCCGAGTTGGATTTGCTTTTGCGCTGCTGCAACTCCTCATCATCATCGGTGGTTAGGTCCACGCATTCAATGTACTCGTATATGTGTGGTTTCTCCTTGTCCAGCTGCTTGCGCATATAATCAATATCCCTGCCGGCAATGAGTTTTTCTGCCTTCAAAGTCTCCAGCACGCTCTCATTTCCATTGGGCAGCAGCACATCGGCAATCAGATGATTGCGTCGCGTCTCAACGGGCTTCACAGTGACCACTTGCTCTTCCAATAGCTTAGCCAGCCGCGCTTTAAGTTGCTCATCGTTGTTGATGCGCCCAAAGGGCAAATTAACCTCAACTGCATAGCAGCTTTTATTAACGTAGAATTTCTCCTCCAGCTGCTTGAGCTGTTCACGCGGCAGCTGCTCCGAGTTGCCGTAGTCAATGTACAGCACATCAATGCGCGCACTTCTGGCCTCCTTGGCTAGAATGCGTGCCCGGTACCAGTTGCCATCGGAGCTGAGTGCGGCACAAACTTGGTCCTTGTCGAACTTACGCAGTTGCTTGCCTGGAACAGATAACAATTTATACAGCAGATTGTATTTGTGATCTACCCGCGAGCTTACCTTTCTTGGAGTAAAAGGCATACATATCATCAAGCAACTTCTTCATGGCTGGCTCCACAGAGCTGGGTTGCACAAAGATGCGATAGGATTTGGCTATGTAAACCACCAATGCCTGAAAGCTGCTGACCAATACGGGGTAGCCGCAAATGTAAGCGCTGCGCTCCTCCTTGAAAAGCGGCATAACAGGATGCAAGTGTATGCTAAAATATGGGGTATTAGCATTTGTCGTATTCCATGATACCAAGAAATTCATTTGCATACATATTGTTCTCACAGACATGCTTAATATTTAAAGCATACGATTTGCCCTCATAGTGCTCCTTGAAGGGCTTGGCCAGCTCCTTGTTGGACTTGACAAACTTGGCATCATCGTAGCTGCACAAGAAGTTCACATCGCTGCAGCTCTCGAGTTGGATCTTAAAGTTCGTCATGTCCCGGATCGAAGTGAATTTGCCGCGCACCTGCTGGCCAGCCAAAAGACCAACGCGCACCGCTGCAAGGGATTAAAAATAAAGTTTTGGGTTTGTTTTACTTGCAATTGAATTTCACTAAAAGACTCACGCTCCGCCACCTCTGTAAGGAACTGTGCATTGATTAGAGTGTCCCGCAGCGAAGCGCCATTGACCAGCATCTTGACTATATAGGTGCTCCAGCTGTTGTTGTTGTTCTGCTGCTGCTGTGCTGGCGGCTGCTTGGAGCTGAACTCACATTCAACTTTGGCATTGGCAGGCACAAATTTCTCCATGCGATCCACTATATACAGATGATCATAGTTCGTGACCACCCGATCAAAGCTACAGCGTTGCGCAAGGCAGGGCACCTCCGCAAAACGCTGCTCCAGCTGCCACACATCCTCAGAGGTCACAGTCAGCAGATTACCCGCATCCACGCAAAAGATGCGATATTTGCGCAGCATGTGGTTGCAGGCAACCACCGTGCCGCGAAGTATGGCATTATCTTTGCGCTGGCGCACCACCACACTGGAGCCGACCTTCAGCTGCAGAGGCTGATGCCGCTTCTGACGATAGAACTGGCGCAGCTCTCGCAGCACACTGTCATATTTGGCAGCTAGGGATTTTGGCACAACGTAGAACTGGAATGGCGAGACCCACCAGGACAGACTGGCCGCCTCCTTGGAGGGTGTTTTGATGTCGTGCAGCGCAAACGCTTTGTCCAGCGGCACATATTTCTCCGGCTCGGGCATAGGTTTGGGCGACGCCGCTTCAGCGTTGGAGGTAGCATCACTTTCCACGCCGCTGGAACGCTTCGAACTGGCCATTGTACCATCGAGCGTGGATTTCTGACGCTGCGGCTTCTGTGCAAAACCTTGCGGCGCATTCAGCGAGCGTTGATTAGGTGAATTGCGCTGAGACTGCTGCATTTGTTGCGCGTCCTTGCGCGGCGATTGGCTGTTGCTAAGGCGACTGCAAGGAAGCAAAATTAAAACTAAGCCAAAACATGTCATGTTATTAAAACTCACGAATTCTTGTTCGCCTCCATTTTGCCATTTTGCAGACGCGGAGAATCCGTGCGATTGCGTCCATTCTGGCGATTGCCCTTGCGCGGCGAGCTCATGCCGCTGGTGTAGCTGCTGGTGCTGCGGCTCTCGAAGCTCGTGTCGGGGCGAATATCACGACTGCGTCGCACCAAATTGCTGTCAGGTCCATTGCGTTCTACGCGTGCCTGTTGCAGCTGCCGCTTAGCGCCGCTCTGCTGGGATTGAGTATCCTTGGAGCTGGTCGAGGCAGAGCTGTGCTTGTCCCACTCATTCGCATTGGCATTGGCACTAGCATTAGCATTAGCATGAGCATTAGTATTATTTGCATTGTTTGTTTTCTTCTGCTTCTGCAACTGCATGCGATCCTCGCTCTCTACGGTCGTCGAGTTGAGCACTTGACCCTTCTCCAGCTGCTGCGGCAGCGCATCGGAGGCTATAGACTCGGCGCGTGTAACGTTCGCATTAAACTGTCCCTTCTCCAGCGACAGGTACTGCTCAAATGGCATGGACAGCTTGTAGAGCTTCTTCATCACATTCAGATTTTTGGCCATCAGATTGACCACATTAAGGCCGTCGGGTTCGATGCGAAAAACGCGCACGCTAAACGTGCGACGTCTGATATTTGATTCCTCGGCGAGCATTTCGAATTGATCCGTAATCTTGTCCTGACTCAGTTCGCTGTTCTCGAATCCCTTCAGACAGCACTTGATGGCCTGGCGCGGCATCAACAGATGCTTCTCGGCAATATTGCCTATTAAATGCCGCTTCACATGCTGCTCATAGCCAAAGTCCACGTGACGCACAATAATTGTGGTGTCGTCCACGCGGAGCAGCTCCGCGCGATACCATTCGCGATCGCACTTAACCACACAGGGCGCGCCCAGCACAAGCTGTTCGGGCACCAGTTGATTGATATTGTAATAGGCAAACATCTCGTCCATCAACTGCTCGAATTGCTCTATGTTGTTAACCTTTTGCACATAGAAATTGCTCGGCGAGTCAATGTAACGTATCTCGACAGCATCGTCGTTCTGCAGCTGCTCCGCCTTAGCGTAGGCCTGGCGCGAATTCTTCAGCTTCTTGAGAACCTCCAACATGCTGTTATTCTGAAAAATGTTTATAAATTAAAAGCTGCACCCAAAACAATATCGATAGATACTTACATTATGCATCAGCTGGCAGGTTTGCATGGAGCCCACGCTCTCCGCCGCCTGCACTGTTAGTTGAAAATTTATATACAAAGCAGAGTTCTTGAAAATACGCTTCATGCTCTCATCGAGTGCACCCAGCTCCTTGGCGCCGGCTAGTGCAAAACGAAAGGCAAACGGTTTGATCAGCAACAGCTCTTCCGGTATCTGATAGAGATCTGTTAGCGTTAACAGCTCCGAATTGCCATAATCCACATAGACAACGCGGAATCTCTGGCCGTAGACGGCGCTGACTAAGGCACGATAGCAATTGCCATCCTCGGAAAAGCGCGCTACGCACGCAGTGCCCACGCCCGGAAACTGAGTGAGCGTCTGCAGACTTATCCGTTCGATCTGGCTCATCATTGCATTTAGATCCCTGGTGGCGCTCTTCAGCTGCACCCAAAACAAATGCGGGCCATTCTCCACAAAGCTCACATATACATCGTAGGTCAAGCCCACGGTCAGGCTGGTGGTGCGAAAGGCCGGAACGATGGGCTGTAGCTGTTGTTGCTGCTTTTGTGCAGCCGCCGCCGCCGCAGCCGGTGGTTGACCCAGTGCATAACGTGGTATGGGCACAAAGTGCAAAGCCGGTTGCTGCAATAACGGCTGTGGCTGCATGGGATTATTGAGGCGCACATTATAGTACATATTCAGTGGCCTGGGACTAGGTTTGGGCGCGTAGACATTGTGCGTGGGCAACAGCCCCGACGATGATTCGGAAGTTTGATTATTGGCACTATGTTGATTGTATGGATGACTGACCGCTGCATATGCGGCCTTCTGAGCATTAACCAGGTGAGTCGGTGCTACCTGGATGGTGTTTGGCAAAACATTTGTCTGCAAATCCAAATATTAAATATGATATTAATTAGATTTTCAATTGGAATCAAGCTCTTACTAAATTAGCCAATGGCGTAGGAAGCGAAACTTTAGCTGGTGGCTGCACCTGCAACTGCACCAGTTGCTGCTGCTGCTTGGGTGGTGTATATTCGTTGGCCGCTGATGTGGTTTTCAGAGGGCGGGGTGACGTTGTGGCCAGTGTGCGGTGCACGTCCAGGCGAGCTGCTAGCGAGTAGCGTGCCGCAATCTGTTCACGGGCCACGTCTGTGGGCGTCTTCGGTGAGCCGCCTGTGCTCTGGATATTATTGTTATTGTACTCAATGACGGGTGATGGTGGTGCTGCTTTCCACAACTTCTTGCAGTGATCCATGATCAACTCGTTGGCAATGGGCGCGCCAATTTGCTTCTGTTGCACAAGGAATTCGTTCAGCTCAAAATCCTTCCAGCGTACGCTGGCAAATTTTTGGCCGCAGATTTGCGTGCTATCCACCTTGATGCTGACCACATGATTTACTATCAGCTGCTTCACTGTATCCAGCTCGGCCTGATCCCATTCCGAGCAAATGCCGAGCACAATGTACTGCGAGCAGAGCACTGGAATATTCTGCAGCAGCTGCGGCTGTTTCGAGAAGAGCAGCTGGCGGTGTGGCAAAGAAATACATATGATATCAGTGAATATGATAGCTATGGAATTTCTATTTCTATTAAATACTCACATCGTGACTGCTCACATTTCGCTTGTAGCCATAATCAAGAAACTCAATCTCGACGCGCATCTGGCTGCGATTGTTCAGGTGTTTGTCATCGAGGCCAGCGCTGAGCACACGCGTCCGCATATACTCCACATCCCCGGGCGCGGCGCCATTTGTCCGCTTGAACACGCAAAAGGTGCCGGGTGTGAGCAGCGCCTGTTGGCGCTCATTTGACCAGCTTGGGTCTATGGCAAAGCAGGTGGGCAGCAGCGTCTCGATGCGCGTGCTGACCAGAAAGGCGGCATCCCGATTAGCCTGCCCGTATAGTTTTAAATAGGGTCCAACATGATCCAGATGCGTTATATACAAATCAACGCTGGCTCCGCCACCATTTAATGGCGTCTTGCCGTTCATTATGGAACTGTTTTATTGCTGCAAAAATATATCAAAAATCATTAATTATGCAGCGCACAATCTTTTTCTTTTCGCCACTGTCACATACAAATTTTTGCAAATCTTAATTTCGATTTCACTGCAAGCGGAACGCACACACACACATGTGTAATATATATGTATTTATATATACATATACTGAAGATAACCGTTAATACTCATCACAGAATTGTCTATACTTATTTTGGCATGTGCTGGCAACTCTATGCCGAAATGCATGAGAAATAACTGTAAACATGGCCTGTTTCCTGCACATTTATATGCTAAGCGTTTGCACAGGTGTATGTGTGTGTACGCGTATCGTTTAACTTCTGCCACACACACATAATTACGTTCTACTTTTGTCTCTTTAAATGCCAGTAATTAACAAAATTCCAAACTACTTACGTTGTCGTCGTCGTTGTCCAAAGCGAAACTCGGAAAAACACGGCCCGTGCCTCTGCAGCGCCCCCTGTGTGCATCAATTTTCACTACAGTCGCCAAGCGGCCAGCCAATTGGTTTATTTGTTGCTCTGATCCGCTTTGCTCTTCTGTATTTATACAAATTCTTATTTGTTTTTATGCTGATTTCGGCCGTGTGGCTTACAGGCGGGCTGGCTTTGGCACACTTTTTTTTCTTCTTCTAAGTGATATGTGTCGTATGTGTGGCGAGCGTTTTTCCGCTGTGGCTGTCAGCAGTGTGAGATGTTACTTCGTGGTTTGTGGTAGAAAGTCTTTCGAGTGTGATTAGAAATCGTTGAGTTTCAGTCTTTTTAGTTGTTTGTAGTCCTCCAAAAGTTGCTTGCGTCGCAAGCGCAACCCAATTTGAATGTGTTGCAGTAGTCGTAGTTATATCATAAAGCAATTAATCAATGCGAAATAGAATTAATTCGAAAATTTCTAGCCCACCCAGTAACACAGCCCGAGACAACGACGACACGACTGTCGATAGATCGCACAATCGATTAGATGACAAATCGCGAACAGTGTGACCGTGTTTGGGCAAGGCAAAAAAGCGGCCACGGAGGAGCAGATCTGTTAACTAAACAGAGTCCCAACATTGCGTTAACAGTTAAATAGCATTGCAGTAAAATAAATGATTATTTTTAACGGATTTTAAAACGGAATATCATATTTGATTTATTATAGCATTTATTAAGTAATAAAACAAATGTAAGCATTATTTTGTGGTATGTATGTACGAATAGCCAAGCCATTTTTAATTTCATTAAGTTTGATTACAGTTTACAGTTTAAAAACTAAGATGATTGCATTTAAATATTTCGCTTACATATTGTGTATATATATTTAGCTAAGAATCTCTTTTAAATATTTCGTTTCAATTCTGTTAATAAGAATTACATACATATATATATTTACATATATGCATACACAATAATATATCGTTTTACTTTCAGATCCATTAATAAGGCGCATTCCAAACGGTGTTCTCTATGTATATATATATATATATATGTATATACGTTTGAATATATATCCGAACTCAATCTCGAACCTAATGTGTAATTAAAAAAGAATATGATATTTGATATACAATACAATACAAGACTCGATTGGATGCGAATTAAACAAAAGCAGCTTGCAATTGCCCTAATCGAGTTATAAATAAAGCATGTATTGCAATTGCAATCGCATCGAAATTAATTACAGCCAAAAACAATTAACTCAACAATTAAATTGCAAAAATGTAAGCAGAGAAGCAACGATTATAAGTAGAAGGTATAGATAAGTATATATATATATATATATGTATATATATATATATAAATATATATGCAGGTAGTTAAAGTACAAGAATCGGGAATCAAGAATCGGGTGGTATATTACGAAATGACGAAAATAACACATGCACCGATTGACATCTGATTGACAGTATGTGATGTACAGATGTATTAGGGAGTTCTCCGACAAGAAAACGGTTTTCACTACTTGCGTAACAACTAAGAACTAAATTAAGCTTTAATATCTAACCAAAACCCAGCAGCCCGTGGCATCATCGCGTCTATAATAACGGGGTCGATTATCCCTGAAAACGGTGACAGCGGGAAACTGGTTCTCCTGTATAAATCGAATGGTGGCACGCATCTGTAAAAGAAGGCAAATTAGCTAAATATGCCACAAGGTGTCTTGTGTTAAACGCACCTGGGGCGCAAAGTGCGGCGGCTCCACGTCGGGACTGGAGGACAAATGCTGCAGCAGAAACTCATCTGTTTGCGACAGCCACAAGTCGGCGCCGCGCAATGGATCATAATTGAAGGGTCCGATGCGCAGCATGCCCAGCGTTGAGTCATAAACGTCCAGCACCTGCAAACACACACACAATGAAAATAGAAAATAGATTAAGGCTAGCCAGGCCAGACTGGAGGCAGTTGCTCTCGGCGCACACACCGTCTGTGAGCCCATAAAGATGCGCGCGTCGCGCAGCTGTCGATCGGGTCCCCGGTCCGGGAAGGAGGCCGGAAAAATCTCGCCAGTCTTGATGTTGACGCCCACACCATAGATGATGGGGCAATTGATCTCGCCGCGCAGCATTGTGTTCAGCTCGCCCACGCAAGCCTGCGTCAAATCGATTTCGAGGTGATGCTTGTGGAATGATTCTGTAAGGGATTGCAGCTGATGAGTAAGATCTGGGGAACTGGCCAAAAGGGAAAAGCATGTGACTTACGCATAATGCTATAGAAGACATCCTCGCCATAGCCTTGCGAGTCCCGATAGCCACCAATCAGCTGCAATTCAATGCGTCCTTCCGGATAGCCCAGTGCCAGCTCCTGGACACGCGACACCATTGTGCAAACGGCTTCATCCACGCCGCTGCCATCGAAATGCGCCAATGCCACCGCGCCAGAGCCTGCCGCAACAACAAAAACTTGTGTTTAGTTTCAAAGAAGGCAAACGAAGCCAATTTACGACTCACCTGAATGCCTCACAACAACAATAATACAGGTGGTGGCATCGTCGGCCCCAATGATGTTGATGTTCTTGTCGTGTGGTGCGGCAGCGGCCAGCTCCCGCTGTCCGACATAGAGCAGGCCCACTGGGCCGACAGACTTGGCCTGTATGGAATGCAGCTGCTGTGCATAATCTCTGTAGACAGGATGCTGCAGGAACAGGCTGTTTGTGTCCATCGGGCAGTCATCCTGCAGCACACCATTCAGCACAAGCACCATCCTGGTCGTTCTCGTCTCGTCTAGTTAACGCCTCCACCAAGCAGAGATTCAATTTCAATTACGCCGAGTTGTTGCCCCTTAAGACGAGTAGCAACAGCAACCAGCTGAAAACGAGACCAGACGAGAGGAGTTTCCATTATTTGACTTGGACCACAATCTTTTCTTGCCAGACAACAAGAAGCATTAAAATCAATTTACGATGCAAGTCCGCCACGAAGATGGCAGCCCAAAGATTTGCATGCTTGATAATCATTTTCGAAGGCAACAAAAAAACATACAAGAAAAAATGTTATCTTCGTGCTAACGAAGTTTAAATACCCTTGCAAAAATCAGTTTCCTTAGATAGTTATCTAAACCTAACCGATTGTTCCTATGAAAGAAATGATGAGTTTTCGTTTAGATATCTCGAAAAACAAACAAGTTGTTTATTTTTGACAGATTTTTCCTATGGCAGGTTTATGATAGAGTGATATAGAGGATCGATCCAGATGCTGATCCATATTCAGAGGAATCTACTGCTATGCGTTACATACTGCCTGGCCAAATGATCATGCTCTCTGCAAAGAGTATACAATAAATGTGAAATATATGGGTATGCAAACCGAGGGCGTTCCCATTGCCCGTTTCGCCATTCGCTTAGAGCTGCCAACTCGTTCTTTTTTCAGTTACTGTTTCAGTTGCCACACCCGCTACCCGCTACCCCCTCCCCCGTAGCAACTGGTCGAGAGGCTCGTAAATTTGGAGGCCCTTTCGCAGAAGGCTAAATAAAAATGTCATACCTGTAGCTGCAGGCGAAATTATATATCGTACTCGTTTATTCAGTTTTAACACACAAATACTTTATGTTCGAAATTGGTTACCCAGTGGGGGGCCTCGCCCAGGCCCGTCCCGGCTCGCCCCCGGGCAACTGGCGCATTCGGTGGCTGTAAATCTAATAAAAACAATTTTTAAGGCCATTTTTGGGTCAACAATTAGTTGAGCCGTATATGGATGGCATGGTGCGCAGCACTGGGCGTCAATTGATGCCACACCAAAAGTCACAAATGTCACACGAAAGTTAATAACAATTAAGTGGCAACAGCAGCCACGAACACCAACAACACCACCAACACCACCAGCCACAAACAACAAATTAACGACACTGCGAACGAACAGTTGCCGATAATTTAATAAAAATCTCATTTACAACCACTTCACAAGAAGACGTCGCATCGAGTAAATAGCCCTTAGAAGCATTATATACAATAATAGATCCGAGAAGCTATAGAAAAATATAAAAGGATTTGCGGTATGACATGGTATGTATTTTTGTAGGCTGCAAATATCGACAGATATTAACGAATTTCATTTGTAAGGTATGTATTATAATGTATTATCTCCAATTAACAGAGAATTAAAAAAATTTGAGATTTGTATTCTGGTTAAGTAAAAGACTTTCATCTGTAGTTCGCTTTAGTTTCGATGAAGTTTTTGGACTAAAGAAAAGTTTCTTTAAGATCAATTGCAAACTATTGTACCCCTATTGTATTTTAGACATTATTCTATAATTCTATCATAGCATTACACAAAAAAGCGGAAAGTTAGACCATAAACCAACTTCTTTCTTAAGTAAGCAACAAAAAATAAAACAAGGTTTGTATTTTATATTAATGCATCATTCTAGATTGAATTTTGCAGATTTCTATGCTGGCAATGCCATGATCACAAAAATGATGAAGGTTTTCAAAATCCACAAGGTTTTAATGAATATTATCTGATTGCCATATAACTCTAAAAAACTATATCCAAGCTTAAATATAGACCTATGAATATTATCTGAGTGATAAGTTCAAGTTTTAATAAAATCTCAATTTGTTGTATAGAAGAGATGTCCAAATAGATTCATGGCTTAAGGTTCATGTCAAATTTAACATTCTTTTAAGCATGTTAAACATGTTCGTATTTAGCTGGCAACATTTACCGCAATGTTTTCCAACATTAAGTAAATAGCCTGCGAAAAACAACACTTTTAATTTATATTATCCGAGTGCCACATCACTCCACCCAACTATTTCCATGCTTAAATACAAGCTTTTGAATATTATCTGATTGAGACGAAGCTCTATAAAACTATATTCAAGTTAAAATAAAAAGTATATTTCAGTTTATTTTATAGAAAAGATGTTCAAACAGTTCCACGCTTTATGGTGCATGTCAAAGTTAACATTTATTTAAGCATGTTAACATTTACAAACATGTTATCAAATTCGTTTTGATAGCTGTATTTAGCTGGCAACATTTGCCAGCCGCTTTAACTACAGTTTAACATGCGATAATCAGCACTGGTTGCTGCACAAGCTGCACCTGAAGCACCCTGTGCCGAACAATTGCCAAGCGCATTGGCGATTCATGTCAAGTAGCTGGCAATTGACTTCAGTCGTCAACTCACAGGCGCGCATTGTGTGTAATTGAGTTACATATTTACCTACAGCCGCTGTCTAGTTTCAATTAAGCAAAAATAAAGATGAGTTAAAGTTCAAGTACAAGTACGTACACACACACACTCGCACACACATTCGCACACACACTCATGTGAGTGTGCAATAACAACAACAGCAAGTCGTAAACATTAAAAACAAGCAAAGGCGTCTGATTCATTTGAGTTGTATTTTAAGCAATTGTTAAAGCTAATTCCTGGCCAGGAAAAGCTGCCTGCAGAACGAACAAAAACTGGTTCAAGAGCCGCCAAAAAAAAATAGCTAGAAATTGGCCTACAATAACAACACTATTAAATGCAGCAAGAAAAACAATGCCAAAAAATAGTAAAAAGGAAAATAAATAAGAAAAAACTTCAAACAGAAAATTCAAGTGAGGCAACCGAAAGGCAGCGTCTGACTTTTTGGGGGCATGTTGCCGATGCTGTTGCACGTTCCAGCCTGGCTTGCCGTGGTGCCACGGTGCTTGTTGCATTATGCATTGTTGTTGCCGTTGCTGTTGTTGCTGTTGTTGTTGTTGCCTGGAAGCAATTTAGCCGCGATCATGCATGAATCTTGATTAGATATTCAACGAGAAATAATTTGAAAATGATGACAGTTCGCGATAGGCGCGCGCGTAGACAATCCAAGCCAAAAGGACCGGCTGGTCTGAGGGAGAACAACCTCAGCTGCCCGCCCCGCCCCAAGATATACATATGTATTTGCATCTAGCTAGAGCAACCTTTTGTAATACCCCAGATCCAGTAGTTGCAGTAGATTGCAACAAATGCCATATTCCCAGTTCCAAGTTCCGATCCCCATGACAATTGCCTGGCTGTGCAGCCTTTTTGGCTGATAAGCCATCAAAACTTAAAGCCAAAATCAGCAGAGCTGTTCGCCAAACAGTTGCCGCTGGGCGGGCGGTCTGGCAGTCAATTCGTGCCACAAGCTTTCAACTGGCGAGATTCCATTCATTTGATATGGCTATGTGGGCAAAGTCAACCAAATGAGAGATGAGCCAAATGGTGACTTGACATCACCGCAAAAGCCCCAGGCATTATGCAGAGAGAGCGAGTCACAGGAAAACCTCGGATCAAAAATAATACCTTAAGCTAAACGATAATGAACGATAATGGTTAAACATTGCATTTAAGCTTATTGTTTTTGGTTGGCTATGAACGTATTTTGAACCAGCGCTAAAAACAAGCATAAACCAAATCAATATTCACTGCATTGAGTTTTGGCTCCTGAACCATGTTTTGGTTTGCGTCAAACCTAAGTTTGGTTTTGCTTAAGGTTGGGTTCCTGATCATGAAAAACTAATAGAAAACCCGGACTTGAATTGGTTCGACGAAAAGCAGTTCTTAATTAGGCGGAGCTTTAATTATTTGCTCTAGAATTCTTGATTTTTTTTTTTGTTTAATTAATGCATATATTTTTTTATTTTGTTCTACCAATGCCTGCCTTTCATTCCTAAATATGGCGAATTTCCGAAAAGCCTAAATTAAACCAAGTTCAAGTCATGCAAGAACGTGGTTGCTACGTTCCCGATTCCACGCTTCAAAGAGATGTATCGATCCACAAATAACTACTAGAATCACCAAGCAGAAATTGCGATTCGGAGGCTGAAGAGGAGAGAGAGACGCCTTCCTCTAAAGCCTCCGCAAAGATCAAACACCCGATTTGATTGGGTTCTTGGTTGAGGATAAACTCTTCCAAGATACAAGTTACGTGAGGATTATTAAGAAACTATTATACTTATAATAAAAACTCTCACTTAACAATGGAATAGATAAGACACTTTATAAAAAAAACATTGTGATTGTTTGCTTTATGTAATAAATATAGGAAATTCTAAAAGAAAGTTAAATATATTTTGTATTGTTATTAAGAAAAAAACTGGAGCTACCTAAAGCTTAGATAGAGAATTTGATACGTTTACTAAGACATTATTAAAAAGCCGACAAGAAGGGATTAAATGGGGCATTTTTCGTGCTGAATTCAATATTCAGAAGGATACTCTAAGTGACTATACATAGACTGAGCTAACTTATAATATCAGACAGAAATGAATTTCAAAAATGTTTAAGATGTTATTCAGTAGATCAATTTGAACTACTTAAAGTTAATGTAGAGTATTTGCTACGTTTAATAACAAATTAATACAAATCCGACGAGAAGAGATTAAATGAAAACCTTTTTAAGAACCTGTGTTAAGAAATTCTACTACTCTACTACTACTTTGTTTTCTTACTTAGAACTCAGTCAACAATATTATACATTATTTTCATTATTCGCATTTTCATTCTGGGTTGAGTGTACTTCAATTATTTCCGTTCGGGTCTTCAATATAAATCTTAAAGTGAAAATCAGATGGAGCTCTTTACAAGTCTGACAGGCATGTGTCTGAGCCATATATTTGAATTTTTAGCTAATTGAATGGCACATATAAAGTAATACCCGCCGCTTCCTGTTCAATTAGATTATATTTTTAACTATAGGTTAGGCGTCTCTGAAATTACAACGTTTCCTCGGCCTGGCCAGCTCAATCACAGTTTTGCGACTCGAGCACGTCGCCTGTCAACGCTTCGGCTCTCTGTCTAAGCAAAATAAATCATCTGAAAGCTGGAACCACACAGCGTCCAACGACATAGACAATGGCCCACTTGAAGTTCTGAGAAGCGACCTGGCAGCGAGATACGAGTATCTAAGCCGAAATTCAACTGAAGTTGAATGCAGCAATGATCGATGGCAGGCTACAGGCAATGGGCAATGGGCAATGTGCAACGTGCTGCAGTTTCAGCTGCAGCAGCAGCAGCAGCAACAACAACAACAACAATAATAATAGCAACAACAACAACAACATGCAGTGATCATAACCATCAGAAACGTTTCAATTCATTACGCGTGCGACGAGTCTATTACGAGACTGAGACCCGGGACCTGGTCTGATTGACTGGTTTGGAGCAGTCGGTCCGGGCCGCTCGAGATTGGCCCGTTCGACTTTATAACAATCACAAATTATGGGTTTGCGAGCCGCGCAGCGCTGAGAAAATGATCTTGTAGATTTAACACTGATAGCAACAGTGGAGCCCAATCACAAGAGGCAAGCCTTTATGATACCCTGCACCCAGCTCCAGTATATGCAATCCATGCTTAGTTCTTCTCTTAACTCCAACTAACCATGCATATTTTCTTTTTTTCTTGAATAAAATTTGTGCCCTTTTGTAGATTGTTATTAGATTCTTAGGGCTTGAGGAGTCCATGCAAATATGTGCATGCAATAAAACTCAAGGCTCCATCTTTACAATTAGGGAAAAGTAAAGATATCCAAATGGTAAAACATTCCTAATTTGTCTACACATAACTAGAACCTACATACAAAATTTGGTGTCTTTAGCTGGAGTATATGTTTTCCGATATGCTCAAGAAACATAGGCCTAGCATCGATATTTATCGATTTCGAGAAAACTAAGAACTTTTTGAATAAAAAACACCAAGCTGTAAATACACGGCTGTTTAAGAACATGTAGCTTATCGTTTCTCACATACACTTGCACAAAATAAATGAAAATATACAAACTTAGGCAGAATATCGATAATTATCGATTTTGAGAAAAAAACCTGGAAGCATCGAGATTTTTCAGTCTCTGAGATTAACTTTTTTATAAGATAAGGAACATATGGTTTATCATTTTTACATACACCACAAGAACAGCTTATACAAACATCGAGCAAACATCGATATTTATCGATTTCGCGAAAACTAAGAACTTCTTGGGGGAAAGTACAACGGTATCTGGACTTGGCAGCTGATGCTGATAAAGAACATATAGTTTATCGTTTCTTCCATAAATTTGCACAACAACAATATACCCTACTTAATTTGTACACATTGGGTATAGGGGTATCATAAACTATGGCACTGCGCCGCCAAACTGTGGACCAATCGGAACAGGTTCCATTTAGTTAGCATCAGCATTCTTGGCCGCCACTTGGCCACATGATTGATTGCCCCTTTGACGACTCTGCCTGCTGTAACCTGCCACAACTGCCAACTGCCAACTGGCAACTGGCAACTGCAACTGGCCGCAGTCGAGGAGCTGGCCGAGTGGTTCATCTTTGCTTGTTGTTTGTGCTAAAGTAATTTACACCAGAGTCGGACATACAACGCGGCTGCCGTTGGCCAAGCGTCATGTTGTACACCTAACTGCCCCCCCTCTCTGCCTCTCTCCTATGGTTGTCTCTGCTCTGTCCATTGTCCATTGTCCAGGGTAACATGCGCGCTGCACATTTCAAATTCTTTATGGGCCCTTACACGACAATTGTCAACAAGCGCGAACAAATTTCATGTGCTCGCTCCGAGCGACCGGTTCTCTGCTTTTGGGTCTACCTCCGCCAGCTCCTACCCCAACCCACGACTGCGGCTGCTTCTTTTGCTGATCTTCAGCGGAAATTTCGCCATGCGGTGTCGGTGGGCGGTTGTTTGGTCGAAAATGAAGAAATTGAAGACAACAACAACAGCAGCAGCAACAACAACAACAAATGCCGCGCACATGTGATACACTGACGCGGGGAAATAGAGGGGGGCTAACAGATGGAAGAACGAGGGCTGCAACAGAAGAGGCTCTGATTATAAGGCTCGTCTGTTGTCTTCTATAAACCTAAATTTGATTATAAGTTTCTTTTAAGGTCAGAATTCCAAAGTAATAACAAGTTTTGAGTTAATTATTCTTTGAGGAAATATATTTATATTGTTCATCAATATAAACGTTAAAGAAAATATTGAATCTAGTGATGTTCTTGTTCGAGCTACCTTTTTATGGATTATATGAAAATCAAAGTGAATACATTTACAAGTTCCATTAGGCCAAGGCATATCAAGACAAAACTATTCTGCCTTTAGATAAAAAGAGAAGAACAAAGAGCACAGAGGAGCGCCTACGATATATATAGAGCCTGTAGAAGATTCTTTATTTAAGGAATTTTTATGTTTTTATAATTTTTTAAAGAGAGCGAGAGAGAAAATCCGATTTTAGGCTTATTGATAGAAGATGGAAAATCCTTAGCTGATCTTTCGAACTCCAGGAATAATAATCGATATAAAGGTACAATATGAGCCGCCCGTGCACTGATAAAAAGAGAAAGAGAGATAGAGAATAAAGGAAACAAGAGACAGAGAGCAACAGAGAGAGAGGGAGAGAGTTGAAACAGAGCCAAGTAAAGCCAGCTTCCGGGTTCGTGATTTTCGTTTTGTCCTCCGTCGTTGTCAGTTGTTGCCAGTTGCTGTTGTTGTCAGTTGCTGCTGTTGTCAGTTGCGGTTGTTGCTGTGGTTGTTGTGTTTGTTGTTGTTGTTATTGCGGTTGTTGCAGTTGTCGTTGTCATTGTTTTGTACACATTTCATGGCCATAATATTGTGAACTACTTGGGAATTTTTCGGTGTTTTTTTTTGGGAAATTGTGGAAAAACTTTAGCATTTTGAAATGCATTGCATAGGTTGCTCAATCGCGAAAGGAAACTTGAGGAAACTCCTTAAAAGACATTGCCTGCTTTTTTTTTTTTTGTTGGCCCAAACAACTGACAATTTAATTTGACCAGAGGACTGAATGCTGCCTTTTGGGCACTGTAGAAGGAGTATAAACGTGACTGCCAATTGACTTCCATTCAATTTCGCCAAGGCACGCAAATATCGTGAGTCTTTTGCTGGATTTCTTTGGTTTGGCTACCTTGCTGCCAAGACTTATTTGAACAAGAGGAAAAACGAAAGTTTCGATTTCGTGTTGCGGCTCTACAAAATTTGTTTTATTATAAAAAGTAACAAGAAATGGCAGTTGACATTTCTGAGCATGTTTCGCTGCCTTCCTGCTTCCCCCGACCAGGGGGGACACATTGTCATCTTTTGGCCCAAGTAGCTTCAATCCCATTCCGAACAATCAAAACTGGTTTAAAGACTGGCTTATTGAATAGCTCTAATTAGAATTGGACTTCGTGCCATTTGCGGTGCGGGGCAGGGCGGGGCATTACCTAATGCTCACCCGCGGCTCGATGAGTCCCATTCAAAGATCTTCAACAACGGACAACGCCCGATGATTGATGATGTGCGGAACGTGAAGTATTCATTATACTGTCATCACCCCGGCAACAATTGTGCGAAATGAATGCTTGAGCCGCGCATAAATAGTTAACTAGAACAGCTTTGATCTATATAATTATTATCTATGCAATTGGTGAAACTATTTGTAAGCAATAACTCCAAGGGTGCCGTAGATAAATGTGCTTTTGAGAAAATTAATAGATAGATAATATAGAACACTGTATGAACTTTCGTTCGTAAGTTGGTTTCTATGCATAACTCTTTAAATCTTTTAATATATTTTTCTTATATTAGGCTAATTCCTAATTCGACGATAGCGTTGATTTATACTCCAAACAAGCAAGCTATTCATGTTATTAATATTATTATAATTATTTTTATTATTTTCAACTTGATAGGATATGTTTAAACATGTTTATTTCATTGATGTGATTAATAACACAGAGAAAAGCGTTTTGAAAATAATAGCACATGTGATTTCAACTCAACTTAAAAACACCTATTATTCCGCGATAACAGACGACTGCCCTTATCTATCTCCGCTTTTATGTAAGTCGATGGATCGTTAACAGATATCTGTTAAGTAACAGGATAGTGTTAACTCCTGTCGTTTAGATTTATCATACACTTGCCTGGGTTTCGAGCCGGGATCTTTTTGCTTCAATTTCCAGAATGACAGCTCAATTTTTAAGGACTACATATTACGCAAAATAATACGATAAATAAAAAAAATTTGGGCAGTTGAATATATTGTCTATATACTTTTGCTTATGAGCTTTGTACAACTCATAATGGTTCTACAGTCTTGCCTGGATTTCGATAACGAAAACTCGTTTTTAAACTTTTATGAATCGTTGGTTAGGAAAAGGTTATCTTGTTTATCTGACTACTATACAAAAATTTGGGATCTTTAGTCATATATTAGATGCATATGTACATATTACATTCCAGGTATCCCACCAAACCACTCGAGAGGCGCCGTTCTTTGACTTAAGATCTACTAAGCTTACAGATGATCTTATTACAAGAATTTAAAGCACCATTTTAAGCAGTTGATTTGGAATTTAGCAAGCTTATTGCTAAATAAGGAAATTTGCTTTAAAAATTGCTAATTTTTCAAGTTGCAACACCAACGCACACATACACTAAGACTAACACACACACACAGATTAATACTAAGAAAAGCAAAGGTATTGCATACAGAAAGAAGAAAGAAGAGCAGCTGTCTTCGCCGAAGATTAAATACTCTTATGGACATATGGGCTATGGCTTTGGAGCGGACAATTGTGAAGCTCGTAATTTCTGAATTTAGTGAAGATATCTTGAAAAACCAAATATTTTTTAATTTTTTTTTTTAGGGTTATATATCATATGTATATTATATGGCTCATATAATCTGATGTTGATAGTATTTGACTCATATGTGAGGTGCATTGTATAACTCGTAAATGCCATGTTCGGTTAAGATATCTTGAAAAACAAAGAAGTTGCTAATACAAGATCTTAATTCCTTTGCTCAACTTTCCTATGGCAACTGTAAGGTATATTATATTCGTTCTGAACGGTTCTAACATATGTACTGCCTGCAACACCAAGTCAAGATATGTTCTTTCATACAAGAACTTATTTTTCTCCTGATTATATCTACGGCTGCTTTATGATATGAGGTTCGATCTCGTCATGCAACGAAAAGTTTTAGTAGCACAGCATCAAAACTAAAGATTAGTTGGCATAGAAAGAGCCAGAGGGACATGCTCTAATGACTCGCCTGTTGATACTCATCAAGAATATCTCTACTTTATGGGATCGGAGATAACTTCTGCTATGCGTTACATACTTAGTAAGAAAATTAGAATGCCCTCTGCAAGGGTATAAGAAAACGCGCTAAGTACACATAGTACATATCTTTCCATAAACAACAGCGATCGCACGTTTGTTGTTGTTGTTTGTTGTTGTTTTTACTCTTATTGTTGTTGTTATTGTTGTTGTTGTTGCTGCTTCTGCTGCCTGTTAAGTTTATGGCTGCTTATGCAAATGCAAATGCGACTGCTGCGACTTGTGTGGAGTGTGCGTAAAAACGTTTTGCGCCTTTTGTTCACATGGTCCGACGGTCGCTTTTTAAGTCTCGTTGTTGTTATTGTTGTTGTTTTTATTGTTGTTGTTGTTGTTGCTTGTGCCTGCTGCTGCCGATTCCAAAAGCGCTCGCTGCCGTCATGTCCAGTAATTAGCATAGCACAGAGTCGCATTTGTTGTCGCTGCTGTTGCCGTTATTGTTGTTGTTGTCGCTGCTTGACAACTGCGGCGCTTTGTTTGTCTGCCATCTGCTGAACCAGCGCCCCCCCCCCCCCCCCCCTCCCCATGCGACGCGTGGGTTGCTGCTGCAGTTGCGCTCATCAAATATTGTCACACGCAGCATTTGCCATTAATAAACCAAAGTCAACTTCAGCTGGTTGTCCCACAACTCAGTTTAAGGTAAAAGCAGCCTATAGTATCTTAGGTAAGAATCCTTAAGAGACGATCGATTTAATGCCAACTTCCGGAATAGCTTGTTTACCACAATATAAAGTGGCCTTAGGAAAAAAACTAAGAGAACCAACCTTTAGTATCCCATTGAGGAACCCATAAGAGACGCACAAATCGAGCCAAATTGCCAGAAATATCTTATCATAAAACTATAAATTGTATTTTAGAAACAGGCCCTTAAGGGAGACATATTCTCTATTATCTTACATTAGAATCCTTAAGAGACGATCGATTTAACGCAAACTTTCAGAGTAGCTAGTTTACCACAATATTATTAGTATCCCATGTATGAACCCATAAAAAAAGAACGAATCTAGCCAAAATGCTTATATAGCCGAAATATCATATCATAGCCCGAGCTACATTATGGATGTATTGTATCTTAAATACAAACCCTTAGGAAACCATTTATATCTATTATCTCACATAAGAACTCTTCAGGGACGATCAGTTTAGCTCAAATACGTGCTAATACATTTCAAATAAAAATTCTACAAGTATATAGAATACGACTTAACAACCTATGGTATTCAGTCAAGGAATCATCAAATCAGCTTCAACTTTGATCACATCCTAACAACAACAACTGAAGCTACACTTAAATCTTCTGTACAATAAGCTGACAAATGGCAACACTTTTCTGCAATTAAAAAATGGGTAATAATAATAAAACCAAAACACATTTCTAATGAGAGTATCTTGGGCAAGAGTTTGGCAGATTTCGCCAAAAGATTTGATGTTGGTTTTTGCAGTTTTGTTGTCTGATGCGCCGCCAGCAAATGAAAATGCGCCATGTTAAACGTGGGCTCATTTTTGTTTTTATGGCCAAGACAACACACACACACACACATATATACACACGACAACATCCACAGCAGATCGACTGGCATTTACAACATGCCTACAACGTGGTAATGGCAGCCCCACAGCAGCCTCAGCCTCAGCCCAAGTCTCAGTCTCAGTCTCAGCCTGTGTGGAGTGTGTGGCGTCTTGGAATACCAAATTTTATAGCGGTACACTGTAAAATATTTACCAGCCACAGTCAGGAGGCAGAGCACACACAGACTCGGATCGAGCTACGTGCGGGGGCGGCAGGTTTGTTTTTATAGCCGCCCAAGTTTCACTCTATAGTGCCCGCCTCAGAGCCATATTCATGCCGCATGCGGCACTATAATTTATAACAACAACTGAACAACAGCTAAAGGCGCTCCACGAAACCCAACTTCAAAACTGCAAAAAACGGAAAACTGCGAATTGGTAACTGCCAACTGCCAACTGCGAACTGCCAACTGAGAGCTGCGCACTGCAATCTGCTCCTCTGGGCCATACGCGCTGCTGCGTTCATCCTTTGTGGGCCTGAAATTGCAGAGCATTGTTTGATTTTCTGCCTTTTGTATACCCTAATCGGAAGCGAATGCCATCACTTGTTCAACAGGAATGAGCAGGGAGAGAGCGAGATAGCAGAGAGGGAAAGAGAAAGAGAGATGGGACTGGGAGGTAGGAAGAGGAATATGAGTTGCTCTCTAGATCGAAGATATGACTAAATATAATTAAGTAACACCTATCAATAACTGGAGCAGAGATAAGTATATAAAATACTAATGACATGAATACCATTAAATTTTTATTTTTTAAGTTTAACTTTTTATATCCTAGTCTAGGTTATACGAGAGTAGAAAGGAAATAAATATTATTAGAACAAAGGCTGCCGAAAGCATCCTAATATAATATATGATAATTTAAAATAATATTTATGGCATTTTATAAATCATATACTTTGATGTCGTAAGGATGTTTGAAGATTAAATGCATTTCAAGCAATAAACAGTGAAGGCAAAAAGTTCAAAGTTTAAAGTGAAAGATGTAAACTTTGGAAATACAAGTATAAATTAAAATAAAATTGATCGTAAGATCGAACTTGAAATATAAGTTTAAAACTATATTTTTTCTCTCGTTAATAATGAGAGTAAAACAAGTTCCTTTTTCCAAAATTTTCCATCGATTTGACTACAAAATTTTAATATTTGAAATTGACATCTTCGGATTCTTTGTTTTTTTTTTTTGTATTTTACTGTATGTATACCATACATAGATGTCAATTTCAAATATTTTGTGTGTTAGATAACTGTTTTGAAAAAGTTGGGTGTAGAAAAATTCCAAATTCTATAAAGTACTTTAATACCACAGTGGAATATTACAAGTATCCATCAAATAGATCTCCGCATCAAATAATCTGAGTCTTACGTAGGTTTCGTAAATTTGGTATAGCCACTTTTAATATAAACTATTTCTCTCTTTAATAAGTAAAGTATTAAAAGTTCATTTTCTTCAAAGCTCCTATCGACGCGACTGCATAGAGTATACAATAAAAATAAATGAAGAATCTGAAGATTTCTGTTTTAAATCTTTTGTGTTTCGGTAAATTTACGTATAAGATATTTACCTAAACCATATTCTACTTAAACCAAAGTGGAATATTACAAGCATTTAAGCATCTATCAAATAATACTCCCCTTTAAAGAGTTCGAGTCTTTCATTATTACAATTTCGGTCTAGAGTATTACGATTTCGTTGCGTTCCAGAGAACTGTGGCCTTTGTTACTGAGCCCGCCCCCTCTTCAGTGGAGCTGTGTGGAGAGTGGAGTGGCAGGCACGCCTCTATCAGCAATGTGCGATCTATTGCGACGGGCGCTTTCCTTTGAGCGGTACGTTGCCAATCCGAAGGCGCGGAAAAGGGGCTAGGGGGAGGCATTGGATAGAAGGCAACGCTAGCTCTGTTTCACCTGAGATTGATAGCAGTTGACGTCTGTGGCTTTGGATTTGGTGGGTGCACTCACTGACAAAGGCTGGCTGAATGCTGTATACTGAATACTGAATACTGAATACCTTTATGATACGCCAGGTGAATTATGGCAACGGAGCGCTGCTCCATTTGATCTGAATAGCTCTCATATATGCGAGAGTACAACAGGTTTGGCCATCCCCCCCGCTCTTGATTTATAGGAAGCGATTGTGCGTTTTGCAAATTACGACAACCATGTCGGCAAGTTGGGTGTGTGCGTGTGTGTGTGCGTGTGTGTGTGTGCGTGTGTGTGTGTGTGTGTGTGTGTCTGAGTACTCGTTATTATTATTAATAACTGAGTGCAACATCATCATCATCAGCATCATCAGGACGAAGGTGCATGCCTCGTCTGCGCTTGATTGAATCTTTTATGTGTGTGCGGATTTAGAAGCAGCCGTTGACCAGCATTGAAATTAAATATTTATTAAATTGTCGACAGCAGCACACAATGGCATATAAATCAGCTTAAAAACTATTCAATGAATATTCCAATCAATGGCCCAAACACTTTGTCTGCAGCTCCTACACAAGGATGCCTCGTGGCAAGGGGCGAGGGGGGAGGATGGAGGGCGCAGCGGCTGCTCGTTTGCCAGCTGAGCTGATGAGCTTTATACAACATCTGACCTCTTCTACATATGCAGGAAATTAAAATTCATTTGAACTTGTTGTGAATATATAGAATTAAGAAGGTTGCAGTTGGACTAGAAAATACCCTGTTATCAGCAATGGAAATATTCAAGAATCTAAGCTTTATTATAAAAGCAATAATCAGGATTTAGGTTTTATTAATACAATATTTTTTTTTTTATATTAGTATCATTTTTTCTCAACTTCTCTGTTAATTGTCGGATCATTATGATATTTTGAGTGTATTCTGAAATGCGAATAGTCTAAATCTTCTACTTCATTTCGTTTTAAAATATATATCTTAGACTCCTACATTTTATTTTAAATATTGTTAAGTTAAGTTTTTTAGCATAAAAGATAGATCCTTCTGCCTGGCTCATAAATCTGAACGATAACCTCTTCCTCATAGGATGCTTATAGGGTATTAAAAAAGAGCTGCCTTAGCCAATAGATTAGCTCTAGAGATTAATGATATCTATCTATCTATGAAATGATTGAAATTTAATTAAATTGGCAAACGAAAAGCTTGCATTTGTAGAGCTTAATTGAAGCCAGAAGGAACGCAGCTCAAAATCTAAATTAAACTCAACAAAAGCCCTGGCATACTCAAGGATAACGTCTCAACTTTTGTTCAAATATATTGCAGGCGATTATGTCCTTTTTCTCGGCTGTGGCCTAAGGACAACTGATGAGTGACCGCTGCCGAAGGGCAGCAGGAGGCAGCAGTCCCCCTCGGGCGGGTCAGTCAATGGCCTCAGGTTACATTTGACCAATTTCAACTGAGAGGCAGATTTGCTTTTGAAAAGTACAAATTGAGGTGCAGGCTACACATGAGTGTATGTGTGTGTGTGTGTGTGTGTTGGTTGTTAACCTGAATGGGGTTGCAAGTTAGTTTAATTAATTCGACATCGAAGACTGTAAACATGGCTCGACAACAATCTCCAGTTTGACAGTTTACCTGAAAGAGGTGTAGTAGGCACTTGTCGTCAGTCAGACGGAGAGGACAGTTGGACAGTTGGCCAGCTGGAGCGACATATCTGCCCACACACTCGACCGCCGGTTCTCCATTTAAGCAAAAACAAGACTATAAACAAAGCACACAAAACCAAAGAACTTTGACTGCTTTGACCCGCTCGAGACTAAAGATGCTTCAATTAGCACTTTGGACACAGATATTAGTTGGAAAAAACAACCAGGCACAGTTACTCGTGCCTGTTTTAATAGCATCTCTAGGTCTCCATCTCTCTCTCTCTCTCTCTCTCTCTCCCTCTCTCTCTACCACCTTCTCTCGGTGAGGCGGCACATAAAACGCGAGAAATCAGAGAAAACCGAAAACCCTAGACAAGATAAAGTCTCTACCGAGGGCAGCTGCACCATAAAACATCTTTGAAATATGTAGACTAAAGTAAAAACTAATTACGACAGTCATAAAAGATCTTAACAAACCAAAGTGCGAGCCAAATGAGTTGCTTTTCAGTTGTTTAGCTTTTCTTAATGGAGTCTTACTTTAAAAATTATATGACATATGCACGTATACACATATCTGTTACATACAAACTGACTCATCAATAATGTACCTGGAGATAATAGGAGGTACCTATCTAGCATATATATGTATATATATATATATGCTATATGTAAC
The DNA here is from genome assembly GCF_035044405.1 of Drosophila montana. Lineage (NCBI taxonomy): Eukaryota > Metazoa > Arthropoda > Insecta > Diptera > Drosophilidae > Drosophila > Drosophila montana. The sequence goes on from NW_026998080.1 coordinate 2,032,644, forward strand.
ATATATATATTCTATATTCCAAATGAGTTGCTTTTCAGTTGTTTAGCTTTTCTTAATGGAGTCTTACTTCTAAAAATATATGACATATGCACGTATATATACACATATCTGTTACATACAAACTGACTCATTATAGGACGTACCTATCTAGCATATATTATATGATCTATATACAACATATATTTATTCTATATTCCAAATAAGTTTCTTTTCTAAATGAAGTTTTTCATCAAAAATTATATGACATATGCACGTATATATGCACATATCTGTTACATACAAGCTGACTCATCAATAAAGTACGCAAGTATTCCATTATATAAAGATTATAGGACGTATCTATCTAGCATATATTATTTGCTATATATACAACACATATGTATATATTCTATATATATTCCATATTATATTTAAAAAAAAAAAAGCGCCACTTTCTCGACTGATAAGCCTTATTGATATATAATATACAATTGTTAATGTGAATCAAACAAAAATTATTAATAACAATACTGATAAACAATACTTTGTTTTTTATTTTCTTTTAAATTTAATAACAAATTTTTGCAATTTTGCGAATTTAATCCATAGCATTTGCTAGAAATATTCAAGACTTTGGTAACTTGCTGCGGGTTTCTTTGGGTTGCTTATCAAGAACCAGTCCCAAAATACTTTCATGATAAAGTTTCTGAAGGGATGCCTCAATTTAAAGCTGTTGCTTATAAGAGATGTATCTGTATATAGGCTACACATAAATATGAACCCGATGTTCATCAATTTAAACTTAAGTATGAACAAGAATGAAATATCAATACAGTCAGAAATTAGAATATGAATATTTAAATAGAAATATGGATAAAAACAGGAAATAAGGTATATGTGTCTGTTAATCCATATGGAAAGTAATGAAAAGATGATGTATATGAGTTTCAATATATGTCAAAATCGAAGCTAAAAAGTGAGGCGTTTTCTTTATAATGATCGCACAATCTACTGAGATCTACAAGTTTTCCATCGATCAATTGATATTTTGAGTATACAATATATATAAATTATATAAAGTATATCCTATATAAAACTAAATGTACATCGAATAAAACTACACAGCATCTAGCCCTAAATTGATATATATACATATATATAAATATATATATTCTATAAAGGCTCTGCCTAGCTAACAGTTGCCCCATCTACAAATGATGAAGATCGCAATTGGAGCCCCTGGACTGTGGCCTGTGTCTTGGTAAGTAGATAGAGATAAGACGACTTGTATTATTTTTAGTTAACTAATATTGATCATTGGGTCTAACTTGTGCCTGGTTCGTCGCTTGATTGATCGCCGGGGGATGAGTCGCCGTCGCCGTCGCCGTGGCCGTGGCCGGTGCGACGATCCTCATCGATTGCGACTGGATCGGGCAGCGAAATAAATTGTTGCTACACGTATAAGACATCGTGTACGACAAGTTAAGACAACGATCTGTGCGCCTCCGCGCTCCGACAAGCCAGAAGATCGCCTGGCCAGCATCATGCGGTGCGCCGCGCTGCGCTGAGATGCGCTGCGCTGCATGCGAAGAACAGGAAGAGCCAACGGCCGGCCAAGAGGAAGATCAACACAGATGGATAGATACGAGGAGTCTTTGCGACTTTGGGTCTTGTGTGCGTGGACATTATTGCGCAGTGTCTATATCATTAATTAATTTAATCACTTCTACATGATTCTGTTGTACGTTGCCAGCTTTGTGGCAAGCATTATTAATTTTAACGAAAAGTGATTCTCTGCCCTGCGCCGAGTACTTGGAAATGGGCATTGGGAAAGCCCCCAGGCAAACGCAATCTAATCAAATACGAATACAGCTCGAACATTTACAAAAATATATCTCCCCAAGCTGGGCAACCAGCTAATCAGCTCTGTTCGATTGCTCAAGCGAACAGATTTATGAATACGAATCTCTTATCAGTGGCGAGGCCTGATTCAAAAATTTAACGCCGAACTGAGCTACAAAATATTTTATGATCATTCCGCATATGGCGATAAGAAGTTCTTTTAAGACCGAGCTGGCGTCTCGAAATCAGATCGGAATATGCGTTTCGGGCGTGAAAATAAAGAGCCACACTTTCAATTTTTCTCTTGGGCTGGGGGCACAGCATCTTCGGAGAAGCTGTCTTATCTTATCTTATAAAGAAGGCAAATGGAACACAATTCTTGTGTGCTTAACTTACGTTCGTTTCCAGTTCAGTTTTGGACACTATTGATCGTATATTTAGTTTTATTCAGCTGCATCTGTTTATAGATATATTCTTCTTTTTGGTTACTTTGAAATTCGCACACAAAATGCACTTGAGAGCCGTCGGCTATTTAATTTTTTCGCATGCACACGGAGACGCACTTGGATATTTATGGGGAAATGGGATTTTTTAGGCAGCGGCAGCGGCAACGGCAACAATAAATATCAACAACGATAAAAACAACAACTACTGCTGCAATCCGCGAGTCGCGCTCAACGTTGGGGGCTCCAAAACCGGACTGAGCTATGTTGACGACTGCGACTGCGACTGAGGCTGTGACTGTGACTGCGGCTGAGCAACTGAAGCTCAAGTCCAAGTCGAGTCGGCGTCGTTGCTGCTGCTGCTGCTGCCGCTGCGGCTGCTGCTCGCGTATAACAGAGTCAGCGTCAGCGCCAGCGCCGCCTGCGCCCCAAGTCAACTGGTCAGACAGAGAGCGCATGCTTGCTGCTACCGGCAACGAAAAATATTAAGCAAGCAACTCCGCCAGGCGCAGTTGCGCTCTCCCACACTCAAACGCTCTCTCACATTGCTCACTGGCTTAAGCACGGACGCTTTCTCGTTCTGGCTTACGTTTTTGCGTATATCTGTTACTGTCGCACATAGACAGCTTTTAGCAGACGCTGGTGCCGGTCAGCGCCAAATGGCAAATACAAAATAAATGTAAATAAAATTTAAGCGTTAAATGTAACCGAGTGAATGAATCGTTCTAATATTGAAAAAAGAAGAACTGAATTATATAATATATTTAAATTATAGTTATATATGGATGAAATAAATTAGTTAAAAATGTACTAAATATACGTGCTGTATTAATCGCAATCAAATAACTCAAAATTGTTTAAAATTGTATTTTAGAAAATTCTCAAATACTGCTTCACACACCTGGTGGCAACCTCGCGCACTGAGTGAAAAAGTCAAAAGGAGCCTGGCGCTTAGAGTTTTTCTCGTCGGGCTGCACTGCATGCATGCGCGACAGAGATGGCGCTTGCAGCAACACGTGCTCTTATCAGTTGAGTGAACTAAACTAAAACCGAGTGAAATTCCAGCTCAGGCAGCTGATAGCGAACGAGTTGAGTTGGTGTAGCTTGAGTTGAGTTTAAGTTGAGTTCGATTTGAGTGGAGCTTGTTTGCTTCTCTTTGGCTTATTATTATTTTCTTTTTATTTTTTTGCTTAATTTCATTAGATGCTGGCGCAGCGTTGTTGTTTTTGTTGCTGTTGTCTGCGGTCATTCGTCCAGCTTGGGGTTGCATTTGGCCAGCAGCCACGTTGGCCACTCGATGAGCTCTAATTGGTCAGCAGCAAACATTTTATATGCGAGACGAGGGCCACTTAAAACCCTCAAAGCCCCTATTTGGGTATTATGCGACTAGCTACGAGTCGGGGGCATAAACAATTTTTCAATCGATATTAGATGATAATAAAATAAACTAGGGCTTAACAAAAATGTGGGAGAACTGTGCGAGCTAATGGCAAAATTAAAATTAAATTAATATATTAAATATCTATTGTTTCAGCTTTAAGCTAAGATAATTTAGAGAGGAGCTAGGTGGACTTTTTTCATAGAACCATGCTTTTCAAATAAAATGTAGCTTAAATATGTTAGCATCATAATAAAAGGGTCATATATATGAAGTACATTATTGAACGACTCATCTACAAAGCTAGTTCTTTGTGGTTCACTGAACGATTCATCAAGTGATTCACCGTCCAAGTCTAAATGATTCAATTTGAGAATAACAAGAGAATGCCGGTGGCTGTTTTTGCTAAAAAGTTTTTTAGGTTTTAGGTTTTATAAAGTATTTTGGTGTGACTTATTACCAATATCGCTATGTTATCGCTTTTTTAACATCCATTGGAAGAAAAGAGCTTACTGTGACGATAACACGAAAACGTTGCGCCTGGCTAAGAGAAAAGAGTGTTACGTTAGGAAAAGGTCGGTCAGAATAAAACTCGCTTGGGATTTACACTTGGCTTGGTATATATCAATATTAATGAGTGATCCAGTCGGGAGTGCCCGATAAGGAGGTACCCTAAGCTTTCTTCTACCAACACCAACTGCAGCTCGCTCTAGGGGGAGTTATAAAATGAAATATACTTGAAATACACTATACAAAGTTGGTGACACTAGCCGTTAAACCCTAAGAGATATGCTCGAAAAACAGGATTTCGATATCGATTCTTATCGATTGCTTGGAAACGTGGGAAGTTATAGATTTACAGATATTCACGCGGACAGACAGACGGACATTGTTAGATCTACTCGACTATTGATGCTACCCAAGAATATATATACTTTATGGGGTCGAAGATGCTTCCATCTGGCTGTTACATACATTTTCAACGGGTTCAGGGTATTAAAACATAATGGCAACTGATAAATCCCAACGGAAAAGCTACTCAACGCATTTGAAAGGAGTCTTAAGACAGCTTAAAGCCTGTTTTTATAATGTATTTAATATTTATCAAGCTATACTTATAAATTTACAACAGCTTCTTCAATTATTTTCTTGCCAGCCAGCAAACTAATCAAAATTTAAGCACATTTCAACAAGCTGCCACCTGAACAAATGCCAACTTTGCTCGGGAAAAGCCAACCAGAGAAACATAGAGAGAGAGAGAGATAGAGAGAGAGAGAGAGAGAGTGAGAGAGCCCCCAAAGTGTAGACCCCAACTGACCAAAGCCATTACGCACCGCTGTGAGATTGTAATCTAAGATCTCGTTATTGGAGCAGGGATTTAATTAGACAAATGTGCGCAATTTGTAATGTCATTTTTCAAATGACGACCAAGTTGGGGAAAAGCCAAGTGTGAAGTTTTGTTTTCTTTTTCGTTTTTCGGGTGTTGAAAATGCAAGCAGATGGGAGAGGGAGGGGAGTGAGGGGCACAAGGCAGCGAGATAAAGATAAAATAGGTAAGGAAAATGGGAAAATGCGCAAAATATGTGCAAATGTGCAGCATGTGGACAGTGGTCATTATTTTCGTTTGGGGCAGGTACCAGTTACGACTACTATTTGGCAACCAGAATGTGTGTGTGTGTGTGCGAGTGTGTGTGTGTGCGAGTGTGTGTGTGTCAGCAGGCGGTCCATGTCGAGCATGTTCGGCTACAGCCACGGCGGCAGCGACAAAAAATGAGATTTGCTGACCAATGGTCATTAAAGCACATTTACAATGGCCCAAAGCCAGGCTAGAGTCTTGGCCGGCAACCAAATGAGGCAGCAGCAGCAGCAGCAGCAGGAGCAGACAGTGCGGCAAACTTGGCTCAGCGTCTGAAAATGCAAAATGGCCAGAGACAAGCGATCAAATCGATGCCGAAATTAATTTATCTGCTCGCTACCAAATTTGACAAATTGCAAATGTATTTGGAATTGACTGCAGCAGCTCGCTGGCTCAGAGGGGCCACCGAGAGGGGCTCGCTATTGATGCAGCCAATTAATCTTATCAAGCTGTGAACTTTTGCGTAGATTTTTTTTTACTTGCCGCTGCGCAATTGTCTAGGCGGGGTTTGACTGGAGACAGGGATAGAGGGGTGTTTGGGGATTCACAGTACTTGGCTGTACTTGGTGGCATCCACTTGATTGCGCTAATTGGACGCGAATGATGAGGCGCAGCGCGTGATATGTCAACGGGGGAGCGGCAGCGGGAGCAGCGGCAGAAGCTGACGATGATGTGGCAGCCGCTGCACGATGACAAGATTTTCATTCATTCATAAAATGGAAACAACACTTAACTCGTTCAATGAGGCAAAATGAAAAAAAAAAAGAAAGAAGACGAAACAAAATACGATGCTGACCGGAAGTTCTTGTTCTGGATTGCAAATTGCTCATCGCGTGTGTACTTATGTGTGTGTGTGAGTGTGTGTGTGCGTATTAATCAGCCAATCTAAGCTTATGTTTTATTTACTTAGTTAATAGAAATATAGCGAGTAGTATTCAATAAATAGTTGCACTATAAAATATGTTTTCCTTTTTATATAGTCTATATTATACTATGTTATTTAACATTAAGCAACATTTATTTTTCTAGTATTATTATCTAAAGAATGAAAAAGTTTTCTAATAAATATTGTTTTATATTGCTTAATGTTTACAACTTATATGCATTATAAATCAATCGAAATCTGCAAGTCATACTTGACTTCCTGAGAATTGCATAGAAGGGTGATGTTTAGGATGTCTATAACAAGAGAAAGCGAATGAAAGAGAGTGAGAGAGAGCTAGCGAGAGTAAACAATAAAGAGGGAACGTGAAATTGAGTTTGAGTCAGAGACAACGCGCTAGCTACATAGAGAAAGACATCGCTTAGGAAACAAACAATAAACCTTGGTAATTTAGTTATATTGTTTAAAATTATTTAATGATGTAAGCCATACCGGACGATATGAGAATTGCATAGAAGGGTGCTATTTAGAGAAAGCGAACGAAAGGGCAACCAAGTGAGAGAAAGGGCGAATAAATGAGAGAGACGAAGAGAGTGAGAGAAAAAGTGAGAGAAATATTATTATTATTATTGAAACAACTTTTTAGTAATGCTTTAGCATTATACTACATTAAGGTGAAATTGGGATTGGGGAAAAAAATGAATAAGATATTTTAGAGAAATTTACAGACCAAACAAATGCAGATTTTGCTTCTTCTTTCCGTCTACCAAACCAGGGCCAATAATTGGTCAGTTGCCTATCCGAGCCAGTGTTGAAAAACGTATATATAATCAATTTTGATTAATAATGAGTTTTTATGTTATTTTCTTTTCTTAGATAAATGTATGTGTGTTTATCTGGATAATTAAAGAGTAGCTTGCTAATCAGAGAGAGAGAGGAGAGATGTGCACAGTCGACACCCAGCACGAGTGTGTGTGTGTAGCTCTTGTCAAGTTCAAAAGTGTTAATTGAAGCAAAGGGTTTCGCAGTGACAAGCCGCAGCGTTTCCGTTTTGTAGCTGACGCAGCTGCTGTCGCTGCCGTTGGAGTTGCAGTTGCAAGTTACAGTTCGGAGCTGTTGTATTCATTCAGCTTGGGGTTCAGAGTTCAAATGCAGGCAAAAATATGTAAATGCAGGGCGCTTGCGTGTCGGGTCTATAGGGGGATTTCGTTCTAACCGATTTAACCATTACACAGTAACAACAACATCAATTTCGGGCACTGGGAACGGGTCACGAGGTGCCACAGTTGGTTTGAGCCTGGAGAAGCAGATGGAGGAGGAGGCGAAGGAGAGAGAGGAGGCGGCCCTGGCGCAGGCGCGCAGACTAAACGCTTGTTAAAGGGCGCGCTCGAAATTGAGGCTCTCATTGTTGTTGTTGCTGCTGTTGCTGGTGCTGCTGCTGCTGGTGCTGCTGCTGTGTGGTTTGTGGCAACCGCAAAAACAAATCAAGCGTCAGGCAGAGGCAGACAGGCAGCGGGCGCGCACAAATCCGAATTCGATTTGCAATTTTCAGGCTTTGCAGTTGAGTAAACAATTTTGAATGAAATGCAAGGCGAATGTCGTGGCATGAGGGGCATGGCGGGGGTAACGAGGTGCAAAGGGGTGGCTTGTGTTGATTTGCAATTTCATGGCAGCCACAATTTGCACCTCATCAACTCTCCATCTCATGGGCAGCAATGGGCACGGGTGATGATCTTTCCCTGCCGAATCGTTCAATCAGCGCCTCAGCCAAGCGGCACTGGGCCAAAAGGTTGCCATCAGCAACGGCTGTGGCACGTGCAGCAGCCGGAGCCACAAATTCGCAGAGCCACAGAGTCGCAGAGTCGCATCAGCCTGAGAATGTCCCAAATAGTTAAGGCTCAATTTCTCTATCAGAGCCAGCAGATGCTTAAAAATGCACCATCTCGGCTGCGACCAGGAAGTGGACAACAATAAGAAATGAGTAAAATTTTTTTGCACGTTAGATAAATAATGCATATCTCACGCACTTGAACCTGGCACTGAACCTGAGCCTCTGGCTCCTAGCTAGACGCTGGTCAAGCGTTTAATGAAGGCCCAGATCCCATGGCCATAATAAGTAGCCCCAACAATGGGCCCTGGGCCGCCAGAGGAAACATTGGACCAGGCCAATTTATACGCTGGCCAAGCAGCTGGCTGCGTGTCTTCGACTTTGGAGTTTTCGATTTTGGCCCGATTGCGGGCCGCCGTTCGATTTAATTTAGCAGCGACTGCCAGAGGCCGGAGAGCCCCCCACACAAAAGATTCATTAAATTTTGTTGCCTTTGGGCTGTGGGCAGGGAGGGGGTGGCGACGAGGAGATTTTCTCCTATTTACTTTTCCCAAGATCAACTTGCCTGCGGCTCAAAAGATTTGCGCCAAATTGCCTGCCCGCCTGGCCTGGGCTGCAATTGCAGGCCTTCTTTAATACCCTTACAAAGGGTATCACAATTTTGTTGTGATCGGGCCATCCTTTAACATAGCTGCCACAGCTGAAAAATTGTTGTACTTGTTTTCCTCGATGTCTTTCAGTCAAGCAACATTTCTATATACTCCCATATATATGAGCAAAATCTTATCAACATCAAGATATATTAACCAAACTTTGCATTTACCAGCCTTATCAATATGTGGGCAAAACTTTATCAACATTAGATTGCCATATCAAATATATAGCTCCTAGGGAAACAAATCAGTCATTATATACAATTTTCGTTGAAACAGCAATTTTTATAAATATTTCTTACATTGAGATATTAAGAGCTTCAAACACAAACAAATAGAAAAAATTTAGCAACAACGATCTACTAAATAGGAACAAAATCACTTAGTTGGATTTTGGATTTTGAGTTTTATATAAAAACGCTGGTTAGCTAATCTAGAAAGATATTGGATATCTCCCGTATGCCTGTTAGGGTATTTAAACTTCGCCACTTCAAAAATAACTCTTCTTTCTTCTTTAACCGTTGCGCTGATGCGGCGCCGATTGGCGCTGCGGCAGAGCGCGGCGAAATGGATTCATTAAATCCAAATGCTGGGTTTTAGTATTTCGAGAGTGTGTGTGTGTGTGTGTGCATGTGTCATTTGGTGGCCCACATCTGCAAGTTGCAGTCAATGGCTGTGCGCCCTTTCGGCTTAATTAACAACGCATTACAAATTACAATTTCTGTTTATCCAATAAAATTCGTTAATGAGCGAGCACCGCAGCGGCACGCAACAAACGCGAACGCGAACGCAGCCGCAGATATTGCCCAAGCCAGCTGTCAACAACACCCAAAAATTTAACAATAATTGTTAAATAGTTATGGCATTTTTGACAACTGCCACCACCACCACCACGCTCAAACTCACACGCACAACAAATGAAATGCATTAATCATAAGTTAATCTTATTACAAATTAAAAACAAAGCGTAGCTTCTGCTGCTTTGTTATTGTTTTCGTATTTGTAAACACATGACTCACCTGCGTTTTTGCATATCACCAATAAGTTTATTAATATTTACATTCACTTTTCACACACTAATTACAATAAGAATTTTAAGCTCATATTTGTGTTTAGCTAATTTTTATTTGTTAGCTCCAATATCACGGTAAATATTTCAGTTCGGCACTGTGTGACCGCAGCACAATAACTATTAAACAGCTGTTCATATGCATTGAATGTGGCGGTCGGCCGATAACCGCAACGACTCATCATTGCGATAACCGCACGACAAAAGTAAGCTCTGTCCATTGTAACATTTCGCTGCACCACAACCACCTGACAGAACAGCGCAAAACTTGTCATCGATTATTCCAGACAATCGAAATTTGACAAAGCCTAAAATGTGTCATTTTAATTTTATGTTAGTTAAAAATGTGTGCTTAGTTATTTTTTGGGAATAAATAATAACAAAATTTTTATTCAAAACATTGACATTGGTCAATATACTGCTGCCCTTCTGCCTTATCGACTGTTACATGGAAATACATATAACATCTACATGGACTGCACCAGCATAAGCAGATCCTCCTTTAAGAAGTTGAAATCAACTGCCACCGGAGTTGGTATTGCTGGAACCGCAAAAAGTAGTAAAACATTTGGAATGAGCCTGCAAATAAGCACATTATTTATAAGGCTGTAAAGGATGTGTTTTTTTTATACGCACTTGCAGTCGTATAAAGTCTTTTCCATGTCGTCCTCGCTGAATTTACCCTCACTGGTGGCCACCAGGTTAAACTCGAGTGATTCATCCGCTAGGCACGATTGCACAAACTCAAAAATATCAGAGATCTTTTCATACACATTAAAGGTACCCTGAAAAAATTAATCAGAATAAATAAATGAATCTTATAGCCCGCCGTTTGACAGATCACCTGAATGTAGAGACCATTGGGAAACTTGATCCTTATCAAGGAGTAGCGATACATGCGCAAATTGCGCTGCTCCTCGCGCTCCCGCATGGCCTTCGTCTTCAGAATTTGGGCGCTCTCAATGGCTTCGGCGCGCAGCTGCTGCTCCCGCTTGATCTCCTCCGGCGAGATGCGATAGAAATCGTCGGGCAGCACAACGCGACGTGCCTGCGACGGCAGCAGCACCTTGATGTTGCGATCCAGCTCCAGCTGTATGGGTTCTGAATTTTTTAGGGCATCTACAAGCGTGACCAGATCCAGACCCTCTTCCATTTGCTCTTTGGTCCATAAGAGGAAGGGCTCGCCATCCACCTCCACCTCGCTGAAGCCAGCTGCATAGAGCACATCCAAGGCGCCATCCACATAGCGCACCTTGTCACTGAATATTTTATTCGACATGCGAATTTTGCAGAACTTCTCTTCGTCTGGATTCTGAATGATGTTCTCCAAATATTTAATAAGTGTGGCTGTACAATCATCGGCCCTCTCTTTCAAATTGCAGTTCTGTATGATCAAGCAGGCGGTCAAGCCACGCTCGAACTCCAGCTGCTGATAGAGAAAGTCCTTGATTTTCAACTTCCAGGCCTGCTTGGGCAGCACCTCCTCGCTTATTAGTGGACAGCGAAAGAATACGCCCTCACAGGCCAGATTCCGGTTGTCCACAACCGAAGCACTGGCGCCTGTCGAGCCGGCTCCAATCGAGCTGCTTGCGCTGGACAGCTCCTCCTTCTGGCGACGCTCCGCCTCCAGCTCGCGTTTGGCCTGCGCTTTGATGGCTGCCAGTGAGGTGTTAAAGTCACGCGATTCCTTGCGCTCAATGCGTGCCACTGCAGCATTTGCGGCAGCGCGAGCCTCTTTGCTCAGCTCATTGCGCTTGGGCGGCACATACACATCCATTGGACGACGTGAACTGCTTGAGGGGGCATCCGGCTTGGGGGCATTCAGCTTGTGACCCTGACCCATGCCGCCACCTAGTCGCAGCTGTAGAGAGAAATGTTTGTACAACGAACAAGTAAATATGAGGATAACTGCACTTACCTTGAAGGCGGCCTCCTCCTTCTTCTTCGAAAAAAATCGTTTAATTTTTGACATGGTTAACAAGGTTTAAATTCTTGGCGAATGCTCCTTGGGCAACTTCAATTTGGCTACAGATAATTTAAGTTCCTCAATTTCCTTCAAAGTGCCTAAAAAGATTTTCACCAAAAATTTATGATGTTTTGTGCTAACCATATACAAACGAAATGAATATGACAAAACAAGAATTGTTTGCCTGTCACTCACTGGGCCTGACAAACTTCTCAGTGATCACTCGACCGTAGACGCCCCACGACCAGGCAATCAGGACACCCGTTCCCAGCAGCAGCGCCAGCAGCACCTTCAGCAGCGTTGCCTGTAATGCGGTAAACTCGACGGGACTCTGCCACTGCCACTGCCAGTCGCCTGTGAAGGTGTTGAATTCGCTGCGAAATTGAACAGCAGCTTGCAGAGCGACCCCAGCGAAGTGTTCAACTTGTTGGGCGAAGGCCTGTAGGGTTTTGTTGAGGGTGTGAACATATGCTTCGTAACTCATTGGCCTGGCAAGAACACTTTGCGCGTCAGTGTGTGTGTGCCAACGTGTTTGTTCTTTGTTTTATTGCACTTTGTTTACGTTCTACGCATTTTCCATGGAAAACACAAAAATGACTCGCAGCTGTCTGACGTCGGCTCAATAACTAATCGTTCTATTCGATAGTACGATAGTCAAAGCTAACATTTCAATTTAACAGCATGCTGTTAAACTCAAAATGGCTCTGTTAATGTTACAAATTAAAGTTGTCGGAAGTTGCGCGCCAAATGTGCTGCGCAATTTGAATTTGCATTCGACTTCATTAAAATACCTTCCGGGCGTGACCCCATTTGCTTACGCTGATTTTTGCCAAGGTTTAGGGCAACAAATTGCCTGCTCCACTTCCTCTCATAAATAAACAACTGACTGTCCTTAAACGGGGCAACTAGTGGTGATTGGCCTTAATCCAGGTTGCTTGCGTAATTGTTGCCATTGCACACGCCCCTTATTGTGGCAGCTGTGCGTTCTGACAGCGCATCCTTGTTGTGGTTGCCTGTGGCGTGTTCAACATAATTGAATGATTTTTGGCCATTTCGGCAAGTGATCTGGCTTTTGCTTCCTGTAATTTTGGGTGATTTTGCACGCATCATCGTTTCATAATTTTGCAGCTGTATGATTGATTTTGAAGACCTGCATCCTTGAGCATGTTTATGAGAAGCGATTTGCACACCACATTCCCAACCCAGATGCGGCCGACCACCTTTCTGTGCACGCTCCAGCGCCTTGGCGCTGCTGGGTTCAACAGCCCAGAGCCACAGCGCCGAAACATGAGCATTGGAGAGAGATCTGCCAGACGTTGTTGTTGGGCAGCCAAGAGCGGCAACAGCGTGCAGCTTATGGCTTCCGTATGCCCAGCTCGCTCCACTGACTGCGACGCGACCAAGAGACTAAACACCCAAGCCCCCAAGTCTGTGTTTTTCTCTTGCCTTGTGCAATAACAACAACAAACAAGCAGACAGAGCAACAGCCACAGCCACAGATACAGATACAGATACAGTCTAGGTCTATAGATACAGATACGCAAACTCTAATTCTATTTTGCTGCCTGGTTTATTTGTGCTGGCTCATTTTTCTCGGTTCGCTCGAGACGCTAGAACTGCAAGAATGTCGACGACTTATAATTCGAGCAGCGTGTACGATTTTCTCGCCCTGTCTAGGTTTCTTTTAGTACAGACTGAAAAGATCATAATTATGGTATCATATGTGGACCCGCAGACAGCCCAGCTATTGCCATTATATTCATCAGCAACACGCGATATGTTCTCACTGTACTGGCACTTTTTTTTCCCTCCCTCCATTTTTTTTTTGCTGCTGTTTTTTGCGCAATTAACATTCCTCGCATAGCCGGAGTCTCTCCCGAGTCTCGAGTTGGGGCAGAGTCTTTAAGACTGCAATTGCGATTGTTGTTATCACAGCCTGTCGCTGGCCATGCGCCGAACCTGAAAAACTAGTTTCGATTGCAATATTTGTTGTTATTTCGTTGGGCTGAAGTTTTTCGCATATCTGCGAATTTAACGCTCGGGAAAGCCAAGTAAAAGCCGCATCTTACCGTTTTCACCCATGCGCCTCAATTGGAGCCAACGAGCCATGGCCAAGCACTCAAAACTGGCTAACTGGTTGCGGGCTATTTTTCGTTTTTATTTTTTATTTTGCCCTGACTTTGTTTCTGTCCAAAGTCAAGGCTGGCCGCTTAAACTAACGCATTGCCAATTCCTGCTTTATTGTTATTTATACTTTTTTTCCCTTTTTTTTTTTTTGCTCACTTCAATTGATATTGCGTCGCTCGTACCGCTGCTCATTAAAATTTATGCGCAGGAAACGGAAGCCCCGCAGACGTCGTCTTCGTCGTCGTCGTCGTCTTTGGCAGACAAGGCGCAGACAATGTCGGAAAGCAGTTACTCCCGCTGCTCGGCCTAGCTTATTCCTTGCCAGATTCGTTTGGCTATGCAGGCGGCGTGACAAAGGCCCTGTCCAATTGCCTGACTCGACCACAAAAATTGAAAGTGTTGACACGCCCACACAGCAGACATTGTAAACATTGTATCTTCATACCTGCCTGGCATGTGTGTGTGTTTGTGCACCTGTATTCATTATATATTTATGTATTTATAAATGCATGCCTGTCCATCAGCATAGCTGAACTGCAGGGCTTGTTTATGACAGCTCTGCGGCTGCAGAGAATTCTATAATCTCCAGCAGAGAGCTGAAGAGCCTTACAGCAGAAATAATGGAAACTTGAGAAGCGTATGTTCAAAATCCGATTAACTAACTACTCTGACTGCAAATCTATTCAAAATTGTTGCTTACGCAGTTCAGAGTTCAAAGCAAAGCCACGTCTTTAAACTCGCTTTGAATGCTCGTTCACATCCAAGTAAAGAGACTCTGGTTCGAACCTTGTCTACTCAGACTTTCATTCATAAATTCATTTATAATTTATATCTTTATTAATTAATTTTTATTTGCAGTATGTTTAATGCCCCTTAAAGTGGGTATGGATCTATTATTGTCCTAATAACAATTGGATATTACAAAAGATTTCCACTTTGCTGCTGCTCTAGACTGGCTTTTCTTTGGAACTTCAGCCTTTAAAGCACGGCTGAAACATGAGATTTCTACAGCTTAAATCTATATGTTTTTTCATTCCTTCCAGGTTTTATTCCTTTGGTTCCAAGATATAACGAAAAGTTTTATGAGGTCAGCTTTTAGACTGAGTTGTTAGGCTGTTGAGACTCATCAAGAATATATTTATATGCCATATGGGTCGGAGATGTGCTGTACACAAATCATGATAAAGTTATAATATTCTATAGATGGTATCAAAATGTTATTTGAAGAAGCTAAAGATCGAGTGATAGTTGAATAATAAGAGATCATTGTCTTAGTCAATGTTCCTCTATATAAAAGTGATCCTTAGGCAGCTCCCAAGAAACTGTCACTAAAAAGCAAACCTCAGTCAAAAACGCTCCAAACGCTCGTCTCACACACATGTTATTAAATTACAAGCAGATTTAATGCTCTCGTGTGCCCACGAAAAACGAAACAATGAAGCTGAAGATGAATGACGATGATGATGATGATGATGATGATGAGGCAAAGGCAGCAAAACAGAGACGAAGAGTGACAGAGTGGTAGATACCAAGGGCGAGAGCGAGAACGGGCGGCGGGGGCGGGGGCGAGGGCGAGGGCAAAGGAGTTGCTTGCTTTACACTTGACTACATCGAGCCGCGGCGTTTTGTTCCCATGAACTTGAATGTGTGTAGCAATCGGTTTGCTCTATATGCAGAATGCTCTTCGCTCTCGCTCTCGCACGTTTGCTTGCATGCGCGCTCTCTCTCTCTCTCTCTCTCTCTCTGGCAAAGTCAGTGACAGTTCCGTCCCTCTCGCTCTCTCTTTCGTTTTGTCTTTGGCCGTCGCGTTTTCTTGAAACGATTTCACACACAGCTTTTGGCTTTTCCCTTCCCATTCTCATGGCGATCTTGGCATAGCGTGGGCGTGAGAAACCCACTGAACTTCAACTGCCTCGTCAGTACATTTGGGACCAAGTGTGAGCTGCACTCTTAAAACGTTTTATTGCCACATCTAACGCGGCCGGAAGTTGCCGCCCCCCCTGCTGCCGCGTCGACTCATGGGAGGTCCCATCAGCCACTGCGGCATTAAATGAAATAATTAATTCTCTAGTTTCTCTACTTGGCCCCCTAATACTAGAGCGCATGCTGTGTACCGCCCGAAGCTCTGCGGCAATTGAATTGGAAATATTTATCGTTAATCGTTAATCGGTAATCGGACTGCGGTTCGAGCCTGAATTGAACTTTGGTGCTAATGATATGCAACACATAACGTGTCTAAACTCTGGTCTTAGCTGGATTTGGACATTGTTTATGGCATCCGCTGCAACTGAGTCACCAAATGGACTTGTTGCTGGGACACGGCGACAGCCAGACGGACGCACCGATAGCTTTTATCGTGGCGTGGGTTGCATTTCTTTGTTGTTGGTGTCATGTTTGGGACTGTCTCTCGAATTCCATGTAACCACGGCGACATTCAGCTCTGTCCAATTCATATGTTAATTCCACAGCATGTTCAACATTTCACTGAACTTTACATACATAAACAAACAGAACACAAGCCGTGGCCAACAAGTGGCTCTTGGGGCAGCTTCCAAGCGGGCGTTCACTTTGTGTGTGGCACCACAGCGGGGCAGGGTTTTGTTTTTTTCAGTTTTCAGTTCTTATACCCAGTATCTATTGAAGTTCTCCACATTTATGTAATAGACCGAAGTTAGCAACTTAAGCCATAAAGAATATCTATTCTTGTTCAGCGTCCACAGATATAGTTGATATAGTCATGAAAATGAGCTGGGAAATTTTAATATCATTTGCTGATTCTTTAAAATAAATATTCTTCCCAGTTCGTTTACCTATTTCTCTTAAGTCTATATTTCGAAAATCAGTTTTAGTTCTTGATCATATCTCGCAAATTTTAAAATGTGTTAGGCTTCTCGTATAATGTACACAGATCAAGTTTTACTTTTTGAGATATATACAATTCCTTCCAAAATTAAAAATAAACTTACAGAAATGTAGCTTATTTTTGCTTTACCAACTTTATGAAATTTTAACACGATCGGACAACAGAATCCTATGTTACTGAAGAATAAATTGTTCGTAGCACCCGGAGAAGTTTCGCAGGGTATCTTGTAGTTGTGCAGCCTCGACTAGAGCGCGCTTGCTCAATTTTCAGTTCTGTTATTTTCATATTTGTTGATTCATTTCATTTGTTTACCCCGTCGATTTCAGAGTTCGTGGGAAATATCGCGCCCATTCCGTTTGCTGCCAATGAACTAATTAAAGAGGCGGCCGCTCCAAGAGTTTCAATTGCACAATCGTAACCCCAGTTGGCCCCCCTTCCCCCCGATCCCTCAATTCCCTATGTTTGTTGTTGCTCTCTCTCGTTCTCGACCCGGAGCTCCTGCCAGAACTCGATTAACAAGAAAACCCAACCACTTGAGCCATCATCTATTGATGTGACTCGGTTTTTAGTTAAGTCATTTCCTATCCGAAATTTTGGAAAAAAGATTCCAGCATGAAAGCTCGGAAAAAGCGACTGAAAAGCCATTTCGAGCAAATTGGCAAAATCTGTTGTCCAGTAGCTCAAAATGGTCATCATGATGATGATGATGTAGATGATGAAGATTGGACGGAACCGTCGCTGGCTTCCACTTCCGTTTAGTTTTTATTGTTTTCGCACCTCGTCTTCCGTTTGACGGCGCTCGGGTCGCGCTCGGTCGTCGGCCGCCGGTCGCCGGCCGCCGGCGGATATTCTACTTTACATAAGCGGCGTTTCCTACAATTTTCCCGGTCTTTGGACATATTTATTTGCTTTTGCCGCTTTTGTTTTGCTAAGCGCATTCGCTCAGAGTCGAGAGATTACAAATTGATTGATTGATCAAAAAACGGTTTTCACAATTTGACATTCCAATGAAACCATCATCATTCCACCCCTTCCAGCGGAAACAGCCATCAAAAGGGAAGATCAGCAATCAAATAGATTGTGATGCTCAACGTGCACATCAGGATTATGGCTTTGATCAGGTCCTCTGTGGATCAGTGAGCAGGATTAACCTTTAGGATTTTTGGCTAAAGTGGACTACGCACGCATTGAAAAATCCATTTCTGGGTTATCCATTCGCCTTTTGTCCATTTGCTGCGGTCGCATGCCACGACAGTGAGCCCTATAGATGCGATCATAGCGGGCCGCCTTGGTCGGGTGCACGGGACGCTGGACCTCGTGATCGGAATCGATCCACATTGTGGTATTGTTGCCCCACGCAACTCTCTTGACTTGCGCCGCTGAGGGCTGGGCGAATACCTCGCGAAAATTGGTTTGGGATCGGTGCAGCAGCTCCTCGGCCTCCTCCTGGCGTTCGGCATAGTTGTGGGGCATGATGGTCTCGTCCAGCGCTTGGACTATGGCCTGCTCAACGGCCAGCTTCTGATTGCATTCCGGCACAAAGGCGGACATCGACAGCTTCGACAAGCAGGTCATGTAGATGGCACTAGTCGACTTATATATCTGTACCGGCATAATGCTAGGGATAGACTTTTAAGACTTAGTATTCGATTGGGTCAAGTGGGACTTAGGCTAGGCACCTCTTCAAAAAATTACTGTGTGGCTGCATTTTGGATTTGG
This sequence comes from Drosophila montana, assembly GCF_035044405.1. Taxonomy (NCBI): domain Eukaryota; kingdom Metazoa; phylum Arthropoda; class Insecta; order Diptera; family Drosophilidae; genus Drosophila; species Drosophila montana. The sequence continues at coordinate 2,051,030 of NW_026998080.1, forward strand.
ACAGAAAAGTAACGAAAAGTTTATAAAAGTAAAAAAATCGATTTATCAAATTCAACTGTTCAAAGCTGAAAATATAAATGCTTTCTCATAGCTGCCTATATGATAGCCTCCCGATGGACTGAGAGGCCTTTAGGGTTCTCCTTTGTCCTGCCCAATTGTGTAGGGTTGGGCTCCACTTCTTGGAGAGCTTTAGACAATGCGTCTTATCTCCGCATACTGTAAGAACCTACACAATCATTTTGAAATTTTATGATTCAAGAAGTCAAAGCGTCGTCCAATAAACTAAATAATTATAAATATTAAACTTACTGAGAGGTACAGGGAATTTTGTAGTCGACCACACTCGACGGCTTTTAAATTGTATGTTCTACGAGAAATTTTTAGCTCTTAGATATTTTTTCGGCATCTCCCAAAAGCATTTTTACTGCAGCTGAGTTTTTAGGTGCTCTAACAAACTTTATTCTTTTATATTTAGCTGCCCTTGCCTACCTCTAAAAATCAAGAAAATCATGTAAATAGCTCAACATTTATGCAAAATAATTTAAATTAAAGCTGCATAAATCATATATGTAAACCTTAATAAAACGTCCACAGATCTGTTTAGAAGGTTGTTTGCCTTGTTGCCTCCCCTTAAGGATGTCTTAGCTAGATTTTCCAACATTTGATAAGGTTATCCAATCCCTAGCTGGGTGTACTAGAGGCTCAAAGCATTCTGTAGTCGCTACCCTCACAGCACTGTGGATAGGTTGTGTCAATATGTTATTTGTAAAAATATTCGTGTGCTGCAAAGAGCGTCAGCTGTGCCGTGTGGCATGTGGCATGTGGCAGGTCGTGGCTGTCTTTTAGAGGTTGTGGCCACGACATCTGTTTCATATTACAAGGTAGAGCAGCCAAAGGTACAAACAAAGTGCTTGCCATGTTGTTGTTGTCGTTGTTGTTTCTGGTTGTTGTTGTTGTTGTTGCTGCTGCTGGCCCATTTGTCTCACTTCCTTTACCTTTCAGGCCGGCGTTGTGTGCGCACAAACAACATCCCGGATGCTCAACTAAAGAGAGAATTAAAAACAGAAAACAGACAAATTTATAAAACTGCACTAAATGCAAAGTTCCAAAGTTACAACAGCAGCAGCAGCAGCAGCAGCAGCAGCAGCGGCGACAATGAGCCGCATACAGGAAGAGACAGCGCACATGCTTTTTGTATCTGTATCTGTAAATGTATCTGTATCTGTATCTGCATCTGTGTGCGGGTATCTGTATCTGTGGCTGTTCATTCATAGAAAAACCAAAACGAGCGGATGCACGGGCGGATGAAGCGCTTGAATCAGCATCGCCCTCTCCCTATCTCTCTTGCTCTCTCCCTCCCTCTCTCCCTCCCTCTCCCTCTCTCTGCATCTCTCACTGTGTACCTATAGAGCCCTATCTCTACGTGCGGTTTCTATTTGGCTACCGCTGCTGATTATCATGCCTCGTTATTGTTATTGTCATAATTGTTAAACTATTATTTGCAAAAAAAAAAAAAGAAAATACAAAACTATAAAAAAGGGGAAAAAGTGTTCAATTATGAGAACGAGCCCCGACTTCGGTTTACCCAACTCTTTAAATAATTGCCAAATATTATTGGCTCCACAATTAACAACAAAAAAAAGTATATATTGAAGACATCTCGGCATTTTGCTTGGCTGTTCTATATCCATAGACATAAATCACGCGGCGCTCTAAAAATAAACATCATGGGTGATCTACCGCCTGGCATCAACTCGAACAAATGTTAACATTAACTTCTTGGCCAACAATAACAAAAAGTTTATTGCACTTCCATTGAGTTCGGTTGCTTTTCTTTGTTTTTTGCTGGGGTAACTTCAGAGAGCATTTCTCGTTTAACCTTAATGATGTGCTAATTGGGCAACGTATTCCAACATGTCAATGCGCCTCTTCCTCTTCAGCTTCTATATAGTTCCATTCGAAATTGTGAAAGACATAAACAGCACATAAAACACAAACTAAGTAGACACAAGTTGTGCGCATTCATTCCGAATTGTTTAGAAAGTGGCCAAAGAGATGCTCGAGAGATTTACTCTAGCCACGAGAATTTATTAAGACGGTTATCCATCAGAGAGACAAGTCTTTAATCTTCTCCAAATATTCTTTGAGTGGAAAATTTAGCGTGAAGTGCGCAGCTCAATCTTCGGTAAATACCTGTAAATATCAGTTAGGTCCGGAAATGGAAGCTTTTCTTTAGATATTATTTTTTCATTTTTTTTCCATTCTCACCCAGTTATCGTACATTCTTTTATGCTTTGATAACACATATCTTGAGTGCCTGTCTACGGCTTTATAGCCCGGTAATGTCTGTGGAATATCTAGACATGTTGACAGTTACCACTTGTTAATTGCATTATTAAATTATCATGATATACCTGTTTTTAATGGTAAGCAAATAAACCTACTATAAATTTGTTATGCTTATGCAGATTATTATTTACACACATGCTCGGAAGACTTCAAGCTGTATATATCATATATAATATCACATTTATAAACACGACTAAATGTAGTTATTTTATCGCTTTTTTTTCGCGTGCAAAAGAAGATCATGAATTAATATCAACTAAATTTCTCGAATATTTCCATTAAGAGACGTTTCCCAATCTTAACTCAGACTCTTCTACAAATTTTTCGTTATCAAGACTTTATTATATCCATATTGTTTTTAAATTATCTAATAAAGATATTTTCATTAGATTACCAAAATAGTTTAGACTATTTTCAAGATCTTGGACAATATCCATTAAATTCTTGTCTAGCAAAAGTTCTATCAGTAAGAATTAATCCCTTAAGAGCTTGGCATCTTTCGTTATAGCCCTTCCCCTTTCACTTACTTAAGGGACCAGCTGGGGCTCGGAGAAATACTCTTTCACATTATTTTACATATTTCAAGATCTTTTCAGCACTTCCGTAAATACATTCATATCAAGAACTTCCGTCTCGCTTCACGAAAAAAACTCAGAGTTAAGTTTCATTTCATAAAATTTCATTTTATATTTTCATTAGATGCAACTTATACGACTAATAGGACAGCATTTGAAGTGTGCCCCGCAGTGGGCCGCACTTGAGGAGGCGCAGGCGGGGCATGCTTCGACCACTTAAGCGAATAAACAAATGCATTTAGGTCTAAGACTTACGACTAGGAGCACTAGCGACTAGTTAGGTCTAAGTGAGCTATATAGAGCATAGGTGCTATATGTATATACTATGTATATGTACAACCTGGTTAGGGTATTACGCACGGGTGTACAACCTCGGCGAGTACACCCTAGGAGAGCAGCGCCATGGCGCGGGCGAGGCGCACACGGAAATCACGATAGAGCATCTTGCCGCCGACGGGCACACGACACAGATACATGTCCAGGCTCATCAGGCAGAGGGCTTTGCCGTTCATGGGGAACTTCTGTGGCAGCTCGGGCGTCACCTCAAGCCCTTCGGAGACGGCCATGCTGATCAGCCATTTCCAGACATCGGCGCGTGTCCAGTCTCGCGGATCAAGCGGCAGCCCATCGGAGCCTATGGGATGGTGCAGGCTGGTGTTGTTGTTCATATTGTTGTGCTGACTGTTGCCCGTGCCAATGCTGCTGTTGTTGTTGTTGTTGATGTCTTCGCCGAGCACTGTGACGCCGCCGCGACACTTGTCCAGCATTTGGTATGGATGATGACGCTTCATGGCAGCAGCCGCATTGCTCGCCCACAGCTGCTGCAGCTGCTCCTGACCGGCATTGACCTGCGACAAGTCCAGAGGCGGCACGCGTCCGGCGTATTTCGGGTAACTGGCCTCCACTTGCATTGTGCAGTTGCCTCAAACAATCAGCTGTAATGACAGATAGAAATGACGCCGATTAATGGAAGTGACTCATTAGCTCAGAGTGGGGGGATATTTGTACATATGAGTGTGTGTGCGTGTGTGTTTGCATGGGCAGAATTCAAGTGGCGGAAATGCTTTCACAAGCGGACAATTGTTTAATCGCGTCAACGGCAACAATAATACGCATACGCCGCATTGTACGTGCAATAATCAAATAAAGAGCCTTTTAGTTTAGTCACCAAGTTTGCAGTGCCCAAAGAGAACGATGGCAAGAAATGAAATGAAATGACGCGTTAGTCGAACAATTAAATTTAGCTAAGAATCATCTTATTTAATTATATATATTATCAATCTATGAAAATGTCTCAAATTGCTACCTTTGCAATTTTTAGACTTTCTTTAACATAACGCAGCTATAATATAACAAACGTCAACTGTTATATAGCTGGTATGTAGGTCGTTCACTTAACAGCGCTGTTAAGTAAGAGTATTCGAATTTCGCCGTGTCGCCGTGGTCTGCCCGTTTCGTTGTCATGCTTTGAATGATATTTTGTTATTGTAGCGCAATATTAAATCTGACCTTGTTGCCATCGAAAAAAATGGGACGCACTGTTGCGGAGCGCGGCGGGGCGGGTCACACGCGAAAGGAAGCGCTGAATAATCATTACGCTGCTGTCATATCGATAACAACAACAACAGCAGCAGCAACCACAACAACGACAACGGGGCGACACTAACTGTAGCCGTAGCAGCGGCGGCAGCAGCAGCAACAATCGAGTGTTAGCCATGGCCACATTTAAATAAATGGCCCACATTTGTATTGCTGACTATTAGCTGATGGCTCAGTGGTTTGCTCAATTGTTGGCTGACATAGAAAGGCAAGTGCCAAACCGGAATGGCATCGATTACGATAACAATCAGAAGCAATGCGGCAAGCGGAAACAATTAGCAAACGGGCGTCGGTGACGACGACGACGACGGCGAATTGGCAGCTTGCGAATGTGGCGAGCAAAACAAAAGCGAAAAACCAAAAGACAGCCAGCTCACACACAGCTTGGGCAATCAGAATGGCAATGCGAACGGGCATGGAAATGAAAATGGCAGTGACAAGCAAAACATCCGCCGGCGCATAGCCAAAGCCAAAGTTAAAAGGTGTGTGTGTGTGTGTAAGGGTAAGGCAACGGAAGCCGCGGGCGGGACGGCAACCATCATCTGTGATTTCATTTCACACAGTGTACGAAAAAGTGGGGAAGCCAATTGTGGAAGAACCCTTGAGTTTAGCCCATTTGTCATTTGCGTGCGTTAATAGTTTTCCGGAACTCGTTTCAAGTGCTTCCGTCCAAGGAAGTGCGTAAAACCCAGCCAAGAATCCGCCAAGGAATCGAATTCGTATGAAGCCGCAATTTTAATTATACCTGTGTGCATGTGTGTGTGTGTGAATGTGTGAGTGTGCCCAGTTCATTGCCAGCAGCGCGTTATTTCCCACGAACAGTGAATTCGACGGGCGTAAACAAATGAAATGAATCAACAAATATGAAAAAACAAAACAGAAAACTCTTTTCGCTGTTCTCTTTGTTTGCTCGCCAGGAAGCCACACACAATGCCCCGCTTGGAAGCTGCCCCAAGAGCCACTTGTTGAGGTATGTGCATATGTATATTTGTGTGCTGTCTGGGGGAAATGCTGAGTAAACAAAGTTATTAACATATAAATTGGGCATTGGAGAATGCCCCTCTGTAGCATTAGCATAAGCCATGGTCAGAACAAGTTGCCTGAGATTTGAGCCATGCAAACAAAAATTAAGCCCAACCTACGCCTTGATAAAAGCTATCAGTATGTTCGGCTATTCCATTGGTGACTCAACTGCAGCGGATGCCATAAACATGCCCAAGTTTGTCCAAGACGAGGCCTAATACTACACGCTATGTTCGGCATGTCATTAGCTCAAAGGTTCGATAAGCATTTCGATAAACGATAAACATTAGCATTTCAAATGTGACCGGCCGAACCTCAGGTGGTCCGCACAGCGGGCGCGCTAAATTAGAGAATTATAACAGTTTGAATTTGATAGAAGACCACCCCGTGGGGCGACTTCCGCAGGCAAATTCACGAAGTTCCGCCCACAGCGAAATGAAGGCGTGTGAAATGTTTAAAGATTTTTTGGCCATTAATGCTGTCAGCAATTGAAGCAGTTTCTGTAGGCGGAGCATTAGGCGCTGTAGTTTAAGGATCAAGTCCAGACATCAATTGCCCAAAAGGTAGAAATTGTGTGTGGCACAGGTCTGTTGCGCTTCCGTCGCGACAAGGGCATGATCAATAGCTGAAATCATTAACCCACGCAAGCTCCAGCGATCGTTCTGTCTGTCTGTCTGTCTATCTGACTGATTGTTTTTGGTTGTTTTTTATTGTTGTATTTTGTCAACATTGGCATTGGCATTCGTTTGGTTCGGCTACACACAAACCGCGTGCTGAGCACGCGCCCAATACAGCAAATTGTTGTCGTGGTTGCCCTTAGCCCAGGGTCTTGTGCTCTGGGGTCTGTGCCTGGGTAGGAAATGGTTTTCTGTTACTAGTTGTTGCTGTCCGGGTGTGAGTGTGTCGGAGTCAATGACAGGAAGTCTGTGCAATGTGCGCATATCCGCCTCCGCCCGCGCACAGGATGCACAAAAGGAAACTCTGACACACACACACACACACAGAGAGAGAGAGAGACACAGCAAATGTGAGATACGACAACGAAAACAAATACAAATGCATTTGCGCCAGTTTTAATTACGTTGACGTCTGCACTTTGCACTGTCGCATGTTGTTCTTCTTGTTGCTGCTACTTAGTGGCAGCTACTATATAAACACTGACACATACTCACACACACACACACACACACACACACACACTCAGGCGTCTCTTCTTTGAGTGTGCAGCAACAACGAAAAAGACGAAACGTAAAATCGTAATTTGAAGTTCGTAAAAATGACGCGTTTCCTGTCATTTGGCGAGCACTTTAAGTGCGTAATTTGCTCCCCACACACACACACACACTTGCACACTCACACACACATACATATACACTTAGGTCTTTGTATTTGTGTCTGTTGACGCCTCCCATCTTTATCTGCAGGTCGCTTCCGTTTTTGAAGAACTCATCTACCGCGAACTTTGCCGGGCATCACAAACTTTTGCTCAATTTCGCATACAGATTTTCTATACCCTGTACAAAAATTTGCACGTGCTATGCATGACAGGAAAGCGAACTATGCCACAGTAAAACTATAACAGATGTAGCTATAAAAATATCTGTGAACATTTAAGATACCTCAAAAAGTTTTCAGTTTTCTAGTATTTCGTAAATTTCGAAATTTTACCTAACCTAATTACCAAATCTCAAAGTCTTAACTAATACGATTTAATTGGCTTTCAAATACTTCTTGCTTTTATTTACAGGGTATTTCCGTAGTCGCAATCGAAGCAGATGTCTTCTCTGGTTGATTTTGTTTGGTTTACATATCAAATGTCTGACAAATAGAAAACACAGCGACTATGTAAATTTGCGGGCTGCCATTAATTTGATTACAATTTGAAACTGTTCTTGCTCTGCGCGCACGAATGTATCTCTCAGATACGTGTATCTCATAGATACAATTGCGCACGTCCAAATTATGCGCTTCCTCCTAACTCAATTCGCTTTCTTGTCTAGAATTAAGTTGAATTTCCAGCTGAGGAGTTTTTCTTTGTGCTATTTGAGGTCTAATCATGTGGAAAAGCGCCGTGAGAGGGGCAAGAACATATTTGTATCTTGTGGTCTATTAAATTATACAATTAATTTATTTAAGATTATAAACAGTTTCTTCTGGCTTGTTTGCTTGGCTGCAATTCAAGGCAAATAAACTTGCACATTCAATAACAAATATTTTACAGAGTGCATACAACAACAACAACAAAAACAACAACAACTATAGACAGCGGCAGACGACAGATGATAATCCGCTGAATTTTGTTAAAAATAAACATTTTTGCCAGCCAAGCAACAACAAACCGGATTCCCACATGTGTGTACTTGTTGTGACGTATGTGTGTGTGTACATGTATATATATATATATACATATATGTTTGCTGATATTACAAATCATGTAACGCTGTCGCAGCGGCGTCTGCCTGACGTCTGCAAAAGCTGGCGCTGCAGCATGGTCGCTTAGGGCGGGGGCCGGCTAGAGGTAACTAGGGGTTGGGCCAGATGCATTGGGGGATTGGGCACTGCACTGGATGCGGGAACTGCGCTCATCGCATAGCCATTCATCATTTTCATGAGGGCGCAGTTGATGGACGGATGTGTGACGACTTTTCCTCGTTACAAAAATAAAAAAGCAAACGGCGCCAAATGCATTTCGCTTGGGGCTAGTCGTCGGGTCGTCTGTGGGCCGGTAAATATTTAGTTGGAAATTAAATAAAAGCAGAGCCCGTCAAATGCTTTGATGATGACGAAGCTGCTGATGTGGCCCTCGTCTGCTCCATCGCTGTCTGCACATTGACAGCATCAGGCGCTGTCTTTTCACGCCCCACACGTGTCGCGGGCAATGAAGCGGGACGGCCGACAGGCAGGAGGATGCGCTCCGGCACGACACGCGCCATAAACAGACGCAACCTAACAAGCTGCCGCCGAGACTACAACTCAGGTGGGTTAGCCTTCAAAATAAACGCAATAGAAAACTATAGACCGAAGCTTCAATACACTTTCTTTCTTACGAGAGCATTAGTTCCAAACGATTGTTCCTATTGGAGATGTGTAATATGAGCTGTTTTACCCACCGATTGTTCCTATAGAAGTCTTATGATATACGGAGAGAGAGACGGATTATTAGATATCGAAGGGGAAACCTGAAGCTTGTAATTGCTGAGCTTAGTCAATATATCTTGAGAATAGAAACATTTTCCATTCCAAAAAATTGACTTTTCAACGGATTCTTCCTATATATAATATATTATATTATATATATTGATATTTTATATGTTTAAGAAGAAAATAGTGCTCGTAAAAACAAGAATAGATACATATATGAAAATACATTAAAAGCTTAAGACTAGTTTCCATATGAAGACAGAGAGGCATGACTATATAGATCCGGCTTTTGATACTGATCAAGAATTGGTATATTTGATGGGATTTTTTCTATGCAGTACATATTTAGCGACTATTAGATAATGCCCTCTGCGAGGGTCTAAAAAGAGAGACGCAGCCGGAAACGCGAGCAATAGCTTATCACGAGGCAACGAAAATTGATAGGGGCTTTACCTGGTACTATCTAAGAAATTGCATATAAAGAGTCTAGTATGCTATGTCATGGGTTTGTTATTTCCTCTAGTGGGTCAGCGGCGGGCTGAATCAGCGAGCGGAGAGAGATAGAGTGAGCGGCAGAGAGAGAGAGAAAGAGTGGGAGAGAGGGAGAGCGCGCACGAGACTGCAACAGAATTTAATTAAGTGATGTTGTTTCTTTTTTTGTGGCTGTTGTTGTTGTTGCTCTTGTTGTGTGGCCAGGTGCGTTTTGATATGTGTGGCAGCAGCTGCAAAGATTACAAAGACCCGACTGCCACAATAATAGTTCCAGCTGAGAAAGTTCTCATGCGCTGCCGACTTGGCCACATCCTTTGCGCATGCGCGCGCATTCACAATATTCATGCGGGCCACAACAGGGTAACAAAGCGCCCAAAATGCATTTAATATCGTGCCCTCTCATTCTGAATCTCCCTCCCTCTCGCTCTCTCGCTCTCTTTCGCTTGACTGTCTCAAGTTGATTCTTCTGTTTCGGTTTTTTTTTTTGCAGCTGCCGTCTCGGCATTTCGAGTGTGTGTCGCTTTGTTTTGTGGTTTCTCTCTGCGGTTATCTGAGCCGCAACTTGGCCCGGTCTGTTGCCAGTTATTCTCTTGACAATATCTGTTAGGTTTTCATAACCATAAATTCGGTCATGGCAACTGCACATTGAGTCTAAGTCTCTGAAAGGGCTAACAGCGAACCTGGCTTATAACTGGACTTGAAGTGTGCACCAAGAATTGGCAACAATGCGCAAAGAGATTGTGGCGATATCTTTATTATATTTAAACTAAAGCAAGTCCGCTTATGTGCCTCGCCTTTTGTACTACATCCACGAAGCTGTTTATCTGTGGTTCTTTAAACAAAGTGCTTGAATTTCAGCTAGAATAACAGAAGAACCTCGTGAGAGACACTTTTTATGAGAAACTATAAATGCGGCTCGTATCGCAGCACTATTTGATATATGAATATATATATAGATATAATTAGGAGTCTGTATTAATGTGTTATATCTGAGTTTCCTTGAACTTAAATAATAAATGATCAATACTAAAACTAAAAAGATGTCAAATGTTAAGATTTCTGCTCATTCGCAAAGTAAAGAATACATATGTTTTATGCTCTTCGTCTTGTCTGTTCGTATTTACGCAACTTTTCTGGTAACTGGGAGCTATATATATCGAGAAAATATATATCTTCTCCAGTCGTAAAGTTAGACTAATCAAATTTAAAGCATATAGAGTCCTAATCAGTTCCCCTAATGATCATTTTTTTGTTAAATAGATATCTTCAAATAATTTTGGCTGTTAACCGTTTTCAGATTGTTCTTGAACTGAGGAAGAGTAATAGAAAGTCGAATATAGTATTCCAGCTTGTTTTTATTTGGATCAATTAGCTCTAATATCTTATATACCCGCCCAATTTCGACCAGTACAGGGCATAAACGGCCTTTGCATCAACTTGTGCTCTTGAAAACGCTTTTGTAGCACACGATCCTAACTCAAGGTAACGTTGATTGTCAAGTCTTGAGCTGACCTATTGCTTTGGCATATCATATTCATAAATATCGTATGGCTTTGGCAGCGCTCGCACTTTCAATTTTATACAAATAGTATCTGCTTTTTTTTGTATTGTTTTCTGTATCTGTTAAATGTTGCGCTTATGTTAATTTAAATGGTTTTTCAGCTGGCTTAAAGGCATGCATGTGTGTTTATATACAGTCATTACGAAGCACCTTTTAGAGGTCAATTAGCAAGTCACAAAAAGCAATAACAGCGAAAGAGAGACGGAGAGAGAAAAAACGAAACATAGTACAAGGCAAAAGGCATCAAATAAATTGTCCGATTGAGCGCATTCTTCAACATGTCAAACAAGCCGTTTAAAGTTTAAACAACCTTTAACAACAACAATACTTAAACAGCAAATTGTTTTTGTTTTTAATGATAGCCAAACTTGGCAGCTAGACTTGGTTTTCGTTTAGGGTCTCCTAAAAGTTCATATTGCCTTATAGCTGCTGCTTACCTCGAGTCGAAAGTTAATCCAAAAGTTGGCGCCTTGTTGAGTTGTTGTTCAAATTGACGACAATATCCGTTTTAATATATATCTCTTCTCTCTCTCTCTCTCTATATATATATATGCGAATATATATACGTGCTTGGTATGTGGCTTGTTTGTAATTTGTTTATGAATTTCTTTTATTTGCGTTTTGTTTATGGAACTTCCTGCGCGGAATTGCCAATGCAATTTCAGTTGTCGTTCGAATTTTTAATATATATGTGCATGTATAAATTTGTTTTATTTTTGTTGTTGTTTTTCGCGAAAATAGAAATTGCACTTGTTGGCGTTTCGCTTTCGCTTAAGCTGTTTTGTTGTTGTTGTTTTTTTGTCTCTGCGCTCTCTCCCAATACGATTTTCACTAGTGCACGGCTTCTGGCAGCTGGAGGCACACTTAGATATTTGTGCGAATTGCGAATTTCACAATTTGCAAAAATGTATCTCACAGTTACAAGCGGCAGGCGGCAACAATAATACGGCTGTCGCTTGGGTATTTCGCGCTCTGAACTACTTTTCTATGTGCGCTTGGCTCGGGTTTCGAAAGTTTGCCTTTTTTTGTTTTTTAATGTTATTTGTTGTTGCTTTATTTTCAAATTGTTGCAACGTTTTCAGCTTCAAGTTTCTTTAGTTTTTGCTTTTGTTTCTTCTTTTTTTTTTTGTTCACTTTACACAAAATTCCTGTTTGCAGCTGCAATTCGCTTTTGTTGCTGTTGTTGTTATTGCGTACGAGTATCTGCGTATTTCAGCAAGCGCAACACAAGTCGTGTATCTTGTATCTGTAGCTGTGTGTATCTGCGTTCTGTGCACGCGCACTTCACGTTCTCAACTGATTGCGATCGTGCCCATGCAGCGGGTTTTGTTGCCTCAGCCAATCTCACGCTCTCTCTCTCTCTCTCTCAGTCAAGCGCACTCCTACTCTCTCTCTCTCTCTCCCACTATCAGATAACCGCTCTCACACGCTCTATCGGCTGTCTGTGAGCGGCGCTCTCTGTTACACTGACAAAAATTGGGTTTACCTTTAAAGAAATTAGACTCTAAAATCTTAAAAATTTAGAGTAGAACAGATAAAAGTGGTACGCGTCTCTTATCTATTTTATTTATAAATTATTTATAATTTTTTTCAAAATCATATCTTTAATTTATAAATTATTTATAAATATAATCCTTCTCTTCTTCATGTTATGTATTTTCCAACACACAATCTTTATGATAATATATGTTCTATATAGTATATATATTTTTTTTTGTTATTTCATAAGGTTATTTCTCGATTTGCTGTGTTATTTGGTTTTTTTTCTTCAGTATTACTCTTTACAGTTTTTTTCGATAATACGCTTACCTGACAGCAGTGGACACATTTTTAGATGTTCTTTGTTTGAAAAGGGCCAAAAACTAATCGGGTTTTCATTCATGGAATGTAGAGCCCGCATTGTCGAGCACCAAATCGATTAACTCATGGATTTAAGGGGTAGGTCGAACGTTTTCGCTAAAGAAAGTATTCAGAACTGTCGCAAGTGAGCATATCTCAATTGAGATACAAATCTTAGGAGCAAATGTAGGGGCAACTAATTTTTATGATAAAGAGAGTTCCTCCTGTTATTTTAGAATTTGCAAATAAATACAAATTAAGATTAAGACTGAAATTGATGAACAGAAATCAGAAAAAATAATAATTACAATGATAATAATAATAATACAATATGATATTAATACTAATACTAATAATAGTATAATACTGATACTAATAATAATAACAATGATAATAATAAGAATAACAATGATAATAGCTACAGTCAATCGTTCACATAATATTATAATTATTCTCAGTATTGGGCATGCTTACTATTTTCATTACCATTATTATTAATACTATTGTAACTATTATTATTAATATCATTATCATTATTATTATTATTATTATTATTATTATTATTATTATTTTTAATATTATTATTATTATTATATTTATTATCGTTAGATTTTATGTATTAATAAATATAATTTAGTAGTCAGTAATAAAAACAAATTCAATCGTTATAATAACAATAATTATAATGAAAATAATAACCAATACTGAGTATAATATGATCTGATAAAGCATATTATTAAATAGTTTCCATTTACCAATCGCTCAATTTAAATTACATATTCAACACCATTTTCCATTTCATTGCCTCCACCCTCTCTCTAGCACTTCTCATTTCTAATATAATTTGATATATTCAAAATTGGAACCTTTTTTGACTGGGTTGGCACCTATGTTAGGCACCATTCCAATTATATATGACTCTTTCCCTGGCTTTTCCTTTTCCTCACACGTTGACAGACGTCAATTAATCAAGTCGCACTTAATTTTCATTGAAATATCTTTTGTACATATTAATAAAAAATTCCGTGGGGCAATGCCAACAATTTCGGTGGCCATCACGTGCCACCGGGGGGCACATGCGAGCCACAACCGAGTGTGTGCGTGTGTGTGCGTGTGTGTGTGTGTGTGTGTGTGTGTGTTGACTAATTACGCTGCCTAGACGACGAAATGTAATTACAGGAAATCCTTTTGCCTACACAGCTAGAAATTGAGAATGCGCGCTTTGCGGTGGCGACTTCCTTTTCAAATTGACAGCCAAAAAGAAAAACAGGATCATTTATTTGACTGACCGGGGGAAGGGGGAAGGGGAGATCCTGCAGCATGTGTTGGGTCTGTGCGTGAGCATATGGCTGCCAGCTAAGTGCCAGAATCCTTTCATCAATTTATAGACAAGCGTGAAGTGGAATACTCGAATTACGCAGCCTTTTGGCTTGCAGTTCAGTTCATTGGAATACCCAAAGCAGAGAGAGAGAGAGCGACAGAGACGCGCCCCCGAGCCTTGCCCCTTGGCGTTGCACAAGGCACGAGGCGTTTGCTGCAAGCAACCACAGGACGCGCGTCCTGTGCGTGAGTTCAAATTGCAGCAGCAGCTGCTGTTGCAGCAGGCAGTTCCACTGAAATTATCTAAACAGGGCCTGCGCAATTATTGCTATTGGGTTTTCACTTAAGATTGCACCTTTGTCTCTGTAAATGTATCTGCATCTGTTGAATGTATCTGTATCTGTAGCTGCATCTCTAGCTGTAACTGCTGTCTGGCTGCGCTGCTAACTGTCTCGTCCTGTCGCCGCCTGCTTTGATGCCTGCTCGCATTTCGCTGGACGAGAAAGTAGAAGACATATATAAAGATGTATGGAAAGGGAGAGCGAGTTCTACTTATTGTGCCTCTGCATCTAATGGCTTGTTTATCGCTCGCATCGATCGCAGACCAAATAAATTAAGTGCTTTAATTGGCCGCCTAATTGATAGCGGCGTCTCTTGGCCTAATGTGGCAGCGATGCTACCATGACCCGGTCCTACTCTAACATATATGAGCCGATTTGTTGTTTGAGCTGCACACATCCTGCCGGCCAAGCAGCTACAGTTAATCCTCCTAGGCTGGGCATCCTGTCCAGCTGCCGTGCCTCCAATTGCATTCGCCATTGTCTTCGGCCCACACAATGCATGTAAATGCCTCTCGCTCCGGCTCACACATGATAAGCATCGACAGGAAGCCAGACCGGGTGGATTGGCCCAACAAAGGATGTTTGCTTAGGCTCAGCAACTAATATCGCAGCTACGTACGTGACTTTGTATGGCTTGTGCGTTAATATTCAGCATATATTTCTCTTACCATATTTCCTATATTATTTCTCACTATTAGCTTAGCCTGTTTATTTTCAATTACAGGTAACTCTGTGTTGGCGCATAATTCGAATAAATGCGCAAAGCAAAAGGAAGTAAACGCTTCACACGAACCCACAGGCTCCAGTCGCGGTTGCCCAACTCGAAGATATCCCTTACTCAACTGCGAGCTCTATATATATAATACAAAATATACAATGTGTAATATTCAATCTAAGATAACTTCTGTGTTTCTTGATAAATTGATATGAATACAATCAATAGAATTAATTGACCCTGTCTATGGTTATTACAGGGTATTACAGTCTATCTGGGGTAATTATATAACTTCTAATGGACCGTGACAGGGGCGTGTGCCGCACAAATATTTCGATATCGATATTTATCGATTGAAAATAAAGGAAGAAATCTTACGATAAGAAAGAATCAACTTTCCCAATGGAATCTTACTAACTTAAGACAAAAACAACAAATACATCCTGGTGTAATTGCCTCTTAAAGATCGATATTCAAAATGGTTTAAGAAATGCTTTCTTTTGCTGGTCGCATAATTCTACACAACATCAATAGACCCTCTTTTTAACGCAGTCTATGGTAGGGTATTACAAATAAATTATATAATTCCTTATGGGTGCTGGTAGGGGCGTGTGCCGCCCACATATCAATCAATATTTATCGATTGTTCGTAAACGAAGAAAGCTTAGAAAGCGAAAGAATCTATCTACCCGATTTGGTGTCTCCGCCTCTTAAAGATTGCCGGGATTAAGAATCTAAGAATATGCTGGTCACATACACCTCTCCAACTTCAGTATACCCTATTTTTAACCCTGACTAGAGGTAGAGAGTATTTCGAAAATTATATAATTTCTAATGGGAGTTTTTCAAGCTGAAATTTTACAGCTGGCGGTGGCAGGGGCGTGTGCAGCCCATATATCAAGTTCCAAATATAGGGCCCGAGCATTTTTAGGGAAAACCCATCGAGGCAGCGCACTCGCCGTTAATCAAATGTTATCATAAGTACCAAATGTGCCTGGTGGTGTCTTTCTATATATAGCTATACATATATATATATATATATATATGTAGCTGGGTTGACTGCAGCAGCCACCCTCGCCTAAACGATTAATGGCTAAGAATTTCATATATGCCCAGGCCGGGCATTAAAACTGCACCAAAATATATACACGGAAAAGTGAATTTTATGATCTTCAGTGTTTGGCTAGAGGGGGAAAAACCCAGCCTCAGCATAGTAGCTAATCCTAGGCAGGCTCGTGGACTCAGTTTTATTGGCACTTTCCCGAACTATAAATCAATAAACAGATGTGTCGTAAAGTTTTCAGCTAGAAATACCAACTCGTAAGGCGGAATGAGGGGTGTGAGGGGGTGTGAGGGGGGGTGAGGGAGTGCATGTTGGTTGGGGATTCCTGTAATTTCACTATCTTCGGGACTAGCTTGGAAAACTTGCGGTTATTTCTTGGCTCGTCATAAATAGGCGTGGAATCGTTTGTCATCTTGTGCTGGCAGCTAACTCCACACATAAAAAAGAAAACGATCATTAACACCAATTTTTGTGGACCTGCCCCCAGCTCGGAGCGCAGAACGTCAAATGTTTAAATCAATTGCTCCACAAAACGAGACGAGGTAACCGTAAAAGCAAAAAATATAAAATAAAGCTGAAAACGCGCGCTCGTAAAACCAAAACAACAGATTCCGCAGCCATTCAAATGCCACACAAAACGAAAACGGAGAAGCCCCCTAGTACTACGAGAAGATCAGATAGAAGAAGACACAGAGAGAGAGAGAGAGAGAGAGAGGGGGAGATTGTAGAAGACAGAGATGGCGAGTGCTCGTGGGCACAATGGGAAACAAGCCGCACAGACTTCCGCTTTCATTTCATAAATTCGGATTAAGGCATTTTCAAATGATAACAATGAAAAATAAAAACCTTAAGAACTGTAGAAATGCGCCGTGAATCTGATTAACGGCAACTACAACGACTCGGAAATGTGTCACGTAAATGGTTTGTTTCCCAAGTAAACCCACAACATGCCCAAGAACAATCATCAACAACAACAACATTAACAACAACAACAAAGGCAAAGCTCACAAATTGCTGTAAAAAGAGAAGATCTCGGCGTAGAGCTGAGCATCCATTGTTTGGCAATTGTCGCCCATGTAAATATAAATGGGTATACATGGCATCAACTGAGCTGTTAAAGCTTATCGTATTACGAAATTCTGCCAGCTGAAGTTTTGCGGAAGAGCCTGTCAGGTGAAAACAGATAACTGAGGTGTGATCTTCAATGCAAGCAGGTGAGGTGCGAACTTTGAACCAAACAGGTCAGGCTACTTCAACTACGATTAAGTTATATTAAGTGATATATTTATTTTTATAAATTGTCTAAATTCGTGTTATATGTGATCTTATGTAGTTAAATATATCTTCAAGCCGAGTCCTTTTGATCGTAATATAGTTAAATATATCTTTCTGAGATCCTTTAATATCGTTTTTACCTTTGCTATACGCGAACATAAGTAGTTCGAACCTTAATAGAGTCTGTTTTGAGGATGCTCGATCCAATTCGATCGGTCACTGTGTAGATCTTATGTAGTTAAATAGATCCTTCAAACTGAGATCCTTTGATATTCTTTTTGTCGATTGTCTATATTCGTGATATACGTGATCTTCAGCAGTTCCATATTCCTGATAACTCAGATCCATCTTCTAACTGGTGTATAGCCACTAGCCGGAGATATTGTCTTAATTGCCCCCATATTAATTGTCCCCATATAACATGTTATATGTGATCTAATACAGTTAAATACGTAGCATAGCTTGCTGGACATTCTGAAAAGTCTCCCTCAATCGGGTCAGTAATTTCCTATTCCTATCCTTTAATTTTAGCTAATCCTTTTTATTGAATATATTTTAAAGCAATTATTATTAAATACCCTTTAACTATTAGATATTCTCTTACATTTCGACTTTGTCTTGATATCATATTTATATATATTGATATATATATATAAAATAAGTAAATATCGTCCAACAGAGATCCCTGGATCCACCAGCTTAAGGCTCGAGCACTGAGCCTCTTTATTCAGATGACTGCATCTACGATCTTACATATTGCTTCTATTGCTTACCTATATTCGTGAAATATGCGATCGCCCTCAGTTTAATGTATATGGTATTCCAATAGACAAACTCGTTTTATATTTTTCCACCTGAAAAAGAACCCAGTTAAATAAATCGATTTACATTCATTTTTTATGCTCACGAGCACGTTTCGCAAACATTTGCTCAAATTCGAGGCAAACATTGAACAATTGCACTTCCTGCACAAACGCATCCTGTATTACTTACAGAACATGGGCCCAGGCCCAGGACAGGGCAGGACAGGACAGGACGGGTCCAAGGGGCATTCATATCATCTGTTGCTGCGTGGCCCGACAAATTTTACGAATGATGAGCGGAAACGCTGCGGAGGCGCGTACTTTGTACACAAACAGAGAAGCCAAAGAGTGTGTTCGTGTGAGAGAGAGAGAGAGAGAGAGAGAGCTGATTGTAAAAACAAATGTTGGCAAACAACAAAAACAAGGAAAAGGATGTCCTGCTGCCGACGAGTGTGGAAAAGTGCGTTGTGTAGCTGCAATTAACATTTTCCGCTAGCTGCTAGCTGCTGGCCGCGCAGCAGGACATGTGGCCAGGAGGCAATTAGATGCTCGTCCCGCAGTGTGAAATGCCGCGCAGGAAGCAGCTCGACGCGCCCATTGTGCGCTCACGTCCGACTGGCCCGTTGGGCCTCGGCTCAGGTACAGGTTCCTGCACCTTCGCCCTTTGTCTGGGACTCGCTTCCAAAATATTGTTGGTGATTAGTGACTTTGCGCCTGGTCGAATTCCAAATGGAATGAGGTATACGGAATAAGGAAACGCCTGTGGCGTTAATTGTTTGTCCCGTAGCTGTGGCCCGTTTGATTTGCGCCGCTAAGAAGTTAATCTGGGCCAACGGAAACGGAAGCGGAAGCTGCAAATGCAAAAATCCTTTAGCTGTTACCTTTTGAAAAATACATATGTCAAAAATTCCTAATTCCAATCTCTAGCAAAACAACATACCAAATGCAGATGGATGGACGGGAGGACAGATGGTCTGGTCTGCGAGGCAGTGGAAGAAGTCTTTGGCCCCACAAAACATATATACACCAGATCCTTGATTAACGGACTAAACGGATCGTTTATTTTCGGTTTAGTTTCGTTTGTCCATCTGTCTGTATCGCACTGATCTCCTAGACTGTTAGTTCGTACACATTAAGATTTTATCTTATTATAATAACTCTTCCAACTAATCCAAAATCGCTAAATATCCATTTAAGTTCTCACTTGTTACTACTTTTGTATACTAATTAGGTTTTTAGCTTTTAACTGTTATATTTTTATATATTCAAAACTTGTTGATTAATAAATAAAAATAATATATATATTAATAATAAATAAATAAATGTTTTCGCTTAATTAATTAGAACTGGTTGAATATATATTTAATAGGGATTTTCCAGCTGCAAAGTTCCCTAAAATTTGATGAAATTATCTAGGACCGCGCAAAGCCGGGCTATAACCGTCTAATTTTGTAAACAAATCATAAAACAAAATTCTAATTTATTTGGAAATCTCAAAATTAAAGAAGTGGGTATAAATAATCCTAGAGAATGGATCCTTAGATAAGAACATTTTTACCAGCACGAGATACAATTTGAAACGGGAAATCAATGAAACAATCGAGCTTGGATTTTACCGGTTTTATTATATATTGATCTGTAGTTTAATTGAAAGTCGACGGAAATTTTGTTTTGAAAACTAAACCACCACGCGGCCGAACAAAATTATGCATTATGTGTTCGATATAGATGGATTAGTACTATATACGATCTACACAATGCGTAATTTGTGCACTCAGTGCCAAAACTGTAGATTGGAACGACATCGACTGCATTGCTTGGAGCTCCCTTGATCATGCAGGGCATTCGATATGTGCTCCTCACTGTGTGGCCGCTCGTGGAGTGTGGCCCCCGCCGCTGTGCGCACCAGACTACGGCGTACGCATTCGCCGTTGCGCCGGAGCGTATAGTTGATGGGGAACTGCAGCATGCCGGGTCGATAGTGGGCCACTGGCTGTAGACCATGAATACAGTTGCCCGTGGGTCTGGCCGCCTGGCTGTTCATGCGTCGCCCTGCAAAGCCGGCACAGCAGCCGCAGTGCATCCGATTTGTGGCATCACCGGCGCCAAAGCGATCCTGTTGCTTGACGCAACAGCGGCAACCTTTTGCTGCGTTGCAAGCTGGCGACTTGGAGCGTACACTTGGTCTGTCATGGCCACCCGTTGATTGCTTCAAGCGGCCACTCTGACTGCCATTGCCCGCCGCCGACTCGGCGTGAACAGCCGCTCCTCCAGAGCCGCCTGACTGCTGGTTGATTGAAGGTCCTCTGCTGCGTCCGCTCGATCTGGCGCTGTTCCCTGACTGCCGCTGGCTGGAACGACTAGGTGCACTATTATTGCTCGTCATCGAGCCACTGCAGTTAGCTTGACAGCCTGCGGCGCAAGTGGCCTTGTGCTCCGCCGCGCGTGAGCTCGTACAGCAGGTCGTACATTTGCCTATGCGCTCATATCCTTGGCTACAGGAACCCGTACAGCCTCCGCTGTAGCCTCCGGGACCGCCGTTGCGGCCAGTTGATTTGGCGCAGCCATTGCGACAGTTTGTGTTACAGGTCTGTTTGCACTTGCATGTGGGCTGCTCTGAATCGGGCAGATAGAAGTTCGAGTTATTAGATTGACGTGGGGTGTGCTTGTTTTTGTTTTTATCCTTTGGTTGCCCTTTGGCTTTCTCCTTGCCATTAGTCTTCGATTTCTCCTTAGACTTTTCCTTTTTCTTATCCTTCTTCTTATCCTGCTGAGCTGACCCTCTTGTGTTTAAGGATTTAACAGATTCGCCGGTGCTAGATGCACTTCGGGAATGGAGTGTCTTGCGGTCCTTGCCATCTTGCTTTGACTTTCTCTCCTTGTTGGCTGCCGGATCCCTAACATTATTGCTCAGGAACATCTCCAGGGCCTGTGCGATGAGCGAAACAAGCTTTCCGCTATTTTCGGAATTGTTTCTGCAGAATTCGCAATTGCAGGTACACACTCCAGAAAAGCCACTCACATCGTCTCGATCCGGCGCGGCAGCGTAGCTGTTGTCATCCATATTGACCGAGCAGGTCTTTCGACGTACGCCTGAGCAACTAGGGTTATAAGCACATGAATTTTCACCTAATGCTGTAATGAATTATGCATGTGCTTAACAAATTTGCAAAATCATTGAGTGCAACTTACGCGGGCTGCGTTGCGCTGGACGAATATTGCTGTAACCTGGATCGGGAACCCAATCATTGTTTCTTGGATCTTCAGCTGATACTGGAATACTGGATTAATTGAGGGCTATGCATACTTGGAAAGGCTTAACTCACGATTATTCTCAGAATAATTATCGATATAAGGCTCATTGTCAGGAAACTCACTGTTTCTTTGGCTTGCATCTAATACAGGGATATTCGATTATTGGAATGGAGCTAAGGATTCGCGGTAAGGTTAACTCACAATTACTTTGGCCCAATGGAGTGTCATAAACGCGGTTTTGCGTATCGTCATAAAAAACCTGGCCCGTAGGCGGTGGTGGGGGATTTTGATTATAGACGGGTTGTGCATAGTCATAGGCTGGCAATGGACCCGGTGGGCCTCTGCTGAAAAAAGGGCAAGTCTTAGAAGATATTGGAAGATATAATCCCGACCCTACAATGTAGTTGTAGCTATTGAGCAAAACGATAGACTGAGCTGATATAGACTTCCTTTCAACTGGAAGTACTATGCCGTAAAGCTGCCCTTGGGTCTAGACGGACTGAGCTAATATTGACTTCATTTTTTACCGTAAACCTGCACTTAGGTCTGAAGGACTGAGCTGCTATAGACATCCTTTTAACATGGAAGTATTAGACCGTAAAGCTGCCCTTGGGTCTAGACGGACTGAGCTGCGAGACTTCCTTTTAACTATACCGTAAATCTGCTCTTGGATCTGGACGGACTAAGCACCTAGACTTCCTTTTAACATAGCACCAACATACCATATAGCTAATTTAGTTTTGTGGGTAGAGCTTAAAAATATATCGGTTATAAGGTCACTTAAGCTTCGGCATTCCGAAGATGTTTTGTCTTGTAGAACGATACAAACCGATCCGTGTAGCCGCTCGAATAAGTATTTTTGTATTCGTTGCCGTAATCGTTGCTGATGCTGGATTGTTGTATACAGGTTCGCGCTAAGGCAGTCGTCAGCTGATCAATCAGTGCACTATTTTCGCAATCCTGCAGCACAACAATGCTGAAGGGTGGCGGCTCGCTCGGATTACCAGCCTGGCCCTGACCCTGACCCTGACCCTGACCCTGAACTTGGTTTCCCGACTGCGCGCTCTGTCGCCAGTCCATCGCGCCCGCTGAGTAATTACTCTGGCAATTGCCAGATTGTCCATTGTAGTTTTCCAGAGCCGTATGGATCTTGGCATTGCATAGGTCACAAATACAAGTCTGTCCATCAGCGGACATGCTAGCGTCAGTTGTCCGCTGTCCGCAAACCGGACACAGTCTGACACCGCCGCCCAGATGACGCATGGGCTTTGGCTTCCTGGATCTGTTCCTTGTGGCTGGCAAGCTCGGCCTGGACTGGTCCCTGCGCATGTAGCTGCCTCTACGCATGGCTGCCGGACTATAATCGTTGTTCCTCATTGTCCTGCCCAGCACAAATTGTGTCCTGACGGTGGGCTTCAGATCGCGTATCTTGGCGTTGGAGTTGACCGTTTCGCCCGGCGGCTGAGTCGGAAGTGTTCTTACCTTAGCGGCCTTTGGTTCGATGTTGTCGCAACTGCTGTCATCCTGCGTGTGGCCTGATTGGGCATCAGACTTCTGGCTTCTGGACTTGTCGTCCGCTAGGCTAGCATCATTCGAGTTTTTGTAGTGGCTTAGAATTTGTTTGAATCCAAATCGTGTCATATTTGAAAATTTTCGGAACGCATCGAGTATTTGTTGTTTTTTTTTTTCACCTTCTGACAGCGCTGGCTATGCACTAGTTGCCTTTGCCTTGCCATTGACCAGCCAACTGGGCAACACTTTGCGCCAGGACCAGCCGCTCTTGCTGCTTATGTGTAATCCTTTGACCTTTTGCAATTCCACAATGGCACTGCCACCCACTAAGCCGTTCAATTGTTGCATACACTGCCATTTGTTGGGCACCACAAAAGCCGAACATTTCGCCGCTGATTTATTCATTATCCGGGGTCTCATTATATTCGTGGCGACTGTTAAAAGTGACCCCCGTCTCCTAGACCCGGCGGGTACGTCGCTTGGCCCTTCATCGGTTACTTGGGTTGAGCGCACGGCCAAAAAGCTGCCACGATAGAAATGATGTATATTTGTGCCCATACAGCCATCCCTGCTGTGCGAGTGGATCACAGGCTCTGGCAGCTGCTGCACTTGGCCATCCCTCAGGTACTGAGGCCGCTGGGTTGTAATTTGCTTCTCGCTGCTCTTCCTTCGCGCTCGCTGTAGTGTGTTTTCTTCACTGCGTGGTGCTTCACGTTCCTGTGCCCGATCCTGGATCCGTTCCTCAGCTTTATGCTGCGCCTCTTCCTGCTTCCGCTCCTGTGCCCGAACCTGCACCCGTTCTTGGACCTGCTCCCGCGCCCGTTCCTCCGTCCGTTCTGGCGCGCGACTTTGATTTTGATTTTTGATTGGAGCTATCTCGCGCCTTTCTACCGGTACTCCGGTGGATTCCAGCCTTATCATCGGCTGTGTCCCTCCCGCGGGAGGTGGTGCATTCCTAGCTGGTTGGCGCGATGCTCTTGTGCCTCCAGATGCTGGTATGTTCTCTGTGACTTGAATAGGTCTGGAAACAGGTTGGTCTGGAGCCTGCATCTGATACCTTTGTGGCAGATCGCGTCGTGGTGCTGCTAGAGGCTTAGGCCTTATTGCGGCCTGCGAGTGCTGTTCACGGGAATATCCCGTCTCCTGCGTTAATCGTGCTGGCGTTTGCGATTGGCTTTGACCTTGCGCTCTGTCGTTCCTAACTGTCGTCTGCAGTCGGCTGGGCTTGGGACTGGAGGCCGGCATGGCTCTAGTGCCACCCATCTGTTTCTCTCTAGGCCTTGAATTTGCGTTCCTTGCGCTTTGGGGGCTCTTGCCGGCCTGTGACAGCTTTCCGCCGCGACACCGTTGCTTGTGCTGCTTAATTTTAACGCCCGTGCAATCGGGTACCCTATGGACTTTAATGGGGAAACGAAGTGCACAGGGATTGGCCTTGGGCATGCGTCGGGTCTTCAGCAGATTACTTATCGTTACAAGTGGTAGCTTCTGCGATCAGTTTATCTGAGTGGGTGAGAACGATTGGAATATTTAAAATTACCTTATTTGAACCTGAGCTCGTGAATAGTTTGCTCGGACAGCAGCGTCGGTTCTTGATGTGCAGAGACAAGCATTTTTTGTTGATATGGGAAGTCTGAAAAGGTGGGAAACAGCAGCAATTATATTTAATATATAAGGTAGATATAGCTTAAACTTACGCCACAGCCGGATAGACGTCGCTTGGGTAAGCTTCCCCGATGCTTGGCCAATTGTAGGTTACCCTGATGTGCAGTACCACGATGCTGGGATTTGATGGAACATATTGGGTAACTTAAGAAATGATAGCAGATAATACCCGGCGTTGGCCGGGAAAGCAATTTTCACTTGCGAAAAAAATTGTTGGATGAATTTAACTAGATGCTTACAGAGGATCTGGCAGTCACTTGGCGCCGACACTTCTGCATGGAGGACGAGGTCATAGGCGATAGCTAAAACGGAAGGAAACATTAACTTGGATTTGTAAATAGATAGAGCCATAAGGGGTTGTCTTACTCCCGAGTAGGATCCTTCATTAGAGAAATTTATTGGCGTTTTCCCAGGCAAGTTACTTGCATTGAACCACATCGCAGGCACAAAATTCATGCGTGGGTTTTGACAATTGAGCGCAGGCAAGCCATTGCCCGTACAACGGTGGGGCATCTCCTTGGAATCATCCAAATAGAAAGACGTGTGCCTGCGGTCAACTTCTTTCCGTGGAGCAGGCTTATCACATGGGCAAGGGCTTTGCACCGGCGCCTCATCGAAGGTTTGATAGGAAGAATAAGGTGTGGCCTTGCGTTCCTTCACACGTTTGGTATGACCTAGTGACATGCTACTCGGTTGCACATTGCAACTGCAGCTAGAAACGGTTAGGGGATTCTTGACATATCTGCCACTTCTATTTTGCAACTCCGCATAGTCTGCGCTCGAATTGCCCATCGACTGTCCATAATATTTCTGCGACTGTCTGCCCTGATTGGCTGGACATGTTTGCTGTTGAAAGCCATGAGTGTCATAATTAGATTGCTGCCTGGGCTTTTTGCTCTTTTCTGTCTTCTGAACGAAACCTTGGGTGGGACATTCGCTTAGGCATCCTTGAGATCTAACCACCAAGGGATTTCGATGTGCCATGGGAGTAAACAGCTTGTGTTCCACGTAATCCGATGGTTTTTCTGGCAAACAACAGCTGTACATTGAGTCAGTTACTGGACACGTCTTACAGCCGCAACTGCATTCGGATTTACTGCGAGGTACCTCGGGTTGCGGTCTGGGCTCGTAGCAACCTTCGCAGCGAGGTCGAGGCTGCTTTGAGGCCTTGGGTGGAGCCTCATTTTTAGGCACGTGACGATGCTCACTGCGATGCTCACTACGAGGCTGCCAACATCCTGCGGATTTGTCCTCTTGGTAAGGGTCGTAGCAAGGTTCGCAGAAAGGATCGCTACGGGATTGTTTACGATGCTCGATATTTGATTTCCTGCGCGGTTCAGAAGGAGCTTCGTAGGATTCGTATCGCCTTCTCGAGCATGACTCATCACGAGCTTTTTGTTGAGGCTGAATAGGTTTGGGCGAGTTCTGCCTCGATCGTTGCTTTTCTTGTTGCGAAAAGCAAGAACCGCAGCAAGATGATGGTGGAAATTGATGCTGTGCTGGTGGTTGCTTCGAACATTTTTGTTCTGGTGATCCAAAGCAATCAGGCTCGCATCGCAATGGAGCACGTAATGCCGATCTAGGTTTTTGCTGTGCTTCGCTATAAGAACCACAGCGAGGTCTGGACAATGAATCAGGCGGCATGTGAGTATTTTCCAGGCTTTCAGAATATTGGCATGAAGCATCGCGAGAATTTGAGGGACGTGCCGAGCGTGGTTGTGGTGTTCTATCGTAATCAGGATCCCTTTGACTTGAACGACATGGATTATGGTGTCTGCATGAAGATTCGTTGCACACTGAAGCAACGGATTGACCGCGCCGTAGCTTAGATCGTGACCTATTAGAAGACGGTGAACGGGAGTCACTACGGTGCCTGCAAGTTGCTCCGTTGCCAGCCCGGCGAGGTTCGCTTCGCTCACAAGATCTGCAACGCTGTGTACGACAGCAACCTGGATGATTATTTGCTGGCACCATTTTATTGCCACATGTCGGGAAACCGACAGGGTTACAGCTAAAATTGGAGGGGCCCACACCACCATACTGACGAGTTGGAGGCCATAAATGTATCTGGCTTCTAAGCTGCATCCTTCTATCCCTGTCGAATGCATGCGACCTGGACTGAGTCAATCTCTGGTGCTGGCCCCGGTACTGCCCCATAAACCGTTCTCGGTACTGCTTCGGATACTGTTCTTGAAACTGACTCTGGTACTGCTGCGGGTAAGACGCGTGGTACTGCTTCTGGTACGCCAACCGGGATGCCATCCGACACGACTCCTGGTACTGTTGCTTGAATTTCTGTCGGTAGCCCTCCTGACTCGGGTACCCATGCGCGTTCTGCTCCTCGTACAACGCCTGGTGCGGCCTTAAATATTCGGACGGGTACTGCTGCTGGTACGGCTCGCTGTACGAGTCACTGTATTGACTAGAGTACTGATCCCTTTGCTGCTGCCACTGGCAATCTATTTGCCCTCCATATCTGGACGTCCCTGCACTCCTTCGAAAGACACCAAACTGGCATTGCCTCTGAGCTGTCGGGGCCATTGCAACGGCAACTAGGAGTTCCGTATTTATCCTCCGTTGAGATCTGGCTCACATTATCTGTGGTATGTTGAGTGTAAACACGAAAAATTTGTGAATTTAACAAAAACAGTGACAAGACACACAAAATACAAAGTAGATTTGATCAAATCAAATACAAGGTGGCTAGGTTGGAAGGATGAATAGTTCGTTTGGATCTAGTGGTACGTCAGACAATCAAAAGGCGGGTCTCATTGTTTTCGATACTTATTAAAATATTGAAAGAAAAGAAATCGTAGGCTTGGCTCAACTCAAACTTTATTTGCTACAGTTTTTTTTTTCAGCAACTAACAATAAATATCCATACGCCTTGTGTATATCTATAATGCATGGATCGCAAATATGTGCAGAGCACAGTTAAAGCATAAAGCTATCTCTTTAACTAAGCTTTGCAATTATGAACGATCAATGCATTTAGAACTTGGGCTGCGGGTCACCAAAACCCTGTGTAGTTGCTTAAAACACGCGGCTGAGGCAGGAACGGATTAGACATGCGATTGTGGAATTTTTTGAGATTGAATGATTGATTTGGATAGCTGCTGTCCAATGTGTCGTTGGCCTGTCGCCTGTAGATTAACCGTCGGGGCAGCTTCTTCCTCTTTTTCTTGCCCTGAGCCAGGCACTTCATGTGCCGTGGATTGGGCCAGTGCAGCGGACGTCGCGCGGGCAGCGATAAACAGGAACAGACCTCAGTGTTCCGATGTCTTAATGAGATGCGTCTTTTTTTACGCAAAGGGAGACGTTGATCCTGCTGCTTCCGTTGATGCAGTGTGGCATAGGGAGCGGGTATATCCAGCGCCTTAATGGCGGACTTTCTTCTAAGCCTAGTCTGCCTTCGCTTCCTGCTCGCGAGGGGCGTTTTGGATTTGTGGTCCACCCTAACATCGTCCTCCTCGTCAGAGGTAACCATCAGATAGATGGAATATTCCTTTTGCGATGGTTTCAAACTGCCGCCAGCCCTCAAGCGTTCCGGTTCTTCGTTTCGGTTTTTGTCGTCGCACATGTGCGCCACCAGCTGCATCAGCGAGTTCCACAAAGGATTATCCGACTCGACGCAGTGCATATTGTTGTCCTTGAACAGTTCGTTCAGATTTATTTGCCGTTTATGGGCGCCACTTTTTGATGTCTTGGCTTTCATTGCCGCTTCCGGTTCCAACTCCTGTTGCAGTTGGTCGGTCTCCTGCAAAATCTGTTGCAACAGCTCCAGTTGCGCGGCAGTAAATTTGCACTCCTGCTTGGCGCCGGCGTTGTCCAGATTGGGAGTTACATTGCCGCTCGCCTCCATTTGCTGAGGCAACTCCACATTGTCGCTTAGCTCTGACTGCTCCATTTCTGCCAGACTGGCGACACTTGTGGAGTTTCCATGCTGCACTTCATCACAGCCCGCTTCCATTTGCTGTGGTAGCTTGGAATTCAACTCTGGCTGCTGCAGTGCTGCCAGACTTGCAGACATTTTCGAGTTGCCCTGCTGCTGTTGGACTCGCTGTGGCAACCCTTTCTCCAGACTGGCAAACCTTGCGCCGTTTCCTTGCTGCATTACATTTCCGGCGGCTGGTGGTGGAAATTTCAAAGCTGGCCGCTGCAGCGTTACCAGACCTTTCGGTGTTCTGGAGCTGCCGCTTCGTTTGCGTGGCAACTTTGCTCTCAAAAGTTTTTGAATCTGCAGCAAATTGGCGTCTATGTCGGCGGCCAGAATATTCAGCTGCATCTCCGCTGGGGTTTCACCTTGGAGACTTTGACTTTTTGCCTTGAGCTCTTCTTGGCGACCTGCTTGTGCCTCGGAATGGTTAGTTAACGATGTGCTGCTGGCGCTATTATCAGCTGTGAAGCTCACCAGCGCTTTGCTAGATCCACGATTGGCCAGCCTGTGGGGCTCGGCATGAATGGGCAGCACCTGGGTGCGCCCGACGGCACATCCGGTCAACTGTTTGTCCTTGGGTGTGACCATTTGCTTGGCCAGCTTCACATAGTCAAAGTCAGCCGCATGAACATGTCGCTCCACTGAATACGGTCGCTTCACAATGCTTATCGTGGGCACAGGCTCGGCTTCCGGCACAGCATTGGAATGTGTGGCCGCATATAGAGAGGATTCCGAAGCGGAGCCGCCTCTGTCCAGGAACTTGATCAGACTGCTCGCACATTTGCCAAAGTTGAACGGCATGAATCCGCTGCTCGGCTGCTGATGCTGCTGCTGCTTATGCTGCTGCTGCTTATGCTGCTGATACTGCAGCTGCTGATACTGCTGCTGCTGATACTGCTGCTGCCGTTGCAGTTGCAGTTGCTGCTGTCGCTTCAGCTGCTGCAACTGCTGCTTGAGCTGTATGGAAATATCGCTCGTGGGCTGCCTGTGGCGTTGCTTGATCGGATCCTGCCACATCTGCTCGTCGGAGCGACACCACATGGGCAGAATATTGGCCCTCTGCATCAACGGCGGCTGTGGATAAACGGGCCGCACTTGCGTATGCGGTGCCTGCATTAGGCTGCGTCGCAGGCGACTCAGCTTGCGGCTGCTCAGCTCCGGCTGTGGCAGGCTAGGCATGCGCGGCAGTGCGCCCACCATTTTGTTGCACATGGCGGACATCAGCGAGGGCGCCCTGGGCGCCTGCGGCGGCCAGTGCACGGCCGGGCTGCCCAGCCAGCCAATGTTAAGATGCTGACTCGACGGCGGCGGCGCCATCATATGCTGATAGGCGCTGTAGGACAGCTGTTTGGCCAGGCCACCCACCATTCCACGACGTCGCACCATGCTTTTCTAAATGTTAACGGAAAACAAAAAAATTCTCGCTATGGTTCGCAATTTTACTTGAAATTTGTGTTGTTTTTTGTATTTGTTTTTTGTCTCTTAAATCGGTAAACATTTAAAATTTTGAATACACGCTTGGTGCCATAATTATTGGGGAAAGCCCTTTTTTGAGTCCAAAACGTTGACGAACAAAGCAAAGGGCCGCAGTATCCTGTGATTTTCTTTTCTTTTTCGTACAGGTTAAAAGCGCACCCACGTATTGACCCCACCGCTGGAGAGCTTTCAGAGCTGACGTCACGCATGCTTTTCGTACGGCTCTCGCATGCGTGCTTTTGCGCCAGCTGCCGGTCGGTCACAATGGAATATTTCATTCATTGCGGCTTCACTTCCAGCGCAATTCCCAACTTCAATTGGAAGTGTTCACATCTCTCAGCAGCTCACTCTCTAACGCTCTTTCACAAAGCTGCCGTGAGATGAAGTGGCAGGCACAGTTATTTGTTGGTGTTATTTTTTTTTTTACTAAGTAGGCGCGCAATTTAAGTTCGCTGCTCAGTCGAGTCGGACTCTAACAGGAAATGTGGATTTCATTTCGATTTTGTTTTCGAACGGTAAAGGACAAATTTACGTAATAGATTTAAAGGAATTTGAAATAAAAATATCAGAAAATTGAAGAGGTTTTTAAATCTTTTTACAAAATTGTTTATCCACAAATTAATTAGAAAGGAAAAACATAAATTTAAAAAAAAATTGACATAAATTAACTAGAATAATGAGTACCGGGTGTGTCGCCAAGCTGCTAAGCGGTATGCAATTGGGCAACAGTTATTGGCTTAAGCGAGTGAATCCATACTGGTATGAGTCGAGGGAGGTGCCCAGAACACTGCTCAGCGACAAATGCACCGTAGAAAGGGGTGCGAAGCCCAGAAGAAGATCCCTCGGAAGAAGTTACAACAAACATTTGTTACCATCAAGACAAGCAAATCGCGCATAATTAGCATTAGTTAGTGGATAATGTGAACTTTTAGGAAACATACCATTTTGTGTGAGCTTGCCCGTTATACAAAAAGTTTTAAATAACTCTTATTTTTTTAGGTATTTGTACTAGAGTGGGAACTGAAACCTGGCTGTTTTTGATCGCTTTTGTGCATGTTAATAACTAACTTTTACTCTAAAATTAAAAAATAATGAAATTTAATCATTTTGATTATTTGGAGCGCACACTGTTAATCTAAAATTAAAAATAACGAAATTAAATCATTTTAATCAATCGCCATATTAAATGTTTCATTTTACGCGCCCAATTCAAAAGTGGGCTGCCAACTGAGGAACAACATTTACGGATTAGATCTTAACAGGGCCCTGACGCACTTAACAGAATAGTCTACACATATCGTTATCGATAAATCATGAAATCAACACAGCCTTTAGTGCTGTAGCAAGTGTGCGAGCAGGAGAGTGAACTCTGGCGGTAAGTGTGTGTGCGAAGAGAGCGAATTGCCATCAGTTGGTGCCGAGTTTTTGCTTCGTGAGCAGGTGGGCCGCGCTTCGCGCTAAAATCGTATAAGAATCGCCTCTTAAACAATATGAAAAAATTCCAATAGCCGAAAGCAAAGGCACTTGATAATATAAATCGCGGCGCATGCTACGCCCACGCGTTCAAGTTCATTGCATGCGACGGCAGCAAATACAACCAACAAAAGCCAAAAGGCAACAACAACAGCCACAAGGCACAAGTGATAACAGCGCAAGAATTAATATATATGTAATACAAATTCAACGTGAAAAGAAATCTGGCGACATATGAAGAAAAAATAATATAAAACATAGAAAGCAATCGTAATGTGTAAGCAAAAGAGCAAAAGCAAATGAAATGAGACAAAGATTAAACAAAGTGTTTCTTATTTGAGCAGCGTTTGTTATTGTTGCTGCTATTGCTGCGGCTGGAACTGTAAAAACAACACAATGTACTAGAGCAGGAGATGGGAGCGCCGCTTCAATTACATACACAAACACATGCATCTGTGTAATGCATGTGGAATGTAATTATGATTTTTGTAAATACGTGCTCTTGTGTGTGTGGCGACATGCGGAAGCAAAAAACATTCATGAATGGCAATTATGCTGCCGTTGCGGCAACTTATTGTTCGGCCCACAGCCAAAATGACGGCTAAAACTACGTACGGTTTTCCACTTGGAAGTCGTGACGTTTTTCGATTGCATAGCTACATATGTATCTGTGCTGTTAGTGCGTGCGTTTGTGTGAGAGTGCGCGCTGCTCTCACGCGCGACTCTGTGTACGTGTGTGTGTGTGTGTTTGTTTGACTGCGAACGTCATAGCAACTCCAGTAAAACGCAAATAAGCCAAAGAAGAAAAGCTAATTGCTGTTGAGTGGTCTAATTGGACACCTTGCGTTTGTAAATTTATTTCATTCGCCCGTTATCAATTGTGTGTGTTTATGTGCTTTCTCTATCTCTCTTTCGCTCTCGCTCGTGAATGTGTGCCCACATATATACGTACATACATACGTTTTATTCGAGTGGTTTATATGCTCGACCTCGACAAGTTTCATTTTCGCCCCTCTACACACACATTCGTGTGCGTGTGTATGTGTTTGTAATTGTCATCATGCTGCTTCATATTGTAATTTCTGCTGTTGTTTTTTGCGAATTTCCTTGACTCCTTGAACCAAGCCAGCCACACACTCACACACACACAAACCCACTTGTACACGGATATATATGTATATGTACAACCGCACTCACACACGCACACCGCAACCTGTCTGCCCCGTAACTGTTGCTGCGCCCCCGCCGACTACACACACACGCTGTCGCCCGCTCTGCTGCTTGCTCTTGTGTTTTATTTGCCTTCTGCTCTGAGCGCTGGCGTTGGCGCTTGGCGCTTCTGGGCTGTTGTTGTTGTTGTTTTCGTTGTGTGGCTGCTGTTTGTAAGTCGAAGTCGCGTTCTCTAGCTTTTGTTTTTCTGCTCTTTTATATTTGTTGGCTCATTTACTTTACTTGTATGTGTTGTTTTTTTTTTCGTGCGCGCGCGACTTTTGTTGTTTTTTGGTTTTCTTTTGTTATTCTTGTTTTATTTTTTAATCATTCTCGTATTTTGCCTTTTCTGATTATGCTGTCGCTTTTGTTGGTTCAACAACAACAACAACAACAACAAAAACAACAGCAGCAGCCACAGAGGGCACGAGTGCGAGCAGAACAACAACAACAAGCCGACAACTACTGCGGTGCCTTAGTTATCAGCAAAACCCAACAGATATTGTGTACATATACATATGTATGTGTGTACACACATATAAATATGTGTGCATATAAGTACATATGGTTACAGTGCGGTTCATAAGTTGAGTACCATTTGCATTCAAGTAACTGCTGTATTAACTGATCTATCCCAATTTGAGTGATTTACTGTAACCCTAACTCAAGTTTTAGACTAGAAAACTACACTACTGTTGCTGTGGCAAAGAACCACCCAATCGTCCGTCCACCCGTCCACCCACTTGCTTGTGCGCTGCTCCAATTGTGAATGACAGCACGCATCGACGCAGTGCTTGATGATTTCGTCTTAAATTCGCCGATACCACTGTCGCTGCCTTGTGACGTCTTTTACAGCTGGCATCGCTTTCGCAACTCTC
Source organism: Drosophila montana (assembly GCF_035044405.1). Taxonomy (NCBI): domain Eukaryota; kingdom Metazoa; phylum Arthropoda; class Insecta; order Diptera; family Drosophilidae; genus Drosophila; species Drosophila montana. Next base: position 2,084,528 of record NW_026998080.1, read on the forward strand.
CCTCTTGCTTTGTCACTCTCTCTGACTGCTGCTGGTGTTGCTGCTGCTGCTGCTGCTCTGCGTGCGTGCGTTGGAATGTGGCCCAGCTTCAAATGCTGCTTCCAATTTGGAAGTTCATTCAGCTTTGATGCGGCGCTTCCAGGCACAGGTTGTCGCCGCGTTCGCTATCCATTTCCTAAGTTGGAGCAGTCGCAGTCTGTTGATTTTTGTTCATTGACTTTGACCTGTGTGCGCTGTTTATCCAGCGTCCTTCATCTTGTCCTGCGGCTGCTGCTTCATCTCACAAACACGACCGCTTACAACTGTTTTGTGTCTTTTTTGATTAATAAGTAAACAAAAAGAAAAACATTTTCAATTGGTACATATATAATAATCTAATTTGTTGTTTTTTTTTTGCCTCGTGTTCGCTAAGAAATTTTCAAGAAACGTGAAAATGTGCAAATTAAATGCTTGAGGAAACCCACTTAAATATCGCTTTTGCATTGTTGCCCACAGCTGCCGTTGCTCTTTCGCGCCGACAAATTGTTTACAATTTATACGTCATGTGCGTGTGTGCGTTTGCCTGTGTGTGTGCGTTTGTCTGTATGTGTGTGTGTGTGTGTCAATGTGCTGTTATACTCTATAACGCAAATACAAGAGGGCATTTTAAGTGTGTGGTAATTTGAGTAAAAAAAAATGTAGAAGGTTTTTGCATGCAGTATGAAGTGTGCATAGAAATTAGCTCTTGTGGTGCATAAAATGACCCTAGAATCGGTTATTCGAGAAGGTTGTTCAGTTTTAAGTGTTTGAAAGCTTTTAGATCTGAATTGTATATAATTTCGTTCTTGTAAAGGAACCTGCAGATCGTTTCTACCCAATTAATACTTCGTCTTTTATAGTTCACTAAAGCTTTATGGAGAAATCATTGCAATTCGTGTAACAATTAGAGTCTATTATATTTTATAGCAAGATTTTGCAGTTTTTATTATTAACCAGTGAAGCTCTTGTAATTAATTAATTAATTTTTTTGAAAAACTAACATTTTTCTAACTTTTGTTCCTTTTCCGGTGTCGAAAGCTTGAAAAGTTTCTTCAAACTCAATCTAAGCTTTGTACTTTAATAACTTCAAGCTCCGTACATTTATATTTCGACTAAAGTAAATTGTTTTTTTTTGTGCATGTGAACAGTTTTCTTACGACCAAATATTAAAAAGCTTCGAAGAACAATCTTTAAAGTTATTTTAGTGGTCAATGTCTGCAGCTTTGCTAATATAAAATTGAAAATTGCATAAAAAGTTGTTCATCTTGGAACTTTCTCCACGCCAGTAAGCCTTGCTAACTTCAATAAAAGCTTTTCTTGTTTATCATGCGAATTGCAGGGCATAAAAAAGTGTATTAGCTTTCAATAGCCAACATTTTTCTACTTCGCTTCGATTGGCATTAGAATTGAGTGTCTGTTTTTGCGTGTGTGTGAGTGTCTACTTGTTATGTTTGCGTTGCTCTTCCTCTTTCTACAACTATTTCACGCTTTTGCTGCCTTAAATTGATTTCAATAAGAATTTGCTGACTTGAACGCAGCTCCAACAAACATCGCCACTTGACTTGGGCCAAACGCGCCATCTCGTTCACACACTCAAACAGCGTGTGTGTCTGTGTGTGTGCGTGTTTGTGTGAGTGTGTGTGTGTGCGTGAGTGTGTGCCTGGCCACGCGACCTTGATGCTGTACATTAACCCATTAAGTTTTGTCGTGGTTGCAATGTAGCAGGAGGCGGGCTGCAGCCAGGAGGAGGAAGCAGCTTGGCCAGGCGATCAGCTTACAGCGAGAGAGAGAGAGGGAGAGTTGAAGTTGGAAAAACGTGAGCGGGAGGGGGGGGGGAGTGTGAGTGCGTTGAGCAGACACAGGTTTTGTTTTTACACTGCCAGCCAAAAGTTGTCGCCAGTCTGTGGCTAACATAGTCTTTTCTGCATAGATAAAAGAGACGCAGCTCTTTGTTAGCCACGCCCACTGCACCGCAGCAGCAGTGATAACAAAAAGAAAAACGAGTCTCAAATTTCAAATGTGAATTACTTTTAATTGTTTTTCTTTTTTTTTTTTACTGTTGCAATCGCAGCGCCTCAGCCACAAGGCTAAACATGTGAAAAGAGAAAACGCGTGCATACAACAACAACAACAACAACAACAACAATAGCAATAAACTGCAACAACAACAAACAGCAGGCAGCAGCTTTCCGTGGAACAGGAAACGTGAGACGCATACGGCAGCCCACACAAAAGGAGACGCCTCACGTGCTCGCTGCGCTGGCCACGTGGCCGTGCCCAATGGCCCAGTCGCCGCCGGTAGCTGGAGCAGATGCCACAGCCATAGCGACGACAACGACGCAGCTGCCGTTGACCTCTGCCACACTCTCTGCCACAGCCGCAGACGCAGAAGCAACGCGCATGTAATTGCTGTTGCAATCAATTTGAGCTTCGCATCGAATTTAATTTTGCTGGCGGCGCTGCTGCTGTTCCCGCTCCATCCTCATCCTCATCCTAGTCGTGGTCGTCGTCGTTGTCGTCAAGCGCCGCTGCAGCCAAAGCTGCGCCTTTTCTGGTGTACTTCTGTTTGTGTATTTCTTTGTTTATGTATGTGTGTGAGACTGCGCCGCCAGCAGCAGCAGCAGCAGCAGCGGGCATGAATAGCAAATGAATTCAAGCTCGGCAAACAAAAGAAAATGCATCTTAAGTGAACTTCCTGCGTCGACAGCAACCACAACGAGTAGGAGGCGACGCAACATTAGCCAATTACTAAGCCCAACAACTACAACAACTACAAAAACAACAACAACAACAACCAAGTGCCCCACTGCAACTGAAGGAAACCACTGAAATGGCCGCCTCCACATCAACGCCACAAAATTACAAAGTGCCATCGACGAGCAAAATATCCGTGGACAAGCTCCTGCGCGTCGGCTACTACGAGCTAGAGAAGACAATTGGCAAGGGCAACTTTGCCGTCGTCAAACTAGCCACAAACATTGTAACCAAGACCAAGGTGAGTAATGCTTACAATCTGTCATATATTAAAAAGATATTATACAACTACTAAGTCCACTATTATGTCAAGAGCTTGGGCATTATTATTAAATTCAAGGAAATTTTGATAATCCTGCATATATGTACATACATATATACAACAACTGTAGGGTATGACTGTATCTTAGCATACAAAACTGTTTCTCCTGACTGACTGATTGATTGGTGATTGAAGAAACTTAATTCTTGGTGATTATATCTATTAGATCATTATGATGCTTAGGGGCATAACGATAACTCGTTAGCTTAGCTCAAGTATTTAGAATATTTAACAAGGCTTTCAAATTTCTTTAAATTTTCTTCTGATCGTTCCATTGATAGCTACATAATCCGATAAATATATGTATCACTCTTCACAGCCTTAAAAGTGATTAGGCTTATGGTTATTTTGATACTGAACAACATTATGAAAAAACACAAAATAACGTCAAAAGTAATTTTTGCTTGCCCTGCGCCCGACTGAATCGAAATATAAAAAATTTGATTATAGGAAGGAAAAGTCAATGTGTATAAAACTGTTTGTCCTGATTGAGTGACTGACTGATTGGTGCTCAAGTCAGAAAGTAAATAGCTAGGAAGCTGACATTTTGATTATAGACATCTTATGTTTGGAAGCTGCACGCCAAGACAAATTCTGGGCAATTCCACCATAAAATGTGAAAAAATGGGCAATTGCTGCTGAATTTGAGCCGGCGATCTTTCGCTTGCTGGTCCGACGCGCAGAGAACACAGCCAAATTTCGGCTTCTTAGCTCTTACTCTTACTTGGCCGGATTACCAGTCAGTTCGTCAATCAGGACAAACTCATTTATATTTATGTAGAGCACACGTACACGTTATCGTTATCGATTATCGATTTCAAAAATTCATCGAATTGCGAATCGAATTATTATATTTTTCTTTTCGTTTTGCCGTTAGGCTGCGCATTCGGTTTAATCAAATTGATTTTAGTGATTATGATTCTTTTGTTGTTTTGTTTATTGCCGCGTAAATATGTGCGCATAGTATACTTTAGTGTTTACACAACTTATTGACAATACATATTTGCCAGCAGGCAGATCGGCATGGGGAAGCGGCAACGGCAACGGCATCAGCATTTGGGGAGTTGTTTGCCTCAAAATATGTATATATATATTGTTTTGTTGCTTTCAATTGACGGCGTTTGGAGCAGCAGCAGCAGCAGCAGCAGCTGCTGTCGAGTCCGATCAGATGATGCTAATTGAAAGGCATTTACCTCACCCTCTGCCGCCCCCTGGGCGTCTATCGCTTGGGAACACACAAGACAAGTCGGAGCCCTCCACACCTGCTAATGGGATCTCTTTCTTTCTACCTCTTGCGCTCTCCTTCGCTCCTTCGCTCTGTATGAGGAAGTAATTAAGTTTTGTTTCGTTCTTTTTGAGATCATCTCACTTGGTTTATTTATTTTTTATTTATTTCCATTTCCCGCTGTCAAATGTTATTTGCATTTACAAATATTTTCGACAATTTCCGTACAACTTATCAGTAATGCATCTCTAAAATGGCTGGGATGCTGATGCGTTTAATTACTGAGAGGCGTAATCAGTTGAGGTACACTCGCACCTGTCCTGAAAACGCTTAAAACACACTTCTCTTGAATACCCTGTAGCGAGTGGCTCAAAACGTATATTAGCTGAATTTAAAATATGTAAATTGTTTTAAATATACATTTCAAAAGGTGTCAGAAACTAAATCGACGGCAAATTGTAATCAGCTTTGAAAAAGTAACATTTAAATTCTTGATTGTACCAGACAAAAAATGATGATCCATCACATCAAATTTTGTGGAGAGATATTGGAAAATAATTTGAAGATTTAAAATGTAGAAAATCTTAAGTCTTTGGGCGCGTTTGAACATATCAGAATGTCTATAAGTATGGTTTACAGGGTATTTAATAGTCAGGCAATTACATGTGCTGCACATTTGTCACTTGTGCTCTATCAGCTGAGCGACAATTTCTCTGCATTATAAATTCCGAATGCATTTTTCAGCTGCTGCTACTGCTAGAAGTGATAATGAGTCACCTTCAGCTGGGCTTGGGGCTCTGTGGGCTGAGGGCAAGTACACACTCATATATATACATATATATGCATATATATATATATGTATGTATATGTATGTACATGTATGTACATATATATAGAGTAAAACAACAAAACACAGCTGTCACAGTTGCTGTAACTAAATGCGACTGCTGATAATTGGTGCTGTCAAGTGACACAACAGAACCGAACACAGGAACCACAACAACAACAACAAGAACAACAACGACAACAAGAACAACAGCGAGAAGAACAACCACAACTGGAACAACAAATGCAACAGTAGCAACAACAAAAGCCATGCGCTTTAATTTAATAGTTTATCACAACAATAACCGGGCATATAAGCGCAAATTTGTAGGCCAAACACAGAAGTGCTCGTTATATGCATAATTGACAACGACAGAACACACACAGAAAAGCAACAACAACAATATAAATTGTCAACACGGTCTTGGAGAGTCCCACACACACACACACGCACACAACTTTGGAGAGATTCATCTCAGTGAGAACAGCACGTGCCTGCAATTCAAAATGGCGTCTGGGCTGTTAAAAAGAAAACATTTACATACAACGCGCATATTTTATAAATTTTACTTTATTGCCATTTTCATTTGTTCTCGCTTCATACTGTTTGCTTTTACAGCTCTTGTTTTTTATTTATTTTTTTTGTTCCCCAATACTCCGATAAGAGAGGCCGACACAGCTGTTTGTCAATTTCAAGGTCCATTCGCACTCACTTATCATACTTAACATTCACAATGGACTCCCACACGTGTGTGCGTGTGTGTGTGTGTGTGCGTGTTACAAATGCAATGTTTAAGTACAACATGACTTTGCCTGGATTAATATTGTTGTTATTATTATTGCCTATAGCCTTAGCTTATCTACTATGCGAATTTCGCTAATAATTATTAGTATTATCAACAGGGCACACGTACAATGTACATTATGTGTAAACAACAACGATAAGAATACACGTTGGTTATGCTTAAGACACATTTTCATTGCCAGTGTTGCCCAAACCCTTGCAAACGTTCATGCTAAGCAGAATATATTTTAGGTTTCTTTTAAAGCTGTGTTATAAATATTTTAAGAAGTTACCTAAGAAGTTGCACATAAATTTGGCAGTGTCGCCTTTCTATTTGATTCTCATAAAGTCAACTTATGCTCATTAACGCGATTGACATAACAGATAAAGAAAGGAAGGGAGGAGGAGACAGAGAGAGAGGAAAAATTGAGAGAGATATATATACAGAGATTCAGGAAACATAAGAGAGAATCTTTTTCATTCTTAAATATATATAAAATCAGAAAGAATTTACAGATGTTTATGATCTTTTACAGTAGAGATATGTAAGCTATACTAAAAAGGGGTAAGAGGGTAATCCAGTCAACAAACAAAAGGAACCAGAAGAAAAAAACACATTTTCATAACAGCCATACAGGGTATAAATACGTTTACTTAAGCCTTTAGGCAGTAAGCTACTACTCACCAGTCATTAAAAACTTCCCACTACAAAACTCAGCAATTAAAAACATTTTCAAAGTAAACGCTTTTCCCGGACTATATAAGACTCATAACTATTTCATTTTCTAATCGATTTTAAATGGACACCTTTCTAATTGAGCCCTGAATTAATTGTAGCAGACTATATCTTCTTTTCAAACTCTGTTCTATTCTTTAATTTGATTTCATTTAAAAAAATGTTTCTGAAACTTTTTATCTACCCTTTGTAATACAATTTTGGCTATGCGGGAGGTAGTATATCATATACATATTCAAATTGTTGTCACGCCCTTGCGATAATTCTGTTGCCGTTTTAATTGCTTTACTGTGGCGTTTCCCTGACTGATTGATTTTCGGATTTCGATATCAGAATTTAAGGGAATCGCTTGCTGTTCGACAACTTAATTGACTTTATGGCGCGTGGACCGACTCGATGTTTGCCTTGGCCATTGTTGAAGTAACTGCGACCATTAACGCTCCAATTGATGCAATTAAACGTCTGCAGAACCCACTCAACGCATGCACCAGCTATAGCTGGTCGCCATAATCCGATTTCCAATTGGTAAATATATCAACCGGTATTTTTTTCCTTTTTTTTTTGGTTTTTCTAACCTACGAATCACACAATAATAATTGCGCTCCCGTTGCGCACTGAGGCAACTTTGATTGATCATTCGCTATGGCCAAATATTTAACTTGAGCTTACGCTGTCTGGCCACGATGCGATCTCAGTCAAAAAAATAAGAAAAAAAACCAAGAGGGCCTTGGTTGGGAGTGCCTGACTTGAAGATACCCTCCTTAAAAACCATTAAAGCTTCTTTTCATAGAAGCCTACACACACAAAGGTACCCTTAAGCTGTGCTTCTTCCCTTTCATCCCACAATGGGAAATGTATCTTTAAAAAAGCTTCGGTACTTAGAGTCCGATCTTCATGAAATTTTCAGGGTAAATACTAAATACTAGTTATCAAAAAAATTAATATATTTCCAATCGAAAACTTACAAACAAAGTTGTGTGTATTATGCTCTTGTATTTTTCGAGTTATGCTAAAAAAAACAAGTCTCAAAATTGATTATCATCGTACAAGAAATGATAAACTTGTGCGTATGATCAAGAATATATACCCTTCGTGGGATGGAGTACTTCCTTCCGCCTGTTACAGACATTTGCACAAAACCGTAATACCCTTTTACTAATTTCCAATGGGTTCAGGGTATAATAAAACTTGTTGCTGACCACTCAAAGATTCGAGCTGAAATATATACATACATACCGTATATATATGTGTACGATATAGCTTCAGCTCTGCTTTACGACTCAGACGCATGGCTGCCCAAATCGTTTAAAAATTTATTTACTTTTTCATTAACTATTTCGCGGCTTTTGTTGTATGCGTATGTGTTTCTTTTTTGTATTTTCTCTCCCCTTTTTTTTTTGCGTCTTTTAACTGTCTGGCATTTTTTACCAACAATTTTATTTTTTTAAGCTCCAAAGCAAAGAGTGTAAGGCCAATTGTTTGTCTCTTCGTTATTTGCTGTCTCTATTGCACAGGCTTACTGTCTGCTTGTATTTGCTGCTAGTATAAGGCTAACAGTCGGAATACCCTGTAAATTGCATGATTGAAAGTTCGTTTTCAGTTATTGAGGGCTATTATGGGAACAGATAGATTGGATACCGATCTATATATTTTATATACTAAATATTATAATTTATACCCCATCCAAATTGTTTTGAATGTATTTATAGATGATGCATAGGTTTATTATAGCTTATGTTGTTATTACTATTTACTTTTAATTTTGTACTTTTCCCAGAGGTATGTTCAGAAAAACTTAATGTTTAAGGTAATAAAGACAGTATGCATTTACTGATATTTCCTTAGATTTCCTGGTTGATCTTAAATTTCTTCCAAGCAGTGCACTGCTTAAGAATCACAACGGCAAGCAGTTTAAAACGCGTTTTCCAACACTTTTACAGGGTATCTGCTTGGTTTAGCTGGCATGTTTGCCTAACTAATTTATTGTTGATTCGCGCTTGAATCTGTCTTCTGTCTGCAAGTTGTTGTTGCTGTCGCTGCCACACTTACACACACAGACGCACACACTCGCGCACTCGATAAACATTCGCATTCATATGATAACAAGCGCGTTATCAAAGTGCTCCCAGTCGTAAATTAACAATAAAAAGAACTACGTAAACAACGCAACAATTTGCGAATCAATCACGTGCACTGCAACCTCTCGCTCTCGCGCTCACCTAATGTCATATCTTTCGGTTTTTCTCTCTCTCTCTCTCTCTGTTTCAACTTTTTTAGTCAGTTCTGAATTTATCTTTAGTTTCTTTATACTTTCGCATCATCTAACGAATACAATCTCAAGTATTTTCCACTTTCTATAAATGATTTATCAACAACAAAGCGGCGCGGTGCGGCGCCTGATTAAATTCAAAGACTCAAGACTCAGCAAGGCACGTGCTGTTAAGTAGGCCATTCAATGGAAATTTATAATAATCGATTTTCCGCTGCTGCTGAAAGTAATTGGAAATTTTAAATCGCCGCCAAACTGAACCCAAATAAAGTTTAGCGACCCGTGGCATAAAAACGCGACACTGGCACAAGGGTTAGGAGAGAAAGAGAGAGCAAGCTAGGAAGAGTGAGCGAGAGAGAAAGCATTAATTGCAGCAGCCACAGCGAGCAATAGTGGGCGCTGCCATAAGGGCAACTATTGATTAAACACGAGCCGCTGCGCGCTTATTGGGAGGGGGTTGGGCTGGCTGGCAACACACGTTTGATTACCACGTGTAAACAGCAACAACACCTACTACAACAATAACGACAACAACTAAAACAAGGACTCGCTGGCTGTGTAGAACATTTGAGCCACAAACGTGAGCAGCAGCGGGTCACATGTCTGCGAAGCACGTCCAGCAGTCAGGCCAGCCTGACATTGAGACGTGCCCCCCTCGTGCCCCCGGGCAGAAGGGGGCGCCACCGCAACCGCCTCTGCGTGGCAAAAAAAAGTCAACGGCCACACCCACTAGCCTACTATGCGAACTGATGCGGCTGAAGGCACAGCAAAAGTATCTCGAATGCAATCAAGTCAAGCTGAATGCCAACAATTTTCTCGATGACAACGACCCTGATGAGGGAGACGGCGAGGACAAGCCCCCTGGCTGCCGCCGGCCTTCTAGTGGCACCAAAGTCGCCAGTCTCATCAATGACATTGATCGCTTGAAGCTGGAATTGGATGACAAACTGCGCAAGCATCACGTGGCAAAACGTGGCCAGTTGCAGGACATGTGGCACTACATGAGCACACTCAAAGCGGATGTATTTCAACCGGAACGCCTCAGCCTGTACACGGTGAATGCTGTACGGGAGCGCATCATTGTACTCAACGGTCAGCTGGAGCGGTTGGGTGTGCAGAATGCCAAGGAGCTGGAGATGTTGCGGGAGGAATACAAGAAACTGGAACAGGAGAATGGGTTCGTGTGGAAGGGCATCATTTAAGAACGATACTCGAAAGAATATCTATGTCCATTTTAATTAGCAAATCATTTTAGTTTCCTTTTAAAGAACTAGTTAAACAGGAACAGATTCATGTAGAATGCAAGGACAATTTGACAGTACTGGTTCCAGTTTTTTTTACTGGTTTTAATAAATTTCCTTAGCTGTGAACTAGCTTTAATTATATTGTAAAGAAATCAGTTCAATAGTTCAGTTCTCATCAATCTGTTGAGAACAAATTTAAACTGGAACTATATTTTAGTTCATCAGGAAGGAAAGTCTATATTTGATTTGGAAATCATTTTAGTTTCATTGTACAGAACTAGTTAATGTGGAATGAGAAAACAATTAGACTGTTTTAGTTCCTTTTTTTGTTAGCTTTTCAAAATGTTGTATAGTTTTCAAAAATTTTTAGTTGCATTCATAGACAATCGATTCAATGATTCAATAAAACTGGTTCCGTTTTATAATACGAATACAAACTTAAAATGGAACTGATTCGACTAAAATAGGTTCTTATTCAAAAGAATTAAGCTTCTTAATATTACAAAAAGAGCTTGACTTTAAATACTATTTATGTAAAGTTAAGAAACTAGTTCAAAATTAAACGTAAGTGTAGTTATGAGCAACTTTAATGTTACTTTGATTTTGAATTGGTTTTGGGTTAATTCTGAAGATTAAGCTGAACAGGGTCCTTTTTTGACTAACAATATTTTATCAGTATTTTAAATTAAAAATGTAAATGGTTTTAGTTGACAGTATTTGAAAATTTTCCTTGCCCGAAATAGTTCCATTATAATGTCTTTTTAATTCGACGCAATATAATAAATGTGCTAACTTACATATAAATTTAAGGTTCTTTAAATTTTTTTTGAATAAAATGTGAACAGTAAGCGGCGCGAAATGAGTCAGCTTTGGAATCAAAAGGAATTTACATTTTGTAATAGAATTTAGCACTTCTGGCAATCAGGCTTTGTAGTCCTTGCCTTTAAATCAATACGTGCGCCAAGGAGCGAGCCTTTCTGCCATTTGCCTTGGCTTTTTTGTGTTGTGCCAAGCGAAGGATTTCCAAATGTGACATTCTTGTTGTTCGTCTTGTTGCTGTTGCTTTTGCGCTTGCTTTGAATGTCTCATTTACGAGCATTTGTTCTAAAGGTTCATCGCATTCATTGCAAAAGGTCAAAATGGCACGTGGCAATGGCATTTTGCTGCTGCAAACCCCATTCCCTCTTCCCCTTTACCCATCAGCTGCTGACAAACGATTGTTGTCCAATTGTCGTACATCATTTTCATATTTGAATAGCTCGGGCCTTGTAAGAAGTTGGGGGATTGTAATAACATATTTTATATTACCAGACATCTCCGAAGGCGTTGTGAAATATATGAAACAGGCAAAAGGTGACATTGCCATGTTAATAAAGTACATGCATATATAATTTCAATGTCTATACAATCTATCTTCGTCTATCTATCTAGTGGATCCAAGAGCTTTAAAGATCTGCAGAGTTTAATATGTAACTTGATTCAGTTAATCAGTTTATTTGTAAGTTCCCTTCTAAACCCTTTTCCGAATCGATTGAATTACCTCACAGCTACACTTTGCAAGATAAGGCCTTTATTCAAATAATTTTATAACTAAAGAATAAGATTAATTGGCTGTCTATTCTTCAAGCTTGATAAAGAGGCTGCTCAGGCTTCTAGCAAGTGCAAAAGACTTTATGTCCTGGTTACAGGATATCTTCTTCTTCCACGCTTATTGTCTGTATGCACATATATATATATTTCAAGCACGCTGATCACGTGGCATTGACAGTTCCAGAAAACTGTTGCCCAACGCCCCGTCAATTGTGTAAAATGTCAAAAGAAATACAGCTTGCAAATGACAATGCAGAAATATTGCGCATACGCCCAGTGCTGAAGCAGTGCATTCATGTTCAGTCGCTGCAAAAGCAAAGTTATCTGAATTGTTATGTAAATTATTTATTAAATGCATTCGAATTGATTGCTAAAGGCAATAGAAAAAAGAATACACCAAAAAATTACGCATACGCCAAGTATTGCAATGCCAAATTTAAAGTTGAAATAAACTATAAGAAATTGTTGCTAATTTATTTATTTGTAATATGTAGCAGCAAGACGTAAACAGAATAAAAAACATTATGCATACGCCAAGTATTGCAAGTATTGTATTCTTCTGGTCAAAGAACAAATATTTTAGATATTTTATATAAATTATTTGTTTATACTTTTTTCATTATTGCCTTCTAATTGAGCAACAACAAATGCTGCTTAAGGCAATAGCAAAACAGACAGACACAAAACAAAAATTTGTTCAAATGTTGAGGCAGCAAGAAGAACAACAACAACAACAAACCGAAAACCGGTGTGCGGCTCATCATGATGAAGCTGTGTTGCTTAAAATGAAGATTGTTGTTGCTGTTGTTGTTGTTACTGTTGTTGTTGTTGTAGTTGTTTTTGCTATCATTGTGTAAGCAAGAGCAACTGATTTACCTCTCTTTCTCGCCCTCTCTCTATCTCTCCCTCTCTTTCGCCCTGTATCGCTCACTCTCTCGCACTCACTACGCTTACGCTTGATTGTTAATTATTTCAGTTTTTGTTGAATTATTATTGAAATGCTTGGCAAAAACACAAAAAAGCATATAAACAGACGGCGACGTCGACGACGTCGACGAAAGTCGTGTGTGTAAAGAATGTTTTTTGTCTTGCCTACCCTCACGCCCTTCTGTACGTGGACCCCTCACTGCCTGCTCCTGCTCCTCTGACCGCCGACATCGTCATCATTGTCGTCGTCGTCGTCGTCGTCATCATCATTAGCACCTCTCTTACGACAACCACACAGAATTTAACACTCACGCCATCTTTGGCGTTGTTGTCGTCGTCGTGCTTGTCGTGCTTGTTGTTGTTGTTGTTGTTGCTGCTGCTGCTGCTGCTGCTGCGGCTGCAGACAGTGCGCCACCTACCACCTGACCCCCAGCAACAGCGAGACACGTTCTTTTTGTGCTTTTTTGCATGTACATACCCTTACATGGAGTATTATGCTGATACTATCAGTTTGGTAAAGAACAAAAGGTATACGAAAGTGGTCGCAAATAAAAAGCAAACATTTTCTTTAAATTATAGTTAAAATATGTAAACTATTTCTACACTATTTACATTTATGAAGTTGAAAATTTATTTAGTTATTGTCAACAGCATATAAAGATCTGATATAATTATATGTAATTGATGATTAAGTTCGAAGTAGGGATCTACTAAGGTTCGCAAATTATATTGTATTAAAATAGACACAGATTTATATTTAGCCAAAGAGCTTAAATACAGTGTTACATAGTATTTAAAAGTAAAATGTAGGGTATTATTATTAAAGATGATAAATGATATTGCTTAAGCTGCGAACATTAGATCATTTTTTTATGAGAACTTTCTTTTGACTAGACAGTAAGAAAGTTTCATGTCTGTTTGAGCATGTGTTTAACTAATTTAAACTATATTCATGCACTATTAATTAAATTATAGTAATAACATAGCAACGTGATATATTTATAAAGTTATGTTGTAATTCTGAGCACTGAGTTAGCTCTTGAATAATAGTTTCTCCAAAGGTATACCCTTGTTATCAAGATCAAAGGGTTAGAAACGAGGATTTGCAGAGCTTTGTTAAAGTATTAAAAAATGCTGCTCAAAGTTGTTTAGATCCACAAAGTTTAATATATATTATAGCATTTTTTAGCACATATATTTTTAAGTGTATTTGATCTTCGACTTACATACATATATTTATATATATATATATACGTATATATTGCTTGTCACTTGCTCTTGTTACTGGGAGAGCAAGATGTTGTCAGCCCACACAGCTTGAATTTCTTTGGCTCTCGCCTCGCTGTTGTCAATCGTCGCATTCTCCTGGTTCGCCTGGTTCGTTCACCTTCGGGGCCAAACCCAAATTTCGCATCCACATCTGACATTTTTTTTGGTATTGTGGCATTTACGAAATGCCTGAGAGTAACATTAACTGATACGACCTTCTGTTTCCTGTTCTGCCTGTACTCCTCTGACCAGGTGGCCATCAAGATCATTGATAAGACATGCCTCAACGAGGAATATCTGAGCAAGACATTTCGCGAGATTTCTATACTCAAATCACTGCGTCATCCGCACATCACACGCCTCTACGAGGTGATGGAATCACAGTCCATGATCTATCTGGTCACCGAGTATGCGCCCAATGGCGAGATCTTTGATCACCTGGTGGCCAATGGACGCATGAAGGAGCCAGAGGCGGCCCGTGTCTTCACACAGCTCATCTCGGCGGTGCACTATTGCCATCTGCGCGGTGTGGTGCATCGGGATCTCAAGGCCGAGAATGTGCTGCTCGACAAGGACATGAACATAAAGGTGGGTCCGAGCAGTTGCAGCTGCATAGCCAAGCGATTGCTAACGTATATGATCCTCCACAGCTTGCGGATTTCGGGTTTAGTAACCACTACGAGGAGGGTAGCCTGCTGCGCACCTGGTGTGGCTCGCCGCCCTATGCTGCGCCCGAGGTATTTCAGGGCTTGGAATACGATGGACCCAAGTCGGATATATGGAGTCTGGGCGTGGTGCTCTATGCACTTGTCTGCGGCGCACTGCCCTTCGATGGCAAGACCATATTGGAGCTCAAGAGTCGCGTGGTGCAGGGCAAATTTCGCATACCCTTCTTCATGTCGCAGGGTGAGTCTGGACACAGCTCTGGTGCATTTTTCACCCGCTAATCTACTGAAATCCCCTCCAGATTGTGAGCATCTCATCAGAAATATGCTGGTCGTTGAGCCGGATCGCCGTTATACCATCAAACAGATCATTAAGCATCGCTGGCTAAGCGACTGGCAGTCGGAGCTGCATCAGGAGGAGCGCCTGGACGCCAATTCGCTGCCTTTTGGCGTCGCTGGCGGCCAATTGCAGTCCAGCTCGTTGGGCAGTTCGACTACATCGTTGTCGGGCGCAGATAGCTCAGAGGTGTCTGCGCCACAGCTGGATGCGGTGGTCATGACGCACATGCTCCAGCTGCCCGGCCTGACGGCGGACATGATAGCGCAGTCGGTGCATGAGCAGCGTTTCGATAATATCTATGCCATATACAATCTGCTGCAGGATAAGCTGCTGCAGAAGCGACGCGAAAACCAAAGACTGCAGCATCATGCGAACCTTGCCTACTCGAGATCCCGCAAGACAAGCATCACCACCGGCGTTGTGGATCGCTCCGAGCCGGTTAAACAGGAATCTCTCGACCGGCTCAGTCCGCTCAGCAATGCGAATGCGTCCAGTTCGGCGCTGGGCTTTGGCTGGTGCTCCGATGTGGGCGTCGATCTGGAGAAGTACGGTGACTTTGAGCTGGAGTGCCTGGCGCGACCCAACGAGGTGAGTTTCTGCCTTCCTGACAGCCATTTTAGCTGCTTCACCCTTGTCGTCTCCCTCGGCAGCCACCTGTCAACCCGCAGCATTTGAGCGCCGCAGCGGGTGGCATCTCGGGCGCCAACACGCGTCGCCACACAGTTGGCCCCGGCGATGTCGCCCACGAACAGGCCCTGGCCAATCCGCATGTGCCGCCCATTGATTTCAAGTGCCCGCCGCAGTGCAACGATGCCGCCCAGGCCACGCTCTACTATCCCACAAATTTGCCCATGCTGCAGAACCAGCCGCTGCACAATTTGACCATCAAAGATCAGCATCTGCTCAAGCCGCCCGTCGTCATGGGTGCCAGTAAGTCCATCTTGTCCAGTCTTCACTTTATTATTAATAACCTCTGTTCCTTCGCCAGGTTCCTTCGGACGTCGCGCTTCGGATGGTGGCGCCAATCTGCATATTTACTATCCCGCCAGCATCTCGACGGGCAACACCGGCGTTGCAGTAACTCCACAGCAAATGGATACCGCGGGCTACTATATGAATCCCAGCTTAAATACCGCGCCCGGTCCGCCGGAATTGTCACCGCTCAGCGAGCAGTCAATGGGCCAGCTGCACTGCTGCCCGGAAAACTGCGGCGAGGAGTGCAGCGAGGAAATACAGAGGCAAGTCCCGCCTGAATCCTTTGTCATTCACTATATTCAACTTGTCCCTAATCCTTAAAGGTACATGCAGAAGCGCGGCTGTGTTAAGCGCCATACCGTGGGCTGCACCGAGGATCTCTCCGTTAGCCACAGTCCCGGCGAACTGGGCCACATGCAGGTGCCGCCGGGCGCTCAAGCGCAAACGCCCACCGGCGGTGGTGCCGGTGGTGGCAATATGCGCACCCGGCGCACGGGTCTGCTGACCGTTACGGAACGACCTCCAGGTACGTTTCCTATAATACATGCTGCTTAGCTGTTTAACTTGTTGTCAAGTGTTGCCTGTTCCTGAAAGACTAACACTAACTACAAACACTGAGGATTGGGGAGGGAGAAATATGGGTCACATGGGGATCCGGGTAGGTGCATCTGCGTTATGGACAACTACACAGACCTTGCTTAAACGAGGTAGCATTCCCTACAAGAGAGAGATGGGCTAACATTTTTTGGGCGGCCCTTTCCTCAGAAGCACGATAAATGGAGCTAACTTTACGTTAAATTTGGGCCAATATCAAAATATTGCAGCTGATTTCGCCAAAATCTCGAAACATAGATGAAAGAAAAACATATATGTATATTAGGTAAAGGTAAATAAGAAGTTAGTTTGGACATTTTTACTTTGGAGTAGTCATAAAAATTAAAGTGTGACATAATCCTACAGTAATCCGAAATTTATGAGACCTACATAGAACAAATCAATTTTTTTTTATCAACATATCTTATTTTTATGCTTTGATAAATCCATTTGCACCAGAATAGGCATTTCTTTTTTAGTTTTCACTTACTTTCAAACATAGCGGAATTGAATTCACATGTTCACGTGAAATTGAATGGTCTTTTCTTTTTGCTGATTACGTTTCACTAAGTTAAAATTAAAACAGACAAAATAAATTTGAAGAAGGGATTAGATAAGGGAAATATTCTGTTGGTTGATGGAAATTTCGATATGAGGGAAATTTACTTTTGCAGAGAGAAAATGGCAGCAGCTGAGAGCATAATTTTAAGCTAGTTTATGCTAAATAAAACTTAGAGAAATAGAATTTTAAAATGTAGCTGCCTTGCTTTAAGATAGCCACGCCTTAAATTAGTTGCCTTTAAGTTTTTCATTCAATAAATTAATTTAATTAAATTTCCACAGTAATTAATTTATTTTTAATTTTGTAAATTTAATTGAATTGATTTCTTTATTTGTGTTTGTATTTCGTTTTATGATTTTTGGATTTTTGGTTAATTCTATTGTGTTTAACCGCTTAACCGCCAACGCCTGCTGCACAACAACAACAACAACAACAACAACAAAACCAACAACAACAACAACAACCTGCTGCTCCTGCTACTGCTGCTGCTGCTGCTGCACGCTTGACTCTCTTCCCCATCACCCCCTCCTGCGTCCGCCAGTCATTTGCCCCGAGCTAATACGCGAAGTTGAATCTCGCATGAATCGCGACTATTTGCCGCCCACGCTCAAATCGCTGAGCCAGTCCCCGCCCAATGCGCCCACTTTTGGTTTGCCCATGGGCGTGGCAGCGACACCGCACTCACTGCCCCTGAGCATTGCCGGCGGCAGCAACTCGGTGCCGCTGGTGGCGCCCACAACGGCTGCCAACAATCGGCGCGCCTACCGCGCCGCCCACTGTAAACTGCCCACTGTGCAGGAGGGTGGTAAGTTTTATGTTTTCCTCGTTTGCTTTTCTTTTGATTAGTTTTGTCTTTTGTTGTATGCAAAAGTAGAGCTGCTCCCAAAGCCAACAATCTGCCAAAGCATCCCAGAGTTTCACTAATATCTTATCTCTTTCTGCCTCTCTCTCTCTCTTTCCCTCCCTTCTGTTTGTATATTTCTCTGACGACCTCGCCTGGCTGCCGCTTAGCGACCATAGGACGCTACAGTCCCGTGCGTCGCGCCTCGGAGGGATCACGCTCACAGTTCCAGGGTCCGCTGCAGGAATGCCAATCCCTGCAAAAAGGTATCGCACAGAGAAATTTTTTGGTTGCACCCAGTCCGCCGCTTTTAGAAAATTCGATCAGTCTGCCCGGTAAGCGAAATCATAAAATACGCTCGCAAGCAAGAGAACACCTAGCTGATGCAGTTGCTCTGCCCATGAACACATAGACTAATCTCCCTATCATCCCGCACAGGCTCGCCCATACACGGCAAACCCACGAATCTGCAGCTGGCGCTGCGTCGCGGTCACGACATCGAGGTACCGCCGGAGGCCATTAAGAATCTGATGCCCGCCTTGGATCGTCTGGTGAAGGAGCAGCGCGTCAGCTTTGAAATAGCCAACAAGATAATCTCATCGAATGTGGTGCCCATTGATCTGGCGCCGCAGCTGGGCCTCGCCGCGCATGCAGCCAGCGGCGCAGCCGTGAGCGGCGGCCATTTGGATCAGTCACATCTGCACCAGCCGCAACCCATGCACAGCTACAGTGTGTCCCCGCTAACGTTGCCGCACGGCCCGAACGCCTCGCTCACCTCCGCCAAGCAGATGTTCGGCCAGCCCATCTGCGGCTATCAATACCAGACAGCGGCGGCAGCAGTCGGGTGCATGCCCAAGCTGGCGCTGACGCTGCCGCTGCAGCCGCATCAGCAGCTGGTGGGTCAGTTCAGCAGCATCAATCTGGGTGCCAGCAATTCGAACAGCAGCAGCGGCTGCCAGTCGCCCGTCTACAGCAACAGCAATAGCGGCAGCGGCTTCAGCGGCAGCTGCTCACCCAATCCGAATCCGTATTTGCCCGGCACGGGTCCGTTCAATCCCTGCGTGAATGTCAACGCGGGCGCCACCTCGCCCCTGCATCAGATCACCAAGGGCATATCGGGCCTGAGCACGGGCGGTGGAGGTGGCTCCATAACACGCGGCACCTCCGCCGCCAGCGAGGGCGCCGCTCAGCAGCCGTTGGACTTGTCCATGGATGTGTGCAGCATAGGCGGCGGCATTGCCGCCGAGCCAGCTGACTTTGCCACGCCCAATTGGTTTGTGCCCACGGCGGCGTACTATGATCTGAAGCCATTGAATCTGTCGCCGGCGCAGCCAGTGCGCGTGGTGCCCACGCCGCCCGCCTCGCCCAACTTGTGCATCATACAGGAGGAGAACGGCAACGGGCAGATGTGTCATACCATCAGCACGGGAACGCCCTATGCAGGCTGCACGGGCGGCATAACGCCGCAGATTTGCCTCACCGATGTCCAGGGCAGCGAGATTACCCTGGTGGCCCTCTCCTCGGATAATAGCCGCGACAGCGAGGACTCATTGGAGCCGCATACGCCCATTATGTCGCTGCAGGTGGGCATCAACTCTTTGGCTGTGCTGTGATCATGATCTAATCCTTAATTCCACTGTACCCCGCCAGGGTCTCATCATCACGGAGGCCAGCAGCGATATGCCTTCCATAACGCGCGGCATTGGACGCAAGGCCAGCCTGGACTGTGAGCCCGGCTCCAATCATGTTGCACCCAATTGCCACGCCCATGCGCAGGCCTCCTCAAATGTGGAGGCGCATAGGCGTGGCAGCGATAAGTCGCTGGGCTTCTCTGACGATTCGCTGAGCAACGACTCGAATAATTTGTCGCCCTCCTGCCAGGAGCCATCGGCCAGCTCGGGCTTCAAGTCCGACTCACATTCCGAAATGGGCGATCACACCGAATGCGGCCACCTGACGCCCGACTCCATGTGCGATTCGCGTCGCATGTCCGATGAGATGTGCTACGAGGTGCCGTTGCCGCACGAATGCTCCAACCTGGACTCCACACGCATCCTCGAGATGGTCAAGCAGACAATCGACTCGACAATGCCGCCCAAGGGCTTTGTGCTGCACAAGGGCAGCATTAGCTCCGAGGACAGTGGCGCCGAGTCGCGTCACAGCAGCGCATCCAATGCATCCAGCGACGCGACGCCGCATGCTACAGCCAGCGCCAGCGCGAGCAGCCATGCGCCTGCCTGTATCGCGTCCAGCTATGGCGAGCCCACTACGAATTTGAGTCTCGAGTATTCGGGCGGGCTGCAGATCGAGCTGCAGGTGTGCGAGGGACGCAGTCGGGACCATCATGGCGCCGGCAAGGGCATCAAATTGAGGCGCATCTCTGGGGATCAGTTCGAGTACGGCAAAATATGCCAGCAGCTGATTAGTACCATAACCATGCAACAGGTGGCGGGCTAAGGCAGCAGGACTGTCCAGAAATCAAAAACCCCCTATTAGTATATGTGTATGTGTATGTGCATGTGTGTCTGTGTCTGTGTCTGTGTCTGTGTTTATATGTGCATGTGTATCTGTGTATCCTTTAGTTTTAGACAAACCAAACAGAAATGACTCGCCTTGCCTATAACTCTGCGTAGCTGTGATTTAAGCCGATATGTACGAATAAGTACATCTATATACATATACATACATATATATGTTAAATGTAAACGTATCTATGTGCAACTGTATTTGCATCTGTGTGTGTGCGTGTTAAATACAATACAAACAAAATCAAACAGGCGTACGAATACTTTTAAGCAATTCAAAAGAAAAAAAGAACAACCAGTCCGATTAGTTTTAGTTATAAAACAATTCATATACTGTTATTGTAAGAGTTGAATATTATTTTTTTTAGCCCTTTTCAAATTTCTCAAATTAGTAACTTTAATCAAAATTTTATTAATGTTTACTCTATATGGAACTAAATAGCTATAGTCATGTATTTAACTGGCGAGCATTTTCAAATTTTTATAGCTGCGATTTTAGCTATGATAAAGCACATCAGGCTTAAAGCAACGATCTAGATATATATACACACACACACACATAGCCAAACAGGCAGGTTTTTTATCTAAAATGTATCCAGACAACTTAAACTCCTTTTTTTTTTGTGGAACAACTTAAACGAAAACAAGTTAAATGCATTCCAGTAGCTAAATTTTTTCATACATTTTCAGATATACATATATATAGATATATCTTATATATAGTAACTAGTTAAGTCTAATATAATTTTAAATTCTGTGCAATCCGATACGAAAACTGTGTATAGCGCTCACGATTTGCCACGATTTCAATTTCAAACACTATTCTATATATATGCTAATAATATGACGATTTATGTAATTTCTGTAGTTAGTTAGTTACAGTTTTTGCTCCGATATTCGTAAGCATTATATGTAAGCTCTTGATTCCGTTAAATTTTAAAAAAGGTTTATGTATTTAGTAAAACTTTGTTCGTTTGTTAATGGTTAGTAATGGCGCCTTCGATATGCGTTCAAATTGATTAAACACAAATTGAGAAATCTATTATTAAAAGACTGCTGTGATTTTAAATATAATTAACTATTTAGTTCAGAAACAAGAAAAACAAGCAAAACAAAAATAAAACAAGAAAACAAACAAATAAACAACAAGAACTTAGTTATACATATGATTATATAATAATTAATTCAACTTTATCTTAAATAAATTACCAATTCTCCAAACAATACAATATTTAATGCTGTTCATTTGACTTTTACTAAACGACATTTCTGTTTAATTTACGCGCTAAATTCTTGCGGCGCCACCTGTTGGGAAAAATATGCTGTGTGCATTACAGAGCTATGCTTTACAGCAATTATCGATAACAGTCTACACTTACAAATTTGCCGTCGATTGATTATCGATAGCTTTGCATGCAAAAGAAGAAGCAGCAGATTGTTTTGATGCGCTATTTTAATTTAGGCGAATTTTGTGTTTATTGCTGACGCATTAAATGGAATAATCAACGCAACCATGATTTGCCGTCTGTGCCTGAACAGCGCAAGCGACACCATTCAAATATTTGAGGGCGTCGGCTTGTCCCTGAACGTAGCTACAGTGCTGGCCAAGTATTTTTGGTTTCAGGTATGTGTATTTGTGTATTTATACCTATTCCCAATTGCATCTGTACACAAAGCACATTATTGCAGCCGAAAAGCGATGATCCCATATCGACGGACATTTGTGTGGGCTGCTGGACGCGTGTCAGCGACTTTAACGAGTTCTATGCCAGCGTGGAGAAGGCGCATCGTCTGCTCACCGAGAGATTCTCTATTAAAGGCGGCGAACAGCCGGAGCGGATTACCACAAGCTGCGGCAGTTCGGTAGCAAGCGAGCAGACGCAGGAAAAGCAGGAGGACACAAAAGACTTTCCTCTGCACAGCGACGCCGAGGAAGACTTGGCTCAAGAGAACGACCATGCTGTGGAGGCAATGTACGCCAGCGGCAGCGAGAGCGACGCAGCTGCATCATTCAGCAACGAGCAGTTTCTCAACGATGTGCTGGCCCAGCAGGAAGATGCTGATGTACATACCACAGACTCGCCCGATGAGCCGGACAAAGCGACGGCACCAGAAGCTGTGCAAGAGCGTCGTGAAACGCGATCAACGCGCGCCAAAAGCAAAGCTCAACAAGTCGCTGAGACTGCTGCAGCTGAGCAGGCTGTTCCGGCCAAGCGCCGAGGTAGGTCCAAGCCCGAGAAAATCAACCCAAGCGCCGCCGAGGAGTTGCCAAAGAACAAACGCTATGTGGATTACAAGAAATCCATGCTGGAGATCGATGAAAAGATAGCGCAACATATGCGGCTCACCTGCAGCATTTGCCACGAGGGACAGGAGACGTTTCTACTGCTCTGCAAGCACATGATGCAGGTGCACCATCGCAAGGGCTATGCGGTGTGCTGCAACAAGAAGTTCTACAAACGTTCCTTTCTCACAGATCACATTGATCGCCACTCGAATCCTGAGAAATTTAAGTGAGTGGTAAAGTGCGGGCTATAAACAGCAATTGCTCCAGGTGCAGGCCCAGATCGTATAATACTAATGATTGGCTTGTTCTTTAGGTGCGAGCTCTGCGATAGAACCTTTGCGGACAAACAGTGTCTGCGCAATCATGAGCTGCTCAAGCATCAGCCGGATGAGCAGAAGAAGTTCATGTGCGAGCATTGTCCCAAGCGCTATACAAAGCAGTATTTATTGGATCAGCATAGAATTATACACAAGGAGCGCAATGTGCCTTGCGATATATGCGAGCGGCGGTGAGCGAATGTTTTGTAGCTGCGTCTGTACCAGCTCCATGTTGTCTGTATAAGTTCCTATTATAAACTGATCTATTTGCCTGATTTCAGTTTTCCCAACGTTTCAATGCTCTGCACGCACGTGAAGATGGTGCACGGCAACTATGGCACCATGTGCGACATATGCGCCCAGGTGATACGCGGACGCGCTGCCTTTCAGCGCCATCAGCTGGAGCATGCTGGCATTACGGAGCCCAAGGTGCAGTGCGACATTTGCGGCTCGTGGCACAAGAACAAATATAGTCTAAAGAAGCATGTGCGACGGCACAACGGCTCCTCCGAGGAATGCACCTGCACCATATGCGGCAAGGTGTCGCCCAATCGCAGCGCCATGCTCAGCCACCAGCGCTATGTGCACAATGCGGATCGGGTCCATGGCTGCAGTGTGTGCAATAAGAAATTCAAAAAGGCCATCAATCTCAAGGAGCACATGGCCACGCACACAGGCGAGGTGCTCTACAAGTGTCCGCACTGTCCGAAGACCTTCAATTCGAATGCCAACAAGCATTCGCATCGAAAAAAGTGCCATCCCAAGGAGTTCGAGGAGGCGCGCAAGGCCCGCATACAAAATCGCATGGGCGACAACACAAGCCCAAGCAAATCTCAAACGAGCTTGATAACCATAACCACGGGAGAGACCGACGGCGAGCTGGAGACGCACAATATACTCGTGACCACGACGGCGGAGCACAGCGATGGTGATTTCAAGGGCGAGGACATTGAGTTCATGCTCACACTCAGTCCACAGCCGGCGGAATAGACAATCTGTTTACTATTTATATATATATAATATTTAGTGTATTTGTATATTAAGTAAAATCCTTAGGCTAGCAGCAAGTAACAAAATTAAATAGACACAGATTAAAGCCAGGCTTTAAACCAGGAATGTTGCACAGAGATATTCTGTGTGGTATTTCAAAGTACTAACCACGCTCGCAAATGATTTCCACGGCATTCGGTTCCATTAGCACCGATTCCAGACAGCGATGCACAGCCGAGCCAAGTATTTCGTCCAGCAGGAAGTTAACCAGGCTGTAAAGTTAATGTTAAATGTTAAGTTAATGGCAACTAGAATGTATGGTTATATTCTGCGAACTTTTAAATACCCTGGTAGTTATAAAATATAGTAGATGCGCGATATATTTATACACTAAGCCAGACAATGGAATTTACTGAACCATATATGGGAAGTATATATTAGTCCGATTTTAGGAGCACAGCGGAGCCAGGTTTTTGGAAATATGGTTTTGACTAATATATGATCTGTTTGACTGATAACTGCATGCAGAAAAATTCGGGGGATTTACGCTAAATATCATTTAGATGACTTGAAAACTATGAGACTAGCTTGCAGAGCAACACGCCCATAGACAGACGCAGCTATATCGACTCGCTGATTAGGAATATATATACTTTAAACGTTTGCAACTGTCTCCTTCTAAAGAAGACAGCCCTCCGCAAGGGCTTACAGATGATTTAGACATTAGAGTTGTCTTCGCAGTAATGATTCACTTACTTCTCATCGCTGACAAAGCGCCAGAGATTCATTTGCAGATAGTGCGCATCCACTTGAATCTGCTGCAGACCAAACTTGCTGAAGGTGCGCAGACGCACGCACTCCAGCAGCGTCTGTGGGAGAATCAATTAGGGACTGAAGCAAGCAACAGAGTTGAAAAGCCACCCACCTTGAGTCCAATTTTAATGATGCCCATGACAATGGATGCCTTGCTAAACTCCACAGAGGTGAATATGTCCACGCGCTCCGAGAATAGGCGATGTATGTTAGACACATAGCTGGACTCCAGCTGCGAGGGCGTATAGTTGGACCAGTTGGAGCGATACTGCGGCTTGGAGGCATTGAAATTGCTGAAGTAAGTTTTGCGACTGGAATCGCTGCTGGCCGTGGTGCGAAATCCGGCATTGCCGGCGCTTTCATAGAGACTGGCCACCACAGTCTCAATGCTGCCCAGCTCTTCCACGACGCGCTTCATCACGGCCCGCACCGAACGAGGCTCCAGGCAGTTGAGCCAGTCGCGCGTCTCGACGCTCTTGCGCAGCATTTGGGATATGTTTGTGCCCTGCAGCCGCACATAGGCATCCAGCAGCGACTGTGCTGTCTCGCGCATTTCTGCGCAAATTTCCGTTTCGTGCGTGAGCGTGGCGCTGTTCTCCGACTCAATCTCGTAGAGATCATCGACGAGCGCAATCTGAAAATTAGGCGAATTTAATTCCTATAATTTATAAAGATCTCAACCAGATCATTTACCAGTATATGCACACCCTGCTGTTCCAGTTCGAGGCATGTCTTGGAGAGCACCAGCAGCAAATTGGGAGGACTGGAGCTGGAGGCATCTGCAAAGCCGCACATTACCTTGGAGATGTGACGCAGAAAGCCAATCAGGAGATTCTCCCTAATCCCCTCCACGCACAGAGCGCCCTTGTGCTCGGCCTTGATGTTGAAGGACCAATCGGTGCGCAGAAATATCATTAAATCCTGGAGCACGCCCTTTATCTTCTCAACCATGGCCACATACAGATTGCTGATGAGATCATTGAGACTCACGCCCGCAGCCAGATCGCTCTTGGCCGACACCAGCGACAGACGCACTGCGCTCAGGCTATCAGCAAAGTGATCCCTCAGGCTCTTGCCATGCGCATCGCAGAGTTGATGGGCGGCCGCAATGATGATGTCCAGCGTGTTGCGCTGCACCTGAAGGCCGCGACAAATGTTGCGCATGGCCTGCAGTCGGCGATGCAGGCGATCCAAGGCACGTAGCATGACCTGCGTATCGCCATATCCAATGTCCGATTCGACGCGATCCTGCACCAGCGTCAGATACTTGTCTATGTTCTCATTGAGAAAGAGGTTTAGCTCGTTGAGAGCATTCTCCTGGAAGTCATCGCTGTAAACACATGGATAGACGAATTAGCAACGTGTAGTTAGAAACTTACCAACTCACCGTTCGTGCTCGTAGTGCTTGGCCACAAACATATCGAAATATGAGGTGACCACCAGCGCCAGATCGTTGAGGAAGCCATCGATGCCCATGTCGACAAACTCCAGCATATCGCGTTCTGTCTGATCCTGCAGCATGACAATTTGTTCGTGCAGACGCTTGGCAGCACACCTCAACATCTCGCTGGCCAAATCCGAAGTCTTCTCGTCCAGCTGCAGCAGCAGTTCTCCTATTTCGGTCAGCGATTGGGCTGTATTTCCCGCTCGCTGAAAGTCCTGGCGCAGACGCTCCTTCAGCTCGGCCATTATCGCATCGCAGTCACGCTGAATGCCATCGAAGGATGGCTGCCTGCCGTACTGAGCGAACACCTTCTGGGCGTGCAGATAATCCTGCACAGCCTGCGCATAGTTTTGCTCCTCTATCAACGACTTGAGCTTCGCTGGCAACGTGGACAGAAACTGCAGGCGCTTGAGCAGCGAGTGCTTCTCTGACAGGCGACACAGCTGGGAGCGTGTGCCTTGGAGTGTGCCCGTGATCTGCTCGCTGAACGTTGTGATGGACTGCATCTTGGTCATCAGCAGATTCACATCCGTCTCCATCTGCTTGAAGTCATCCTTCATCTTGCGTATGGTGTCCGTTGCTGAGATGAATTTGTTGTAGTTCTCGTAGACGAGCGTCTGCATGTCCGAGTGCAGCGTTTGGGTGTCCTTCACGACGGCCGCCTCCGTGTCCATGATTTGCTTCAACGAGCAATCCTTCAGCAGCTTCTCCAGATATCTGTCTGCATCAAAGCTGGAACTGTCCATATCAAACGGATTGTCCTTTTCGTCCATTGGGTATGCAGTTTTTGGTGTTACTTTGTTCATTAAGCGCTTATTTACAAACTATTATTCACTTAGTTTGTGTGTCTGAAAACAGAAACATATGTTTCTGTTAAATGAATACCAAAAAATGTTGCTTAGCTGTTATTAACAGCTGTTAAATGCTCCACACACCTAACAATCGATAAGAGGTCGTAGACGTGTAACGCCGTGTGAGGAGGTCGAAGATAGTTTACTTTTTCTTAAGCTGTGTGCATTTTACAAGCAGTTGGCTAAGAATTTATTTGATGTTTGTTTTTTTTGCTGTTATACGAAATTTGTTTGGTTACTTATGCAATATAAAGAATACCTTTAAGCGACCACCTAAAAAAAATATAAAGCGCGCAATTTAGATTGTGGATTCTATATTTGATGTGGACACTATATCCACAACATATCGACCGACCGCCACAAAAGTTAAGCAGCGCGCTATCTACGATAATTTGAAAGTTAAATAATACAAATATGATTTGAATTGAATATATTTATTTTTGAAATATGAAAAGAGACAAAGTCGTATGAGTACGCTGTATCCTAACAGATTTTTTTTTAAGCTAAAATTGAAGCAAGAGCTCAAAAATACTGATAACTTTAATAGGTTACATACGCACAGTTGTCGTTTTGAACTATAAAAATAAATAATCTTTTAGCTGATAACGAAAAGCAATATACACAATCATATATATTATGTTATATATTATAGGTGTTTGTTTATAAAATTGTGAGCTGGGCTTTTACGTGGTCCAGTAGCGATAACCCCCAACATTCGAAGAAAATATTCTCAATGGAACACATCGTCAAGATTTTAGTGCTAGCTGCTTGGGCGCTAGCTGCGTCTATTTGCAACGTTGCGGCAGGTAA
The DNA here is from genome assembly GCF_035044405.1 of Drosophila montana. Lineage (NCBI taxonomy): Eukaryota > Metazoa > Arthropoda > Insecta > Diptera > Drosophilidae > Drosophila > Drosophila montana. Next base: position 2,112,505 of record NW_026998080.1, read on the forward strand.
TTCGAGTGCTTATTGCAACTGGTCAATATATCAATAATTTTGATTTTTTTTGCTGTGCAGATTGCGTAACAGATCCTGAGTCGATGCTGTGCGTCTTGGACCCAAATCGAGGCTAAGAACAAATATGTTGCATTACTTACTTATGCCTGAAGTGTTTATGAGTAAATAATCCAACAATGTAGCCCCAATGTGCTACTCATTGCTAAATGGGCGGAGGCTCGCTCACCCACCACGTCTTAGCAAAGTTCGAGTTTTTTGTTTTGAGCTGTCTGCCCAATCCAGTATCTCGTCTACGTGTGGTAAATCGCATTATGCGCCCACGCGACGGACACGAGCACAGACAGAGATAGAGATAGAGATAGAGATAGAGATGGAGACAGTGGCTCCTGGCGTTCGTGCATCATGTGCGATTGTCCGGCCACTTGTAGGCAGACACTGGCCACAGTTGTTGTTGTTGCCGTGCGGCTGCCGGGCATGTCGAGATGGATGAATAAACATGGACAAGTTTTCCACTTTGGGTCTGCCACAAAAATGGCAGAAGAGCGACGATGAAGTCGAGGCAGATACGGCAAAAGTAAAAGTAAAAGTTTTTGTGTCGTATCTCGCATCTGCTGCGGCATTGCCTCATTTCAAATACATTAACATTTTGACCTTTGGCAAAGTTTGGCCAGCTCCTCGAATTTAATTTCAAATTGTGTGCGGATTGTGTAAATCACGCGGCGAACGCTCCGCACCCCCGCTCCACCTGTCGGTCGAAAAACAAAATTACAATACGCGAAAGTGCATTGCATAGCTGCAGGCTGCACGCACACACACACATACACCCTACACACACACAAGCATAGGAAATTGTACAAGGTTTTCATTCATCAAACAGAAAATTGAATTTACATAAGCCAAACCAATGTCAAAAAAGCGCCCAAAACGCCAAGCGGCATTTGCCATGGGGCTTGGTTGCGGGGCGGGGGCGCGGGCAGCTAGAGTGACAAGCGCAGAGCTTGGAACGTCGAACGTGTCAAGGTCAAGTTACAGTTACATCCATTTTCGACTTTTGTCTTCCTACAGTCGCCTGCCACACGACTCCCCCCCTGTTCCACACGCCCCCAAGAAAAACCCAACTTAATGTGCGCGCAACAGGAACAACTTTTCATGTGAATTTTTTCGGTTGTGTGTGTGTGAATGTGTGTGTGTTTGTGTGCGCGTTGTTAAAGTGCGCCAAGTCGTTAAATGAATTTCAGTGCTGCATTGAGCACACTTAGAGCAGAGGAGCCAAGTGGATGAGCACTGCGAACATTTTAGTCAAGCGAGGGCTGCTTGAGAAGTTTTCAAATATGACGCTAAGCGATTCGAGCATTATTTTGATCAGTACTTAAACTTTGTCCATCTGGCAAAGCGTGGCCTCTATATAAACCTAACATATCATGGTCAGGACTAAATAGAATATCGATTGGCAATATAAGTAAAAGTAAAAGTAATGAGTTTTACCGTTCGATCGGCTTAAACTTCATTCTTAGAGCGAATTTATTTTAAACATGCCACGGGCAAGGCTATGCCCAATATTATCCTATATAGACATAGGTCAAAATATCCCACCCCATAACTCGGTCAAATCTCACCCGATTTCCACGAGGTTTGGCTATTTGTTCATGGCTTGGCCTCTAGATCAATTTGGCATTTAAATCTGGCAACATTATTCTTGGTCGAAATTCATGTCAAAATGGTACCAAATATCCTCGGTCAAATCTCATCCGATTTCCACGAGGTTTGGCTTTTTGCTTATTTATTATATGACTTTCAACTGGTTTTATAAAAATGTTTGAATTAGGTTAAGCCAAACAAAAACTGCCTTAAATCTAAATAAATAACTTTATAAAAGTAAAAAACAATGATTGGATATAGTAGATAAAAAATCTGTTTATATAAAAACTTCTGCTAAGAAAAGAAAGATAAAGCAGAAAACATAAAGATATACAGTGAAAGCTCCCGTAAAACCGCTACGTTGGGTGTCCGGTTATGCGAGCTTTCAGTGTATAAGAAAGGAAAGGATAGATAGGTAAAACGATAAATAAAGAAATACATATATTGGAATTCTAAGTAAATCAAAGATATTGTTTAAAGATATTTCTGTAAATCATTGGTTGGCTTTGCATTTATAAGACTTTTTTTGTTATTTTTTTTTGTGCACAATAGTTGGAGTTAGACAACTTTTGTAGCCGCCCTCGTTGCGTTTCATTTTAATGGATTATATACAGAGAATTGGACGCTTGACGGGGATTACTGCCAAGTGGCGCAGTCAAGTGAGGCCTTCCTGCATGGACAGCAAATGAAAGCCAAACAAGTTGACGGGCATGACATAACTGTAAATTACACTGCGCAACACGGCACAGCTGGGCACACTGTTGACGGCGCCTTATGTTAAAGCTGCAACCGAATGTGGCAAGTGCGAACAGCTTTATCAGCTGCGAATGCAGAATGCAATGCGTTTACCTTGGCCAAATCTTGGTCATAAATTCTGCAGGCAAAGTGCTTCCGTCGCCTGCCGCCAGGAGGCGCTTTAATAACGGTAAAGCATGGCCGATGGCAGGTGTTGCTGTTGCTTGCAAGAGGTGGGGCCTAACAATGCAAATGCAGCGCAATTTCGGCACAGGCTGCACTTAGCAGCATCCTTTAAAGGAAGAAAAAGGCTCGTAACTGTGTCGCAGCGCCTTTGCAGCTGATAGCAATAGACAGCGGCTGGTTGAAGGGGGGAGGGCGTGGAGGGGGGAAGGATGTGAGTGGGTGGGTTGTAAATTCAGAGTGGCAACAACTTTTCTTATTTTTGTAGTGGGCGTCGCTTTCTCTGACGTTGTCAATTTTTTATTGCCCTTTGGCTGTGACGTGGGCGTGGCAGCCAGAGAGGCGGCAAACGCTTTTAAGGTTAGCGGGTCACGTGCTCTTCAGGCGTGACAAGCTGTATACATACACCCACACACACACACACACACACACACATACACGTATATACATATATATAGAATTATTTCATCGCATTCCTCAGCTTGGTTCTTGGTAAATCAGTGCCGCATCTTTGCAGCCAGCCAATTGAATTCAAATGAAGTCATGCGGCCGTGACACGACATCCCAAATGCGTTGCCATAAATCAGGCATCAAAATTGACATTAATGTTGCCCCCGAGACTCAGTTGAAAGGGTGAGGGTAGTGCCAAGATGCCGCGCACTAAATTCAATTCCGCTGGCTTCATGTTCTAGCCCAGGAGAGCTTCTGATACAGCTTCAGCGTCTGCTCCGCGTGCCGTGTGCATCGATCACGCATGGAATATTCAAGTGACAATCTTGTGCCACCGCCCCCCTGCCCCTGCCAACCTCTGACCCCCGGGCGGCACGTAGCGGCACTCGCTGCAAATGCAAAACAAACAGCCAAATGCCAACTGACAAGCTGATTGCGTAATCTCTAAACTGCTGCGGCGGCAGCTTCTAAAAAAAACTGTATTACCTGGCAGCTGCGGGGGGCAAGGAATTGGTTAGAGCTACAAGCAACACATCTATATATATACACTGTTACAAATATTGTCGTGTTGCAAACAAAAATAAAAGCTCTAACAGCTTTTAAATTTAGACGAGCTGCGGCTCTTCGAGCATTTAATACACATTGGCTAAGAAAATTAGGTAACTATCTATAAATAAACATTAACATTAAATAGATTTTATTATTTTACACAATTTAATACCTTTCTATAATGTATCAAATTTTGTGTAACGCATTGAAGGATACAAATCCGACTTAGTAAAATATATGTATATATTCTATATCAGCATCAACAGCTAAGTTTATATAAAGTCATGTCCGTCCGTTCGTCTGTCTGTTTCTATGTGAACTAGTCTCTAAATTTTAAAGCCATCGTCTTGAAACCTTGCATAGTTGTCGAAACAGACCGGATCGGAATGCAATATCATAAAGCTGCCTTAAGAACAATCGGTCGAAAATTAAGTTCTTATATGAAAAACTTAGTTAGTTTACAAGATTTCTACTCTCCTCTCTTCTGCAAATATGACAAATTCTATCCACATTCGGACCACTATAGATTCGGACCAAGATCGCGATTCTAGATTAATATAGCTCTACAGGAAGCATCGCTAGAAATATGAAATATTTCTTTTTCCGCCATATTTTCACCAAACTCAGCATTATTTTTATTTTCACACACATCCTCAAAGCCGTAAAGCAAATATCTACAAGCGCATTAAATTTGTACTTTTGCATTATAATTATGAATGCACACACATAAAACTGGCATGAAAATAGCATTGAAATTGGGCGCAAACCAATTTTAGATTCAATTTCCATTAATAATTGTAAGCTATATAGCTTATAATATTGAGTTTAATAATAAAATTGTATGCCAAAGGTTATATTTTTAGCTGAAAACCGTTGGGAATCGCATTTATAGCAACATTTTTGGCTGTGCATGAGTTATTTAGTCTGCGGTTAGTTCCGTATTAGTCGCTAATTTGAACAGTATCTGCATTTGATTCCAATTTGCATATGGGATTAATGTTTATTCGCCTAAATGGGCACACACACACATGCACACGAGCATGCACACATGATATAAGGACCATACATCACATAAATTCAATTAATTACAATCTGCGGTTGGCTTTGTGCCACACGCCGCACAACTAGCGCAGACTTTAGACTGAAATGCAGGCGACATTTTTAATACACTTTTGTTATTTTGGACCAAAGTTTGGACAACTTTTCTTGCAGTTAAAACCCTCTAAGTTTTATTATGAACAACTTTATCGGGCATCCAGATATCTTAAGATATCTCAAACTTGGCAGTTACGAGCCTCACTATGATCCCCATAACAAAAGCATACTATATCACATTGATCCAATTGAACTATCGCTTTGGAATCGAGTTTTATTTCCAATTATATAAATATATCGCAAAGCTTTTTTACATGTCCAGAGGGTATTTAATGTGCGGCAGCCCGTGAAATGTTTATTTTTTAAATTGCCTTTAAAATTGGTCTATAAAAATAATTAAATTTTTATTAAAAACATTAATTTTTAATTGAACAGGAAAAATAAACATGCTATAAATTCAATAAAAGCGTTAGAGCCGATATAAATGAATGAAGTTTATCTATATATATATATTATATAGCACACTTATCAGCGCATTATTTTAATGCTCTTAATCTATTCTCTAAATATAAATCAATTCCATTTCATTGCCAGAGCCTGTTTTCTGCTACTGCACTGTACATTTGTTTGGCAAGGGAAATTCAGAGCAGATATCCTATTTGTACATGACTTATCCACACAGAATCCATATATTTATATTTGATATTTAAATATCTATTTAAGTATTCCAGATTTGAAGGCTCAAAAACAGCTTAGTATAGCTTAAAGAGATAAGAAGAGATGCTGGGAGCAGAAATACTCGCAGAAACAACAACGACAACAACAACTGTTAAACACTATTTAGTGTGTTGTATTGGTCAGTGAAATGAATGCTTTCTCGGCTGTGCAAATTCTATATTAAGGCCATGCCCCAAATTCCCACCCACTCAAAGAAAAAAGGGTTCATCCCGTGGCCTTTTGTATTTTTGGGTGACTGCTATCAACCCTTTGGGGTCTATTCCCTAGTGTCTGTACATACATTAAATTATCGACTCAATACGAAAATAAACCAGTCAAACTTACACCAGCTCTCTGTGTGTGTGTGTGTGCGTGTGTGTGTGTGCATGCTTTCTGTTTTACATTTTTCATAGCATACTTTGCTGCGCCCGAAAGCAACGACTCCATTTTGTCACATTTTATGGCAGCACTCAAAGCTGTTCGCTGAAATTTGCATGCCATACAGGAGCATACAACATGCTAGCAAGGGGGGAGGGCGGGTGGCGAGGGGGCTGAGTGTAAAAAGGTTTTTTTTTTAACATTGCATTTGTCGCACGACTGTTGACCTTTTAGCATTCAGCTTTTAGTTGCTGCTAATGTTATTATGAACCGCAGCAGCTCAGCAAAATATGCAAACACACAGGCACACACACACAAACACGCACACACACACACATGCGACATTTGGCATACGGCGCTGGCCGGTGCGCATTGTCAGCAGGGTTTGGTTGGGATCTGGTTGGACCGCAAAGCGTCGCATGAAATCAACAGTTTACCTTGATGTGGTGGGCGCTACGTGAGCCACGCACACACACACACATACACACACCCAGCGTCGTTGTGGGTATTGCCAGACAGATAGACAGTGGCGCATGCACAACAGCAATTACTCATGGCAATGGGGGGTCGGCAATATGAGTTACGGCCAGCATATCCGTTGCTGTAGACACCACCTCCGCCACCCCCGCCACCACCCGCTCCATCGATGCTGACCATTGTTGTGTGCATCGGTTGGCAGGCAGCATTTGTTTATTTGCTTATCATGCACTTCGTTTGCCCAAAATCAAAGCCTTTGTTTACCGTATTTTGGCAAAACTCTGGCAACGCTGCACGATTTGCATCTGTTTGATGCGGTTTGTACATTTACTAATTGGCAGCCCTGTGTCCCTAACAGTGCTGCAGTTTTTTTCTATTTAATACAAAACTTTTCGAAAAAGAAGATAAAAATTGGATGCAAATCAGCATGCAGCCAAGAGCTGTCTGCAGTATTGCGGTATCCTTGAGACCGCAGGGCAATCAGCATACATGATTTAACATGATTCAAGAAAATGTAAAACGCCAGCACACAAACACGAGCGCACACACACACACGCTCAGTCAAAGAAACACACACCTGCAACAGCAGCATTTCTAGCATATGCAAAGTGCAACTGGGCTCCCAAAATGTGCTAGCATAAGTAGAAGCAGGAGCAGAAGCAGAAACAGAATAAGCAGGCACCAGTCAGCTACAACATAAGCATACAACCGCCTGGGGACCCAACTGGGGCATATTTTGCGCCAATTTCCATGTCGATCGCTGGCTAAGTAAATGGTAAGGCAGTTGGCATGGTTCTCAGTGCTCAACCTAACCTCACAGAAATTCGACTTTGATGCCATGAATGGAAATGCAATGCAAAACAAGCACAGCGCTAGCAAGCAAAACAAAAGCAACGAGCAACAGACACTGGCAGAGCCAGCAGGCAGCAGGCAGCAGGGAAAACAACAACAATAAGGCCTGCGAGCTGTAAGAAAATTAAAAAGTAAACACAAAAGTTCACGTGCTCCGCATGCGGCAGCAGCAGCAGCGGCAGCGGCAGCGAAGCATAAGTTGTTGGCATTGGTGGCAGCGGCAGAGGGCAGCAGCCAAAGAAGACATTAAGAAGCTGCGCATTGAGCGAATGTCAGAGAGCGCATGAGCCAAAACAAAGGCAAAAGAGAAAGAGAGAGCGCTTCGCAATTCAAATATATGTGTGTTTGCATCGGAATTTCTCTCCTGCGATTTGTTTACAGTTATAATTGTATGGAATACAATGAATAAGGCATAGTAGGCTGAAGAATAATATGAAAAATTCGTATTAAAAGAACAAAAATAAAATTCCATAAATAGTAAACCAATTAAATTATGGAAACAACTGGCTTTTCAAAAACTATTTAATTTGTAAATTTAATTGCGATTTCGCTTATACAAATTATATCCAAAATGTCATAATAAAACTTTAATTGACGCACATGCTATAGAAATTCCTGAATTTATTTTTCAAGTAAACTTCCACAAAAGGATTTGTATTTGTTTAAAAATTTTCAGCCATTGTTAGGTACGTGCAATGTCGTCATGGCTTATCATATATGCCTCTCTCACTTTAACTCACGCACCTGCCTGCAAGGATTTACTTTGCAGTGAGAGTAAATCTTAGACCTGCATCTACTCTGCCTCTCTTCTCTGGCCCAACAAGCCACGTGCGTATTATTTATGCGTAGACATTTTGGCGCCGCTTGCTCAGTTCCAATACTCCTCAAAAACAGAGAGCGCACGCAAAGCAAAGCAAAGCCAATTGCAAAGTCACAGACTCAGAGAGTGTGCGAGTGAGATAGTGAGGTGTGCAAAGGAAGCCAAACGTAAACATTTTTTGAAGCGCGCGCTCTCAGAAATGTGTGAAGAGTCGTGGCGAACGGACGTGCGCTGCGACCGTGGACCGCATCGAGCAAACTATATTATTATCCACCTGCTACATACACTCTCACACACAGACGGACACGTCGAACGTTAAGCAAGCGCGCGCAAAACTGGAATGAAAAGCAATCAAAACGAAATGAAAAACGCGCAACAAAAGTTCCACGATAAATGGCGTTAAGAAATGCAAACAAAAAAATTATTTTAATTAAAGCAACAACAAATTAAAGTTAAGTGAAAAATCAATGCGCTACCAAAAGTTGAATAACGAAAACTGACGACGCACAGATACACACACGCACACACAGTAACAGTAAACGAAACTGGCTGCAGCCACGCACACGTGTGCTTACACACACTCAAACACACAGACACAGCAGTGCACACATACACGCACAGGCAGACGAGGCGAAAGCCTAACAAAGTGAAAGTAACGAAATTAGCAACACAATGGGAAAACAAGCGCATAAAAAATGCACACGAGCGGGTTAAGTGCATAGAAAGGAAAAGAAAGCGTAAAGCGAGTGACAGAAACGGTGAAAGTGTAATCAATTTAATGTCGCATACTTTGGGGCTGAAATCTAGCCGCCTGCTTTAGGCACCAAGAAACAATTTACGCCCACTGTAATAGTGACCGTTGCAGTTCGCGTTACTGAGAGTCTAAATGAGATAAGGAAAAACTGCCTTTTAAAAGCAAAGATATGCAAAAGTACAACACATAGAAATGTAGTTCCCGTTACTTAGAGTTTTACCCATTGCATGCATATCAAAAAAAAGAGCTGCCTTTAAAAGGCAACAACAGCACTCTGAAGAAGCAGTGCAACAACAGCAACAACAACAGGCGGTAACAGCAGCCGCATAGCATAGAAACGTGTGCAAGATAAACACGCAAAACAAAGCGAACTGGGTCAGTGTGCGAAAGACGCGCGGGGGTAGCGGCGGGCGCAAGATTAAATGGCGGCGCTTGCATGCGCATGCAAAATTGTGCTGCATATTTAATGAACAAAGACGCAGCAGCAGAAACCGAAGCGGAACAAGGGGTAAGTTAACTGCAGGCACAAGTTTAAGTTGCCATATACTCACGCATGTGTGTGTTTTTGTGTGTGTGTGACACGCAAATCCTTGTGCACCTCAACAAAATCCAATACGCATATTTAGCCTTGAAAATTTATACGGCAAACAAGCAAAGACGTCGGCGTCGTCGGCGAGTTAACGGCGATTTGGCGGCGAAAACAGAGGCCGCGCGGCACAGGCAAGTTCTAGACACAAAGAAAAAACCGCGGCAATTTGGTGAACAAGAAGAAGTAGAATTAGAAGTAGAAGAAGATGCAAGAACAATTGTGAAAAGAGCAAAGGGTGTAACTGGAGTCAAAAGTAAATGGCCACCGAAATGCCGAAGGAAGAGGGAAACACAATAACAAAGCGTACACAGTGAAAATGGCAAACAAAAATAACAGTAAAATAAAATATCCTTGTGAATGTAGCTTGCTTGAAGGCGAGAGCGGTGGCAGGGGACAACACACGCCCACCGACACGCAGCGCTCGCAATATTTGCAGCGCTCTGCCCCACGCTTCCCCGCGCCCTACTCCCGGGGCCAACTCATTTGGCGTTTCGTTTCTATCTGTGTGCTCCTGATGTGGGTCATAAATGTAACTCCATTTTTATGACCAACTTGCACACAACGCGCAATACTAAAGAGAAAAAGAGAAGCAGAAAAAAAAAAATGAAAGAGCTGCCAGCATAACCAAATAGCGATTTCTAAGGGGTTTCCTGGGCTAGAGGGGGCCATTCTGTATGTGAGTGTGTGTGTGTGCGAGCGGCAAGCAAAAGCGAAAAGGCCATTAAATGGCTCGCCGGGCAGCGCCAGTTACACGTTCAGATGCCAGAGTTGCGTGTGTGTCTGTGTGCGAGGGTGACTCAAAGGCAAACTCAAGCTATTAGCATATATGCGAATTTGTGAGTGTGAGTGTTGTGTATTTTATCTAATTGACTGATTGGCAAGCGTCTGACTTTTCGGGCAATGCGAGACCATCTAATATGCATAATATATACTATATATAAAACAAATGAGTATTTATTTAATATGTAAATAGTTAAGCATTCGTGTTATTTATAGCTGCCAAAGATACAAACCCTCTTTTGCTCCTATTACTGCTGCTGCTGTTGATCTGGCAACCCTCTTAAGCGGGTTTCGTCGGGTATCCCTGTCTCGCTCTCGCCGACTCTCTGCGTTTCATTTGACGTCATTATCCAACTGTTGTTTCGCTTTGCTCGTTTGCCTGCCCTGCTTGCACATTTGCTTTTTGAGTTTTTGTTTTTGTGCCATCGCCGCGGCCTGCTGCTTGCCTTTGCGTGCTTAACCGTTATTATATTGCACAGAACGAACGCATTGAATGACGAGATTTGTGCGCTCCTTTTGGCTTGCACAGTTGCATTTGATAGTGCGCTGTTTTTGTTGCTTTACGGCTCTCTCTCTCTCTGTCTTTATCGCTGCATTCGTTTGAGCGTCAATTAGGCAAAACTTCGCGACAGTTTTCTGACATTTCGGTTGCGGCTTGACAGTGCATGTGTGTGCGTTTAATGCCTTGTGAATGTCATAACCCTCTGCCGCTCCCGCTCACTCCAACTGTCATTTGCGGCTGGCGTTGGCGTGACCTTGGTAGTGTGTGTGTGTGTGTGTGTAAGCAGCGCATGGAATGCAAATCCATTGAAAGCGACAGGCTGCAGTTCAAGGCTACTTTTACGTTACGCAAGCGCTACACACACATATACACACACAGGCTTCATTTTTTGTTTGTTTATGTGCATATCCTTGAGCGTCGTCCATGTTGCATGCGTTGCGTTGACATTTTGCAACACACACATCCACACGTTTAAACGCATACAGCTGCTTGCTTTGCCCCTTTTGGCTTTGGCTTATGCAATCGCAGGCGTCAGCTTTATTTTTTTAATTAGCCAAACACAAAGAAGCCGCAGTCGCATCCGTGTCCTGTTTTTACGTTATGCAACTGTCTCTGACCTTTGCCATCGGCTGCAACTATGTGTGTGTGCGTGCCCTTGCCTTATAGACGCACACACACACAGCTTGCGCTGCCGTGACGCTAGGCTTTTGTCTTTGCCTCAATGTCACTGCATATTTGAGTAGGTTTGTTTAATCGAAGCGTGCTTACTGCACACGTGTGCGTGGGCGTGGCATGTGTGCCTGTCTGCCATGAATATGACATAAGTAAGCTCACATTAATGTAGACACACACATCCGTCATAGGGATTGGGCCACACAGTAATTTGCCTAGTTGATTGCTGATAGAGGCGACGCCCACAACTCCCCTTCACATTTCATTTCAATTTGCAACGCATTTCACTGCAATTTGTCAGCTCTTAAAAATTGATATTTGAAACTACAGTAATGCATAGAGAATGAAAAATGTCAACTTGACAGCTGACACAAAATGCGAGACGCAGCAAATACCAATTTGCATTACAACAACGCAGCGTTTGCGAATGATGAGGTGGAATGGATGGAGCAGAAGGAGTAGAAAACCAGAAATGCAGACTGGCAACTCTGGCAAAGGGCAAAAACCAGACGCAAATTAAAATGAAGTGAACGCTAAAGTGAAGTTGGCTGCTCATTAGGCTGCCATTGGCTGCCAGAGTTGCCACAGCAGCAGCACTTCATCGTTGCCAAAAGGGTTTCCTTTCCGTTTTTATTTTTTAGGAAGGGCCGCATGCATTTTAATTTGATTTCATTAAAAACTTGTGCGCCAAAAAGCTGACGATGGGCCAGCGAAAATAACTCGCTTCAATAAGTGGCACTAAAAACCCAGCATCAAATCAGGACAAAACAACAAGCGAACAAAAAGGATGAAACAGAACAAAAACTGCATTCGCAACGACTAATTTGGTTGCCGTTCTTGTTGTTGTTGTCCTGGTCGCCATTTTGAAAACTCCTGCACGTGCCTAGTGACCTCGTCGAATTCTTTTGTTATGCGAGCGTTTGTGAAAATTAAAAAAGTTGCTGGTATTTGTGCTTTTTGTTCACTACAAAACGCTCGAGTAAATGCTTATGCAAATCAGAAGTCGCAGGGGCCTGAACATAAGCGAGTTAATCTGATATTCTAGAGCTCTGTGCAAGGTATAAAATAGTCGATCAGCACTCGCTAATGATATTACCTTTAACGCACTTACCACCTTTAATATGGCGCCTCGAAATGTCCAGTATATACATAATCAATTGCATAAGTCATTTACCTTAACTATATTCATTGTTATTGGCCTAAATTACACTGCAAATAAAGACTGTTTATTTATATTTGATGGACTCAAAGCTGGCGCACGCCATATTTATTTGCATTGGAGTTAACTGTGATATTAGGCACAAATAATGTCCATAGAAAATGGTATGGCTTCTATATACAGCTCGGAAAAGTAATTATTGTGCTGATCGCTGATAGAATAATATGAATAATCCATGATTATGCAAGAAATGCAAATAATGGGCACAGAAAATTGCACAAATCCGCAATTGAAACTCACCAAGAGCTGGAATAGAAATAAATACGTAGAAAAGGAAAACGGAAAACGACAGCAACTAAAAACAATTTGCCGTAATCAAAATGAAATCAGCAAAGCGCAAACCGCAGCGACGCTACGGAAAAAAACTGGAGCAGCCGCAGCGACAAATAATATTGCGAAAAAATAAAGGAATAAAGCAAGCAGACAAATGCACTCTCTAAATAAAACATTGAAACTACGGAGTCACATATATAAAGGAATTTTTTCAATAAGACCTCAAATAAAATTCAAGGAGCTGTCCAAAAGACCACCCAAGAAGATAATAAATGTAATCTAATTTATGAAGAATAAAACCTGAGAGCTACCCCTCAAAGCTATTGTATTTTCTTGTACATGCTCCATGGCGAAGTTCAAGAGTCTTATAAAGAAGAGTATTTAAGAGGAAATGCGATAACTGTGAATGCAGTCAATGCGACCGGTAAATTCAGCAGCCGACGGGTCCACCAGCCAGTCGCAGTGCATGGAGGGAAGAGAAAGAGAAAGGGGAAGTGGGGGGGGGGGGGGGGGCAGGTGCACGATAAACGGGAGATAAGAGAACGGAGAGGTCATTATATATTTGTTGTCGCTGGCAAAATATTTGTGTTTTGCGCTTGATTTATGCGCATTGAGGTAGCGAATGGAGCAACGCCATGCAAACAATTCTACAAGCAGTGATGGCGAGAGGGGGAATGGAGTCGGGAACAGGTGGGGTGGAACAGGAAACTGTGCTCCCCAGGAATATGCAAATGGCGAAGTGAAATTCTGCAAATAGAAGCGGATGTTGCAGTGCAGAATAGAGTGAGAGATAGGCAATAAAAACAATAAAAATGAACAAGATAGAGTTAAAGGCAACTTGTTCTGTGGCTATAACATTGTTTCAATTGACGCAAACTGTTGCAGTTCGAACTGAATCCTTCCAAGGATGCCAAAGAGTTCAGATGAGGGGACGCGGCACGATGTTGCTCGGATATTTTAAGCAAATGACAATTGTTGTCACTGGCAGGCAATGTTTGCATAGCGCGCACAAAGGACCTAACAAAAGTTGCCAGCTCCTTCCATTTTTGGGCCAAAATCGGATTGACGTAAAAAGGGTAACCCAAAAATTAACAATACAATTTAAAGCGAGCTATCTTGTTGGCACAAAAGGATGACAGCAGGCGCTTATTTTCCTCGCTCCGGGGGTGCGCCGGATGGGGTGTTGGCAATGGAGAGAAGCTTGGACACGATTTAAGGCTACGTGCTCCGAGGCGGGTTCAAAGGTTGACGCACACACTTGACAATGACAATCGTTTGTTTTGCTGTCAATTGTTGTTGTTGTCCAAGCCAAACACACACACACATACACCCAATTTAATAAGGACTTAAAGTTGCGAATGGCAACGCAAGAAAACAAAGGCAGAAAAAAATGGAAAACTTTTGTCATTTGCCAGTTATGCGAAGTAAAGAACGAATAAGAGTGTCTCTAAGCTAAGGTGCTCGACTATGAGATATCCTTGAGCAATTCTGGATTGACAAACTAACTCTGAAAGTTGATGGCGACTATTCCAAATGTTTATCTTCTAAATGTACTTTTATCGAAGATGCAAACTTGGACATGGTATAGTTGAAAGAATCTCAGAGATTTCCAGGCTTGATGGATTGCTCAAATTTCTTTATCTGATAATTAATTTATAAACTTTCAATTCTCGTATGTATAATATTTTGTACATTTTCTTCTTCTTTGCTCTACTTGTGTGTCATACACCTCTCTTAGCCTTTTAAATGGTTACAGGGTATAAAAAGAAAAGTGAAAACTTTGCCGTCGTCCGCGTTGTTTGTAGGTTGTTGTTGCTTTGTGGGGCCACGGCCACAGCTGCCACGCCCACATTGCGTGCACAAACTCTTTGACATTGTCATAGTCTGTGCCACGTCCTCGTTCTCGTCCTCGTCAATCTACCTCGCCCCACCTCGTCTCAGTCCTGTTCTTGTGGTTGTCTTTAGTCTGCCTTTTCGCCTTGGCGTGCATATTTAGGGACAACCTTTATTAAATTTAGCGCTTGCTTATAATTCAAAATGTTAGCTGGCGACGACGACGACGACGACGTTGTGCGTGGGCGTGGCAGCAGCTGCGTCGGTGTAGGGAGCGTAACGCCTTTTGTTCTGCTCGCTATGGCGCCCCCTCGACGTCCCCCTCGACCCCCTTGGGGCAGACGTCGCCGTCATTTGGTTGGCGTATTTAGATTTTAATTTGCGATAGCAAACTTCTTAATAGGATTTCACTGTCGCTGCTTTTCGTTTGTGTCTCTCCCCTGCTAGCATAACACCTCACACACACGCAGACAGACACACACACATTAGCAGACATGGAAAATATTTTCCACATTATTCGCATTATGCTGTCAGCACGCATGGCAACTCCTTTTCAGTCCTATTGCTGTTGCTGCTTGTTCTTCGAATTCCTTTTGATTCCTTGCAGTTGAAGGCATTTTTCCTGTTGCCCACACTACGTAGAACAGATACGCTTGAAGCCCGCGAGCCCGCAAGCCCCCCGCATCTATCGGTTGGGCATTAGTTGCTTGGGTGTGGCAAATGGGGTGCGGCTCTTGTCTAAAAATTGTGCCAGCTCTTAAGGCTTTTAGGCCTTCTTAATTGTTTGCCTTTACTTTTGTGCTGCTGTTGCTGTTGCTGCTGCTGTTATTGCTGCTGGTCACTCAAATCCCTGGTTCCCTTACCAATTCCCCGCGCACCCGCCACTGGGGGCAATTGCGTGGCGTCCAAGTCATGGTGAAACTCTCTAGGGGTTTTAAGGTTGCTTTTTATTCCTACTCCGGCAATGTGTATGGCTATTTTTTCAGCAAATACGCAACGCATAAAGGAAACATTGCGATATTTATATAGTTTATGTATCACCGATCAGGAGGCTAAGTTAAGTTGATATAGAAATAGACATTTGGGCTTTATTCTAAACAGTATCATAATGGGTTTATTGTATTAAATAGTTGCCGTAGGACCTACCAGCCGAAGAACAGAGTATTTATAAGAAGACTTTTTGGTTTTTCAAGATGTCTTGAGCAAGCTTGCCAAGTACGAGCTCTGCTTTCAACATATCAGCACAATCTCATAAATATCAGAGTACTATATCTTATAGCTCCGAGCGATCAGAAATATGAAGTATTAAAATAGGCCGTATTTTTTGTAAGAGTATTAAATCTTTTTGAGACCAGGGACAACTGTTCTATCTGCTTATTTAATTTATTCTTGCTGGTTTATGCTGAAACTGCAGAACATCATTCGTTTAGGTTATCTACATGTTCTTGTTGTTCTTATTGCTAAATTATGTAATAAGCGTAATTGGCTTTGGAATGGGTGCAATGCGGAACGGACGGCAGTCAGTAGGCGCAATAGAGGGAGGAGCGTACGTCTGCTTTGGCCAGGCTGGGCATTTATCAGCGCAGTCTTTTAATTTATTGTGACTGTGATAAGAGGCAAGCGCTCGTAAATGACATAAATTAGATAAAAAGACAAGGTAAAGCCGGCCAAGCAGCACAAAATTTATGTTGTCTAGACCATATAGAAGGCAGACAGGTTAACTGGACATAAAGCAAGTTAACAAGTTGGATTTAATTGACAAGCGACAGCTGACAACTGGCAAACGCAAGCAGACTGTTTCATTTATTGACCAATGCATAATGCATATTTAAACACAACTTACCTAATTACCAACTAGCCAACAACTGACTAACTAACTAACAATGAATGGGCCGCAGTTAGGCAACTTGTTAGCCATTAATTTCTAATGACAGGACGCATACGAAAAAGGCCAACATATGAAACGCTCCATCCATTTGGGGCTTATCGGTCTTAACTACTCAACTGTGAATGCAATTAAATTTAAATGGCTATGCACTTAACTAGCCATTGAACAGCAGCAAGCAGGACAACAACAAGGATAACAACAACAACAACAACAGCTGCTGGCATTAAGTATACGACACGTTGTAGAACAGAGCGTCAATGTGAAACACGATAAACGTTTTAGGTTCATGAGGATTCTATCAAGCACTGACTGCACTGACATCCCCTCTCCGCCATTGCCATTGCCCCTGACCTTACTACCCTACCCATGTCGCTTTAAGAGCCAATATGTGCAAAGTGCATCTCAGAGTTGTATCAACAACTTTTGCCATCAATTTTTGGAGTCGCTTTTATATTCATAATCAAAAAGACCAAAGTCAGCACTTTGAGGCACATGGCAAAATTTGGCAGGTAACTCACCATTTGCAGATGCTCCCTCTGGCTGACTCAACAACTTGGGCCACTTTACATAAATGGATGCAGGAATTGGATGAATAGCCAGTCAACTGTGGACAGCTCTGCCACTTGTCTAAGGCATGTGTGTGAGAATGCGTGCTAGTGTGTGTGTGTGGCAGCTGCATGGCATGTGAAGCATACTTTATGGCTGAGATGAGCAGTTGGCTTGCCAGCTACACCCGCTGCTAATAAAAGCGCGCGAGTGTGTCTGTGTGTGTGCGTGTGTGAGCCATATCCGCCCTTTGGCTGCTTGCGACGCCCCTAGTTCGAAAGAAAAGTATGTCAAGATTTACGCGCATCGTTAAAGCAATAAACAAAGAAAAACGAAGCGGAGTGATTAAGTTAGGAAATACCCTGTAAATCTATACAGAACATGGTTTAGTCTTTTACTAACCAATTTATAACCAACAGACATTCCTGCTTTAATAATTTGTGTAGCGTTGATCGGGAATCAGTCAGAAAGCTCGTAGACTAAAGATTTCATGGTGGGGTCAGGCTTTAGCTGTAAGCAATTAATCAATGGCTATAATGGCAGCTAGCTCCTAGCCCGGAAATCAAACCTTTAACATATTTTTTTATTTTGTTTTATGAATACTTTAGTTAAAGTAGCCCTGGCCAGGTTCATTTTGTACAGGGTATACAAAAAGCAACAAAGTTAGCACCATCTATTTCAACATTTGTGTTAATATCCGTGTGTGTGTGTGTGTGTGTGTGTGGTGCTGTGGGTGTGCCAGCTGTGAGGACACGCAATGCCAGAAGGTTGTGACGCTGCATGGCACACACACTTCACGGCTAACAACGCGTCAGTCAAAGTCAACACACACTTCAATTTGTTGTTGTTGTCGCTGTTGCCAGCGATGCCAAGTGATGTGAATGAGGGCGGCAAAGGGGGGGACGAGAAGCGAAAAAATGTAACACTGTCACTTTTTGACAACTGATGCGCGCACCCACACTCGCGCACATACACACACACACTCGCACACTCGCACATACACACACTCCAATGCGTTGTCATATGTTAAAAGCGTTGCAATGCCAAACTCTGTATATTTCGCACGCCTTGCTTTTGCATATTTACATTTAAACTTTTGTCACTCACACACACTCACACCCACACACGCACACATTCATGGCTTTAGCCATTTGTGCGCCATTTTGATTTGTTGCCCATGTCTCAGCAGCAGCAGCAGCAGCAGCTTCATCTCTGCCCTGTCACCCCCCTGTCACCGCGCTCTAAATGAGTAAGTCGAACAACGGCTGGAAAAATGTTTTATTTGCCGTTTCGCTCATTTTACCCGCTTGTTTTCATTTGATATTTGCGCATTTCCGCATTGCCGACATGTCTGGCATTTCAAACGCACACACACACACAAAGCACAGCTTCAGTTCCATTTCCCATTTTCCAACTCCAGCTGCAATTGCTTTAGCTCTTTCGCCCACCCGTTGCCATGCCACATCCTACGCTCCGTCACGACGGCAATGACTGCTGCTTGCCGCATGCGGCATGCGGCATGCTGTTGACGTGGCACAAGGCACGCCCTGGGGTAATTAAAAGCGCTTGCAGTTGGCTGCTCCCTCAGTTTACCCATATTGTTTTTGCTGTTTGAGCTGTTGTTCGAGTTGTTCTTCCACCAGTTGTTGTTGTCCTTGTTCTAGTTGCTGCTGCATTTCGTATACCCTCGCAGTGGCAGCATTTTAGCTTGGCTGCGAAATCTGCAACGCTTTGATAAGGATGCATAAATTTTTTATCATGACAACGAACTGAGCAATAAAGCTCAACTTCTCTCATTCTAAGCAATTAGTTCCCAGAATCAGCAGGATAGATCATAAATCATATTTCGCTGCCAAAGAAACATATTTGGTTGAAAGCGTATTTAATTTTTGACTACCCAAAGCGAATGGTTTTTGCGTTTTTTTTCCTGTCCAAACAAAATGAAGTTTGTTGTTTGCTTTTTGTTCCTTATGTTCAAAGCTTTTATTTTTCGTACTCTATACACAATTTAGTCTGTACACTTGCTCATGCACTTGACACATGCTCTAAACACATTACGTATACGCCGCGTCAGCCAATAGCAATTTTCCATTTGCTGAACTCACACGCATCTAGTCCTGTGGCATCTGTGTGATGGCGGGTGCCCAGGACTCATCTGGTCTGCTGGCAGCGCAAAGACGCTGAAAAGCAATAGTCACATTATATACAATATTTATTAATGGACAAAGATTCGTGCACCTACCTCCCAGAAGCTGCCTCCCGTTTTACGCTGCTTGTACAATGCATACAAAGCCCAGCCGGGCAGTTGCAACAAACCTAATCCAGCTAAGGAGTAGCCAAAGACTGAAAACGGAAGAGTTAACGATTAATACTCTATAATGAAGCCCAATGATATACTAATGATGATGAAGATATGAACTGCATTCAATCTGCCAATCAATCCATAAAATATCCATCCATCTAAATGATATAAAGAATTCAAATTGCCTCACCATGCGCTATATATGGATATGCAACGCCCTTGTACGTCAATTCGTCCATGTTGAGCAGCGTGTAGAGCAGGACAGCGGCCATCAGGCCAGGCGTTATGTAGGCCCAGCATAGACGCCAATACCAGCCCGTCTCGATGCCCATCATGAATTTGATATCAGCGCAGAAGCGATGTACGCCTGTCAAAAACGAGAAGCACCATAGTTAAAGGCAGTCAAAAGGAAAAGCAGGCGGAGGGGTCGCAGCCAACAACCCACCATAGAACCAGGCCACGGCCAGCAGCTCGCCGATGGCGAGTATTAGCGCAGTGAAGGAAACGCCATAGAAATCGATCAGATTGACTATAAACTGCCCACCGGGTGTCAAATACACGATGCTCACACCGAAGCCCAACGCAGCCAGTACGCCAGCGAGGACCCAGCTGGGACCCGCCCGCTTGCCAAATTGGTCGCGGATGACGCGCAATATGCAGGAGCCCATGCCGACGGTGCTGCCAATGCCTAGGACAAAGAGCATGAGGAAGAAAAGGACCGCAAACATCTTTAGGTAGTTGAGCTTTAAAGCGCACATGGCGCGCCGTGTTCTCGATAGCTTACCTGTGGCACATATTCAAACTTGGCAATGGCCTCTGGATAGGAGATGAAGGCCAAACCGGTGCCGCCCTTCACCACGCTGCCAATATCCGTAATGCCCGTCTGTTTGGCCAAATTGCCCAAAATGCCAAAGGTAATGCAGCCGGCAATTATCGAGGAGCACGAGTCCATTGTGGTGATGATAACAATGTCGCTGTGAAGTGGTTGCAAATGTAGCTCTAATGGTTAACTGTGTCCGAGCACCACCTACTTGTACACGTTCTTGTTGAAATTGTTGTAGGAGGCATAGGTTATCACGGTTCCAAAGCAAATGGCCAGCGAGAAGAACACCTGGGTGACAGCTGCATACCAAACGAGCGGATTGAGCAGCTCCCGCCATTGTGGCTTGAAGAAGTACACAATGCCATCCCAGGCGCCGGGCAGAGTCACGGCACGCAGCAGCAACAACAGCAGCACCACATACGGAAACACGCCCAAGAAGTAGGCGGCCTTGCCGCTGCTCTTAATGCCGCGTATCAGCACGCCGCCAATGATGAGCCAAGCCACTGCCAAACAGGCCACCAGCTGCCAATTGGGCAGACCCAGACCATGGTCTATATTGGGCAGCTCATGGAGAATCTCACGCCTGTATTGGAATGAGCACATAAATCCCATTTAATTCGCTTGTCTAATGGACACAGCCCTATCCACATAAAGTATATATATTCTTGATCATACAAAGGCGAGCCCATAGAGAAGGTTGTATTCGACTAATTCACTGATTACAAATAAGACACTTTGTTCTAAAGCTATCCTGATAAACTTTTGCACCGACTCATCTTTTTGCTACAGGCAGTATATTGTATGTCTGCATCCGATAGATCAGACCAATTTATCATATAGCTGTCATAAGAAATTTTTGGGAAAACATATCAGCAACTTTTCAACAACAACTGACTACATACACATATAGAGACATTCAAATAATATATATGGGAAACTCAGTCAAAAAATTGGTTTGTTTGTTTGGGCTATTGTCCTTTCTTCAAGATCATTCTACCAAAATTCGTATCAGATCTGATCGCTATATTATATATCTCAATCGATCGGAAAAAATGCTTTCGTAAGGAAACCACATTTGTCACATGTCTGCAAGGTTATTTTATCTTCGGCAAACCGAAGCCAAATTTTCTTTCCGCTAAGCTTTTTTGGTTCACTCACTCAAAGTAGAGCTGCGCGGGTGACATTTTACCGCTGGCATTTACCGAGCTACCATCATAGCAATCGCTGCCCCAGCTCTCGTGGCAGCTGCTCCAGGGCAGAACTGCACTAAACGAGGCCAGCAGGAATCGCAGTGTTAATGCCATAATGCTCGAATAGTAAGTGATGGAGGCGCCTGTGGCCACCACCTGGCCGGCAGCCACGCCCTTTAGCAAGGGCGCCAGATCGAAGGCGCGCAGCACGTTGCCGCCACGAAACTGGCCCAGAGAGATCTCCAAATAGTAGACGGGTCGTCCAATTACGAGCAGCGCTATTAAGTAGGGTATCACAAAGGTGCCGCCGCCATTTTGAAAGGCGATATAAGGAAAGCGCCAGATGTTGCCCAAGCCCACGGACAAGGAGATGCAGGAGAATAGGAACTCCAAGCCATTGCCCCACTGTTCCTTCTGCTGTTGCGACTTCTCCTTGTTGTCTAGCATTAACTGCGTTTGCTGCTGCGACATCTTTGACTGTTGCTCCCGTTGCTGCCTCTTCCACTACTTGCTTCTAGCTTCCAGAACTGCACACTTTGAGGTCGCGCCGTCGACTGATTCCACTGACAATTGATACACGCAGTCACTCCGAGTTTACCGCAACCGCTGAGATTTGTCTGGCAGATTTTAGTTACAAGTCGCATTGTGAAATTTATTTTTCCGGCTTATCTGGTTCGTGGCGGTATGCTGTTTATCTTTATCTACACGTCTATTTGTAGCATTTCGCTTAATTGGCACTAATAAAAGATGCTAAGTGAATTGCAGTGGGGCGCGGCGCGAAGCCTGAGGCAGGTGTCACAGCTGAGCATCTGTACTGAGAGATGTGCAAATTGTTTGGAATCTTCCTATTAGAGTGCATGTGTTTATTGTCAGCCTAAAGTGTTGAAATTTAATACTTCGGTGTGATGTAGTCTGTAAATAGTTGTAAATCAATCATTAAGTCTCGTTAAATAAAGTTTTTTAGTGTTTCTTGACATTGGACATGTGAAAAGCTACTGACCTTCCAATGTCTGATGATGAGAGACATTATATATGTAATGGGTTTGTGATAATCAATTCTTAAAATTCCTAAAAATAATGAAAAATCGTATGTATCTGCCAGCACTGCTATTAAGTTTGCATTGTTCCTTTCCAACAATCCTATAAGCTCATCTGGCAACATTGTTAGAAAGGGCAGCTCTTTTGACTATCTTTCAAATCGGAGTATTTCATACGCCAACTAGCTTTAGAGGATTAATTATAGTTGCAGACTTATATATTTCGCGGATTTTCTAAGTGCAGCAAATAACCTGTGGAAAGTTTTTAAGTATCTGGCAGCACTGCCAGGCAGAAGGCATCTCGTCTCGTTTTACAGCAGAAAGCAAAAGTTGGCAACTCTTTTGGCTGCCTGACAGCCGCGAAAGTTTTTAATCATTTTCAAGAGTTTTCTAATTAACATCCCCAGTGAAAGGCTGCCAACTTGCAGCTGCCGTTTTCCAGCTGCAGCAACAAGCAAAAGGCAGGAGACGAGCAGCGCAACGGAACGGAACGGTACAGAATGAAACGGAAAGATGGAATCAAAGTACTGGAGATGTTGAACGTTCATTATGGTGACAGTTTTAAATGGGTTTTTAACAACTTTCGCCAGATTTATGAGAATAAAATTGCTTTGATAAAGCTGATTGCAGACGTTGACTGGAAATTGAGGGTAACGCAAAAGCCGTTCGCTAAATTCTGTCGGCTTTTTCCAGCGATTATTAACGCACATAAATTGCCATTAGCTGGAGCTCGAAACTAAGTTTTTCGGCGGGTGGGGAGTTCATTAAAGTGCTGTGCATTAGACGTGCAAAAGGGGGGGCAGTGACGGGGAATTGCTTCACTTTTAATTGCTGCCTGCAGGAGTTGCAACTTTACCGTGCCACAACACGCAGATTCCGCGAGCCAGCCCAAACAATGTGCACAAAATGAGGCAAATAAATTTTGAAACTTTTGCCGGGGCATACGAAACGCTAATGGGGCGCATCTGGAGCACGTACATATAACATATAAGTGTTACATATATGTGTGCGTGTGTGTATGTAACAATCGATAACAGCAACTTTAACTGTAACTGTAACTGCCACAGCAACAATTGCAACAACAACAGCTGCGCTTGAAGGCACAATAACAACAACATCAACAACAAAGCCGCGAAGTATGGTAAAGTTATGTGTACACGACTTTCAAATGCCCTGTGCATTGTTTTTTAAAGTAAACAAGCTAGAGCCTAATTGTTATAAAAGAATTCCTTAAGAAATCTAAGGAACAGATCTGAATTTGTAGTCAGTTCCTTGAGCTGCTTTTGCTTATCTCAATTTGATGTGCACTATTGGACAAGAAAAGAAAATTGTCAAAAATTTATAGCCACGTTGTATTGCTATAAATGTTCTGAATCAGTGTTCTAAAATTATCATGCTATTTTCAGCTTTTCATTCATTTGCATTTCTAAATTTATTATATAAATATTTTTAATTTTGATTGGTTCTCCATAGTTCATTTTGTTTTCATCAGCTTTATCAAGATTAAAGCACGCGAAACTTCTATTTGTATTTATATTTTATTGAAATGCGCTTTGCAGCACTGCTGTTGACGCTGTTAACACTAAAAACCTAATCTTCAAGTTTAATTAAATGCAATTTTTACACATTTGCATTCTCTCCTTCACTTTAAAATACCCCACTCACACACATGTTTTATAGGGTATAGGGTATAATGAGTATTGCAATTAGTTTTGCTTTTGCCGTTGACGTTGTCGTTGTTGTTTCTGTAACTTGTTACAAGTTTACCTTTAAAATTGATTTCAACGGACTTTGCAACAACTTCCGTTTCCGCTTGAGCTGCTCGTGTACTTATTAGTCAGCATTGTGTAAGTTGCTCAATGTGTGTGTGAGTGTGTGCCAACTTTTGCCATTTGATACGTGTGTGTGTGTGTGTGGGTGTGTGTGTGGGTGTGTGTGTGCATCGGCTGGATGGAAAAAACGTGTCGAATTTTTACTTTGGCTGACAGCTTTTAACAACCTCGCTAAGCCCTGACATTTCACATGAGGAAATGACACCCCACACAGCCCCCTCCAACCGCACTTTTCTACCCATTCACATACACACACACACACACATTCCGCGCACCAATTGAAAGGGCAAAATCATTGAGCGCACATTTAATTTGAAATTAATTTTTAATCAACTTCAATTGAATTAAAGTGCATCGAGAGCTGCCAGCTAAAAAAAAATATATATATATATATATATCTTCCTGTATGTATATAAAATGGGATTTTGTGTAAATATTTTTCGGTGGTTGGACCCATTTGAAACCACGCACCGAGCACCGACACCCGGTTGCATTTGCGGTTTAGTTGTAATGCATGTGTTTGCATAAATAAATTAGTTGCATGCGATTTTAACTAGTAAATGCGTATTGTAAATTATAAATGATAGTTTTGTGCGGCACGTAGCAAGCGGCAAACTGCGTGCGGCACCTATGGCACAAAAAGGAAAGCGATGAAAAACTGTGGCACGAAATCGCTGCGCATTGTTGCCGCATCTTGTTGTTTGCTGCTGCACTCAGCATTTGTTTTGCGTTGCGAGGTGCGCGTGCCTCAATTATGGGGCAGCTTGCAGCAGCAGCAGCATTCTGTCGAATGCACCTGCCACACAAAAAGCTGCTCGCAAGCGCCAAATGTCAAGGGAAGTGGCGCAAACGAAGACGAAGTCTTTAACCCAGTTTGGCATTGGTAACTTGCAACTAGCAACTAGCAACTTGCTACCTGCTACTTGCCACCCTTTTCTATCCACCTTTCAGCCATTGTTGGCATTGTCGATTGCAGTTTGGTTGTTTGCCGCACGTAATTGTTGCCGCACTTTGTTGCAGCTACCCATTGTTGCCCTGTGCAGAAAAAGTTATTAAAATGAAAAGGCAAAAGCAAATCGATTATGCCGAGCTTAGCCTTAGCCTTTGCCATTGCCCAGGCCCAACTAGCCTGCCCAGCCCCGCCAGCACCGCACCGAACAATACGAAAAACTTTTGCGCTGAAACTTTATCCGACCCAGCATAAAGCACAAAAGAAAAAACTAAATAAAAATAAAAACTTTAAATTGACATCGAATGGCAATACTGCTACGCATGCCCCAACACCAAAGGCACAACACAAACAACAACAACATTCGCTTTTTAGCAACCACATTCGCATTCACAACGACAAAGTAAAAAGTTTTGTGCGGCAAGGTTTTTTTTTTTTGTGGGCACTCTTGAATTACCCAAAAAATGATAAGCTGAGGCTCTGCCTGAATATCCTGTAGGCGCATTTAAGGGGTATCTTTGTGGCTTTGTTTGACAATAGACACAAGAGAGCTTGTTTGTATTAAGACTCTTAACAGGTATTATGTTCCTGTGAAAAATGATAACACTTCGATCAGTATTTCGATTTTTATTCCCTTGCTTACATTGATTTAAACAAGGCTGCAAAACACGTTTCTATCAAATTGAATCAAGCCGGAAAGCCAATTTTTTTTATTTCTATAAAGTGATAAGTTATATAATGATCCATTATGCCCAATAAATTATCAAGCTTATAAGATTTTTTTTTTGGTCATATGGTAATAATAATTGTAATTTTTATAAATTTTCACGAAATATTTTAAATTCGGATATGAAAATAAAAATAATTTAGTTGATAAGCCAGCTCAAGGTCTAGGTTTTGAATTTTACAAAAACAAGTTCATCCTTTCTATTAGCGAATATATATATATATTATACTTATATTTATATTTATATTATATTTCTAACTAAATAACTTATTTAGATAAACCAAATATATTGAATACCTTATACAACTAAAAGAAATTTTACGATCTGAGTCTCGAATTGCAAGTTTGGCCGAAGAAAAGTATATCGATGAAAATCGATTTCAAGACCTGGTTTTAAGGCACAACACAATAACTAAAAGAGTTAGGCACACCAAAATTAATATGTATCCGCTCTTAAGGTATGCTCAGATTCAGAATATATTCCCGTTTAGAAAATTCACCCTGTTCCAACGTAAGATGAAAGCTAGACCCTTTTGGTATAAACACACATTAGAGTGCCATAGTTTTGCTTTTTGAATTTCGAAAGGATGCTAACATTTTTGTAAAAGTAGCTAGTCGGGCAATGCCGACCCTTATTTGTAAACTATAGATTTCTTAAATTATAGATGACTTTAAGCCTGCTAATATGAAAATTTTATTGTTTCAAGAAAATAATTTTCATTGCATGCTGGATAGAAAGCTCCTTTTAATTTGTGTCTTACCCTTCGAGTTCGTTTTAGACATCTTTAAAATTGCGCCAAATTGCGATTGGTTTGGCGCGTACAACGCGGCGTATGTGTAACGTTATTTCTTTTGTTTTCTTTTGCAGCTGCTGCATGTGGCATGTGGCATGTGGCAAGTACGCTGCTGCGCGGACAAGCATTTTGTGCCTTTAATGTGAGTTTAACAACTGAACTGCTAGCTGAAATAAAAATTTGCTACGCAATTTGCATTTTTACGCCGCAAAGTCTGGCTACCCTTAGCACAGCTATTTGGGCTGTGTACTTTGTGTGTGTGTGTGTGTGTGTGTGTGTGTGTATGTGTGATGTATGCGCTGAACAGTTTATGCATATATCAAACATTTGCTGTCTCCATTACTTACTTAGCACGTCTAATTTTTGGCCAAGTTTAAGTCAAGAACTTGAAGTCCTTGCGCCATTTCGTGTTTGTGTTGCAGCAGTTGGCAGTTGGCATGTGGTATGTGGCATGTGGCATATGGCAGTTGGCAGTTGGCATGTGGCAGGTAATTTCAATTGCTTTTCAACTGAAAGTTTTTGTTTAATTTCATGTGACACTTTGTTTGCATTCTTTTGCACTGTTGCACCTACTGTGCTGCTCTGCCACAAGAAAGTTGCCAGCAATTAAATATGAAAAGTAATTTTCATTGTTTGCTGGCCAAGTTTTATAGTTGGACATAAAATGAAACGAAAGAAAATGCCAAACGTACAAGCCACAATTGTCTGCAGTGTCGGCAGCTAATTTGCTGCCTTATCAGCGGCAGCGACATTCCCAGACAATTTCAAGTTTCGCCCAAAAGGGCCAAAGCCAAAAGACCAATTTGCATGCGAAGCAACACCAGCAAAGGGTGCAGCGGGTGCAACTGTCGCCGAGTCAACATTTTGTGGCAAGCTGTGATTTGTTCAGCTAACGAATTTCGAATTCATTGAAACTGTCAGAAGTCGCGGATGTGGGTGGGGCTGGTGTCGGAGCTGAGGCCAATTCCACTTGCCGCACAGCTGCGGTTCAGAGTGCAACATTTGTTGCAATTTACTTGCAGCCAGCATTTGCATGCACAATGACAGTGCACCACAGCTGTCCATAAACTGCTTGGACTACAAAATCCCTTTCAGAGTCACAAGTGAGATGTGGGAGCTGGCTAACGACTGCGGCAAGAATAACTACAAGAGCCACTTTTTATGTCCGAAGTAAGAGTTCTCGAGAGATTTGAGACAAAATAAGGCACTTTCAATGTATTCTGAAAGGGGTATTTTTCTTTACCCTAAAAGCATTATGCTAGAAATATGAATTTAAGTCAAATATTAAATTTGCAATTTAAAGAAGCCTTAAATTTGTTTTTGTGCGTTTAACACAAAAAACTCCCAATACGAATAATTTCTTATTGGATGCTTGTACAGCCCATTACGACATTGTTCAGAACATGTTGTTAATCAAATTTGCCAAATTGCAACATATTATCTTTGATCTACTCTTTGAAAGTGTCTTTAAATAAAATATGATGGCAAGTATTCATGACTTGCTTAATGCATTGGATATTCTTCTAAAAAGTTGCTATAAATAAATAACTCGTATATATTTTTCACATTTCATTCAGCCTTAACTTTCAAATGGGTGTTTATTTTATATGTCAGCATTTATAGGGCATCTGTTAGTCATGCACATTTGTGCTCATGTGTAAATCTAACAAATGTGTATCGTAATTGTTGCTGAAGGTGCTTTTTGGCTGCTGTCCATGTGGCGTATGCGTAATGCTGTTGAAAATTTTGTGCGAAATGAGAAAACTTGGCGCGTCGCACTCAACACCCGCCGCGTTGTTGTTGTTGTTGCTGTTGTGTTTTGTTGTGTGTGACAGGCGTTAACTGACACTTGGGTGCCACGTTAATGTCGTTTAGCATACTAAGGCCTTAAATGGCATTTATTTGCAGCTCAGCTAACGCTCTCTGTCACGCCCCCAGTCATACTGTCTCCCCTTCTTGTGTGTGGCAAGTGTCAAGCGTCGCTCAAGTTTGGATATTGTCAAAGACGTGGGCACAGCCAAAGTTGCTGCTGCCCAACCACAACTAAACACAATGAGTCGCCTAATGGCATTGAAGAGGGTTTGGGATTGCGATGAGTCGCCTTAACCAAGTGGATTTTGTCGGAAGTCTCGAGTTCCATTTCTGTGTAGCGTCTGTGTGGCATGTGGCAGAGGCAATTCCAAAGCACAAATATGACAAACGCCGCAGATTACAGGGCCGAAGCCGTCTAATTTCGTGCTGCTTAGCTGCCCAAAAGTCACATTTGTGGCTAATAACTGTTATTAAAGCGTACCGCCAGGAGGGCTATATTTATTTTCGGGGTGGACCCAGGAGTAGGGGCTGCTATCTAATTACAATTCAGTGGAAGACACTTTGCATTTGTCCAGCGTCTCATATTTTTTTATGTATGTATGTCCCCTCGCTGCTTGCTAATGGCTGCAGTCTGTCTCGCTCTAACATTTTCTCTTGCTCTCCATCTCTCTCTCACTTTCGCATTTAGTATGTGTGCGTGTTTGTATATGTAGCCAATTTTCTAGCGTGAAAACTGCTGCGGGCGCGACAGTGCTTTGCATCTACCTTTCTCTCTCTCTCGCTCTCTCTCTCTCTCTCTCTCTCTCTCTCCCTCTCTCTCTTATGTGCGGTCTGCTCCTGCTCGCCTGTTGCTAACCTAATCAAATGAAGTTGTGTGTGCTCGTCTGTCGGGCTGTTTGTTTTGTCTCAGCTTGTCACGAACATTGCGTGTATTTGTTTGTGTGACTGTGTGTGTGCGTGTGTAGATGTATTTGTGTAGGTGCAACGGCTGTTAATTTAGGTGTATGTGTGCGTAGTTTTGTCGCTGCAGCAACAACAACAACGAAAAACAACAGCACTTGATTTCATGCACAAACAACACGTAACTCTCTCTCTCTCTCTCTCTCACTCTCTCACTCTCTTTCTCTCCCATGCTCACATCCCACCTGTGCCTCTG
Source organism: Drosophila montana (assembly GCF_035044405.1). Classification (NCBI taxonomy): domain Eukaryota; kingdom Metazoa; phylum Arthropoda; class Insecta; order Diptera; family Drosophilidae; genus Drosophila; species Drosophila montana. Next base: position 2,142,077 of record NW_026998080.1, read on the forward strand.
TCTCCCTCTCGATTTCAATCTGTAATTACAGTTGCTGTCTCTGTCTACTGTGTTGGCAGGTCGTGTTTTGTATCAAGTACCATTTGTTTTAATTAAAATTTATTTAAAGCGTTTTAAGCGGCACTTGCCGCTGCCCATTGATAGCAGTCAAAGACAGATAGAAGCAGAGAGATGGAGAGAGAGAGAGAGAGAGGGAGGCATATACATCTGTATCGTATCTAAAAGCAAATATAAAATAAATATGTGCTTAATATTCATATGGTTTCATTTGCCATCTGCATCCATGCATCATTTAAATGGGACCAACATAAAGAAAGACAATGAAAACCCACAAATATCTTATTTTTCTTATTTATATCATCCATTATGAAATGCAAAGTGTACAACAACAACGACAACGACAACAGCAAACACAACAGCAACAACAACAATCTACACAAATATTTATCTCTTTTTGTTGTTGCTTGTTACGATTCTGTCATTTTATTGTCCACCTATGCACAAAATTGCTTTTATTTGTTGATAGCCAGGGGCGAGGGTCCAACAACTATGTCAACATGTTCGCAAAGTTGAACTTAAGTTGTAACACTTGGCTCTATAAGCTGCCCTAAGCTGCCTTAAGTAAGTTAAGCATAAAGCTGCTATGTTATCTTACTAATTGAATTCCTCCTTTTAATATGCAACATGTTCTAGCTGTGATTGCGATTACTTGTCGTTGTAATAAATACACGGGTCTTTGTGTTTGTCTAACTCGTCATTTAATATATCTTTGTGTTACTTTTTAAATAATTGTTTAAGAAAATCAATTAAAATGTAATCACTTATAATTTCTCTTATAATTCGAAACCTGTTCTAGCTGTAGCTGAGCTATAATCAAAACACGTTCCCGAAGCCAGCTACTTGCTGTTGAACTAAAGTTTCTTAGCATGTGCAAAATTTGACTAACTGTAACGATATACCAGGTATGTCCATGTATAACAGAAATGCTATTTCTGCAAAGGGTATGTATATCCGCTGGGGCTTGCCAAACAATACGATCTCATGCTTGTGATTTTGTTGTGGCTGTGGTGTTGTCTAGTTGATTTGTTTGCCAAAAATCGTTTTTATTTTGCGGTTTACACACACACCCGCAGCCGCACACACAAATATATACATAGCCACAACTTAACAACGGGTCGCAAGCTTAGACTTTGTTTATGCACAGACACACACCCACACACACACCCACACTCACGTAAATGAGAAACAAAACCAACGTGGCAACCATAAAGCTCAGTCACACACACACACACACATGTGCCAATACACACACACACACGCGCACATAAATATTGTACACTCTCATGTTTGCACAATAAAATTTCAACAATATACGCGACAGGGTCTTTGTACTTGAGTAAATTGGATCTGTGCAGCTGGGCATGAGTCGGTGCGAGGGAGGGTTGCGGGGAATTAACAGAAATTAAATAAATATTTAGCTTGGAGCAAGTTTAAAGCAACGCCCACAGCTATAGCAAGGACGTATCCCGAGCATATGATTCTATCCCGCTCGCTCGCTCTGTTTGCTCTGATCCCGACCTGGCCCCAGACCCTAGCTAAACATTTTAGGTATTCATGTGTAATCCATTTCGAAATTTGCATGTTTAATGTGCTGTGAGGAATTCTTTTTTCTTGAACATTTTCTGCTTATTTCTTACTTGTTCTCTTTTATTTTTTTTTTTTGCTGTTATTTTTTATGGTTGATTTGTGCAGCCTAGAAATTAAGCCAGCTGCCCCTGACATTCCCATTGACTTTGTTGCGTGCATTGTTTTTTTATATAATATTACTTTGCTTTTTAGTTTTTGTTGTATTGCTTTGCTGTGTTGCTGGAAATTGCATATGCATAGGATACAGTTGGGTTATATATAGAAACAGCTGCGTATTTGGGATTGGCACGCCAGCTGAGGCCATACAATTCTCATTATCAAGAATGTGAAAACAATAGGTTTTTTGTGCACAATTGCCGTTGGGCTAAATGCAAGCATTTTCGGCCTATATAAGTGCGGCTTGCAGTCAGATTCGCGGTAATTAACTGCGCGCAACATGAAAGTCGGTTTCCTGGCCATTTTAGGGCTACTTTCTCTCGTCGCTCTCGCCCAGAGCGAGGGACACAATCAGAGTCACAGCATTACGTGGGGTGCTCGCGTCTTTCGGGATATGCACCTGGAGCGGGCCATCATATCCGAGAAGTCGAAATTTTTGCGCGTTGTTACGCGCTACTATAATTTCACACAAATCGTGGGTTTCAATTAACGTGCCTTCCCACCCAGTCTTTGCTTTATTTGATTTGTTTGTCTCGATAGGGTTATCAGCGTCGCATCACCCAAATTGTGGTCACCGATCAAATCAGGAATGGCGGAGGTGGCTATGCCCGTCTAGAGGCTGGCGGGCCACAGACGAACTTTGCGAAAATCTATTTTAAGAGCCAGCGTAACAAGGGCTTCAGCTTCATTGTGGACATTTATGGCATTTAAATATTTGTATTTATCCATGTCAGTGCTTAAAAAAATACTGATTAATTACAATTTACTTAGTCTTTATGCGTGCGTGTATTTGTATCGTTTTAATAACCATAATGAGAGCTCATTCCACGCGCTTTTATTATCTGCGTGTGGGTGGGCTTATTGTGTGCGTATCTATACAAATATGCCCATTGCTATTATACCCTGTGGCTATTAATTGCGTACAAAGGGTATGATGATAGTCGGTTATTCCTTTGATGTTTTCTCTTCATTTAGCTAACATATTTATATGGATGTACTTTTGCTTAATAATCCCCACAGGGTATTATCCCGCCGCGCTCAATTAGCTCATTCCAATTCTTACTTGTTGTCTATTTGTTTATTTGCTGGCATGCAATATTAACAATTCACAAACAGGCAGCAAGAACATTATTTAGTCACATGTTTATAGCATAAACAACGCAAAAACTGTTGATTCGTAGAGGTTTTCGATGGGCGATGGGTGGAGGGGGTGAGGGGGTGAGGGGTGTTGACCATGATACACATTGTACAATTTTTTGCGCACTGTGTCTTATTGTTGGTTTTCTTTTTAGTTGTTTCTGCTTAATTTAAGTTAATTTGTAGTTAAATGTAGATTGACGACCTTCCATTCTATTTTTATGAACTCACCCAATACATATAAAGCTTTGATTACTTTTTGTGTATCATGAAATTAATGTTTGTATTTGCATTAACCTATATATACAAAATATATAAGCTGACTGACTGATTGACTGACTCACAACCCTCACCGTAAGTGCTACGATTACTAACTTTCTCTCTTTCTCTCACTTTCTCTCTCTATGCCTCGCTCTCTCTCTCTTTAAATTGCTACAGTCTCAGTTACTCGCACTACCATTATTTTCTCACAAAGTTCACCGTTCTATGGGATTTTTATACATTTAAGGACGTTGCACAGATTTTGAATTGATTTTAAGTAATGTGCTTAAATAAGAGCTACTTTTCAGTTAGTAAGTGCCGGAATATGAGTTGCATAAGCATTGAGCCAGTTGAGAACCGTGGCTTTAATCCTTGTTAATGTACGAATATTACAAAAATTTAAAGTTATTATTAGAAGGACATAAAATGCACACGACATGCATATATAAATATTGACTTTGAGTCCATTCCCAAAGGTCAGCAAGCATTTTGACTTTGCGGTTAAATAAGTTAGAATAATAAAGAATTAAATATGCCAAGTAAATCTTCTTAAAGATGCAAATCTAAGCTGTCAATTAAGAGAACAAGCTGCAGTTATTTAAAATTACAACTAATTAAACTACTCGACTTTTGTTCTTTTCTGAGCTTTAACTCCAGTTAATCATTAAAGTGAGCTTTATTTGGAGTATGCTGGGAAGGAAGACCAGCTCAATGCTCAATTCCATTTCATTAGACATAAGACATGCTTGAGTGCGAGAGGAAGAGAGTGTGAGAAAGATGGATACAGAGGCATAATTAAGGGGCATTAAATTAAACGATGCAGCCGCAATTTTGGTCGAACAAATGAGAAAATATTACCAAGAGTGTGTAAGCTACAGGCGGAGGCTCTTTGCCATTTGCCAAATGCCAGGCACTTAAACTCAACCCATGAGCTGCCACCCCCCCGCCCCGCAGCATGTGCAGCTCTAAAGCTCAAACAAATCCAATCAATGTTACAGCCTCGGCACACATCGAATGTATGTGTAGGTGTGTGCGCGTGTGTGTATGTGTGTGTGTGTATCCATATGCAAATAAGCGCTGGCTGCCATATAAAATTTAATGTGTTGCCTGCCACAGAAATTTCTCTCACAATCTCTCTCTCTCTCTCCGTTTCGCTCTTTCTCATCCTCCATGGCGGCTTTTGTATGTTGCTGTTGTTGTTGTCATTTAGGATTTAGGAGCAACCATTGATGCGTGTGCAGCCCATCAATCGTTGGGAATTAAAATTTTATTATGCCATATTCCAACAGGCAGCTCGACCGCCTGCATGCGCCGCGTATACGTAATAAGCATTACGTGTACGTCATGTATGTCTGCTTGTTTTGCTTTTGGTTGCAAAGAACATGTTTGCCATATACGAGTCTCATTTTTGGCACAATAAACATTTAAATGCAAATGTCCCCGCTTAAAATGTTGGCCATCATCATTGAAAACCCAAACGCTGCGTCCCGAACTTGAGCCAAGCTGCGCGGGCGAGGGGCAGTCATTAACCATTAAATGCCACTTCTACTACTAATACTGCTACTACTCCGCGAAGGCCAAAAGCAATGAAGCGTGAATGTGCACATTAACTGCAACACATGGAGCACTAACAGGCCCACCCACCATCTAACCCGATCTCTATGTTTGTAAAGGTTGGCCTGGACAGCCCTTTGGCTAGTGCTCAACGCAAGCCATATTATTGCTACGAGGGTTGCCCTTCACCTTCTGTACCTTGAAAAAGTGTTTCAAGCTATAATTGAAGATTTGTAATGGATATATTTTTATTTATTGGACATTACACTTTAGAATTAAGTCAAGACAAGGTGCCTGATCTTCTACGCATCTTTGTCGCCCATCCTAGCGGTTCGATTGAGAGCCGCACAACATTAGGAGCCACCCTTGTACTTCGTCCTTTCAACAAACACACAGACACATATATACCCGCTGGTGACAGCGTTTTTCATGCACTTTTGGCTGGCGTTCAAGGATAATGCTGCGGCGACTGTGCAAGTATTTTATAGTTGGCACCACACACACACACACACGCACATTTTCAAGCGCAGTTTGTGCCACTTTGTGACCCCATCGTTCAATAACAACATTGTGCTTTAATAGCTCCGCCCCTCACCCTCTACCCTTTGCGACGCCCCCGCACTGCAGCGAGAGTTCAGGTAGTTTGTTGGAGTTTATAAAGCGCCATACATTATGCAGGTTGTTTGTTATCGTTCGATAGAGTGTAAATTATGGCACAGTTGCCAGCGTGGTAGCAAGTGTGGCACAAGCAGAGCTAAAGGGTCGCCCGTACGTGTATATGTGTGTATCTATGTGCCTGCATGCATATATGGTGTGCTAAATCCTTAATTGAGCCAGCTAGTTGAACTCTAAATGGAATTTATGTGGGCATATTAATTCCAATTATATGCTCTCACTCTGACTCCAGTTCAGCTGTTTTCTTTAGCTGTCCCTCTCCCCCCCTCTCTCTCTCTTTCTCTCTCCCGCTACAAATGTTTTGCTTTTAAGAGTTATTTTTTAAGCAAAATCCTATTAAACTTAAAGAGCTGAAAGCATAGTTAAATCCCTCTGTATATCTATACATATATCTAAATATATATATATTTGCTTTGCTTGCGCTGCTGTGCTTGTGCAATTGAAAGGAAACTTTTCTATGGCTTTTCCTTAGATCTCGCCTCACTCACTCGAGTGTAGTATAGTCTGTGTGTGTGTGTGTGTGTCCACCCCAACCGAAACCCCCCTCATCTTTCGCCTTCCCTCCTTATATCAATGCAGCTTGAAGGGTTTTATGCAGATTTCCATTTGACTTTGTCTCAAATGTGCACACACAAAAGATAAAATTCAGCCCTTCCCCTCCTCGAAGCCCGCTCGATGCGTCGTTCATTTCACAGCCAATTTTGTGCTTCTTAGCCCCTGCTCCCGTCCAATTTAACAAGCCTGTCCAAGTTCTTATCCTTATGCATGCTCCTGACCTCGTTGCGGTGTGTGTTCGTTGTCCCCCGCTCTGCTGCTTTCTATCCTTCTGCTTTTTATTCCTCATCTTGTCATCGCGTCTTTGTTAAGCGCATAAAGTGTGAAAGTACATGGAAAAGGATTTCTTCTGCTCTCCCGGGAGACTTTTGTTTTTCAATTGCCATTTGCCATATTTGCTGCAATTGTTTCACTCACTCCACGCGCTCCAATTGTTGAAGCCCTACTCCAAATTTCCGGGTTTGCTTTGGCAAAACAACGGCAACAGACTTTGGGTAAAGCTGCAGTTATAACGCTGCCGGCTGTCTTATCAGTCGGTATTTAAACCCTGTTGTCCAAGCGAAAATGGGGAGTATTGGTTTTTATCGACGTTATGGCAGCTGGAGAACTCCTGATATTCTATTTCTTTGGTTTTCTTTTGTATATATATCTTTGGGTCAACTCTATATAATTTGAATTTTATTTATCAGCTTAAGAGCTTGAGATCTTAAATTGTTGGTGCATATTCTTGTACTTAAGCTTATTCATAGGTACTTTTTACCACGACTTAAATCAGTAAAACGAAAAAAGTTCCATGTCTCCAGCTATGTTTTTATTTATATATAAACTTAATCAATATTAATATATAACAGCCAATAAACTTAAGAGACGAATCTGAAAATTATATAATTTCCGAACTCACGTAATTAACATAAATGTATTTTTAATTTTGGGCACAGGGTATCGCGCAGTCAGTCAGTTTCCTTTGCAATTGGCTTAGCTGTGGCATTTCGGGAATCAGGCGGAAACTGTCAGCTTGTTATGTGTGCAGTCGCTCGTTGCACATCGTTCCTTTGCTACTGTTTTTGGATTTCCCCACTCGACTTGAATCATGCTTATCAAGTGTAGCTAACAATGTTCTCTCTCTCTCTCTGTGTGTGTGTGTGTGCGTGTGTGTGTGTGTTTGTGATTGCCTACAGCTGTTTTTTGCGGTAAGCAAGTTCTATTTTCAAGCTGTTGCAGTCATTTCTACTAACATTTTTGCTGCTTTTTTCAGTTACTTAGCACTCATTGCAGTCCTAATAAATTTTGAGTCGGTAGTCACGTTAATTTACCTGCCCCCGGGGGCACCACGCTATAATTTTCATTATACGATGAGTTCAAACTTAGAAAATAATACAATGCAGTACACGTCTAGAAAATGCCATCGCGTTTGGCACGAATTGCAAATCATTTTGGATATGGAATCTAGATCACGCATTGGCCCTTTGGTCATTAGGTAATTAGCCCACGACAACAAAACATTGATATTTAAATTAAACTTTATTTACATTATGAAAAATACGCGGGGAAAGTCATCGTTAGTTAATCTATTAGCCCTGTTTATGACGCACTTGGTGCTTCGATGTAAGCCCATAGGTATTCACATAAAATTTGCCAAACATAAACATCATAATCACGGCCTGAACTATCTGTATCAACAGCAGGCTGCTGGGAAAGCGACAATTCTTGGCGAAGAGCAGCACGTAGGACGCGTAAAGAAATAGTGCAACAAACTGAATGAGTTGAGTCATTGTTATATACTTTTTCCACCAAATATTCGCCTTGACATTAGGATAATGCGCCGAAAGGAAGTAGTAAAAATACATAACAGTATGCACCAAAGAGTTGATCATGCCCACGGCATTAAAGTGCCCACCAGTTCCATAGAAGCGCATCACCAAATAACAGCCGATAACCATCATTACATGATGATAAACATGCAGAAAGGAGATCTGTTTGTAGCTCTTGCGCAGCACAAAGAATATCGTGTCCAGCAGATCCAGGATCTTATTGATAAAGTACGCAAAGTGCACATACCGCTCCAGATTCTTGTGCTCGTGCCCAAACGGAAAGGTTTCCATGCAGTTCAGATTGCAAATGCGCTGACAGATCAGATAATAGAATGTCTGCGGAAAAATAGAATATTAAACATACTGACTCATGCTCCAATTGATTGCTATTAAATAAATTGTTTACTGACAATGCCAAAGAAGATGCCATTGTATGCCACCTGGCCCAGATTGTAGACGCGCAATAACTTGGTCAAGTCGTATGGTTCTCGGTGCTTCATAAAGATCTTACCAAATTTGAGTACAAATAGTAAATAGCTTGTCAGTATTAAAATGAGCGGCCATGGTGAATTCGTTAAGGGCAGCTGGTTAGGATCTGTGTTAATAATATTACTGGTTAATCCAACTGATATAGAGTCATCACGACGAGCTATATATCCTACCCGGAGGCGGTATATTAAAAATGCCGAACATCGCTTCAATTTTTCGTCCAGTATAGTCGGAATACGATTTGCGAATGAACGCGAATGTCAAACGGTTTCCATTTCTAATCAAATTATTGTATGAATCAAATGAGTTATTTCTTGAGTTTCTTCTGGAGTCTATTTTGAAAATGCGTTGACAGAAACGAATACTGCGCGAAAAGGGGGAGAGCGAAATCGGAGAATGGCAGAATAAAGAATAAAGATATTGAGTTGGAACTACCTCGAATATCTTGAAAGCTTTACAAGCTGTTTGCAAATATATAACAAAAGCTTTTTTGGACTTTGGTTCATTAATATTAATGATATATGTACCATAGTGCCATAGTACATCAAAGAAAATTGAATATTCACCAAAACGAATGGGCTCTAAACATAAGCACGTGCAAGCCCAGCTTAATGCCTATTCGATGTATTTTAATGTATATTCGATCTGGTTTACAAAGCCCAACTAAGGATTTACGTGTATAAAACGCAAGTTCTAGTTCGAAAGCGCCGTCTTATACACATATCATATACACTCAGTAAAATTGCCTGTTCGGTGTATTCTGAACATTTGTTGTAATGTTAAATAATCGAATATACCAAACGATAATTATGTACCGTTTTTAAATACATTCAAATACATTCAGCAAGGCATTTAGTTATAAAATATATAAGGTCTATGAAGACTGCGCACTTTTTAAAGAATTCGTACAGTAAAATACTTGTATCAAGACAGTACGTTTTTATTTGAACAATAAATCCAGCTGTGAATTTTTGACTAACTGGCCCTTTATACGGATAATATAATTTGTTATTTTATATTATTTTACATGTTTCTTCTGTTTTGGCTTGACATAAGTCTGTATATAGAACCTAACAAACATAATAATCATCACAGTGGCCTGGAAGAGCTGTATGTATTGCAAAATGATCGGAAATGTGCAACTCGGATTGAATATTAGGACTAGAAGTGATTGGATTATCAATATCACGAACTGCAGTATCTGAATTTTGGTGATATACTTCTTCCACCAAAGGCTGCCCTTAAGCTCTGGATACATTGCGGAAATAAAGTAATAAAAATACATAACAGTATGCACAAAAGTGTTCAGAGTTCCCATCACAGTATATTGGCCAGCACATCCATAGAAGTGTATCACCCAATAAGTGGTATAAACCATCATTACATGATGATAAACGTGCAGAAAAGTGATCTGTTTATAGCTTTTGCGCAGCACAAAGAAAATCGTATCCAGCAGATCAATAGTCTTGTTTAGAAAGTAGGTGTATGCCACCATACGCTCAGTTCCCTTCATCGGATGATCGTCTCGAAGAATTACAATGCACCGTATATCGTAAACCGGCTTCAGGATTATAAGATATATACCCTGAAAAAGAAAAACACATTTAGCTTCATGTCATCATAATCGCAAGTTTCCAGCCGCACATAATAAAATAGAATCGCATTGTAGATCATCTGACAAAAGTTGTAGACCAGTATTATATTTTTCAAATTGTACGGCATTCGGTGCTCCATAAAAATTTTTCCGAGTTTAAGTACAAATAGTAAATAGCACATCAAGATGAATGTTACAGGCAATGGCGAGCCTAGCAATGGCATATCCCTGGCCATTACAGGATCTATGGAGAATCCTCAGATTTTGTAAGAGGAATCGATTATTGAATAAAAGGATATTTTACCTGTTGGCGGTCTATAGAAAACCTCGAATATGCCCATTTTGCTGAGTTAAATTTAAAATCGGGCTCTTGTAAGCTGAAACTGCTACATAGAAATAAACATATACACCAATTTACAACTACTTAAGTACCAGCAACATTGTAAATCGATAACATCAGCGTGCCGAAGAATGAATACCCTTGCAGACATCTTAAACGAATTTATCGCACGCCACTTTTATGGGGTTATAGTAAGATCGAAAATCCAGTTAAATACTTTCTACTTTATTGGAAATACAAAATATGTTTGCGTTAAGCAAGGCCTTGTGAACAATCTGGTAATTGTAACAAAGCAAACCTACCCAACTGCCGGGGAACATTTAGAATATAATTAGAAACAAAATTCAATCGGACCAAAGTACATATGTAAACAAGTACGAATGTACTAATCGCAATTCCATTACTTGAAGATACCCTTCTAAACATATAATCAGACTGACTGACCGATTGGTAATTAATGCACAGCCCAAGATCTCGGGACCTCAAAATCAAACGCTAAAACGGTTTTTTCGAAAATTCCACGCGAAAGTGTGGAAAAATAGTGAAAAACGTTGGTATTGCGCTTTTGACCATCCGATCGGTCCTAACTCGTTTTCTTTGTTCGATCTTAGCTCCAATTAATTTGATGGTTTTTTCATACTTTTCGGAAAATCAATTCCTCCTTGGTATAAAAGGGGTTCAAAGATTTGGTGGCGATCAAATTTATCTTTCTTTCATAATAATAATTTGTTTGTGCCGTGTTTCACACATCTTGCGTATCCGAGGAAGCTGAGTGGTAAATGCGATTCAAAGATATTTTTGGTTATAAGTTATAAGTTCTCTTCGAGCAGCAATAAACTTATTTTTAAATTAAATTGTATAAATACTTGCTCAGCGATTTTGGTTATTCCACCCGCAACTGTGGAAATTTGGCGGAAAATTTGCAACTTATTTATTTATCATCGGATTCAAACTAATTTTCAAAGATCTTTGAGAGAATTTATTTGATGGGTTTTTCGCAAAATTCACCGTTTTTTTTAAATCTTTAAATATCTTCCAGTTAAAAAAAACCAAAGTTGATTTTAAAAAAAAAAATATAAGAGTAGCCAATTGCCAGAAACTGTCCAGTTCCAGGGTATTCTTTTTATGTCTTGACGACAATTAGTTTTCTATTGTTACGTACAATTCTATTATAAACTGATTTGCAAAGACGTGTATCATTTAAACTTGTATATTTGCAATTTAAATGTATTACATTTGCTGTCTGTGAAGGTTAGTCGACTGAGTATAGCTCTCTGCACATGCAGAGCGATAAGTCCATTCCCGTGAATGATAAATTTGCAACTGCTGCCCTTGGATTGATATTCGATTCCTGACTTCCATAAATAAATATATACTCAAGTTCGTTGGAAAAACAAAATTATATTTGATAAATATGTATGCATAGCGACTTATTAAAATATAATATTAATTCAGAAAAAAAGAATTTCCATGTTTAGGGCTCTTTTCGCTGTTTCTGCTGTTTGGGCTTAACGTAAGCATTGTAATAGAAATTGCCAAACATGACAATCATAATTGAAGACTGGGAGAGCTGTAGATATTGCAGGAAGATTGGAAATTGGCAAGTAGGATTGAATGAGAAGACTATTACTGATTGCAAGAACAATAGAATAAATTGTAATATTTGTATCCCTGTGATGTACTTCTTCCACCAGAGGCTGCTTTTAAGCTCCGGATACATTGCCGAAATAAAGTAGTAGAAATACATGACGGTATGTACAAAAGTGTTGAATAATCCCATCATCATGTATTGACCGCCGACTCCGTACAGCCGCAGCACCCAATACATTCCAGACACCATCAGGAAATGATGGTAAACGTGGAGTACAGTTATCTGCTTAGAGCTCTTTCGTAGCACAAAGAACACGGTATCCAACAGGTCAATCATCTTATTCAGAAAGTAGATATACGTAAGCCAACGTTCCGTATCCTTTAACGGATGCTCGTGCGGCAGGCTTTCCATGCATCGTAGGTCGTACGTCGTATTTACGAAGATGAAGTATAAATCCTTTAAATGATATCTCAGATACGGCGTTTATAATGGCTGACTTATGATACTCACATAAGAAAACATAGCGGCATTGTAGATCATCTGGCAAATATTATAGACGAGAATAATATTTTTCAAATTGTACGGTTTGCGCTTTTCCATGAATACTCTACCGATTTTTAATACGAACAGTAAGTATCCCACTAGGAGTAACGAAACAGGCCAGTGGGAGGCTGTCATTGGCATGTTCTTGGCCAGCACAGGGTCTACGAAGAAATCGTGAAAATAATCGACAGCTTAATAAAACGATAAAGTACCTGCTGGCGCTCTGTAGAATATTTCGAATACATTTGAATCCATTTTGCTGAATTATATTTCAAATCGGGCTCTTGTGAGTAGCAGCTACACTATGATATTGAAACGAAATCCCAACTTGCAAACTACTTAAGTACGTGTAAATGGATGATATAAGGGTGACGAAGAATGAATACCCTTGCTAACAACTTAAACAAATTTATCGCATGCCAGTATTGTGAGGTTATAGTTATACGATCCGAAAACCTGATGAACTACTCTAATTAGATACTTTATTTTCAATACAACAAATCTATAGTTTTAAACAAGGCATACGTTTTGTAAGTGTCTGCTTTAATGTATTGCATATTTAGTAACAAAATTGTAAAAGCCAGCTACAAGGGTATACAAAGAATCTCATTAGAAACCAAAGTCAAACGAGGTGTATAACAAAAGCAAATTATCTAATCGATGGGTACGTGGAAACACTCAGAAAATAAAAGACAATGGAAAACATGGAAAACTGCTCTAATGGGGAGTGGAAATAGGATGTATCAGACGATAGCAATTACCCATCACAAGTATCGAATGTATCAGACGATAGATCTTGCCCACCACTATTATCGATTTTATTGCTTAAAAAAAACTGCTATGAGGGTTTTTTAAACAACAAAGTTTGTGAAATAAAAATAGCTTAGCACTGATTCTTCTTCCCTTATTCCTACAATGTAGGAAATGCGTTCTTGAATAACTTCGGTGCTTAAAGTCCGATCTTTATGCAATTCAGTGCATAAATATGGCATCTGAATATGTGTAAATACAAAGGCTATGACTATACTGTTGATTTTTCATTTTCCGGGGGAACAGTGGAAGTTGGCACAGCCCAAACCATAAGAATTGAGAAACTGACCTTTCACTGTAGTTACCTTATGTGATAGAAGTGCGTATTAAGACGAGGATTAAAGATTTTCACCAGAAGACAACATATGTTCTAAATATGCTTATCCAAAATCTATCAAAAACTCATATTTCAAGCAAATGAATACGATTAGAGCTGTCCTCGCCTATTTTCTCAGTCATTTAAATTCGAAACTGCATTTTAATTTTGAGCTTAACCGATTGAGTTTAATTCTCTGAGCAAGGTCTAAGAATGTTGTTTAACAATAGATCAAATTTCATCGAAATGGGTTAAGACAAATTAGTAAATACTACTCTTTAAATGTTTTTCAACCCGCCTTGAAATTATTCTTATATGGGGATTCAATAAATTTCACGGAAATAAATATAGTTCGACATCCTCTCTGTTAAATAGTCAGCATTTAATGTAAGAAAGCAAGCATATAAAAAAAAAATTATCTGAAAATGTAGAAATGCATAGCGCCTCTTCAAAGTTGGCGAAGAATATTATTGCTTATGCAAGGCAAGGCTGAACAAAAACATTTAAAAATCATAATTTGTATGAGGGTTGTTATTGTTGTTTCTGGTGTTTGGGCTTAATGTAAGCATGATAATAGAAATTGCCAAACATGACAATCATAACTGAAGACTGGGAGAGCTGTAGATATTGCAAGAATATTGGAAATTGGCAAGTAGGATTGAATAACAACACGAATGCAGCTTGCATGAACAAGAGAATAAATTGACCCATTTGTATTCTCGTGATGTACTTCTTCCACCAGAGGCTGCTTTTAAGCTCCGGATACATTGCCGAAATAAAGTAGTAGAAATACATGACGGTATGCACAAAAGTGTTGAATAATCCCATCATCATGTATTGGCCGCCGACTCCGTACAGCCGCAGCACCCAATGCATTGCAGACACCATCAGGACATGATGGTAAACGTGGAGTACAGTTATCTGCTTAGAGCTCTTTCGTAGCACAAAGAACACGGTATCCAACAGGTCTATCACCTTATTCAGGAAGTAGATATACGTAAGCCAACGTTCCGTATCCTTAAACGGATGTTCGTGCGGCAGGCTTTCCATGCATAGTAGGTCGTACGTCGTATTTACGAAGATGAAGTGTACAGCCTTTAAATTATATCTTAGATACGGCTTTATTATGGGATTTGTGATACTTACATAAGAAAACATAGCGGCATTGTAGATCATCTGGCAAATATTATAGACGAGAATAATATTTTTCAAATTGTACGGTTTGCGCTTTTCCATGAATATTCTACCGATTTTTAATACGAACAGTAAGTATCCCACTAGGAGTAACGAAACAGGCCAGTGGGAGGCTGTCATTGGCATGTTCTTGGCCAGCACAGGGTCTACGAAGAAATCGTGAAAATCATCGACAGCTTAATAAAACGATAAAGTACCTGCTGGCGCTCTGTAGAATATTTCGAATACATTTGAATCCATTTTGCTGAATTATATTTCAAATCGGGCTCTTGTGAGTAGCAGCTACACTATGATATTGAAACGAAATCCCAACTTGCAGACTACTTAAGTACGTGTAAATGGATGATATAAGGTTGACGAAGAATGAATACCCTTGCTAACAACTTAAACAAATTTATCGCATGCCAGTATTTTGAGGTTATAGTTATACGATCCGAAAACCTAGTGAATTACTCTTATTAAACTCTGAACCAATTAAAAATGGGGAAAAAGGGTATGATGTTTTTGTGCAAATGTATGTAACAGGCAGAAAGCCTCTCCGACCCCATAAAGTACATATATTTTTGATCAGCATCACAAGCCGATACGATTTATGTCCGTGTGTCTGTCCGACTGTCGGTCCGTCCGTTTGTCTGCCCGACCGCCCCGCGCATCACGAGTTTTTCAATAATCGATAACCTGCCCCGTTTCCAAGCAATCGATAAAAATCGATATTGAAAACCTGTTTTTTGAGCAAATCTCGTAAGTTAAAAGAGCTAGGGTGACCAACCTTGACATGTAGCTGCTACAATAATATATATATGTATATATATATATATATATATATATATACACCATACCTTTATATCAAATAAATAAATCAATTCGAGCTACCCACCAATTTAAGCCACAATTTTACCGCCGTTTTAATGACTTTTTGAGAATACACTTATATTCTACAGTGTTATAAGATCTATTGTTGAAAATGTCATCACGAGCGGTTAAGAAACACAGAAGTTATTAAAAATAACATGTATGTATATATTGGCAGCCCACGTGTCAGTGGCAGCTAGCGCAAGGCGCAAGAATTTCTGTATATGTACAGGTTCGATTGCTATCGCGACCTGCAGTTGGTGTTGGTAGAAAAGGGTTCAGGGTATCCCCTAGTCGGGAACTCCCGACTAGAGGTTCTTGCTTGTTATATACTATATTTTCAATACAAAAAATTTATAGTTTTAAACAAGGCACACGTTTTGTGTCTGCTTTAATGCATTGCATATTTAGTAATAAAAGTTTAAAACCCAGCTATAAGGTTAGAAAACAAAGTCAAACTAGGTGTATAACAAAAGCCAATTATCTAATCGATGTTCACGTGGAAAATAAAAGCCAATGTAAAACATTAAAAGCTGCTCTAATCGGGAGTGTGTCAGATGTATCAGACGATAGATCTTGCCCATCACTATTATCGATTGTATTGCTTTAAAAACTGTTATGGGGGTTTCTTAAACAACAAAGATTGTGAAATAAAACTAGCTGAGTTCTTATTCCTACACTGAAGGAAATGCGTTCTTGAATAAGTTTGGTGCTTACAGTCCGATCTTTATGCAACTCAGTGCATAAATATGCACTATTTGCTATTTACTATTTGCTTAGCCATTCAAATTCGAAACTGCATTTTAATTTTGAGCTTAACCGACTGAGTAGAATTCTCTGAGCAAGGTCTAAGAGCGTTCAACGATCAGTCGCCTCTCAATTAAATAGATTAAGAGAAATTTTAAAATGCTTCTCTTGTAATGTTTTTCAACCCGCCTTGAAATTAAATTTCTTTAAATAGACCGGAAGATGTACTAAATGAAATACGTGCACGGAAATACATATGTAAGTAGATGGCAAGCCTTGAAACCATGAAAATGTCGCTAGTTCGATGTCTACTCTGTTAAAAAGTCTGCAATTAACCTATGTATAAGAATGTAAAAATGCATAGCGCTTCTTAGTCAAAAAGATTTGAGACAGATTGTATAAGGGCTTTTATTGTTGTTTCTGGTTTTTGGGCTTAACGTAAGCATGATAATAAAAATTGCCAAACATGGCAGTCATTAGTGAAGACTGGAAGAGCTGTAGATATTGCATGGACATTGGAAATTCGCAAGTAGGATTAAATAATAGCACTAATGCAGCTTGCATGAACAAGAGAATAAATTGACCTATTTGTATCCTCGTGATGTACTTCTTCCACCAGAGGCTGCTCTTAAGCTCCGGATACATTGCCGAAATAAAATAGTAGAAATACATGACGGTGTGCACAAAGGAGTTAAAGAATCCCGTCATCATGTATTGTCCACCAACTCCACACAGCCGCACCCACCAATATACTCCGAAGACCATCAGGACATGATGGTAAACGTGGAGTACAGTTATCTGCTTGTAGCTCTTTCGCAGCACAAAGAACACGGTATCCAACAGATCTAGCACCTTATTCAGGAAGTAGCTACATGTTATCCAGCGCTCTACACTCTTATCCGGATGGTCTTCCGCACCGGGTTGCATGCATCGTAGGTCGTACGCCGGATGAAGGATGATATAGTAAAAACCCTTTAAGAGTATTCTTAGTTAAAGCTTTTTAGTTTGAATGTGATTTGCGAAACTTACAACACCAAACATAAATGCATTGTAGATCATTTGGCAGACATTATAGACGAGAATCACATTTTTTAAATCGTACGGCTTACGGTGCTCCATAAATATTTTTCCTAGTTTAAGAACAAATAGTAAATAGCATAGCAAAATGATTGTTACAGGCCACTGGGAAGATAGTAATGGCATATACTGGGCCACAATAGGATCTTCAAAGAAAAAGTTTAGAATTTGTGAGAATAATCAATCGCTTAATAAAAGGATATTGTACCTGCTGGGGCTCTGTAGAAAATTTCGAATGCACTTGAACCCATTTTGCTGAATTATATTTCGAATCGGGCTCTTCAGAGCTTCAACGCGACCATGGAAATAAGTATAAACACCAACTCACAACTGCTTAAGTACTACCACGATTCCAAAAGTGTAAATGGATAACATCAGAGTGTCGAATATTGAATATTGAATACCCTTGCAGACATTCTAAACAAATTTTGTTTCTTATCAGTTCTATGCGAAAATTGGAATCTGATCTAAAAGTCTAGTTGAATACTTCATACACATCCTTAAATAAAAAACATGTTTTATTTTAAAGCATGATCATATACACAGTTGACTGCTCCGATTGATGTCTTCACTGTGTTACATATTGTGTAACTACATTTCAATACCCAACTACAAGGGAATAAATAGAGCCAAATTAGAAACCAAATTCAGTCATACCAAAGTGCATATGTAAAGAAGTACGAATACTCTAATCGAAACGACTTTACTTAAAACACCTTAAAAGTTAAAAGCTGATGTAAAATAAACGAAAAGAGGTAAAAATAATAATAATAGTAAGCAAGTAAGAATGTCGCAAACGGGTACAACCGACTGCATAATGCTCGCTAATAGGCGAAGCAAGTGGGGCCAAACTTTAACGGATATGCTTTCGTTATTTACTTCGGTGCTTTTTGTCCGATCTGAGATGTGCTAATCTTATCGATATCACATATCATATCGATAAGTGGGACAAGTAGCGGAGACTAGGAGAACCTTCGTCCCACATAAGAAGACGTATCCAATAAGTGAACTATTTTGTATATGTGTATACAATGCGATAGTCCAGATGTCCAATTAGGTGTGTATGCCTCCTATAAGCTTCAAGCTGCATTACCCAAAATCATTCTTTCGATATCGATTTTCATCTATATTCGATTTGTTGGCAATGGGACAAGGACCTTTTAAAATTTTAATTTTTAGTTCATATAGTTTCATACGGAGAGAAAGACATGGCCAGATCAACACGGCTATAAATGTTGACCAAGAAAATGTTAGTTTTATGGGTTCGAATATGCTCTGCCAAAGCCATTTTACCCTTTTTAATGGGATTAGGGTATCAACAGGCTATCAGCCATTTACTAGATGTTTATATATATATATACACTGGTAAACGATATAGATTTTCCCGGCTAGCCATAGAATCTTTACACTTAATCCGACGAGGGTATAAATCAGTATGTGTCTACACAAGTTTTAAGTCGCTAATAGAAAAATAGAATGATGTAAATAGAATGCCTAAAAAATATTTAAAGTTTTCCCAGTAACATAAAAAATACAAGCAAAACACGTCATAAGCAAAAGTGCCCATGTCGGGAGTGCAAACTAAGAGATTTCCTGATCCCAGCAATATGCTGCTGCTACAAGCATTCGCACTTTTTCCGGCTGTGCTCTTCCTTTAACCTAGCGCTATGGAAAATGCGTTCTTTAATAATTTTATCGTTTATTGTGCGATCTCTATATAATCTTCAGGGCATGAGCATTCGTATTTGACTTTACCAAAAAGCCCAATATTCTCGATCTGTGTATACTATGTATGTGTATACACCCTAACAAAGACATTTCGTATTCTGGAACTGTCTATTTACAGTCTGCCAGTTCTTACTTTAACTAAGGCATAGCCGCAACAAAAAACTTATTGTGTATTTAAATGTTTAATGGTTGTCGCTAATGTAATACAAAGACTACACACGTTTTTCCAATTGAGTTTCATTAAAATATATTATGTATTCCCTCTGTTAAATAGTCCACACTTAACACAAGTAAACTATCTTACAAAATTATGTACTTAAGCTTGGTGGGAAAAATAAGCAAAACATAAAATCTAATAAATAAGCATGAATGCGAAGAGCCTCTTCTGTCGGGCATTTCATTCTTATTTTTGATGTATGAGCAACATAGCAGTCATTACTGTAGTCTGGAAGAGCTGTAAATATTGCAGAAAAGTTGGAAATAGCCAAGTAGGATTGAACAATTGAATTAATTGTACTATTTGCATCCTCGTGATGTACTTCTTCCACCAGAAGCTGGATATATTATCGAAATGAAGTACTAAAAAAATGACGGTATGCATAAAAGAGTTAAAGACTCCCGTCATCATGTATTGGCCACCGACTCCGTACAGCCTTATAAACCAATATACTCCAAAGACCACCAGGGCATGATGGTAAACGTGGTGTATTGTTATCTGCTTGTAGCTCTTTCGCAGCACAAAGAACACGGTATCCAACAGATCTATCAGCTTATTATATTATTTGAATGTTCTTCCGGACCAGTTTTCATGCGTCGTAAGTCGTACGCCGGATAAATGATACTTTAAAATGTTTCTTAGTTAAAACTTGTCAATTTTAATGTGATTTGCAAACAAAAGAAAACAGAACTTCAATGTAGATCGGTTGGCAGACGTTATTGATGAGGATTATATTTTCGATTCGTTCCAACGATTCTTAACAAGAATATTCAATATTCGAGTTTTATTACCGTAACAGGCTATGGGTAGCCTAAAACAGGCTTTAGCTTTATGTAAAAGTTCGTAGTCCTCTTTGCTTTAAGAAAAGAATCCTACTAAAAGTCGCCAAAAGTAGACAAAGAAAAAAGAAGCTTTACGAATGTGTTAATTTTGTTTATTCTTGTTTCTGAGGTCGGGGACTAAGATATGTCCTATAATAGAATTGACTGAACATGACAATCATTACGGTAGCCTGAAATAGCTGTTGGTATTGCATAAAGATTGGAAATTGGCACGAGGGATTAAATAATAGCACTAATGTAGCTTGCATGAACAATATAATAAATTGGCCTATTTGTATCCTGGTGATGTACTTCTTCCACCAGAGGCTGCCCTTAAGTCCCGGACGCATGGCCGATATGAAGTAGTAGAAGTACATGACGGTATGCACAAACGAATTACATAAGCCCATTGTATTATATTGGCCACCGACACCGTAGAACCGCACCGTCCAGTAAATGGTATATACCATCATCATATGATGGTAAACATGGAGCGTTGTAATCTGCTTGTAGCTCTTGCGCAGCACGAAGAACACGGTGTCCATCAGGTCGAGTACCTTGTTAAGAAAGTAGGCATACGTAAGCCAGCGTTCGATATTCTTTCTCGGATGGTCTAGCGCAAGGGTGTCTATGCAACATAGGTCATACGTAGGATTGATGAAGAGATAATAGACAGCCTTTAAGGGAAGGACGAGTTATTAGTGAGTGCGTTTAATGTGATTTGCGACCTGGGATACTTGCCATAATAAATATAAGTGCATTGAAGATCACCTGGCAGATATTATAGGCGAGTATAACATTTTTCAAATTGTACGGCTTGCGGTGCTCCATAAATATTTTTCCGTACTTTAAGACAAATAATAAATATGCCAATAAGACTATTGTAACAGGCCATGCCGAGTTCAGTAAGGGTATGTGCTTTGTCCAAGGATCTGTGTAGGAAAACATATTTTTTTGAGAATACTATCAATACGATTAGGCTCGCTTTTACCTGCAGGCGGTATTTCAAATATTAAAAAGACTGTGGAGTTCATTCTGTCCGGACTAAGCAAGATCTGTGTGCGACTCCTCACAAAATGCGACTGAGCCAATGTATTCGATTCGTGCCTATAGTACAAAAATTGTGTCAGGTTAGCTATGTGTCTGGCTATGTATGTATGGAGATATGTCTGTACATGCATGTACGAATGCTTACATATGTATGTAGGTCCATTTAAATATGTTGACAGGCAGAGGTTACGCAATCATTTGACTACATTATTGAAATGTTGGCTTTTTTTCACGGATTAAATTTAAACTCTTTGCAGCTGACGGCGCCCCACGGGCCATTCTCCAAACATTACAACAATGGGCTGCAAACGTAGAAATTTTGGCCATGTCAACAGCAGCAGCAGAAGCAGCAACAGCTGCTGGCAAATTAAGCGCCAGCAACGGACATCAGAAACTTAAGCAACAGAATGTGGCAAGCACTTGGCGCAGTAGCAACAAATCTAATTACACGCACAGCGATCTAGCTGCCTGGCGGATGATGAGGATGAGCTTCCGTTTTGGCCAGCCGAATATTAGCAACGTTTTTCTGACCCATTTAATATGAGAGTGCATAAAAATTCAGCTTGAAGAGTTCAAGCAGCAAGGCGAGCGTGCCACAACAACAAGAGCGAGTGCAACTGCTGCAGCTGCTGAGAATTTAATTAAGCGCACAAAGAGTCGACAAAAAGGCGGCAGATTCATAGCATAGTCGGGGGCGTGGTAGCGGCCATAAATCAGCCGTTGCACGTTGCCTTCAATTGGAGTTCAGTTCTTAAACCGAAAAACCCAGGCAAGGCAACGACCCCAAGCAGCAAGCAGCAGGCAGCAGGGCCTCTCTAACGGGGGAGGGCGCCCCCCTCTCGCGTACGTGCGGCCAGCGCTGGCCAATTAGTCGCCGCCTCCAACAGCCAGCGGCAATAATTTTGGCTCCATTGAACGTCAGCCTGATGCCACACTGATGACTGCCGCCAAGAGACGTGCAACAACCGGCAGCAGCAGCAGCAGCGAGCAGCAGCCATTGCAGCAGCAGCATCATCAACTGCATCATCACCAGCACCAACAGCAGCACCACCAACAGCAGCAGCAGCAGCAGCAGCAGCATCGGCATCAGGATGCGGATCAGCAGGCGCACGAGTACCAGCAGCTGCTGCAACATCAACATCATCCCCATGGCCAGCACCACCACCCACAGCAATACCACCAGAGACAGCAGCAGCACTCGCCCCAACAGCATCAGCACCAGCAGCAGGCATCCGCAGCAGCATCAGCCACGGCGACACTGCGCGATTGTTCTGTCAAATTGCCGCTGGACATCCTGTGAGTATTCCCCTAGACGGGCTAATATTGAGGGTCTGAGTGGGCTCTCGTCTAGATTAGAGCTGTATATTCCCCACGGGCTAATGCTGATTCAGGCAGTCGTGAGACTATGCGACTTGTTAAATAACTTATATCCTGTAAAAACTGCAGCAGAGGCTGTTTACAAATGAATTTCAAAGTAAAAACTGCATAAAAATACAAGAATAATTAATATTAAATTTCAATAATTACAACCTAACAAACCCATATAACGATTTGTACTGGATATATAGAAGATTTGTCGTAAGGCTCAAATAATTAGTTAAATCAAAGTTGGAATAAATTTAAAAAGTAATATTTTTTACTATCCTGTAAAATTATTGTTGTTCTATGTAGTTGGTTTGTAAGTTACAAATATTTTTAAAAATATTCCATTTGATGTCTTAATTTTCTACAGGGTATACAGTAGTCATTAAACCTACTTTAACACTGTGCTGGAAAAGGCAATGTCCAATGTAGGAAAAAGTCAATGTTCGCACGTCTCATGCTTTCATAAAATTTTCGTTTGAACGACTCGAATGAAAATTGCATTCATGTTAATGGCTGGACAACAATTTTCTCAGTCCATTTCCACAGCTTTGCCATATATTTATATTCCTTTTGATAAGCATTTCAGTGTATGCCAATTAACTTTCTTAATTGCATGCATATGCCCAATCTGAATTTTCCATGTTTTCATATTGAATGCGTAGGAAAGTGCATATAGAGATAAATAATCTAGAAAGAACAAAATGTGACTAATTGTTGTTGGAGCTGACGAGCCGAGTTTAAGGGAACAAAACTGTGGCCATATACAGGCATAGTAAAATTACAAATTAGACATATCTGGATAGGACTGAGCATGTTCAGATGATTCCTTGGCTTTTATTATATTAAGAGATTAAGAGATTTACTAAAGCTAATACACTGAATACAGAATACAGCTGAAAGAAGTTGGATTGAAGGAACGTGTGCTCCTTAGATGTGCAAAATAACCCAGTTTGTTTAATTAAATACTTAATATAGTTTCCATAGTTAGCATTGCTTAAACTCTCGATTGATTTAATTGTATTGCTTGCATCTTTCTGCTTGACATATTCATGCCAGCAAATCAATCACAAATTTTTTCTGGTTCGGTTTACTTCATCAAAAGACTTGCAGCAATAACGAGAAAACAAGAATCTCTTCGGCAAGCCGAAGATTTTATACACTTGTAAACATTTGCTTTGCAACTATGTGAAAATAGTGAAGCTCGCAAATTATGAGTTTGCATATTTTGCCATTTAAAAGGGCTGTATAATATAAATATCAGTGCGATCATGATTTGGCTCATATGTGAGCAGCATAGTTTAACTGATAAATGCCGGATTTGTAAAGATATCGTTCCTATGGCAGCAATATGATATTGTGGTCCGATGTTGATAGGATTTTGCGTATATATATATGAGGAGCATAGTGAATGCAATAACCTACTTATCGACCAATCGTTCCAATGCAAGCTAAATGCTATAGTGGTCCGATACGCCTGGTTCTGTCATATGTTTATATATACTTTATCTGTTGAGAGATGTCTTTATCTATATTTCAATACACTCTGGAAGGGTATACAAATGTTCAATGCACGTTGGGTTGAATGAAATGCAGAAAACGGCAATGATTTTTTATTGTTTATAATTGGCAATAAAAACAAAAATGTTATCTATACCATGGTTTATCAATTAAAGCAAGCCTTGTTTGATAGCCAACACTTGCTATAGAAACCAGGAACGTTGTTTAATTGCTTTGGCTTTAATTGTTGGCAACGCCAAGAAGTTGTCTCGAAATCCGAAACTTTGTTCAGTTTTAATTAAAGAACGCCACAAATCATATTTTGGGGCAGCTAAATGAAATCGGTTGGATAAATGTAAGAAGTTGGCAATATTAATATTAATTGCAAACTGCTGCAATTGTTGAGCACTCAGTTCGTGTTGGGGTTTTGGCTAAGTCCTTAAGCCGCTTTCAAGCGAATCGCACTGACTGTTGAGCCCTTTTAAAACAAAGTCCGATTTGGACAGAATTTAAGCTGTTTAAGCTGCCTGCGGGCCAGCACGACAGCCGGAACGTCTGGGCTGAGGTGCGAGCTGTGTCGGCGAGGGGCAGCGAGGGGCGGGCTGTCAACTCGAATGCGTGACAGCAGCAGCAGCAGCAGCTACCACAACAAGCGGCAGCAGCGCACTAATAACAAGTACAGGAACAACAATAACATAACAGTCAAAGGGAAGCGTTGCGTTTATGCAGATGCCAAGTCAAGTGGGTAGCCACGCCTGTCCCAAAAAGGGGCGTGAAAAACGAGGCCAGGCGAGCCAGTGTGTGTCTGTGTTGCAAATAGAAAACTTAAAGCATGCCACAGGCGGAAGACGTCTTGTGTGTGTGTGTGTGTGTGTGCCACACGGTCGGAGTTTGAGTAGATAGGAGTTGGAAAATGTGGAAAATGTGTGAAGTGACTCCTTGTGGGCTGCAGCACGCTGTGTCGTTACTTTTAACGAGGTGTCGCAGGCGAAACTCGGCCAACAGGATGGAACGCCAGCTGCCAGCTGCCAACTGCCTGTTGCCGTGCCCCAAACTCCCCCTAGCCCCTCCAGCTGTAGACCACCTTTAACGCTGGCTATATATATATATAAATGCACTTAGCCGTCGTCTGACTGGAGGCGTCTACTGCTGCTGCTACTGCTACTGCTACGGCTGCGGCTGCGGCATGCTGCAAATGAAGTCATCCATTAGACGACGTTACGTATACGCCGCGTGTGGGCCACTGCAGTTTGTATGCGCTCATAATGTGAGCCGTGTTTGCTGCGGTCTAAGCGGAAACGTTTATAATGGAATTCGCTTTAGCGCTGACAAGCCGCATGGCTAAACAACGCCTGGGTTGCTGGGTTCGTGGGTTGGTGGGGTGGTGGGGTGGTCTGAGGGGGCGTTTAAAGCCAAAGCAAGTGTCGCCGCGCTAATTTCAGCAAGCAGTTTTCGGGGCGCTTAGTGAGTCATCGAGACTTCCAGTTGCTTTCGGCCCGTCGGTCGTTTGGGCCGCCACTTTAATTACTCAGCGCCAGTTGAAACGGCAATCTAATTAGCTTAGCGACAGGCGTCTGCCATTGAAAGCGGGCGCCCATTAGATTAATTGAGCACAAGCACAAGCTATACTTTTCACTACTTTCGAGCTGCCAACCTGCTCAATGCCGCCACTTACCGATCCACAGGCAATGCTACTTATACATTATTTAAATTGCAAATGCGTAGGTCGTATGCCACCACGTGGACACAATTTCGTCTGCAGTATCCATGCTAAATTTGCATTTTAAAAAGGTCAATGTAAATTAATATAACAGGCTGAAGAAGGCACCTTTATGGTGTCGGACATAAAGTATTCAATGGCCTTTCTAATAATAAAAAAAAGAGCTTCATTTCTTAATGATTAAGTGGTCACTAATGCAATTAGTCTATATCTCAGCTATTAAACTACGTTGAGAAAATATATATACATGTAGATAAATACCTCAGCTTCTTTGGTAGCAATATTCCTCCCGTTTGGAAATGAGTAAGAGCTGTTTGCAAGTTTTCTAATAATAAAGGAAATAGCAGAAAAGACTCCCAAGTAGTTGTTCCTGTTATGATCATAGAGGACACAGCAGAGTATTTTCCAAACGTATTTAATAAAGTTCTTTGTTTCAGCTTATGCATACCAAAGATACAAGGCTCTTAATAGTTATTCAATAAGTGAAATAGGTGAGAGATCGATATTTATCATTTGCAGGGAATCAGATTGAGTTATCGATAAATTAAAGTCGAAGGCAACAGCGTGAGATTTTTAAATTGTATCCCATAGCTTATTGTTGGAATATTGAGTGTTGAAATAATAAGTGAAATCTGTTTCACAGCACTGTGTTGTAAATAATAATTTAACAACACCGAAATACACACAAACACTCAATCATACAAAAGTTACCGTGACCAAGTAGGGTTTTTTTTTATTTTAAAGACTTTAGTCTTGATACTTAAATGCTTAAATCGTTGAGTCTCACTCTTGGTGTAGCCTCTGAACAAACAAGGCGACGCGCTCAGTAATCCAAATAATAAATATAAAAATGAACATAAAATAAAACTAAGTTTTACTATTTAATTGTGTGTGATTGGTAGGCAATATTCCAAGACTTATCTATCCATCGTCTTTTCTATATATATATATATATATATATATATATCTATCACGGACCGATTGTCTAAACATATATTTGTGTTTAAACTAATTGATATTATTTTCTTCCCGCTCTTTCTTTCAGCTGGCTGCCCAAGTCGGCCATGCGCCCGGTTAGCGCTGATGCCTCGCACACGGATTGCATCCTGGTTGTTGGCGTCTCCCGTCCAAAGCTGGCCGTTGTCTTTCTAACGGTCATGCTGATCTCGCTGTTCCTCACCTTTCACGTGCTCTACGATAGCGCCGTGTACAATATACAGGCGGCGCAGGCGGTGCACGAAAGACATCGCCTCTCGCTGGCCGCGTCCGCCTCGGCAGCTGCCGCAGCTCCCGCCGCAGCTCGCACAGCGTCAAATGGCAATCATTTGCCCGTGTTTGTGAAACCCGTGGCCAGCTCGAATCAGCTGAGTCATCCAATGGTTTTTCCCTCCAGCCGTGTGCACTTCCCCAAAACCAGTCGACGCCTGCCCCAGGTGAGTAATTGCATGCGGACCGGTTTCGAATTACCCAACACTGTTAATTGCTGCAATTTGCATTTGCACTTCAATTACAGGCACTGATAATTGGCGTACGCAAGTGCGGCACGAGGGCCCTGCTCGAGATGCTCTATCTGCATCCCCGCATCCAGAAGGCGGGCGGCGAGGTGCACTTCTTTGACCGGGATGAGAATTATCTGAGGGGCCTGGACTGGTATCGTAAGAAGATGCCCCACTCGTTTCGAGGCCAAATTACCATCGAGAAGAGTCCCAGCTACTTTGTCTCGCCCGAGGTGAATTTAAAATTTCTGCACTCACTTTGATGTCATAATTGCCAATTAGGCTTGTCCGCTGCACATGACCGCTCCTAATTATTAATTAACTGGCCACTGGCATAGGTAGAAATATATACGTAAATATCTATGTGTATATAGAGCCGCAGATTGCATCGACATCTATCAAATTAAACCGAAACGCTGTCGATGCTCTTTGCTAACTCTCGGTCGCTCTCTCGCTCTCTCTCTCTCTGTCTGTCTCGCTGTCTCTTTGCCAATTTCCGTATTCAACTCTCGTGTCCGTGTCCGTATCCAACCAATTTTGGCAGCGGAAATGTTTGCAAATTCATTTGCCAAACGGCGTCATCTAACACACATCGTTCCCGACAGCTCCCCCTTCAAGCCCCAACCAACTCAACCATAGCTACTCGCCCACAACTGGTTCAGTTTATAGGACAGTCACAGTCTGTTTTATTATTGTTTTTAATACCCTGTACGCCTGTCAAATGCCTAAATGGAGTACGATTTTCAAATAGGCATCTTTTTGGACCTATATTTCTGATCATTAAAGCTCACCTTAGCTTTAAAGGTTATTTTTTACACGAAAAAAAAACGAATATAATAAAAATAAAAGTATCTTAGGTAAATTCAATATTTTAAGCTCTCTTTAGATATTGTGGGCTTATTATAATCAGAAGAGGATATTTCGACTATCAATTATAGTTTTATATCTGAATGTTACCCATATTCCAGAACAATGATTGACATTCTTCAAGCCGCGTTTTCCCTTTTTTAATCCAAAAATAAAAATTCTATCAAAATACGCACATTTCACACATTAGAGATGCTTTAAGTCCCGTACAGGGTATCTACCCGTCATTTAAATTCAAAAGAATGTTAACCTATTTTTTTGTTTTGGGAATATCTTTTTTTGCTATTTCTTGCCGCCTGTTGCCCGCAGAGTGGCTCGGCTGCTGATGCAATTTGCTGGTCAAGCCGGAAGTTGCATGTGTCAGTGAAATTGAAGCCATCAGCTGGGAACGGGCGAGCTTGATAACTGGTAACTGGTAACTGGTAACTGGTAGCTGGGATCTGGATTGGGATCTGGGTGACTGCGCGCTTGTTGTTGCTGTCATGGCAATGCAATAATTCATTCAGTTTATGCCTTCAATTTGTAGCTGAGCTGCAGTTTGCAGCTGCGTTCCATTAGGTTCCATTCCATTACGTTCCATTTGTTAAATCTTCATTAATGTCATGATTAATATTTATTGACATACGCTCTGCTGGCAAGAGAGGTCGAGAGCGACATAAACATAGCCTGACTGTCATCTGCCCCTCTGGGAGCATTCACTCACGACCCACTGGCCGAGCAGCTGTCTCTGTCACTCGTGATCTCTCTGTCTCTCTCTGGATAATTGTATCTTATTTAAATTTGCGCACATTTAAAGCGAGAGCTGCTCGTCGCATTTGCTGTTTAAAATTAGCCTTCGCGTTCATAAATAATGCAAATCCCGACGGTGTGCTTGCGCCTCCAGTTGCAAACAGAATGGAGGAGTCGCCGGCTGGGGGCGGGAGCGCGGGGAGTCAGCGTGCAGTCATGGACGAGCTAATATTTACCATGGCTACTTTGTAAATTGCATGCATGCATATATATATATTTATAGTTAATATAGCGCCGTTTATTCAGCTCGTTTGCTGGCATAGTTTGAACAAAAGGCCGACGCGTTGGGTTTCTGGTTCAACAAGATGAAACCCTGCCAGTCTCTTGCACTTGTTGCATACTTTACGGGCGCTCATTGAAATTGATTAACTCTATTTGGTTCGCCTCGTTGGCTTTTTGAAATACCCCATGCGCATGGGAATCTTGTAAAGGGGTGTGCTAGTTTCCTAGAGGAAGTAGTAGGCGACATTTAAAGGCACGCCCAACATGCTGTGCTTTAAACTAGGGATCTATACGGGTTTATGAATGGATCCTACAATAAGGAAGACGTTCTGATATCTCAGATGGTTAGAATGTAATTCATATCTATGCCAATATTTTGGAAAATTTAAGAACGCTAATTATAGCGAACATGATTTCTTATCACAATCTCTTAGCTCTTTATACTTAATATAATTTAATATAACTTAAACTTTTTATTATGTCTCGCCATCTGTTCCCTATTCTATAACAAATTCCTTACCCCTTCTTTAAAGTCATTTTCTCCCTTTTTGCTTTTTATTGTATATTGTAATCTAATATAGTTAATAGAGAATTTTTAAATTAAGTTAAGAAGCCTTATTTCCTCTTCTAAAGCCTTCCTCTTTAGCCTTTCTCTTAATATTATTAATATCGATTATGCCAAAGGTCGATTATTAAAACTATCAAAGGATATCGATAGTTTTCTAGACCAACAATTGGCGTAAAAAGCGAGAACAGAGTACAGGGTATTTTGTATGTAATTAAAGTGAATGTTTCCGAATTTTACTGGCTTAGAGTAGAGTGTAGTTTGTAAGCCTGCTGAAAGCACGTAATACAGGGTATTTTATGAAACATCACTTGGGACTCTTAAGCTTTGAGCCTGTACGCCGCAGCTTCTCGCCAACGAGATTCTACGGCCGTATTTTCCGGTTAAATTAAATTGTTCACTGCACTGTGGCAACAACAAGCGTAACACGGGGCAGGTGGCAGGTGGCAAGAACTGGCAATGGCTGCCCGTAAATTCATTAGCTGCTTCTCTGGGCCCTGTCATAACTTGGCATTATTCAAGAGATATATATATATGTACCACATCCGGCTTAAAGTATCCGCAATTGCAATATTCTTTCGCTCCTTTGCAGGTGCCGGAACGTGTGCGTGCCATGAATGCGAGCATCAAATTGCTGCTGATTGTGCGTGAGCCCGTGACCAGAGCCATTTCGGACTACACACAGCTGCGCAGCCATGCGGCGACGGCGATATTGCCGCTGGCGGAGAGCAGTGCGCCCGGTTCCGGCTATGGCGCCAAGATGTCAACAGCGCCAACGTCTGCCCTCTATGCCAAGCTGCAGGCGGCCCACGGCTATGACAATGCGCTGGGCAGCGGTGCGGGCGCCAAGGAGACAGCTATAAGTGGCAGAACGGGCGCAGCTGCAGCTGTGAGGCGTCGGGGAGCAACAACAACAACAACCACTAGCATGCCCCCAACCACGCCCAGCGCCGCCCAATTGGCAGCCAAGTAAGTGGGCAAACTAAAAAGTGCAACGTGCCTGATGCCATTTCCGTTTGCTGTTGCAAGTTTTCAATGTTTCCTATAATTCGCTTTCTCCCCAGATCCTTTGAGGAGCTGGCCATATTTCCCAATGGCACCGTTAACGAGGCATATCGCCCATTGAGCATATCCATGTACCATGTGCACTTGCATCGTTGGCTGGAGGTGTTTCCGCGCGAGCAGCTGCTGGTGGTCAACGGCGATCGGCTGATCGAGGACCCACTCTCCCAGCTCAAGCGCATCGAGGCGTTTCTGGGTAAGCACAAAGCATAGTTGCTTCATAGAACTATGGCTAACTTGCCCTTACCCTTTCCTCCTGCTCCAGGCATTGAGCATCGCGTGCGCAGCGAGCACTTTTATTTCAATGAGACGAAGGGCTTCTACTGCCTGCGCTATGACAACGGCGATCGCTGCCTGCGCGAGACCAAGGGACGCAAGCATCCGCATGTGGATCCAGTTGTCGTCTCGCGTTTGCGCAAATTCTTCGCCGAGTACAATCAACGCTTCTACGAGCTGGTTGGCGAGGATCTCGGCTGGCCCGAGGAGTAGTAGTTGCAATGGAGAATTATGGACTGAAAGGCTAACCACCCCCTCAACTACGACACCACACAACAACCCTTTCCCAACCTTATGCTGGGCTGCACTTTGGCGCATTTAATTACAGCGCAACAAAACAATCGATGCGAAAAACTGCGTGCAGGCTGCGAGGCTGGGTGGCTGGCAGGATGCAGGCTGGAGGCCGGAGGCCGGAGGGACGCGGCAAGCTGGAATTACAGTGCACAGCAGGGCACCATATTTCTCTCTGGCTGTCTGCCAGCCGGCTGACAGTTCAATTATGCGAACTTTGGCGCCCACGAATATCCTTTATACGCCCAAACCTACAAAACGCAGATTTCCACTGCAGCGAGCAGAAAGGCAAAAAAAAAAGCGTGAAGAGAAAACAAACAAGAAAATGTGAAAATAAATACCAAATGAAAACAGAAAAAAAAAAGAAAAAGTAAAGGATAAACAGCGCGTGTTTTTTTGCAGTGTAGCAGCCCATGAAAATGCACGGAAAAATATCGAGTATCCGCAAAAGAATATATAAATTAAAAGCAATATCTACATGACGTACGAAGGTTGCACTTTCTGTGTGCGAGAGAGAGAGAGAGAGAGAAGAGCGTGAATGTGTGTGTGAGTGAGCGAGAGAGTGCATACAATTTAATTAAGCAACTAAATGTGATTTTATAGCAAATAAGCGATAAACAAATGGAAATTAATTGCAATTGTAATTTTCGGGGCAATTAAATGTATTTAGACATGGACAAAAACCGTCGGCTGAATTAAAAGCGTGCATAAAATACAAATACATATACATACACAAATATAAACTAGTATATACCAAAGTCGCATACATATCTGAGCTACTCAACCCAAGTATATTAAAAAAATACCAAGACAAAAGAAAAACTTATCAAGAAAACGTAACATATCAAAAGGAAAAGTGAAGGAACGCCCAACCATGAACTCAAAACATATCAGCGAAAGCTTAAATATACTACTTATGTAAGAAACTATATACACATATACAATATATGTTTATTATATGATATACCAATA
Organism: Drosophila montana; assembly: GCF_035044405.1. Lineage (NCBI taxonomy): Eukaryota > Metazoa > Arthropoda > Insecta > Diptera > Drosophilidae > Drosophila > Drosophila montana. Next base: position 2,174,364 of record NW_026998080.1, read on the forward strand.
AATGTTATATGCATTAAAAGTAGGCTTAAGTTATTATGCAATTTGTTATTTATTATCAATATCATTTAGCAGAAATTATACTTGAGTCTAATTTAAAAAACATTCAACTAGTTTGTAGCTTTAAAACGAATACCAAGTCCTTAGACAAATTACTAGTTAAATGCACTGCCTAAAATAAACTAAATATCAAATATATATATATATATATATTAATAAAGTGCACCAACCTAATAAGATGTAAGTTTTTTAAAGCATTTTTTAGCAAAAATTATTTTTAAATTTTAGACCATAAATATAAACAAATGCTAGGTAAAATTACTGTGCATATATATCGCGAGAAGTTTAACTAAGATTTAGCTATATTAATTACAAATTTCATGTACTTTCGAAACTAATTGTGAAGAAATACCAACAAAAAAAAAAACAAATACTTAATGCATATCAACTCAATGTGAGCAATTTAACTTAAGCGAAACCCGAAAACAACAACAAATGAATAGCTATTCATAAATGTGTGTAATACCTAATAATCATATATAATGACCCAACGTTTGAAATAACTTTTAGCTTGGTTAGTTCTACGTATTGCCTTGGTTCGTGTTAAGTACTAGGTTTTAGGGATCTTCAGCACCGAACTCAATAAGCGCTTAATACGTTTAAATGCTCTATAGACATAGAATTGTTAAATAATCCACAATCCAGGTGATTCTGTCACCTCAAGTATCGCATACTGAACTAAATGCAAAACAATTTCCAGTTGAATTTAATGCAAAACGATGACAAATGAACCACGAAAGCAATATCTAGTCAAAAACAAAAGAAAAAAAAAAAAACAAAACACAAGACTGAAGGTCCTCCGCAGAATGTTTTCTCAATGATTTTCGTTTTGAAAGGAAAATATATCAAAAAATAGGAAATACCAATCAACCATATATAAGTAGCATGAGATAAATTTGTGCAGAGACAACGAACGTTTATAATTTGTTATATTTTTATACAAAGAAACCGAATACTAGATCGACAAAGAAAAATACCAAGTTTGTTTCTGTGTGCTGAATTTAATCGTATATATTACCAATATATATATACATATATACCATTTATATAAAGTTGAAAAACGTCGAGTAGTTACCTTTATCCCTTTAACTACGCCAATTACATACATAGTACATACATAAATATCAAGTGTTTAACTCAACTCTAATGCCTCCACTGACATTGATATATTGATATATTGATGTATTGTCTACTTAACTCTAAAATATATATGTGTGTGTGTGTGTATTAAAATTCGAACACATACCATTGCATAAGCATACAACTTGCTAATCTATAATGTACCTTAAAAAAAAAACAACAACCACAAAAACTATGTATATTTCTTAAACTCTCAATTCTCTTGACTCTTATTCAAATTTTCAATGTATATGACATAAAAATACGATACAAAACATATCAGAAGCAAAATGAAATAAATGATCATTCAAATTGTATGAAACTAAAACCAAAAAGAAATCAACATTTTAAAATTTAAAAACAATTTTACGCATGCAATGAATAATAAATGTATTTAAAAACAAGTCTTTAAAGTTACTTATGCAGCATTTATTTGAGGTTTGATAAGGCCAAGACATATCGTTTATTTAATTTAAAATTTTATGACAAATTTTTTTTTTTATGCATATATCCCGCATATTCTTGAATGCCAATCAATAAAGTTGCAATCAGAACGCATCCTATCGTTTGAGAATCGGCTAGGGACACTTTCAAGTTATGTATATTCTATTATATAAATCATCACCAATTGTTATAAAGAATCAAACTAGCTCATTTTGTAAATACCACTGGGACAATACTACTCACTAGCCTGCGATTCAAATCCGGATCCTCGTTGTTCAGTTGTCTAATAACATGGGTATAATATTATTATATATATATGTATATCGCTCCGAAATCGGGCTTTTAGCCGAGATATCGCCATTTCTAAAAAAAACGTTCGTGCTTAATCTGCCCGATATCGGGCTTTTTTTGGCCGAGAAAAAGCCATTATAGCCGTTTGTAGCGTTTTTTTTAGCAGAATTTTAGTAGAACTGCATACTTTCGTGCTGACGTGCATAATACGTTTTGACTTATTTTTGAAATTAAAATTAAAATTGAAATATCTCAGGTACCATATGTCCGATTTCGAAATGATATACCTCTTTTTTCTCGTACGGATCCCGACCAACAACTCTGAATTCTGAGAAATGGCCCAATTTGAGAAAAACTATTATGTTTTTTGCAAAAATGACGATGTTGGCTAAAAATGGCTGTGACCACGAGTTGAATGCGACCAATCTTTCCAAGATCGGGGCTTATTTGGCCGAGATACAGCCATTTGAAAAACACGAAAAAGTGCCGTTATAATTTTGAAGATTTTTCGTTATTTTGCGATAATTCGGCTAAAAATGGTCCGATTTTGGAAAGAAATACCTTTTTGAACTCGTACTGATCTCCGTAATCGACTGGCATACGCGGCTGGGGACACTTATGCAGCTTTTATGTATGGCACACTCACGGCTAACGGCTAACGTTTTCGAACTAGGAAGCTTGCGACTTTTCTGCATTTAGCCAACACACAAGCCATTTGCAAAGCTTTGCTGCGAAAAGCTCGTGTACAATAACAAGCTAGTTTAGCTAAAAGCTAAACAAATCAATTTAGTTATAGCTCGCCTTTGCTTGCGTACGGTTTGCTGTGTGTGGGCGATTTTTTGGCATGACGCATTTAATAATACCATAAAAAATATATATATTATAGTAAAAACTTCTTGGTAAAGCGCAATTAAAATGTGGAAGTCTATGAAGCACCAAAAACAGCTCGTCCAAAGATATCAGCTGTGCGCTGGGCGGCTGTTATCTGTGGGCACGGCACTGGAGCAGCAGGTGAGTGTGCTCAGCTGAGCGCAAGAGAGCGTGAGAGCGCAAGAGAGCGTGAGTATAAGAGAGAGCGTGAGCGAGCTTTGTTTACAAACAATCCGACCCGCTGGGCAATTTACTTCAATACAGGCCCACTTGGAACTGTTGGACACAACGCCAACGCGCAGCGATGAGGAATGGCTGCAGGCAAAGCCTTATACGGAAGTGCCTGGACCGGGCACATGGCGTGTTTTATCCTACTTCCTGCCAGGCGGTAAGCTCCATTGGTTCAAATTGGATGAAGCTAAAGACTAACGACTTTTGTCTACCACAGGCAAGCTATACAACACGAATCTGATACAAATGAATCGTCGCATGCGTGAGTGGTATGGCGATATATATCGCTTTCCGGGTCTGTTGGGCAAAAAGGATGTCATCTTCACCTACAACCCGAAGGACTTTGAGTTGACCTATAGAAACGAGGGCATTTGGCCCATACGCGTGGGCCTAGAGAGTTTCACCTATTATCGCAAGGTGCATCGGCCGGATGTGTTTGGCGGCATTGGTGGATTGGTTTCTGAGTAACTGCTAAATAAACTTTACTCCTCCCTCACTATATTTATTCGTTATCACACAGACAAGGCAAATCCTGGTCAGATATTCGCAACAAGGTGAATCCGGTGCTGATGAAGGTGCAGAATGTCAGACAGAATCTGCCGCAAATCGATCAGATATCCAAAGAGTTTATAGACAAGTATGTAAACTTAGCCCAACTTACCTGGGACTCTACCTACAATATTCCTTTTTTCGACTAGGCTGGAAACCCTACGTAACCCTTCAACGCACACACTCAATGCGGACTTTCACGAGCAGCTCAAGATGTGGGCGTTCGAGTCCATTAGCTATGTGGCGCTCAATACACGCATGGGGTTGCTGACCGATCGGCCGGATCCGCATGCCGCACGCCTAGCTCAACATATGTCGGACTTTTTCAACTATAGCTTCAAGTACGATGTGCAGCCGTCCATTTGGCCGTATTACAAGACGCCTGGCTTCAAGAAATTCCTAGAGACCTACGATCACATCACAGAGATAACGACCAACTATATAGAGACGGCCATCGAGCGCTTCAAGCTGGAGGAGCAGCACACGGGCAACAAGTGCGTCCTGGAGCAGCTGTTGGCTCTCAACAAACAGGTGGCTGTGGTTATGGCCATGGATATGCTGATGGCTGGCTTGGATACGGTAGGGACTACTTGGAATCCAGTGGGAAATCCGTTTGATATATTTCATGGATATCCTTTTTGCAGACCTCCTCAGCCTTTGTGACCATTCTGTACCATCTCGCCCGCAATCCCGTCAAGCAAACGCATCTGCGTCGCGAGCTGCAGCGCACTTTGCCCAAATCGGATGACGCCCTTACCGCTGAGAATACCAAGAATATGCCTTATTTGCGCGCCTGCATTAAGGAGGGTCTCAGGATTACCTCAATAACGCCGGGCAATTTTCGCATAACCACCAAGGATCTGGTGCTCTCCGGCTATCGCGTGCCACGCGGCACGGGCGTGCTAATGGGCGTCCTGGAGCTGTCCAATAGCGATGAGTACTTTGCCCAGAGCGCACAGTTTATTCCGGAGCGTTGGCTAAAACCGGACACCGATGGCGAGACACAGTCGTGTCCGGAGGCGCGCAGCCGTAATCCCTTCGTATACCTACCCTTTGGCTTTGGACCGCGCACGTGCATAGGCAAGCGCATCGCCGAGCTGGAGATGGAGACGCTGCTGGCGCGTCTGCTGCGCCGCTACAAGGTCAGCTGGCTGGGCCAGACGCCGCTGCAATATGAGAGCACCATTATACTCTCACCACACGGGGATATACGCTTCAAGTTTGAGCCAATTCCTGATTAGAGATTAAAAGACGTGGTAAGTTCAGAGATTTACTTGAAGTATAGCTAACAATATGGGAATGTAATGAATGTTTATAGGAAGGATTAGGGTATAGGGTTAGCGTCGGTTGCGTCCGCGGAAACGCTGATGCGGATGATTAAATTGCCGCTGTTGTTGTTGTTGTTGCTGCTGCTGCTGCTGCTTGAAGGGCTTGGCTATTGGGGGCGTGTCCTGCTGCTCGACGGAGTGGGCTAGGGAGATGCACTGCCTGGTGGCCTCCTCCAGCTCAGAGCCAGCCGAATGAATTTCTTCTAGTTCAGAGTTGGGCGTGGAATGAGCTGTGCGAAATAGGAGTTGCTTATTGGGCGCCACGGGAATGCATTATGGACTACTTACTAGGAGCCGCACTTATAATGGCATTTCGCAGCAGTGGCTGGTTGGCGAAGCAGCTATTGTAATTGTTGGGCGAGCCTGTGGAATAGCGAATACACTCGTTACACTCATGAATAGAAGTCTGGGTAAAGTGAATAGAAGTAGGTGGACAAACCAATGGGACTATAGAAAATATCTTCAGAGGAGGTAGCAGGCGTGAGGGTCTCGACAGTAGGATGATCTGGGCTAGCAGGCGTTAGGATCTCAACGTTGGGTTGTTCGGGGTTAGGATTGGATGTATCAGCTATCAGGGTTGAGGTATCAGTGTGTTCTGGCTGTGGCTGCTGCTGGTGGCAGACAGTGCTCGTGCTGCTGCTGTCCGTATCGGAGTCGGAGGCGTTAACAGAATCGGGTGCAGGATCTTCATGTTCGGGATCATGTTTATTGTCGGTTTGGGAGTTGCTTGGAGTGGGAGTGCTAGCGGGTTCAATGTTGGCTATTGTGTTTGAACACATGCACAGAGTAACAGAAACAAAGGCAAAATACTAAAGTTAAAATGTTAATTGAAATCCTAGATTGAGCACAATCCAGTTGGGATTAATTGGGATGCAATATTCTAGGAATTACCTGCGGCCGCCGTATTGTTGTACAGATGTGTGTTCATCATGGCAGCGCTCAAATGACCCGGTGAGGATTTCCACTGTTCCTGCTTCGCGGCTATTGCAGCTGTTGGATTAAAGTTAGAGCCAGAAGAGAAAAAGAAAAGATAGGGTATGTCAGGGCAGGGTTTAGGCCAAAAGCTCACAAAATAACTAAAAAGCAACTCTTAAGGAAATTTGGTATTAATTTTCTCTTTCGGTTGGACAAAGCAAATAAAGGACTGGTTTCTGGGCACAATTATTATTCTGTATTTCAGTTTATCGTTTATCGTTTCATCCACCAAAAACTTCAAAATCTTATCGCTTAAATCGTTAATCGATACTTTCAATTAAACTAGGGCTTAGACTTAGGTGTGTCTATATATGCAGAGGGGGTCTGTGTGTGTTTGTGTCTGCGTGTGTGTGTGCGTGTGTGTGTTTGTGTGTGTGTGTGTCTAATAAACAACAGTTAGAGAGAGGATTCAATGTCCATTACCAACATCCATCTGCTCCTTGTCAGTGCTGCCATTGACTGTGGCCGCCTTTGCCTGATGATCCTTCGGCTTCTCCACATGATTCTGGCTTGTCTTGTTGGGCTTTATGTTCTCCTTGTGCTATACGGATTATGGATAAGTTGGTCAGCTCTTTCAATTGTTATGGCTAGCTCACCTGCTCTGCATTGGCCTGCTCCTCGTTGCTGCTGATCTGCTCGCTGCTGTGGGATGCACTGTCGCTTTCGCTGCTGCTGCTGCTGCTGGTGGCCGACGTCTCATCCTCGGGATTGGGCACAAAGTCAGAGTCATCCTCGGAGTTCTCGTTGGCGTACTTGGCCAGCATCTCATCAATGGTTAGATTGTGATCGGGATTCGAGTCCTCGTCGCGCGGACGCTTGGCCACGCTGTGATTTAGCTGGTTTCCCTATTACATGGAAGTTCGATTAGCTGCTTGCTGCAGTTGGTTGCACTGCACCCACCTGTTGTGGCGTGTCCACTTCACGCAAGTTCAGCACTCGCCCGCTATTGGCACGCTGCACACCCGGTCGACAGATGGCACGGGAGAGCCACTGGCTCAACTTCTGCGTATAGGAGCAGTCCGTCCAGCTGGAGGATTCCTGCTGGCGATGACGCATTACCCTCAGGCCGTGCACACGTATGGCGCGCAGCTTTCGTCGGCGCGTCTGTATAAAGTATATCATGTCCGTCGGGGAGACTGGCCCGTTGCCTATCATCAGAGCGCCCAGCGAGACCCAAATGCGCGCCAGGCGCAGCAGTACGATCAGCAGCAGAAAAGATGCCCAGGGCAGGGGACGCTCCAGCACGACGGCGCTCGAGTTCTTGTCTGTGTAGGAGAGTCAGGCTCTGGATGAAGGCTGCTATCAATAGCCAACTGTGACGCTTCTTACCCTGCGGCAGACTCCACTTGGTCGTATCCTCGATCAGCTTCAAGGCACGATCGGCCCTCTCGATGACAAACTGGCCCAGTCGGGTGCTGGCAAAGCGTTCCGCCTGCTCACGCACCTTCTGATAGAAGCTGGGCGGACGCTGCAGTTCGCTGACTTCATCATCGCCGATCAGATCGTGCTGCGTGTGGTGATCTTTGGCCTGCATCTCTGTCTTCTGTGCCATGCTGCTGCTCTGCATGCTTCTCTGCTATGATAATTAACTGCGCTTGATTAATGGCATATTTTATGGCTATTTTATATATACATATATATTCATAAAATTCATAATGCGCTCGCAGGGGGTCTGCCACGAAATGTAAAGGAATGTGTGCATGTCCATAAAACATACATATATATTCTCGATCAGCCAACTATATATGGCCATGTCCATATGTCTGTAAGTCTCTAGTCTCTCATTTTTGATAAAACGTTGTATAGATCCATCACTATTCTTCAGGAATATGTCAGAGTCGTCCGATTTGGATTAGATCGATAGAAACTGAGATTTTCTATTGATAACTTATGTGGTTTTCAAAATATCTTGACCAAGCCCAACAATTTAACAACCGATTGCAAACTGAGAACAAGATATATATATCTCATGTATGCACGAAAGGGTATTTCGTGTTTGGCATCACAAAGATAACTGTACTTTCCTGTTATATTCACTCATTTTTTTTTTTTTTTGGTCTTATGCCTATATTTTGATTATCACCAACTTTGTCGCTAATCGTAAAGGTACAAATGCGAGCTCTGACAGCATTCGCGGCGTGATTAGGCGCTGACAACCCCAAAAACGACCTGTACTACCTCTATAAGTAAAAGTACTTACTATAGGCATAAGTATATGTACGTATAGGTATAAGTATAAGTATAAGTATGACTGACACCGTCTGACATCGCCGCGTCTCATTGCCACCTATTCGAGTATTTGTATTATCAGCTGGCATCATCGCATCGCACTTTTTATACACTTAAATTCGAATTTGTTGCTTTTTTTGTTGCCTTTGGCGGCTGTCTGGCAAAACTAATGGGAGCTATCAATAGCTATAGAAATTGTTGCTTTCCGGCACCGTGACTAACAACAAAAATCAAAACAAATTAGGTAATATTTATAGTATATGTGTGCATATAAAAATTGAACTTTGTTCTAAAACAGGGAATACTCTGAATAGTTTTCGATTTCTCAGCTTGGTGATAAGTGGAATGAGAGGGAAAAAATATATATTGAAATCGCCGATTACCAAATGCCCTTGCATGCGGTTGATATGTGTGTATGTTACGATATATTAATCTGATCCTAAACCCCTAAGCAATAATACTATATTATATAGGACACCGATCAGATCGTGAATAAATGAGTACTTTGTTGAATGCGTAACAAATTGAACTACTTAAGTATAATACACAAGGCAAGGGTATATTAGGTATAGCCTACTCATAGCGAAGCTTATCTTTGAATAGTGTGAATAATAGGTGATCTTTCCTTCTTTAATACTTATATACTATGTCTTCATCCAATTCCCAGCAATTCTGAATCTTCGAAATTTGTTCCCATCACGCTCAATAAAAATCGATGTGTATTTTGAGCCTGAATAATTTGAACACATTTCGACGAATATTTGTTATAAATATTTACATATGCATGGCATATAATTTGATATTTATAGCGCTTATTGCATCGCAAAAACAAATAAATAAAAGAAATAAATAAATACACGAAAAAAAAATGAATGAAAAACGAAAAATTAAATAACAAAAATAATAAAATTATCAAAAATTTATTGGCGGGATCAAAGTGTATCGAAAACTGTATGCAAAAGCAACGACTGCACACACATACACGCACAGCTCACATGGAACATAATTTGTGGTACAGTGTAATAAAGAGATGGCCAAGCGAGAAGAAGACAGATGCATGGGAATGGAAAGCAATGCAGGCAGTGCACAACGAAAGTAAAAAGTGCGAAAGGCGCAAAAACTAACTGCGACGTTCAACCCTGCAGAGAGCTTGAACTCGCCCAGAGACCGTGCCCGCCGCCCGTCTCGGCCGCCTACACATTGAGATAACGGTCGCTGTAGATTAAATGGCGCACGAGAAGCAGCCTAACAAAGCGCACAGCCGATTAAAGCATGACTTACCGGTATTTCTTTTGGTTCTTGTACTTTGCCGATCTGCAGCTCCAAAAGCTTTATTCTTGCAGTTTGTTGCCTTTTCTTGTGCCTTAGTCGAAGCTTGCGTACCAGCCGGTTTATTTATAATATTATATGAGATTATTTTAATAAAGTGTGTATATGATTTAAAAGTTAGCACTTAAAGGCACTGAACCAAACTGGCAAATAGACCAACGAACGGCTGCACAACTCCCGAGTGACTGAACAGGGCAGCGCGAGCCGAGCGGCCGCCAACCGGGAGACCAGCGATCGGCAGCACTGATTGCCGTTATCAGAAGAGCACAGCGCGACAAAGAGATCGAGCAGCTGCTCTTTGTGAGCTAATTAAGCTGCACTCAGCATCGGAAAGCAAGAGAGGCCAATTGCAGCTATATCAAGTTGCGCTTAGTTTAAACAACTTCTAATTAACCACGAACTTCCGCAAATATGTTAAAAAAAGGTCGCCTAGCGTCGGTTTATACTCGGCGTGAATTAACTGGAGCGTAAGCAGAGCAGAGCCCTTGGGCTGAGTGGGAAAGTGTTGGCGCACACAGCTCGAGTGGATGCTTGAAATCGCACGTACATTTAAGCTCAGGTTAGGAATCCCTGTGTTAGTGCACATAAATGCATTCAACACTCAATAAACATAGAATGGAAACAAGTGGAGAAGGCAACATGAAATTGGAATATTTATTCAACTGTCACATTCAATAATTCACCTGCATTAACAAAACACAAAGCACAGCTATTTATCAAGCTAGTCAACTGTAGGAGCTTTGGCTCATCCTGTTGTGCCGCCAATTATTATCCCGTTTACAGGAGCCGCCCAAAGCCGACCAAAACCACTCAACAAGGCATTCGGCGCCACACTCAATTGTCTCAGGCGCTCAGTGCAAACATATTCACAAGAGCTTTCGTCTAGTACGAGCGACAAAAAGCTCTCAACGAAAATTCAGTTGCGCAAAAACTCTCCACGTTGACGGACGCAGCGACGCGGCGAAACGGAACATAGCGGAGCGAAGAGCGCGCGCTTTGCTGTACAGGCGACTTACGCAGTGTAAAAGCGACTCAGCGAAAGCGCCATTCATCTCGCGTGTGTTGCAAAGCTGCAGGATAACGGGGCAGCAGTTAAATCTGCAGTGCAATTAGTGGCAAATATTGTGTGTGTGTGATTGCTTGTGTGTGAAGCATAAAAGTCAAAGCCAACATCTTCTGTCGGTGTAAAGTTAAAAGAAGTTCGAGCAGCAGCAGCAGCAGCAGCATCTGGAGGTGGCGCCTCCGAAATGTGTCGATGTAACCAGCAATAAACGAACCAACGCGCAGCGAACTGAGCTGCTTGCGGGGCATACCCAACCGCATAGGCCTCCAAAAATTGTAGTTTATTTGTATTGGTGCTGAGTCGCGTGCCTGTGAGCACACACACACTCACATACGCACACACACAACGTAAACATGCGTAAGTAATGAGCAAAACACACACACACACATACAGGTCTATAAAAAAATGTTTTCCGCTTTGCCAAAAATTGATAAACGACCTGCGACCCTATAAAAAGATGTTGACACAGCGGAGCCTGACAAAAGTAACGGGTTAATAGGTTGCCCTCTGCCCTCTGCCCCCTGCAACAGCTGTTGTCTGTATATACACACACATACCTGTGTATATTTTTAAGCAGATTTGAGTGGGAGCTCTTTGTAATCCTTTATCCTTTGGGCTCCAGCCGGGAACACTTGACTCGCTTCTGCATTTGGCCCAACGCTTGGATTAGGCTCGCTTTGGGCTTTGGGCTTTGGCTGAGTTCTAAACTTTGAGCCCCACTCGAGTGGACCTGCTTAGCATGCAGCCACTGCCATTAATGTGGGCTATTTTTATATGCGGCTCCGGCAAAATTAGTTCGCGCATAAATTAGTGGAGCGAGGGCTGCTCAAAGAGTTGCAAAATAAGCAAATGCTAAAAGAGAGAGGGAAAGAAAGAGACAAACGGAGATAGAAAGAGAAGCAATTAGATGGGCGGTAAATGCCAGAGACTAAGAGAATCAGATAGAAGCAAAAACAGAGTTAAGCAAAATAGGCAAGTGTGGGGTAAAGAGAATAAATGGGTTTTGGTTGGTAGTTTATTTAGTTTATTAATGGCTACCTTTGAATGAATAAGATAAAAGAGAGAGAGAGTTTGTTTGATTGATTCAGATTTATTTTGTTTTTGGATTGAATGTGAACTAGTTCATTCGAGAAAAAGTGTTGCTTTTAGTGAACTGATCCCTAGGAAAACTGGTTCTATTAACTTCTTTTTCGTCTTCTTTTTCGAACCGTTCTTTGAGCTTAATATTTGTAATTTACTGATTGATTATGGTGTAATTTTTTGTATCTGTTAAAATTCATTGTATCTGTTCTAATATAGTATAATTAGTTTGTGTAAATTGAGTGAACTAGAATCTGGCTGTTTGTTCTTTTGCTACTCTTTTCTTTGTCACAAGTGCGTGTCCACATCAATTTGAATGTTGCAATTTATTATTTGCAACCAGTTCTCAACCTTCCGAGCTATCAATACTTTTAGTTCTTCTGAACTTCCTATCAAATCTCAATATTTTGAATAACATTGTGTTGCATTTGTTTTTAGTGGCATTTTTAATCATGTTTTGTTTGGTGCTGCCCTCGCTGTTGTTTTGGCGCCAGCGTCGACTACTGGCGATTCCACGCACGGTCACACGGATGTTATTCTTCATGGGGTTATGGCACCTTTGCATGCAGCAGCGCTTCCGCTCCGCACACACACACAACACACACACACACACCCACCACACACGCACGCACACACGATAGAAAAGAAGGGAAGCGGCACACGCCACAACTTGCATTCCGCTTGCCTCTCGCATATGAACATCACTTGTGGCTAATATACAAGTATTTGCATATTCCCCTTCACCATCCCGACCCCTGCCCACACCCATCCCACCACACATATTTCTCATAGATGTCGCGTGTCATTTGGCTTGATATTTTTTTAATTATTGCTTAGCGGCATTTGCGTCCATTTGTCGCATGTGCCGCAGCGCGCAGATAAATTGCGGCATTAGTTTGGCGACAATATTTTTTGCTTCTCCGACCTCCTCTCAACCCCGCCTCCCAATTATGCGCCCATTTGACTTGTCAGCATCTTGGTGTGGTCGTCTAAAGAAGGGCGGGGCAAAGCAGCTGCGTCGTCGTCGCCGCCGCCTGTGGCCTCGAGATGTCATCTGTCTGCCCCATTGTTGCTGCCCCGCTGCGTGTTCGCTGCGCAGCATGCCACACGGCTAGCGCCCAGGAAGAAGGCGTCGTCTGCTGCTGCTGCTGTCGCGTGATTGAAATTATAGCCACATTCACAAATTGGTTACATGAAATTGTAAAATTCGACTGAAAATGGCCAAAAAGGAAAATCTCATTATTGTTGCTCAATTTGCCGCCTGACAGCTGCCACAAATTGAAGCAGTGCCTCGAAATGTGAGAATTTTTCTGCTCCGCGCTCTGCTTTACTCTGCAATTGCAACTTGACACTTGCCACTGGCCACTTGCCACTTGCCACTTGCTATTGAGGCACTTTGTCAGCTGTTTTTTGTCCAAAACTTTTAATTACTTGTCGTGACATTTGACCTCAAAGACCAAAGAGTTAATTAAAATTAGGGCCAAGGCCCTACGAACACAGCTACACTTACCGGCAGAGTCCATTAGTTGGCACACAAGTCCATCAACTGGGCTGCACTCGGCTCGTTAAGCTTTATATTCCTATTTGTGCACTCTAGTACCGTCATTATCTTGTCCACTCGCACCTAATTAAGGCCGAAATGGTCAGCCTTGTGTGGGCGATATTCGGGGCTGACCAAGTTAATTAACGCTTGCAGCTGATGAACAATGCAGCGATTATAATTTTGTATTCATATGACAGGCTTTTATGTCGGGGCTTAGGCAGAATGTGCTTCGTCCTGTCATAAATGACAAGCTTTGACGAGTGATAGGGTCGCACACAGCTACACTTGGAGAATTTGTAATTGACTCGCAGGGTGTGCCATTGTGTGGAAGATTATCATGGGCTTATCATAAAAATTTAACTCACTTTGATATGTGCGTGCGTTAAATGTTTGCTTAAGAGTCATGCTTTATGCTGCTTGGCAGTTTATACTTAATGTGAATGTTACAAAAAACCAATTTTATCCAACTTAATTAGTCGTGAAATAAGGTTTAGTTCAATTTAATTTGGGTTTTCACATCACAGTGATCTTTGTATAAAGCATTAATGTGCTTTCAAAGCTGCAAACAGCTTTCATATACTACAACTGAATTTTGTAGTATTCTATGTGCTTTTAAAGCTCTTTAGAACTATCACATATGACTATTAAGTTTCAAAGCTGTTAAGAGCTTTTGTTTAGTAATGTTACAACATTGAGGTTTTAATGTGCTTTCAAAGCTAGCTTAAAAGCTTTAGCATGCTGTTAAATGAACTCATATAACTTTCATCTTTCAAATCAGCTTCACAAGAAATGTACTTATAAAGCAAATTACTAGAGTAATTCAAGCGTAATGATACTTTTTGTTTGATAAATTGATTATAATAAAGATAACTCATGCCGTTTTTCACCCACAAAAAACTTCTCAGCTTCATTAAATCTGGTTTGATTTGCGCTTTGCGCGTTGCATTTGATTTATTGCACTGATTGCTTTTTATGAAACCCGTTTTTCTGGATCTCTACAGCTCTAATGCCGCGTGAATTATTGCCCCTTCGAGCTGAACAGAATGCACAGAAATCTACATTACGTATACGCCCTGTTCTATCCCCACCAGCCGCATTCATGCTGGCAACGCAGTTTCCCTTTAATTGCCCTTTGCACGCTACGTTTTTTTTTTGTATGCCACGCCCACCTGCAGAGTGCAGCAACTGTTGTGCATATTAACGTGGGATCTCTTGCTTCTTGCCGCTTGCCTCAAAATTGAGTTGCATTCATCGAAACTTAAAGCAGTTTTTGCATAGTCAAGCGAGTTGTGTGGACAACAAATAGGAACCCAATAAAATGTCTCGTCTCGAGTTTTTCCATTGGCAACAGCTGCAACCCTCCATAGCCTAAACGTCAACAAAATGTTCCATGAATTATTCAAAAATCGACGGAGCAGAAGAAGAACTCATTTACGCAGTACTCGACCTGAAAAGTGGAAGGCAGCGAAATTCACGTTTATTCAGACAACATTCTGGTAACTTTTCTCGTTGTTTTAGAGAAAAGTTGGCAAAAAGCACGGAACACACAATGTGTTAATTTCATCTATATTATATCATAAATATGAATAGCAGACAGCCAGCTCCATGTGGCGAGCAGCTGCATGGAAAAGCTCAATGATTTGTTTGGAAAATGCTTTTCAAATAAAAGTTCTGTCGTTTAGCGTTAAAACACACAGCTAAATTTTTATCGCAGCCGAATATCTTATTAGAATTTTTTTATGATTTGTGAACAATTCAGAAAGGAATCTCATTAAAAAGCGCTGTTCCAATCGCTTTTTATTCGAAACCACTGAAAGCAAACCGCAAAAACTCTTCAAATTTCTGTGGAAATGGAAACGTGAAATTCGTAGCTATAAATGTTACGTTTGATAAGCGCCTCGCAATGGGTTTGCGTGTTGACCAAGCGTGCGAATTAAAATAGCAACAACAAAAACAACCACAGCAACAACAATCAACTAGAGCAACCAAAACAAAAGAGCCTTAAATTGCTAGGGCATGATTTAGTTTAGGGTGTTTCAGTTGATTATATACATGAGATACACATTAAGCTGTTGACCGAATAATAGATCAATCAAAACAGGTGTTATATAGTTGAGCAAATGGTTATACGCCCGGGTTTCTGTCTTTGAATTGGTTCAAATGTGGTATAGTTGTTTAAAATGGTTCCAAAGTAAGAACTGGCTTATAAGTGACATGCAATACCTGCTTATTGTGGTTCCAAGCTAAGAACTGGTTCAAAAGTGACATTAATAATAGTTGTTTAAAGTGATTCCAAACTAGGAACTGTTTTAAAAGTAGCATAAAACACGTTTTTGAGGTGGTTCCAAACTAAGAACTGGTTCAAAATTGGCATTTAGTTGCTTAAAGTGGTTTAAAACTAAGAACTAACTCAAAAGTTGCATAAAATAGTTTTTTTTTAAATATTTAACTAAGAATTGGCTCTAAAATGGCACATATTAGTTTTACAAAGTGGTTCCCAACTAAGATCTGGCTCAAAAGTAGTAGTTGAAAGTGGCTTCAAGCCAAAAAATAGCTCACAAGTGGTATATTTTAGAGGTTAAAGTGGTTACAAACTGAGAACAGGCTTAGAAGTTGCATAAAATAGATTTTTTTAAATAATTCAAAAATAATAATTTGCGCAAAATTGCTTCAAATAATTATTTTAAATATTTCCATACTAAGAATTGGCTCTAAAATGACATATAAAGGTTGTTTAAAGTAGTTCCAAACTAATAACTGGCTCAAAAGTTGCATAAAATAGTTGTTAAAAATAGTTCCAAAATAAGAACTAGTTCGAAAGTGGCATAACATAGTGGTTTAAAGTGGTTCCAACTCAGTACTGAGCTAAAAGTGGCTGAAAAAGATATATTAAAGTTATATAGGTTGCTATGTCGAATGCAGATAATACTTTGAAGCGTTCCCAAAAATACTAATATCTTAAATGGCCCGCCTCTCACTGATTTGGTATAAGATTGAACAAAACACAGAAGCATTAATAACAACAGCCAGTAAATAGGCCCAAATTTATGCAATGTCATATTTACATATGTACCAGTTCAAGTTACCCCCCTCACACTACACTACACTACAGGGTATAACTAGAATCATAAGTAACGATAACGACAACAAAGTTAACTGCCATCGCGACGGGCGTTGCGCGTTGCTAGACAGCCACATGACGCCAGTTCCCGTTCGCAGTTTGGGGCAACAACAATCACAGCCAACCGGCGGCAGCTGGTGACGTCATCTGCTGCTGGGCAACAACACCAACAAACAACAACAACAACAACAAGAGAGCAGACACCAAAAATAAGTTAAAGCATAGAAAACAACAAAAGGGCATATAAACAGCCAGAAGCTAAGCGACAAACTGATTACAAAGGGCATTGTATACAACACTTACCCCTCACCTGTCCGTACAAGCAACAGCAACAAAAATAGCAACAACAACAACAACATCAACTACAACATGTTGACAAAGTCAGCAACATTTGCCTCAACAGGTGAGCAGCAGCAGCAGCAACGGGCAACCCACAAAAATAATAATAAACGGCAAAATTCTTTTTGGCTCATGTACAACACACAGATACTCACACACACACACACACACACACACACACACTCACAATCGCCTCGAGTATCAGCTGCTAAATAATTGATTATTGGCCTCGAGCTTGATTTATTGGCTAAACCCACACTGAAAAGTGTAAAAGGCATATTGCACATGTCTCCAATCATATTCATAATTGATATTCCCCTTTCACCCCCCCCCCCCTTCCCCCCCCCCTCTCCCCCACACCCTATCTCGCTGGCATTAAATGCCGCCTGCGGTTGCATTACTTGATTGGCTTGACAATTTTTCGATTTCGATATGGCCAGCTCGTAATATGCCCCAAACGATGATGATGTCCTTTGCATTACCTATAAAATGACCTGGCATACAGCAACATGCCACAAACGCATTTCCATAGCAATAAAAATGGTAATGGGCATTTTATTTATACCCTGTTCGCACAAAATGTGTGCCTTAGGGTTGAGTGGATAGGTTGAGTGGTTATAAAAGGTTGCGTCACATCGATCTCTGAGACTAGAAGACTGTACTCTCTATCAAGACTATACTCTTAATTTGGACCTTTTATTCATATAGTTCGCAAAATAATTGAATTCTGCGTTATTTAAGATACGATTTTGAGATTCGGTTCAATTTCTGCTGGTCAGTTTTAAGGCCAACGTATTTATTACCAACTTCGTATTTCAATATGATTTCTAATAGATTTTAGTCTGGTCTTAAAGGGTATCATCAAGTCATTCAGTCGCAACTTTAATTTCCTGCTCAAATCAAATACAAACCAAGCCTTATAAAAGGAAGTCATTAAATTGACCAAAATGCTGCTGCGTATTGACATTATTTTCCTGACAGTCATGGAAATGTGCGACGCCAGTTGCCAGTTGCCCCTTACCCGTTGCCCATTGCCAGTTGCCCCATTTGCCTTTTGTGCGGGCAACATTGCGTATGTGTGTTAATCGCAGGCTTTCGCCTGTCCAGGCAAAAGTTTTAATGGCCAACAGAGCTGAATCATGGCCGACAACTTTCTCGTTGAATGTTTCAAGTTGGCCAATTGCAGTCAAAAGCTGCGGATTTAACAAGCGTGCTACAGTCGAGTGTGCGTGACTGTGAGCTACCCTGTAGCTAGCTGAGGCGTATCGGATAGTATTGTATTTGATTTGGGCGGGTAGACATTAAAATATATGAACAGCTACAGATCAAGAATGAAAGTATTCCCCAGAACCTCTTATACCTCTTATAAATTAAAATTATCAAGATAATTATTTACAAGAAATGTTTTTTATCGCTTTTTTATTTTAAGCATTTTTAGAGCAATTAAAAGCAACTTCAGGAAATTGGCCGATAAAATCCCTTAAGCAGGAAATATAAATTAACCATAAGCCTAATTGGCTTAAAACTAACTGGAATTGTAATAATATACCCTACGGCAACTTGGTCAATCCCGGCACTGAAATTAACTCAGGCGCTTTCTAAATAATTTTTATTTGACTTTATTCTTTATTTTTTTTTAAGTTTATTTTATACGTATCTGTTGACTGTGTAAAATGCAATGTTGATCGATTTTTCATTAAAAATTATTTAAAAATTTAGTCAAATCTGCGAAAATAAACAAAATACACCGAGATATCGCCATTTCCAAAAAACATTCGTACCCAATCTGTACTGTCGTACCGAAGATCCAATTGTGGACAGGATCTACCGCAGAGTGTCGAACCGGGTCAAAAGCTGCTGGAGCGGCATAGACAAAGCGAAACCGACCGTTTTTTGGAAAATGTTTCTCCAAATGAGTCTTCAAGTCACTCCCTGTGGAGACTGGCGAGAAGGTAGAGAAGGAGAAGGCTTTCCGATCAGAAAGCCTGACGGATCTTGGGCCAGATCTCCAAAGGAACGTGCTGATGCATACTTGTGGGGGTGGTAAAAGAGCAAATATTATTAGTCCTGCTCCTTGCGAGTTGTTTGACACAGGACTGAACAAGATACGCAGGGATAAAGCCACGTGATAAGCAAATTAGTTTCTATACAAAAAAGACATTTTTGTCAGCTATTTGAAGGTTCAGGTAAAGGTCAAGGTGAAGATAAGGACTTTCTGTTGGCCAAAGGGCATTCCGATAGCCAAGCTATAAGCAATTTTCTATACTCACACAAAGTACTTTTTCGCGGAATTTTAACGAATATTCGTCTATTAATAAATGTTCCCAATGAATATTCAGAAAAGAAATTTCTTTGGTTAAAGGACATGCGAAAAGTCCTTGAAGCAGCCATTTAAGGCTTCAAAATAAATATTCAATAAATAAACAAAGTAAATTAAATGAAAAGTAAGAGAAATAAATAAACAACCTCCTTTTTTGTAACTTTCACTTTGTTGGCAATTAATATTCAAAACCTTAATAGTCTTAGTTTACGTGCCTCGCGACTCGTGTCCCTCGGATAATTGGGCGGGGTATGCAGCTAAATTCCGTTGCCCAGCGCAGGCCGCTGGCTCCTGAGATTTCTATGCAAACTGGGCTAAGATACCATGAAAACAAAAATAGCGAAATGGTAGAGAGGAAATCAACTGCTGTAAAATGTTATTGCAAAAGTGCACGAGACAACCGTTGGCGGCGGTTGGCTGTCGAGATTTGAACGAATATTTGACTGAAGTACCATGCGAATAGAAATAGTAAGCGGCAGGACCAAAATCAGAGGATGGAAAATTGCATTACATGACTCTAGGATCGACTGTGCAAGAGACTTGAAGCAGCAGCTATTGAAAAAAGGGGGGCTGAACAAAGTTTACATATTTCTCAACTATTCCAGTGCCACTCGAACCTGTGAGCTTGCCAGGATGCAGAAGTAAACTAGAAACCATCAACAGGGAGGGTTGTTGAAACAAAGAGCCGTACATGTTTTTCAACCATATTCGTGCGCATTTTGTAAATAGCATGCATTGAGTAAATAGCGCAACTTTAATAGGTTCACCAGCAATATATCTATGATGGAAAATAAACAAGGATGATGAATCAACAATAAAAAATCAGCCAAAGCTCCGCCATTTATTCCAAACATTTTATTCATTTCACTTTAAATAACCATATCTTGGGCAAATGGAATCCTTTCTTATAATGATGTGATCTTGATCTTGAATAATCCATCCTGAAAAGATACAAATAAACTAAAATAAAGCAAGTCAAAATGAAAGAAATAAGAATATAATTATCTTATATCTTTGGCAAATTAACTCCGATCCTGAAAATTTTGGACATTTTGTAATTGTGGAGTTTCGAAGAATTAGGAATTAAAAAAAAAAATAAATGTATAGTTTTTTGTTTACCCGAGATATTATGAAACTAAACGGATAAATGAAGTTTAAGATGGATAGATCGAAGATCCAACTTGATGCATTTTCATCTAGAGATATGGGGATCAATTGAGGATGCAAAATTAGTTTAATTTCAGTCGCAAGGAAGAGCAAAATCCCAAATTTGTCGTTAGTCGTTAGTCTTAGCAGCAAATTCTGGAATCTATTTACACTAGCGTCGTAAATATTCGGACAGATGTCCAACTTCTGCACACACACCAACTAGAAAGTTGTGTAGCATGTGTCCAATTATTGTCTAATAGAATATTTATACTGCATAAATGCTTAACACCAGCTGAAACTAATTCCCTAATGCCAGGACGCTCGTCCAGGGAACGTTTAAAGAGCGCGGTCGCAGCTAGAGTAGAAATAATAATTAATATAAGTACGTACTTACGAGGGCTCACACACACACACACACACACGCGCACACACACCTTGTCTGCCCGCCCCTTGCATTAAATTAATTAAATTGTGGGGGCAACAAGGAAAAAAGTTAAATGTTGTGCTGTTGTTGTCAGGACACGAAGCTTGAATGTAATTAAATATTGTACTTGTTGGGTTGATTTTGGTTATGTAAAATCTCGCTGTTATCCCTGCCCTTTGTGTGTTCTTTGAATCACATACACATATACATACATATGTGTGCTTTATTTATATTTAAAATGCTGCGTCTGATTTTAAAAATAATTTCATTCACAAACTTTATTGCCGCGGGCTGACAGTCTGTGTCGCATGATGTTCGCTTTTGAAGGGGGGGGGGGGGGGGAGGAGCAACGTTTTGCCTTAAGCTTTTATGGGTGCGTAAAGCTCGCTACGCACGCACACACACTTACACAGGCAATTATGCAGTTACTTTGTGTGCGCAACCATTTGCATTTTATGGGCGCCCTTTCCAATTCGCGATGCAGCAGCAGCAGCAGCGGCAGAGGCAGCACAGCATAAGGCATTAATAATGCAAAAGCTATCGCCGCAAAAAACACTACAAGCGCACACAAACCCACACACACACACACAATACTTGCACACTCCCATACAGTTACAGTCGCGTCTCGCGCTTCTATTCAGTGCCAAACAATACACACACACACACAAACACATACACAGAGCGCGCCACTTGACATTTTGCTAGTGTGTGTATGTGACCTATAGATGGCGCTAGCAATAACAAATGCCGAGCTTCACTGAAATCATCCACTGTGGCAGTCTTTTAGGAGCGTTGCTGCTGTGCAGTTCGTGCCGCAACGCGCGGCGCCTCGCCGAACTCACTACCTCTTCCTCTTCAAGTTATGCAAAATTTATCTAACGTTCTTTAATTTTGTACTACAATTTGTTTGTGCTGCATTTAATGAATATTGTGTCGAGGGTGTGGACGTGTTGTGTGCCGCCCCTTTGCAATAGGAAAGTGAATATGTTAATTATTAATGCAGCCGCCTGATGGCCATGCAATCAACGTTGCACAAGAAGGAGCAGAAGCAGGCAACATTCGCGCTGTGCCACAAGTCAAACAAAATTGTTCCAGTTGCAGGTAGGAGCAAAAAAATCGCTTCCACGCAAACCTGAAATATAAATATCCCGCGACTGCCTGAAAGTATGCAACACATTTTAGTTAAACGAAATATATAATCCGAATTTTATATCTATCATGCCAAAAAGTTTGCAATATTTTTCTTTTAAATCAAAATCATTATTGTTTTTTTTTGGGTTTTTGGGCCAAAAACGCGATATGCCAGTCGATTACAGAGTACGAGTACGAGTTCAAAAAGATATATCTTTCCAAAATCGGACCATTTTTAGCCGAATTATATTCGCAAAAAAACCAAAAATCTTTAAAATTATAACAAAATTTCACGTTTTTCAAATGTCCATATAAGCCCCGATCTTGGAAAGATTGGTCTCGTTCGACTTGTGGTCACTCCCATTTTTAGCCAACATCGTCATTTTTGCAAAAATCAAAGTAGTTTTTCTCAAATTGGGCCATTTCTTAGAATTCAGATTTGTTGTTGTCAATCGATAGTCGGGATCCGTACGAGAAAAAAGAGGTATATTATTTCGAAATCGGACATATGGTACCCGAGATATTTCAATTTTAATTTTAATTTAAAAAAACGCTACAAACGGCTATAAATGGCTATTTCTCGGCCAAAAAAAGCCCGATATCGCGCATATTGGGTTCCCAGTTGCAGGTGTGGCCGGAAGCTACCGACCTATGTATACTCTATTTCCAGTGTGAGTTCAGCTTAGTCCTTTTATAAAGGCGGCAGTGGGTGTGGCTGCGATTATATATCTTCAAAAATGATCAGCATAACTAATTTGGTTGCTCTGAAACTGCGACTTCTCAAACTGCGCACCCTAAATTGTAGAAAATAAATGATTTGACGAGACGGAGCGAGCCTTAAAATAAATTAATGTATAAAAAAAATATATCTACAAAATGTAACTGTTCAAACTTTAAAACTGTAACATCAAAAGTGAGACTCTAAAACTGTGGATCTAATAGTGTGGCTCCACAGCTGTGACTCTCCAAATCGACAACTGTGACGCTGAAACTGTAGCCTTACAACTGTGACTTATCACAACTGTAACACTAAAGCTGTGACTCCTAAACTGTGACTCCTAAATAAATAATTCTCTGAAACTCTACAGCTGTGTCTCTTAAACAGTGACTAACTACAAATTAACAATGCGTCTTTAAAACTAAAATCGATTTTATCGATTTCCCTTTGATCTCATATTTAAATCTGCAACTGAGACGCTTAAACTGTGACTCTAAGACTGTAGGTCTACAACTGTGGCGGCTAAACAGGGACTATATAATTCTAAGGCCGTGAATCTAAAGCAAACAAGTGTTCAGCAATTTGCCTTAGATCTTAAAGGGTCTACATAGGTAACATAACCAAGTCAAATGTTGATTACTTTTTAACTATGGACGCAAGAGTCTGACTCAACAACTGGGGCTTGCCATATACCGGCTACTAACTATAGCTTAGCCAATATTCCCGCTTTCCTCTTAGTCACAGGGTATTCCATTATAAGCCAGCTGCGGTCACTCAGCAGCGTAAGAGAAGTCATGCCCCATGCACCCTCTCTTTCTCTCTCTCTCTCTCTCTCTCTCTCTCTCCATCCAAATGATGTCATGCGTCAGCTGCGTGGTATTCAGTCATATATGATTCGTGGATCGCAACGCGTCAAATTTTTTGTTAAATCGATTATCGAGTTGCTACGCATTAGCTTTAACCCCCCTTTACCCTCTCTCCTTCACTCTCTCGCCAGCTCGCATAACCTATTTGGAGCGTGAGGAACAGCGTCCTTGCAGCAGCCGCTTGCCCGCCGCCGGCAGCGTTGATGCCAGCGGTGCCAGCGCCTCGCCGCCGAGTGGAGTTGGTATCTCGCCGCAGGGGTCGCCGCAGCTGCAGCAGCGCCTGGGCAAGCATCTGAGCAAATCCGCATCGGAGCTGAATGGTCACGATTGTCACAGCAACGAGTCGCCGCATCTGTCGCCGAAGCGGGCCAAAAGCGCCGCCTCACAGCAGCTCGTGAGCGGCAGCAGCAGCGTTGTGGGCGTGTCCAGTGGCGCGGGCGTGCTGCAGAAGACGCACGGCTTCTTCAACAATTTGCGGCATCGCTGGAGTCGCGCCAAGAGCAAAGACCGCATCGGCCGCAAATCGCCCAGCGATTTCCTGGAGGAGAGCACCGACTATGCCGCCGACTACAGCTCCGAGAGCAGCTCCGTAACGCAAAGTCCCCGACATCGGGCAACCACAATTGGCTCACCGCTGGCGCGAGATTTTCGTGCCACTGCGAAAATGGCGCAGGTCATCCAACGCTTCGGCGGCTCCATGGAGGGTCGCATCGATGAGCAGCCCGAGCATGGCAGCAGCCACGCCCCGGCCGCCGGCTGCAGTAGTGCAACGGCGCAGCAGCAGCAGCTGGATGCCCTGCAGGTGAGTCCCAGTGCAAGGCTTCTTTTAGTCTTTTTGGTTTTAAATATTTGATTTGCCTGTTTCAATTGGATTCCGTTTTCTGCTACACTTAAAACGAAACAATTTTCGAAATTTGTTTTACGCTTCTTTCTGCAAAAACTTGACGCACGCAACGGCAACTGTCGATAACAATATCGATAAACGATAACAATTGCAATGCCACTGCCACTGCCCATCACTAACGCCCAACTTTAGGCCGACGAGCTGCGTCGCAAGCGGGAGACACAATTACGACAATTCGTCTTCTTTCAGCTGCGCGTCCATCTCAAATCCGGCTGCGACCTGGTGGCCATGGACAAGAATGGTAAGCCCCGTTAAGGACTCGAATACACACGCCCACGACCATGCCCTCCCTCGCCCTCGCCCTCGCCCCCGCACCGACATGCCCTGTCACTTATGTTTCTTTGTGTTTTCCTCTGCGCCAGGACTGAGTGATCCTTATGTCAAATTCAAGGTGGGCGGACGACTGCTGCACAAGTCGCGCACCATTCACCGCGACCTCAATCCTGTGTGGGACGAGGTGTTCATTGTGCCCGTGGAGGACCCCTTTCAGCCGATTATTGTCAAGGTGAGCAAAGCCAGAACGAGAGTAGCTTATGAAATGTTCTAATAAAAGGCGATAAAATTTATTTAGAGCCTAGATTAATCATGCAGAGCAGCGAAGCTTTAGAGAAGCATATTGTTGGATAAGCTTTAAGCTTTGAGGGAGATTATGTTTGTGGCTTCGCATAACTTAAACTTCCTTAAGAATATATATCGAGAGAATTTGACGAACAACTGCCAATTAGCTGAGTTTTAAGCTTTAAAGATTTTTGTTCCAGTCGTTTGCGCGTCTTAAAAAAACAAATTAAAATATGAAAATTAATATTTAAAATTGAGTAAATAGTTTGGCTTTAAGTTTAAAGTGAGATTATTGAGCTATTCAAAACAAATTCTCAGTATTCAGCTTAACTGTAAGTGAGACTAACCGTTAATTTAATCTAGCTGTAGTGTAATCTATCGTTCTTAAAGCTTTTAATACTGCTTTTGCGTTTTAGTGTTAAAAAGCTCTTAAAAATGAGAAAGTCAGAATACCCCTCGTTCGCCGAAGACTTAATACACTTGTAGACATTTGCCTTGCGACTTTGCAGTTGTGTGAGAAATGTAAAATATCTTGGAAAACAATGTATTTTGCCATACAAAAAAAACTAACTCGAATTCCGATTCTTCCTACTGTGCTATTAAATATTGAAGTGCGATTTTGATAAGATTTGGATATGTAACAGCATAGTTTAACTAATAAATGCCAGGTTTGGTCGAGATATCTTGATAAGAAAAAGTTTTTCATATAAGAACCTATTTTGGCCCGATGGCTCCTAAGATAGCTTTGTGATAACAATATCCGGCACCGGCCGTAAGTATATCTAATATTCAGTTTTGTCTTAAGTAAGATTATTAAATAATGAAAGCAAGACAGTCAGATTTAAGTTAAGGCCTTAAGTAAGAACAGTTATATAGCTTGAATGTAATCCAGCTTGCTTGAAGAATTCAATTACTTTTCAGTTGTTAACAAGATTTATTATTGAAAAAATAAAATGAGAATTATGTTTTGGCAAATATTTAGACAAAAGATTGTGCCTCTTGATGCTAACATTGCAGTATTCATTTCAGCTAATTTGAATCTAATGCAATTGAGATTTCATAAGGTCTACAGTTTTAATTAAGTTAAAGCAAACTATGTGGCAGAAGAAAGGGCAATTTAGAAAGCGCTCCTCGCTGACAAAAAGTGAAAATCAATTTCCCAAGAGAAACAACAACAATCAGCTACGAAAATAATTGCCAACATGACATTCAATTTGGCAAATTGCTTCACATTCACTCGAAACCAATAACCGAAACCAATTTCCGCTTTTTGCCAACGCGATTCCCTACAGGTCTTTGACTACGATTGGGGACTGCAGGATGATTTTATGGGCTCGGCGAAAATCGATCTCACTCAACTGGAGCTGGGCAAGGCGGAAGATATCAATCTGCAGCTAAGCGATACGAACAACGGGGAGCCGGGCCTCAGCATGGGCGAGATACTCATCAATCTGACGCTTTGGCCGCGTAGTCAGGAGGATAAGGAAATGGTAGGTGGCTGTCGAATTAAATTCAATAAACAATTTGTTAAATGACGATAAATGGAAGAGCTACAAGTCAGTGGCAAAGCGGAAGTTAAGCGTCACATGCAATGTATCTCACAGATACAGATACTTGGCTACCAAAAGATACGCCTCTATTTAGCTACTGTTAAGGGCTCATCAGTCAGTCAACTGTTCAACTGTTACTTCCGACTGTGCGACCTTTCCCTTTGCCCAATCACTTCACATAATCGCCCATTGCCTTTGTTCTGTCATTCTTAAGCGTTACAACATTTGGCAGCCTGAAGTTCGTTTCGATTGCGTGCAGATTTATGGCAGCTCAGACTCAAACTCTCGACTCTTGGCAACTCTCTCAATTAGTAAGCGACTCAAACGACACTCAGCCGGCAAATGTGCCACTTCCTCAGTCCCGACTAAATATTCTCTGTTCAGCTTGGGCATTGTTAGGCCGGGCGTGTGAGCCCCGCTTCCCTTGCTGCGGCGCTGCTTTGATCGCTGCTCATTACAATTATACGCAAAGCGCTCAACTTAGGCAACAAAAAGCAACAGCTAACAATGACATAGGGAAAATACCCCGAATAACCCAGAGTAAACAGCATTGAAATGGGCCGAGTTAATTACAGCACAACAAAACTTGTATACTCTTATATTTTGAATAAACAATGAGTTTGTTTATCTATGGTTTTGTCAGTGAGTTTTACACAAATTTATGTTTAAGGAATATAATCAACTGCCTTTCTTCTCGCTCTCGACGATGCGCTCTCGTTCTCTTTATCTATTTCTGTTTATTCTCTTTGATTCCTATTTATACTCATTCACTTACTCATTCGCTTTCTGCATCTAACGCGCTCTCCCATTCGCTGTCTACATCCCAGTCTCTCTCTCTCTCTTTCTCTCATGCGCTTCCTACCTCTTCTATATATCACCCTTCTATGCGATTTTCATTCTATTTTGTAATTACCACATAAACCGTTGTTTCACTCTCTCTGTTAACCTCTCTCCCTAGTTATTTTTCTCTAATTATCACATATGTTTTGCCCGTCTATGCAAATTTCTTAATCTTTTACTTGAAAGAATTTAATGCTTACTTTTTGGGTTCCATTGGGTTAACCTCTTTAAAGTTTGCTCATGAAATTAATTGTTATATATGTGCATATTTATGCTGATAGTACGCATTGGGAAGTCGGTTGCCGACAACCAAGTTCAGTGTACAAAGTTGGAGGTCGCTTGACACCAATTGCAGGCAGTCGCTGCTTATCAGCGCCTCGGTCTCAGCTCTGTCTCAGAGCCGACGTTTTACGAGCACGTAGTTGTTGGTTGGCAAACTGCATGTGTAAGTGTATATGCCCACCTCAAGGTTAGAGAATTCATTGACACACGCTAAAGCCGAGAGCGCGACGCCAACGAATTGGCTTTAGTCATTGTGCGTCGCTTCGTTTGCGAAGTGGGACTTTGATTTGTGAGGTGTGAGTGTGTGTGTTTGTTGTTGTGCATTGGTTGTGCGGATTATGGATTGGCCTGGTCCAATTTACCGGATTGCGCCGCGCATGTTGCTCAAGAGGCTGCGCCAGCAGCACAGCGAGCTACGTGAGCAGCTGGAGCTGGGTTGCGAGGAGCTAAAGGAGGTCAACTCGAACTGCACTTTGGATGTTGTGAACAGGTTTCAATTAAAGTTTTCCATTACATCTTACAGCACTTTCAACGCAATTCCAAACTAGCTGAGTCATCGAAACGTCTTAAGTCTCAAATCTGGAGCTCTGTGGTGACAATACTTCTGGTCAAGGCCAAAGATCTGCCGCTGGCCGAGGATGGCAACAAGCTCATCGACATACACTTCAAGTTCAGGTGAGTAATTGAGAGTAGGCTAGTCAAGAGCGTGAACCATCTAGAATTCTGGCCACAGATTGGGCAACGAGAAGTACAAGAGCAAGTCTTCCTGGACGGAGCGCTGGCTGGAGCAGTTCGATTTGCATCTTTTCGATGAGGATCAGAATCTGGAGCTGGCTCTCTGGAATCGCAATACGCTGTACGGCAAGGCCAACATTGATCTGAGCGTCTTCCAGCGAGAGACCACACATGGCATCTGGAAGCCATTGGAGGATTGCTGCGGCGAGGTCTTTCTCATGCTCACCATAAGCGGCACGACGGCTCTCGAGACGATTAGCGACCTGAAGGCATTCAAAGAGGATCCGCGCGAGACCCAGCTGCTGCGCGAGCGCTATCGCTTTCTGCGCAGTCTGCAGAATCTACGGGATGTCGGGCATCTCACGGTCAAGGTATTTGGCGCCACGGGCCTGGCTGCGGCCGATATAGGCGGCAAATCGGATCCCTTCTGCGTGCTGGAGCTGGGCAATGCGCGCCTCCAGACGCAGACCGAGTACAAGACGCTGACGCCCAGCTGGAACAAGATCTTCACCTTGTAGGTGACATCCATTTATCAACAATAGAGCTTAGCTCAACTCCTCTCCCTTCACAGCAATATCAAGGACATCACCCAGGTGCTGGAGGTTACAGTCTACGATGAGGATCGCGATCATCGCGTGGAGTTCCTGGGCAAGCTCGTGATTCCCCTGCTGCGCATCAAGAGCGGCGTCAAGCGCTGGTACACGCTCAAGGATAAGAATCTGTGCGTGCGCGCCAAGGGCAACTCGCCGCAGATACAGCTGGAGCTGATTGTGGTCTGGAACGAGGTGCGGGCAGTGTGTCGCGCCCTGCAGCCCAAGGAGGAGAAGCTCATCCAGCAGGAGGCCAAGTTCAAGCGGCAGCTCTTCCTGCGCAATGTCAATCGCCTCAAGCAGATTATAATGGATATCCTGGAGGCGGCACGTTATGTTCAGTGAGTAGTCCGCCCTGGGTGGGGCTTGGCAGTTGATCATTGTCTCTCCTCGTCTTCTACTCTTCTCCTGCAGGAGCTGCTTCGAGTGGGAATCGCCCGTGCGCTCGATGATTGCCTTCGTGCTGTGGATTGTTGCCTGCTTCTATGGCGATCTGGAGACGGTGCCGCTGGTGCTGCTGCTCATCATACTGAAGTATGCCCTAAATCCGTAATAAATCCAGGTTGAACTCGAGTTAACCCCTGTTAATTGCAGAAAGTGGCTCATCAGGCTCATCACAGGCACCACAGACGCCAATGCGGGCCACTATGATTACGAGTACGATGAGGATGACGATGATGACAAGGAGAAGGAGGAGAAAAAGTCAATTAAGGAGCGACTCCAGGCCATACAGGAGGTCTCCCAGACCGTACAAAACACGATCGGCTATCTGGCCTCCCTCGGCGAGAGCACCATCAAGTGGGTGTTAGCCATAGACTCGACCAAGTGGTGCTCAGCTCATGCTTTCGCTTTTGCCTTGCAGCACATTTAACTTTTCCGTCCCTGAACTAACCTGGCTGGCGGTGGTGCTGCTGCTGAGCGCCATATTCGTGCTGCATTTCGTGCCGCTGCGCTGGCTGCTGCTCTTCTGGGGCTTCATGAAGTTCTCGCGGCGCCTATTGCGCCCCAACACCATACCGAACAACGAGCTGCTGGACTTCCTATCGCGCGTGCCCGACAACGAGGAGATTGTGAGTGATGCCAGTCAGTATATTTAATCGGTCTAATCGGATTTGCCTTGCAGAACCAGTACAGGGAGCTGCCGCCGTCGGCGACCATCGACCAGGCACGCAGCAATCCCAAGAAGAAACTGAAGGGCTCATAGTCCATAACCAGCGCTGATGCGGTGCTGGTGGCACCGCTGCACCACAGCGCAACTGGTCCACAGCATCTGATGCAGCAGATGACCACACGCTTCCGCGCCAATACCAGCCAGCTGAAGCACAAGTTTGGCCAGGCCAAGAGCCTAAGTCTAAGCCAAGGCGATTAGTCCACTTAGTATACAAATTAACGGCACCTAAGCAACATCCCAGACGCAACTTTAACTAAATGCACCAAAGTTTTTGCTTAAATTAAGAGCTTCGAAAGAAAAAACCAAATAGAAATCTTGCTGTCGGGTGTAACCGACTGCCCAATGCTCGTTCACAGTCGAATATCTCCGTCAAACTTATTGAAAGAAACCCAATTCAAGAAACCAAATTAATATCTAGAGCAACTCCTCAGTAGTCTCCATACTCTAGCTCTTAAGCTGTCGATTATATATATATATATAAATTCTCGAGTATTAACCAACTTTCCAGTCAGACAGACGGTCAGCTAGAGGGACATTGCTTAAAGCCAATATGCTCGTTATCGCATTGTGAACGAGTATTCGAATATTTTAGGCTACATTCATATTTTTATCTCAGCTAAAAATCGAATCAAACTATTTACACTTGATGGATATACACTGAGCAAAACTTTGTGGTTCAGTTATGTAAATACACCAACAGAATATTGTACTTTATAAAACGCATGTACTTACATTTTACTTATATACTATATAGAACCAGTACCTAAAATTATTTTTGAACATCTATTTATATTTACCAAGAAATTTACCATAACGCTAACCGTGCAATTCCTTTGCAATCGTATGAATATGAATTAATTATTTATTGTATATTTCAATTTGTGATATTTTTCAAAGAATTCAAGCTAGAAGTACTATGTGGCTTATCCAAAATATATGAGAATACCTACCTATATATATATAAAGATATTCGAATACCTTTACTTCTGAAGTTACCCTACGATATGAATGTATTTATGTATTTATACTCTAATTGATTGCCCTCAATTTAATTTAAGGCTTTTTATATGCATACCTAACTGTACTTAACCATATATGATAGATCTATTTAACTAATTATTGTAATTTAATTGATCAACAATTACCTAGTACATATACATATGTATAGGTTGCCATATGAATTGCAATCCAAACAACTCCGACAAATGCATGAGAAACAATTAATTAGATAGTCGAAACTATTTTATACTCCAGCAACAAAGTTTTTATATACATACAAGTCCTAATTAATTAATATTAATTAAATAGCACCTAAGCTAAGTTTGTTAATTATTTTTCCAAATACGACAACCAAATACAAAACAAAATATTTTTGGATTTCGCTCAAAACAACAAAAACTACAACAACTACTACTTGTGTAAAGCTACTTTTGCAAGGCTGTCAAACTGTAAGTTGGTCACTCTCAAACTGTGTGCTTTCATTTACATCGCGTTCTCTGCGCTTTTTATGTGTTTATTGCCGTTTGTTTTGCTCGAATTTCTGTTTACTTGCAAAAAGCTTTCAATTAATTACTTTCATTTTTACAAAGGAATTCCGCATGCCGTCCATTGGAAGTGCAAAAGCTCACAGCTCGTGCTGGAAATTAAATGTCGATCATAAATTCGTGCCCAACTAGAATCTAGCCAGAACCCAACTAGAATCCAAACAGCTGTATTTAATATGCTTATCAGATGACAGGTCCACTTGAATTCGCCAATCGTTATGCAATCGAAAACTTTTCCACACAATAAGATAAACACAGATACTACTTATGAATATATATTGTATAAATACAACTTTAATATATATTTAGCACAAATACATATATATCAAAATTGGAACTCGGGAAGCCTTAAAAGGCGCCAGCACATTGAATCCCAATTGGACTGCTTAACTTAGTGCGCTATAAATGCAAAACTGGTGGGTGGAAGCCCGTCAAGAGCTATCCTCGGGCAGCTGCTTAGTATTTCTCGTTCTTCATGAAGTCGTAGACCACGGAGAAGTCCTTGTTGCCCAGTCCCTGGGACTTGAGTGTGCGGTAGATCTGGTGGGCCAGGGCGCCCATGGGAATGGGCGTGTTGGAGGCGGTGGCCACGCCCGAGGCGAGACCCAAATCCTTGGTAATCAGATCGGTGGAGAAGCCGCCCTTGTAGGAGTTGTTGGCAGGTGCGGTGGGCGAGACGCCGGGTACGGGATTGTACACCTCGGAGGCCCAGCAGCGGCCGGTGGAGGAGTTGATAATCTCAGCGAAAGTCTTGGGATTCAGGCCCAGGCGGATGGCCAGATTCATGGCCTCAGAGACGCCAATCATGGAGATGGCCAGCATCATGTTGTTGGCCAACTTGGCGGCCTGTCCCATGCCATAGTCGCCGCAGTGGGTGATGCGCTTGCCCATGCACTCGAGCACAGCCTTAACCGCATTGTACTCCGCCTCGGTGCCGCCCACCATGAAGGTCAACGTGGCCTGCTCGGCGCCGGGCACGCCGCCAGAGACAGGTGCATCAATGAAGCGTGCGCCCTTGGCGCTGATCCGCTTCTGCAGCGACTTGACCAGATTGGGATCAATGGTCGAGGAGTCAATGAAGATGGTGTTCTTGTTGACGCCATTGGCGGTCATCTCCTCGTACGAGGCGTCCACAATGTCGTTGTTGGGCAGCATGGTGATCACGAAGTCCGAGTTCTTGGCCAGCTCCGCAGTCTTGGAGTACACCGTGGCGCCCTTGGCCTTCAGGCTGTCGCAGGCGGGCTGCGAGATGTCAAAGACATGCAGCTTGTGGCCGGCCTTGATCAGGTTGCTGGCCATGTGGCCGCCCATGTTGCCCAGGCCGACGAAGCCGATGTTCTTGGAGCCACCCTGCGTGGACATGCCACGCACCAGGGTCTGGCTCCAGGCGTTGAACAGGGACTGCGACACAATGCGTAGCGACATGATAACTGGCTGCAGGCTGTTAAATTAAATATAAAGATTGTGTTATGTAAGCGTTTTGTGCACACCCTCCCCATCCCCCATTAAAGAACACACCCACCTGTAGCGAACAGAAACGAACGAGAATGATCAACTGCTGAAGGTTCTACGCGATCAGACCACTGCCAAAAGCACACTGAACGCACAGCCTGCACAACGGACGACGTTAACTGTCACGTAGTGCGGCTTCTTTCCAGCGCGTGCTCACGCGACAGCGCCAGGCTTGCCAACTGGCAGTCGAGTGCGTAGGGAAACCGGATTTGTGGTCGCTTTGGGCGCGCCGGCAACTCTGCTAGATCGAAACGAGCGCTCTCGGTGAGAGTAAGAGCCAGTAAGACTTCCAGAGAGCAAAAGCTCTGACTGGAAGTCCATTTTCTTGTTGAGTTTTATTTATTCTAATTAAATAACACGCGCTGGCGACTTATCTTTTAGCTGCGCCAACATCGGCTGATGCTTGTGGGCATGGCGTAAAGTGGGCGTGCGCGAGTGTGTGGGTATAGTTGGGTATAGTTTGGCAAAAGCTGTGCAGCCAGCGCTGCTCAAACTGTGCGCAAGCCAAAAGCTTGACAGCTTGCAAATAGTTAAAGCTTCAGCTGATATCAGCGTTTTTATTCCGTTGTGTTTTAGTTGTTGTTGTTTTATGAGCTGATTTATGGGGCAACAATATGTATTTAATTATCTTTTGCTACCCTTTTCTGTGTGTGTTTGTGTACCGTCAATTGGTTCATTTTATCAATTGAACTTGAACTAATTTGCTCTGCTTAACAATGTGTGTACTCCTCTATTCCAGTTTAACTCCATTCTCTCTATATTCCATTCTTTTTTTCTGGCTTTGTGGCTGGCAAAATTGCGTCAAATGTCGTGCATAACTTAAAGCGCACGCGTAATTTCCAAATGTTTGCAAAAACCTAAATCGTACGCGAACCCTCGTTACCAATATTTGCCCTTCACACTTTTTGCCCAATAGTTGTTTTTACAATAACTACAAATACAATTGCGCATATACATTTCATTTCTTTTGCCATTTTTTCTTTTTATCATATTCGATTTGATAACTTTCCCACCAGATGCGCCAATTGGAAATATCGAGTCGTCGAGCTGTTGATCATTTGGTTATGCTTGTTGTTGTTGTTTACGGTTGTTGATGGTTGTTGTTGGCTTTGTTGTTGTTGTTGTTGTCAGTTGTTTGTGCCCAGGCCATAAAGTCGGCATGCATGAAATTGCAACTGGGGCTGCGTTTCGCAAATTTCGGCCACTTTACGTGCCGCTTATGCAATGCCAGCGCCGCTGCCGGCGTCGTTATGCTTTATCAAAAAGCCACTAACACGATTTCGCCAGCCAGAGAACCTGCTCCGCGCAGATTGAGGAGTCTGTCTCTGACCCGATCTTGCAATGATTTTGTCATACTGCCTCACAGTATTTTTGATATCTGTGTCAGCGCGTCTGCAGTACCAAGGTGTGGGTGGGTAGCTGCCGCTACAAAAGCTACTCAAGTGGAATTCAATTGAGGAGTTTTTCGACAACAGTGTTCAGCAAAAACGGGGACGAACATCCTATTGCATAAGCAGGGCACAGCGCTTGTCAGGCTGACAGTTGACAACGGACGGCAACAACCACACAACACCTTCTTATCTAACACACGCATAAAGTGCAATTCAGCGTATGATTAACATTACCAGCAACAATAACAGCAACAGCAGCAACAACAACAACAACATTCACATTAACATCAACATCGACATCGACATCAACTACAACAACAAATGACCAAGTGAGAGCGCGTTTTTAAACAATTTACACCAAACAACAGCAACAATTAAGAATGATCACAACAGACGTGCAACGACGCGCTGCTACCCTGTAATTTGATTGTCTGTCAAAGTCCCATAGATTATTTAATAATAGTATGTATGCATAAGATTCTAGGAATAAAAAATTAATTAAAAAGAATCATGCGAAAATACTATAGTATATATAGCTATAATTTTTCATTTCCAATAAATATTGATACACTGTTCCCATAGATAAGGCTTATCAGGTATTTCTTTGCTATATAAATCTTTTCAATGAGAAAAGACTTTCGACAACCGATCTTTATTTATTTTCATACCCCATAAATAACAATTAAAATGATTTTGATATATCAGATATGTGTAATATAACATATTTGTCAATTACTTTAGCTTTACACTCTACTGTTATTGCTTTTCATACCCCTTCTCAAGCACTTACAGGGTATATATATATTCAGCAAGAGCCACGCATTAATGCGCAAAACCTATGTGCATGAAGTGCGCCATATGACCGCAGAAAGCAGCGCTTGGACAAGCGCTGGGTGCTCCGCAAGAGATCACATCGCGTATACGCAGTGTTGTGTGTTGTGCGCTGCTCATTAGGCGAGTCCGCGCTGCGGCTTGTTGTTAAGCATGTTGTTGCCGTTGCGGCTGTTGTTGCTGCTACTAATTTCCATGCAAAGTAATGTCAAAATAGATGCGCACTCGAAGCATGGTTATAGAGCACCAGAAATAGTTTCACCCGCCAGCGACGGGCAGCACAGCGCAACGCAGCCACGAGACGGCGCAGCGCAGTGCACTTGAGATTGACAGCGACAAGGAGCTGGCAGATTGGAGTTGAGTGCTTCAAATTGAAATGCAAATTGAAATTATGGGCATTATTTGCCAACAAGCCGGCTCAGATTAGGGCCTAATGCGAACAGAGCCAAGCCCATATCGTGGGCAGAGTAAACAGTTTCTTGACCCGATCACGAATTTTATCGCATTCATGTTAATGAATTTGCGTGACTTTTCTCTACTTCTTCTTCTTCTTCTACTGTGCATGTTGTAACGTTGATCTGTGGCAGTATAACTACATATATAGTATCGGGTATAGATTGCCCGACAGACAGTCAGACAGACAGCAATTGTCATTGCGAATTTCAATTTCCGGCAGGCACGTAATTCGTAATTACATTTTGCTTTTTGGCAGAGAAATTTCAGTAGCTTTAATGCTTCTCATCGAGTTTTAATTATTTGCCCAAAACGAACACACACACGCACACACACACACACAGTTATTAGCTTTCGCTGTAAGTGACGGGCAGTCAACAATTCCCAGTCAAGAGTTCCCAGTTCCCAGCTGCAGTTCCATTTCCACTTGGCAGTCCACTTGATTCACACCTTGTGGAACCTACTAACAATTATCGTGTCCACGGATTGAAGACCACTCCATAAATGAAAAACCTACAAAAAATCAAATAATAAAAAGGCAAATTGAAATGCAATGCAGTCGCTGCACCAACTAGGGAAAGGAAAGTGAAATTAAGCAGATATTTTGTTATTGTTGACCCCCCTCGGTTGGTGATGGCTTTTCGATTTGTTTTCAATTTCATTTGGACTCTTCGGCTGTTTCTAAGGCTTTTTAATACGCCACATGCATAATTATTAATCGGGCGCACACACACACACACACACATGCACATGCACAAATTGGCGGCACTGGCACAAGGCCTATGCTATAGCATAGCATACTCTATCGCACTCTTGTATTATGCAGTGAAATTGAAAATCATTTTGAAAGCGCTTCAATTATTTGTTGCCCGACAAAGCAGACATTCCATGCCACCGTTTACGCTCAAAGCAAATGTTTAGCCACAGTTTATTTGTTGTTGTTGCTGTTTTTGTTGTTGGCCATATTACAAAATTTTAATTGCAGCAAGCAAAGTGAAAAATGACCAGAAACGAGCGATTATGGAAATTGGAATACCCTAACAACTTAATGCTGCATTAGAAACTGTTCGCTAAGAATTCTTTAACATAAGAACGTGAAGGAAATGCAACAAGTATTTGTAGATTATAGACAAATAGTTAATAAAATATTTGAAAGGTATATCGAAAACTAATAGAATACTTTCCTTATAATTAACTTTAAATACATTGAACTATTAAAAGATATTTGGTTTATTTTTAAACTTTTTTTTAATGTATTTTTATATATATATTTTATTTGTATTTAATACTTGCTGCCAAGTTATTTCTTTAGGAAGTAAGTTCCACTCCTTAATAAGTAATCGACGAAAACATGTGGCAAGGCAACAGCTTGGGCCAAGCATGCCCCATATTAGAGTGCGACAACAAACAAGAGAGTTAAGTAAATGTTTAGCTAACCCAAATCCAAGACATAAGGAAGGAAACCTCCGCACCACACACTGAACTCCAGCCGTGTGCCTTCTGTGGTGTCTCTGGGGCGCACTTGTAATCCAGTTTACGACCACATTTCGACCGCATTTGACCAATGCAGCAGCAGCAGCAGCAGCAGAGGCAGCAGCAGCAGGAAGTGTTTTTAAGAGTCCCATATACGTATATGGCAATCGTAAGGCATTTTGGCACCAAACAGTGCGGGGGGAGACCGGCACAAAAAGTTGTTTCAGTTTCGTGCGCCAAAAAAAAAATATATAATAAAATCTCAGTCGGCGCTCGCGATGCCTCGATGCGTCGATGCGTCTCCTGGCCAAATCTGGTGGGGCCAGTTGGATTGCATAATGCGTCCGATTTATGTCGGCAGGCTTGTCAATGTTGCATCAGCTCTGGCTGCTCCAGAGTTTTCTACTCAAAAGCTTTTTAACTAAATTCTACAACGAATTAAATTGGTTTTGCGGCCAGCAACAAAACGACAACACATAACTTAATTAGCTGTGGGAAAAGTTGGCCAAAATAGAGCGTAAAAAAAATAGTCAGAATTGCTCGCATTTTATGCAAATCTCGTTAATCTTTTCCGCATACGTTTGGAAAAACTGCGCAGCTTGGGAAATACAAAACTTAAAGCACATAAACGGGGCTGAAGGTCGCTCTGCCAGGCACTTGAAGTTGTTGTCATTGTTCAAGTTGTAGTTGTTATTGTTGTTGCTGCTGTGGCATTTGGCATCGACTTGGGCGTGTGAGCCGGCAACATGCACCGTTTGTGAGTAAGACTGCGACTGCGACTGCGACTTAGACCTGAACCAACACCTGTGAAAAGGTCAACATGCCCCGCAATTGGCTTTAATTGTTGCCAACAATCGATGCTCCGTTGAGCTATGAAAACGAAAGTGTTTCGTTCTGCTTCTAGACAATGGCTCGAATGGATACGCCGAAGGGCGGAAGTGCCTCCACGCCTGAATGCGCACAACGAGCCGTAGATCATGTCTGTAGCCAAAATAAAATTAATCACATGCAAAACGCATAATTTGCCTGAAGAGTGACAAACAGCAGCCTCATGTGCCACATGCCACATGCCACATGCCACATGCTCATAACTTGCAGCTCCAGAGTTTTCGTCAACGAAATTCGCCTGTTGCTGTTCGACTCTGTGACTTTGCCAATGCATTTTTCATTTGGCTACGATTTTTGACAAGTTGCTGGAGACAAGTCGGGCCGTTACCTAATGTACACAATTTGGCCAGCTCGTTTGCATAGTCGGGCAGTTATGTATAAAGTATATGCTAATTAACTTAATTTCCACGATCCATAAAAGTCTCGCAAAACAATTGCAGCTGCTTGATAGCGGAAATTAAGACAAAACTGTGGTATGAGAATATTTTAATTGCTTTATAGAAAATCTTCAACAACAAAAACCAAAAAAAAAACGCTTAAGGCCAATTCTTGACAAGACAAAGAAACGTTAACGCGATACACATGAAGGCTGCAAAGGGTGCTTAAACGTTTTTACAGGCAGGCTTAGGAGGTCAATTATTCTGATTTAAAATGATATTAGAAAACATTATTAATATTAAGATAAAGTTTAAATATTTATGAGTAACTT
This sequence comes from Drosophila montana, assembly GCF_035044405.1. NCBI lineage: Eukaryota > Metazoa > Arthropoda > Insecta > Diptera > Drosophilidae > Drosophila > Drosophila montana. Next base: position 2,212,971 of record NW_026998080.1, read on the forward strand.
TCCCTTTTTGACAGCTAATCAGGTCTTCTGTATCCGAAACTAATTTTCAAGTTAATAAAGATATCTTAAAAACGAAGCACTTCTTAACTAAACCTAATTCCTTTTTATGTTCAATTCTTTTTGCTCTCGAATTCTTAACAATATCTTTAAATTAAGCCGCATAGAGACTGCAAACTAATCAATTTCATAGCCAGCTTCTTATGGCCAGCACAAGGGCTGCCCTCAAAGAAGAAGAAAACAAACAACTTAATTAAATACCATGGAATTTGTGTAACAGAGAATAGAGTCGAGTGAAGCAAGAGACGACCTTGAGTACCACATGCCAGTTGAGTCCAATTAAAGCTTGATATACGGATCTTTGGTATGGCAATGAGTCGATATTATGAATGTGGCCCGAACAGCGGGCGCAGGTGGGGTCTTAGCACATGATTCATGACTGGCAAAGCTGCAGTTGCGCTTAGGCCAAATGCACTAATCGATTTGCTGAGCGCAAATTCCACAACGAAAATTGCAAAAGTCGGTCAAAACTGGCCGCAAAGACGGGTCTTAGCCTACATCTTAATTTAAGCGACATTTACCACTTTTTAACTAATTTGTAGACCAAAAATTCCTGTGGCAGAAGAACAGTTGAAAAGTCAGCAAGTTTGTTGCCCAAGTCTTTTGTTTGGCGCGCCAACAAACCTGTGTGTGTGTGTGTGTGTTCGTGTGTGTGTGCCTGCTGTTGCTACAGTTTTTTGTGGTCGGGCTAAAAGCTGCAGCTACAAACGCTTAAAAGCCGCTTTAAACGCCGCGCAGCCGTCGCACTGGCGTCGCCGCTGGCAGCGCAGTCGGCGCCGGCTTTGCGGCTGTCGCGCGATGAAAAGCAAACCACAAACCACTCTTACTTACTTTTGGCCACAGACGCTTTTCATTTCTTCAGTCTGTTAACGGCACGCCAGCGATGCAGACGCGTTAGCTCCGGCTAAAAACCAACCATAACTGTAACTGTAACTGTTTAACTGTATAACTGTATAACTAGTGCACAGTGGTACCAAGTGGACTGAAAGTGCGTGCGCTTCCTGAACGAGAGAGCTGCTTTTTATTGTTGTTGTTGTGGTTATTGTTGATGTGCCTTCAAGTGGGAGATATTCGAATACAGCAGCAAGTGAAATTTTGTTGAACGCGTTCATTGCACTTCCATTCGAAACGATTTTCTCGAAGCGGCCACCGCCCTCCGCCCCAACCGTGGCCCCTCGCGAGTGGCAACTGCTAATTCCGCAAATTAAATAAAATTAAAACAATAACTGAGCCAAGAGGTGCCAAAGACAGAGAGACAGAGAGAGCGAGAGAGAGAGAGAGCGAAAATCCCGCTGCCCACTTGCAGCAGCTGTAACTGTAGCGGTAAGTAGCTGCCGCAGAGGAAGCTGCCAAAAAAGGCAAATAGAAATTTATCAGCTAACATAGACACACACACATACACACACGCACACACACACACACACACACACACACACACACACACACTCAGTAGCGTCGAATTGACTCTTCGCTGTGGCAATTTGCTGTTCATTTTCATGCTCTAATTATTTGGAAATTTGATTTTTGTTTTCATCTTCACCACTCGCCAAGTGGCATGCAATTTGTGGCCCATAGAGCGGCGCTGTCAATAATGGGCCACAATTTATTGTGCAGCGCTCATTGGATGCTCTCCAGCGACCCATTGACACAAAGAGCCATAAAGATAGACATCTGATGCATTCTTTGTTTTTCCCCCTCGACAAAAAAAAAACAACACACACACACACTAACTTAATTTTCACTAGAGTGAAATTTTCGGGTTGGGAAAAAACAAAGTTAAAAGCAAGAAAAATCTTGTTTATCTGGCCATTTACATAGACAGAGAGACACAGACACAAGTCCGTATGACAACTGCTTTTCGCTTTCAATGCGCAATCATCATGGCCAGCTATCCATCAACCTGTGTGGCATGCCCATAACGAAACTAATGTGCGGCATTTGTTGTCATTTTCGGCTTTTACCTGGCAAAAAAAAAAAAAATAATAAATGCGAATAAACACGAAATTAAAAGCGAAACCTGCGCGCGCGCTTCACACTATTTTTGTTTACTTACACATTTATATGGAATTTATTTTATTTTTTTTATATATATTTTTTTTTTGCTCTTTTCTTTTGTTCGTTTGCAAAATTAAATACTTTCTAATTACAATAAACGCAGGCAATGTCCGTTCAACGTTTTTAGCCTTTGGCAGTGGCTAAAATCACGTAGCCGACGCGTCGGCCAATGCCAGAAGAAAAGAAGGCTGCAACAACAACAACAACAACAACAGAAACAAAGTCGCGAAAGTGTCAAGAAAACAAACTCAGACTCACTTTTTCTTCATTGTCATAATAATTTATGTGGCGCTTGATGTGTTTATTTGGCTCTCAGACGCATTTATTGACAGCCACTGTGCCAAACCAAAAACCAAAAACCATAACCCAACCACAGCCCCGCCGCCAACCCTTCACCCCTAACCCACAAGCAGCACGTCGCGTGCCGCAATGATTTGTTGTATGCTTTAAAGAGTTTCCATAATGAAAGTGAAACGTGCAAATGCCTACACATACCCACAACATACCTTGCCCATTGCCCAATGCCAGAAGCTACTCCTCTGCACGTGCCAGTCGTGGTCAGCTGTGGTGTGGTCTTTGCCAAAGACTTCGACAGCCGCAAATAGCTGCAATTTGTGTGGCAATTTATTTGAATTGCTCGCTGTTTATTGGGGGAATTTTATTGCTTCTTCAAAGGCATTGCAAGTCTATTATAAAGTTGGATTAGATCTCACAGCGGAAGCCGTAAATCTCGACTTCTCTTTACCAATGTGTTGCGCTTTATGCCGCATTAAAATGCATGTGGATCTTAATGAGAAATATTTTCAATCAAGAGACGACAAAAAAGTTTTTATAAGATTTATTTTACCTTCATAATGTATAGCTTTACGGGGAAGCAAAAGATTCTTGCTCTAACTGTAGTTCCCGTAACTTTTGGCCCAAAAGGTGTGCCTCTTTCACAGATAAGTCCTCAACCAAGCAATTATTTTTGATCAATACTTTTAATATTTTATTACAATTTTGTCATGAAATGGCTAATGCATAAAAGAAAGACGTCTCCGACCTCATAAAGCACCATGAGCATCAATAGCCGAGTTGATAAAGCCATTTCTGTCTGTCCGACTGCTTTATGCGAACTACTTTTTAATTATTTATATATTTTCTTAATATAACGATTGCACATTTGATATTACTTTAGCTCCTATTGAATAAGAATTTAAAATTTCTTTTTATATTGCTTGTATATCATAATCCACACTTGAATCACAGCCATTGTTAAAAGTTCAGAAAACTTGTTTCAAAGTAAGCTGTAGTCTCTGATGGGGATTAAATAGAGCTTATAGAGAAAAAAAAAAGGAATAAGCAAGATAAATTTTGAACTTATTGATGAGTCATGGGACTCAAGTTTCCTTTGTGTATACGTTGTATTCTATTTAATGCAAACTATCATATTTATGAAAATCTATTAAAAAAGTATAATAGCATAACATTCTGTTAATTGTACTCTGCAGCTCTATAACAAGGGTATATTTTCGAGCTAATTTATAAATGCTTTGCGCTGACTTCAATGGCTTTTGCCTGAAACATCTGGAGTTCAAACCTCAAAACCGCTTTGTTCAGCAGCTTTAATCACGTTTAGATAAGTTATCTAAGATGGTCTGCCATTTGTTTATTTTGGTTTTAATGTTTTTCAACATTTCCAACTAGTTTTCTCGGATTTGCCTCAGCTAAGCTTTAACTGTCCTTTGCTAACTCTCTCCTGCTGTTTATCTTCTCTTCATCTTCACTTCACACTTTCAGCTTAAGCAAATTCACACATATGCTAACTACCGCTCAAAACAAAAGACTTAAGACACAAACTTGTTAAGCACATAAGCCACAATCCAAACGTCAAAATTAATTATGAATCAACTAAAGAGCTGAGTAAATCCGCTTGGTATAAGCCCCAAAAAAAATACTACATAAATACCGCACAGATCAAACGACAAAATGAATTCAATTGGCCGCGCCAAAAGCAAACAGAGCAACAACAAATGCCCAATGGCTGTTGTAATTGTTGTTGTCCCAGCGCATAAATCGTGAGCTGCTGCTGCCGCAGTTGCAGTTGCAGTTGCAACTGGGTGCACTTACAGCTAGGCACTGTGCCAGTGCAACAGATCGACGCTTCGACAGTTGATTAGTCAGCAAATGCCGTGTCACAAGGCGGCCAATTTAGTTTCTAGACCGGAGTCTAGAGTCTGGGCCACAGCAACAGAAACAAGTTAAAGCTGCTTGGCCTAGCTGTAGGAATTGCTATTTGTTAGCCAGTTTTTATGTTGTTTTTGTTGTAGCTATTGTAGCTGTTGTTTTAATTTTATTTTTTTGCTGCCCCGTGCAATATTTTCTCACAGTCACACCAGCGTGTCGAGATCTTGTCCGTATCGTGCGCGGCATGTGGATGTGGATTGATTGCTAATGTGCATCTATAAAGCTGCGTCTGAATCTAAATGTTGACCAAATGCAGTCGTTTATGTAGATTTGTGCATGTCGTTCAAGCAGCCATTGCACAAGCCATGGGCCGAAGCCAGAATGGCCCACACACACACACACACCCAGGCACACACGTAGATCGCAACTTTTGCTTTCTTCAGCTGGCTGCTCCACTTGACTTGGCCCGCTCGAATTGGGCCAAACTCAGCTGGCTGGGTCTTTTGTTTTGTCAACTTTACTTTATGCTTCTTCATATACTCGTTAGTACGAAGCAGTTTTATTGTTAACTTTTGCAATTGTCACATTGTTTGGGCCCCAGTTTGGCAACCCGCTGCCGAACGCTCTGTAATTACTGTTGCGCATCCTTACGCAATTGCTGCGAAATCAATCAGGCCACCCGATAAAGCCCAAAATAAGAAGAAGAAGAAGAAAAACAATTTAACAACTTAACAATTTACCACCACAAACAATTTAACTGTGAATTTCAGTCATTAAGCGTCGCGCATCCGCTTTGTGTCTTGCGCAATGCAAATCATATTGTCGATACCTGAGCTTGTACAAGCTGTTTGCACAAACAACTTGGTGCAAACGTGAGTCTGACAGCCTTGTCGTTTCCCATTCTTGCCCAACTGAGCATGTCTGGTTGGGATCTGTGCTACTGTGCACATATTTACACGCACTTTCCGCTTACGCCCAAAACACTTTCGCTTTCAAATGCAAAACGATTGCATGACTCAGCTCTTTAATAGTTAAGTTAATTCAATTTCTGTGGCCATCAATGGATGATAAAAAGAAATTCGAAATATTTAGATGTTAATTTAATACAAATTGTGACTTCACAATGGCTGAATACGTTTAGTATTTTGATATTTCATAATCTTTATAGTGACATCCAATTAATATTTTAAGCATTATCTTAAGACAGAATATAATTAAATTTATAATTCTGCAAAACCAGCTGTCTTATAAAATCACTTTTAATAAATTATCAAAAATTATTCAATTAATTATAATTTCTCTTAAAAGGAAATTATTAAAAAAATAAAAGAATTTAAAACATTTTTGCTTTGCCTAACAACAAATAATATTTGAATTGAAAACGTAATATGCTGTAAGCCCATGCAAATACATAATATGTTAACTTTCTAATGCGCTTATCTAATGCGCAACCCTCGTGTGGCCCATAAATTCTTGAGATTGCGCAAGCGCCGCGTTGCCTGCCTAACGAGGCGGCATATTTGGTTTCTGAACAGGTGCCTGCCTCATTTGGAAAGCAAACAAAAATGAAAGTTTGCCCCCAAGCGGCGTGAAATTTACATTTCGTTTAATAATTTCAAGCATTTCACGTTTCTCATGTGCGTCGCGGCATAAAATTTGAGGAATTAGTCTAAGCAAGACACCCAAAACCCAAACCAGAAATCCAAATCATTTTTGGCGCCTAAATTGGGCCTGCCTTCACCCATGGGCACAACACGCCCCCGGCGGCAACAGCGACAACAACAGCATGAAAATGGAAAATGCATTGAATTTTCCGGCAGCAAAACAAGCCACCGCCGCCGTCGCCGCCTGTTGTTGGAGCTGCTTGGGGCACTGGCCAGCAATTTTTACTTGGCTTTTGTATTTTTATTTTTTTTTTATGGCAGCCAAAGCCATAAAATGCATTTCATTGTCGCTTTCGTTTTCATTGGAGTTCAATGTCCCGACCACGAAGCGCATAAATTTTGCATTTTCGCTGCCCCTTTTGGCCCCGCCGGGTGACGGGCCCAATAATATTGCCATAAATTTGCCTATACCCAGCTAAGAGACAGCTCCGGCTGAGTAATTGGCTAAACAGGCAGCCGGAGATTGCGAATTTCGAGCTACCTTTGCAGTTCGGGTAGCTACACACACACACACACACACCGTTGAGCCCCGAAAAGTATCTTTGATCTGCGTGAACCCGAATGTGTAACGGCATTAATTGTGTTGCCAGTTGAGTTATATGTGTTCATAACAAACCAGACAGTCTGACAATTAGTCAGACAGACAGATATAGTCTGTCAGTTAGTTAGTAACACGTGCAGATTGTGCAAAGCTCTTGGAAAACTTCATTAAAATGCCAGCTCGTTTCATTATGTTACACTTGCATAGGGTATCATTAATATGTCATAAAATATGCAAATTGTTTTTGCTTATATCGGTTGCAATTTGTTATAGAAATGGTCTGCGGAAATTAAAGTTTTGCTATGGAAGATTTATTATGCGGCAAGCAATTTGGCATATTAAATCGAAAGTGGTTCACAGATCGGTTCACTATTTGGTTCAAGGCTGCAAACCGGTTTAAATCCGAAAATCAAAAATATTTCTACATATATGTAAAACTTTTGGAATAGTTTCTGTTATCGAAGCATTTGAAACATACAATAATATGATGTATAAAACTATTTGTCCTGACCGATTGACTGAATGATTGACGAACTGATTGATTGGTGATCAACGCACAGCCCAAACCATAAGAGCTAGGATGATGAAATTTTCACGTTAGTTACTTTATGTTATGTGGATACATGCTATGACGAGGTTTTGAGAAATTCCACCTGCAATAGTGGAAAACTCGAGAAAATTGTTTATATATATATGTGAAAAATGTTTAATCATGTTAACATGTGCATTTTACTATATGGTGTTTTTGATAGACATGGGAAATAAATATCGGCCGAATTATTAAGAATATAGCTTGAATTTATTTCATTGAATACCTTACTTTATTTCTGGCGGTTGATAGACATGGGAAATATCGGTCAAAATATTAAGCTAGATATGTGTATAACTCATTTAATACTTCTTAGCCTTTAGCTCTTTGCTGCTGCTATCAGCCTAGACTATATATAATATATACTTAATGCAAGAGTATTTCATCTTCGGCTCTACTTTATTTTTTTTGGATTTTTTGCTTGACAAAATTGTTGTTTTATGTGTTGCAATCGGCTGCGGCGTAGCATTTCAATTAGTTAGCGGCCGTCAATTTGGCAATTGGATATTGGCAACTGTTGACTCATAATTTTCGAGCGATCGGATCAGTTGCTGCCCCCAACTGACGCATATATTTTGGGTCCATTGCCAAACGTGCAGCCTCCGAGGCGCAATGCGTTGGACTTGCTCTAATAATTTTGAGCGCTGTTGTGCGCTGCACTTTTCGGGCTTGTATCTTTTTTTGTGCCCCTAAGTATCTGTATCTGCAGGCGTTGAGTACAAGTATCTGCTGCGCCCGTCCCACACCCAAGTCGAGTCACATTTGGTGTTGAAGCCAACAAAGCGTGGCATACAACTAGACAAAAACAGCGAGGCGTTGAGTTTGCCAGCCAAATGCAATTAAAAACTTAGCTCGCATTTGAGTTTTGTGTATTTTGTATCTGTATCTCTATATGTCTCTGTATTTGTATCTGTATCTGTCTCTGTCTCTGTCTCTGTATTTGTATTTATATTGTTTGCTGCATTACAACATGACAGCATGCTGGAGAGGGCCTCAGTTAACTACTTATTGTGCATTAACCGTTCAAGTCTATCATTATGTGCAAACACGCAAATATATAAATGCAAATTTATTCTAGCAAGGCCTCAGGTATTCAAGATTTATTAGGCACCTGAAGAAAGAATGCAGCAAGTGACATCTGTCGGGATTTAATTAAATTTAAAAAATAATAAAAATTCGTTTTTAAATATAACATTATTAAATGAGGTGAAGTTTCGATATGTCTAAAGCATTATTTCATTCTGAAAATGAAGTTTAATAAATGCTAAGCTTCAAGTCAGAACCAAAGGGGTATACTTTATGAAAAGTAATTAATTGCTGACTAAGTTTTGATTGTGAAAATCTTCCTTTTTCTTAGCAGCAGCAGTTAATATATAAATGGTTTCCACTAAAAGTATAACGAACATTTTCCTTAATCCAGCTCCTACATAACAATTCAGAATAGAAGTAGTAATAGAGTAGTAAAAGATAATGTATGATAATGTGATGTTTGATATTTGACATTATATTTCAGTATATGCCAAATAAGGCTCTCTTGACAGAAATCCTCAGCACAGACGCTCTGTGGTCAATAGCTAGAGAACCTTTATTCATAAAAAGAAAATACAAGCCGCTTTGAATATAACTTGATTTATTTTATTTGGTAATTGCCAAATCTATGAAAAACTTTACACTTAGCTGTTGTGCTCCTTACCCTTCGACAGCAAATACAATTGCATAATAGATCAGATATGTATACAATTGGTTGAGAGTATCTAATTGTCAGTACATCGTGCGCAATATTTCAGGCTTATTATTTTGTAATAATTCAACACCTTTTCAACATAATTTGCATATTTCTCTTTGCAGTTTCTCAAAAATCCCATTAAGAAACAAAACGAAACTCATTTGGACACTTGAATTTGCATTGTTGTTGCCGCTGTTTATGGTGAGTTTTTTTGTTTGTTATTTACTTAATTTATTTTTATGGGCGCAACCCTGTTGCTAGTTATTTGGTGTGGGCGTGTCGGCGACAATTGGGCACACACCCAGGCAATCAAGGCAGTCGATGAGGCAATGTCAATGCCAACAGAATTGATCCCAATCCGCACAAATTGAAAGCTGTTGTTGCGGCGTAATTGAACAGGGCCTTAAGACTGGAACGGATTGTAAGCCGCTTAGTAATTATTTTTTTATTGGAGCATGCCCTGGCTGCCTAACGTATTGTTGGTTTTAGCCAAAAGGCAACGCACATCCGGCTGGTTGGCTGCCCAACCGCAGCGCCATTAAGCTGACCAACTGCAATTAATTCAAGGCTAAAAGCCACAAGATCGTCGAGGGACGCCCACCACATGTTATTGTTAACTTTCTTTCAGATTACAAGATGTGTGCTACCCGAATGAAAGGGAAATTCAATTGCAGCTAGCCAAAAGTTACGACAGATGCGCGACTGAGGGCATTGTCACATTTCACTTTCATTGAGAGAGATACAGATACAAAGATACACAGATACAGCTACAGCCAGACAATAAGTGCATATAGACGGGCATTTCAAGTGCAGGCCAATGTCTCTGGCAGACCTGGAGTCAGTCGGGTGTGACAACGGGTTTGGCTAGCAGTTACCCCGCGTTTCCCCTCCCAGCCGATCCGCCAATACCCTGCTATTCAAAGTGACCGCAAGTGTGTCTAATTTCTATGATTTGTTTGCTATCTCTCTCTCTCTCTCTCTCTCTCTCTCTCTCTCTATCTCTCTCTCTCTCTGTCGCTCTTTGCTTGAGTTGAACTTTCTTCTTTCACTGTGCCACCTGTAGACCTCCACGAATGGATCTATCTGGCTCCTGCTCTGGGTTTGAGTTCCGTTTTTGTGGCTGTTACGATATTTCGCATTTTTTGTTGCTGTTATTTTTCAGCTTTTGCTTTCGTTTAACCCATTTAATGCGGGTCTGGTCAGGTCTTGTCTGGTCTGGTCTGGTCTGGTCCGGTGCGGCATCCGTTATAAGCATGTGCATTTTTCATTTCAGCAACGGTAACAATAACCGTACACACACACACGCACACACACAGAGAAGACATGTGCGCCTTTAATTCAGTGGAAAAGTGAAAACGAAAGTGATCAGAGCTGCAGTTATCCAGTTAGTTGATCACTTGCTTACATGCTGAACCATCAACCAACACTGGTCAGTTGACTTTCGTTTCGGAATGTGTGTGTGCGTGTGTGTGTGTGTGTGTGTGTGTGTGTGTACGCCTTGATAATGATGATGCAATTAAAGGCAGCCCAGCCAAGACAAATTATCATATTGCCAATATGCAAAGTCAGCAATAAGGAAATCATTTGACAGCTTCAGTGCGTTCAGTGATCACTGATCACTGATCAGTGCTCGTGGATCATCATTGCAAATTGCAGACACTGTTTAAACTTAACGCAATTTCTCGCAATGACCAAATGGTAGCAAGTGCAGCAATTATGGCAATTATTTGGCGGCAATTATGGTCCGTTAGGCTGCACTCGGCACAGAGCTGACGACTTGCTTTGGCCAAGTCGAAGACCGGCTGCTTGCTGCCAGTAGCCGGCAATTATCTGTCGTTGTGGCTTGAGCAACCTTTCACCTGTCCCGACCTGGCAGCGTTCTTCGCATTCCCTCAAATGCAAATCAATAGAATGGTTGCCCACTGACCGACCTTGCTCTGCAGTCTGCACGTGTCGTGACTGAGTTCTGAAAAAGCTGGCTGCAGTTTGTGATTATAATTGCATGGGGCGTATTATGAAAGAGAGCTGGTCTTTGATGGCAAGTTAAACAAGATATCTCAAGGCTATCAAATATTTCTATGGGGATTTAAGCTGCTTCTCAGCTACCAATATAGCCGCAATTATATCCAACTCAGGATCCTTTAGATTTTCAAAGGATGCATCAGGCTTTTACGGATAAATGCCTATATCATATTATATCCCTTTAAATCTTAAAGCTATTGTACTCCTCATCAATAACATCGAAGTATACACGTATAAAATAGAATCCAAAGGAATTCCCCAATAGCTTTGCTTTCCCTCCAAACATTCTCTCATTCAAGATTTAACAAGGTCTTTTTGGCATGACGTCATCTCTAATTTGAAGACTCTTATCACAGTCTAACTCACTCACACTTCACCCTTTTCGCGTTTCAGGCACTTTGGCTATGAAGCGACGCATGCAACTCATCGCCGTTTGGCTGGGCCTTTTGGCCGCAGCCACCTATGCACAGACGCAGCAGGAGTCCTCTGCCAAATGGTCGCGACAGCTGGAGTCTGTTGCCACCGGGGATTCGGACGCGTTGGACTGGGTGCCGCTGGCACAGCCACTGGATGACAGCGGCAAGGATCGCTCTGGCAATGGACGCGTGCTCACCTACTCGCAGTCCTTTCCGCCCAGTGCGCGTTTCGGCGATCTAGGCAAGCCAACTGGTGGGCAGTTTGATTTTCCGTATCAGTTCCAGCGTTTTTCCAATGGCGGACCACAGGCGCTGCCCTTGCGTCACCAGGGCCCACCGCCGCTAAAGAGCAGCGCCGGGCAGGAGCCCACATCGCAGTCGTTCTTCAAGTTCGAGATGCCCTTCCACAACGAGGCCAATCAGCCGAATGCGCCGCCCACTCTGCAGACGGGCTATCAGATACAGCATTCCTTTGGAGGCGGCGGCGGTCTGCCCGCACCCTCCTCGCTGTTCAGTCCACCCGCGCTCTTTGGCCAGCAGCAGCAGCAGCAGTTCCCCGACTTCCAAGCACTGCCACAAAAACCACTCGCCCAGGCGCTGAGCAAGCCCCTGCATCAGCAGAACTATATACAGGATAATTTCTCCATTAAATCCCATGGCAAGCCCTTGCCCACACAGGCTTCTCTGCAGAGCGTCACACCGCAAGTGTTTCCCGTGGATCCCGAGCCGGAATCGGTATTTGGTTTAAACAAACAGGCTGCTCCTTCGTCTGCCTCCTCCGCTAACAATCAACAGCAGGAGGTGCAGCTGCTCTATGTGCCCTATGACACGCTCTACAATCAGCAGCGTCAGCCTCAGGGCTCTTCGAGCCTCGGTTCGAGCAGCTTTGAGGTGAACAAGTTCAATGTAAATGCTGGACTGCCCGCCGTCAATCCCTATCAGATCAATCAGTTCTACACCCAAGATCCGAGCGTAGGCAGCGACTTCTTTGGTTCCGGCACCACCGCACGACCCAGCAGCACCACCTCACAGCCGCAGCACATCTTCCAGAGCTTTGCACAGCCACAAGCACAGGCGCAGGCGCAGTCTCAGCCTCAATTCACCACGGCTAAGCCCAAGCCGAAGGCCCATCAGCCCCCGCTGGCCATGTTCCTGTTGCGTCCCAACGCACGGCCCACACAGTCGGATGTGGTTGCCGCCCTGCGCAATGCCCGCGCCATTTCGGTCATCGATGCGCCCACTAAGCAGACGCCGGATATTTTTGTTGGACCTGCCGGCATGCCCATACCCGACGGCTATGTCAAGTTTGATCTGCCCTATCTGTCGCAGCTGGCGCACTCCCGCGACCTCCAGGATGTCTCCTTCTTCGTGGCTCCGCTCAGCTACCGCACGCCCAATGGATTCAATAAAATCCTGCTGCCCGAGCCACATGTGGGCTCAATTGTGATCAATCGCGCCAAGGACAGCGCTGCCATACAGGAGCTCGTCCAGCCGCAGCACGTGCGTACGCAGCGTCCTTATACCACCACCAGCAGCACGCGCAATCCCTTTGAGACTTCCACCCAGCCGCAGAGAGCCGCCGCCAGTCCGGCACCCACGCGCGGCAACAAGTTCAGCTACTACTACGTGCAGGATGGCATACAGGAGGTCAGCTCGCCCAAGCAGCCCGCCAAGCAGGAGCGGCACAAGAAGAAGCGACCACAGCATGCGCCCGTGGAGCAGCCCGTTTACCGTGCGCCAGCGAAGACGCCAAATCCCTTCGACACACTGAATCAAATCGGAGGCGAGGACTTCTTCAACACGCTCAGCAGCAAGCCCAGCACCTCAACAACTAGCTCCACTTCCACCAGCACGTCAACCACATCGACTACTTCAACTACAGCCCCGCCACAGACGTTGTTCACCTACGGCTCCAGGCCGCAGGTCGAGTTCCCCAGCTCGAATGGTCAACTTTATCCTCAATTCGACACGGCACCACAGCTGCAGCCGGTGCAGGAGCAGCTGCCACGCCTCACAACACGTCCGCCCACTGCAACGACAGCGGAGGAGGAGCTGCGCATGAAGCAGTACTTCCGCCAGCAGGACGCCTTCCGTCAGCGCCCGCAAACCACCAATCCACCCTTCGAGCAGGTGCAGTACACGCCCACTACCCTGGACTATGACGTACCACAGCCCACAACGACGCAGAAGACCAAACAACGGGTGAACATATACACGCCAGGTGCAGTGCCCGTGACAACCTCCGATGTGGGCTACAATGTGGATCCACAGGGCCAGCCACCGCTCAACCACCGTCCCAGCTACAATCAGAACGAGGTCATCGACAGCGGCAATGTGGAGTACGAACCGAATCCCTACCACGTGCCATCCGAACTGCCAGCGCTGACGCCCGATATTCCTGGTCTGGTCAACAATCTGCAGGAGAAGGACAAGCTGGCTGCCACCACAACACCGCTTAGCGAGCCGGAGCCGGAGACGCGTCCCACACGTCGACCGTTGCTGCGCACGCGTAAGCCTGCCATCTCCAAGGTAGTGACCACCTCGTCGGTGTCCTACTCCGAGTCCGAGACCAATGCCAAGCTGCCTACGCATCGCATCAGACGCCCCTATGGCAGCAGAGGCACCTCAGCAGCCGCCACAGGCAGCACAGACAATGGCGAAGAGGTGAACAGCACAACACGTCGTCCGGCCAGTTCACGTAATCCTCTGCTGCGCAATCCCAATCGCATACGCTACCAACCCACGACAGAGGAGCGTCAAACGCTGAAGACCAAGAAGAAGCACTACAAGGGCTCCAAGAATGGCAAGCCAAGTGAGGATCAGGATTTGGAATATCAGCGCGATGTGCTGAAGCAAAACTATCCAGTGTTCAAGGCGCCTTCTCGCCGTCCCACCAGTCCCACGGCCATACCCAGCTCCTATGATGTGGGCAACACCGAGGGACCGGCCTCCGAGTCGCAGCAGGTGTACACGGTCACGCCCAGCAATAGCATTGATCAAGGAGATCAGGGCGTCTATGTGCCCAGCCTGCTGGAGCCCATGCAGATAGCCCAGCACTACAACGAGTTCTCCAAGGATAACTATGGACCCGGCTATTTCCCTAATCAGGAGGATCTGAATCCCACGGAGGCCATAGTGCGCAACGAAGTGAGCCCCATCTTTACCACACTGGCCACGACCACACCCTCCACCACCAGCACAACCACCACCACCACCACCACTGAGGCGCCTGTGACGACAACCACGCGCCGCTCTCCCTTCATACGCCGCAATTATCCAAGGGTGCGCACCACCACAACCACTGAGCCGTCTGTGACCACCACCACGCCCTCGGAGGAGCGCCCATCTGTAAGTTCTTGAAATCTCCTCGAAAAGCATTAAACTTAAACATAACTTCGTCTGACAGATTCGCTCTCGCCTGCCGCCACGTCGCGTAGTCAAGGTGCGTCAACGCCAGCGTCGTCCAGCACATCCAGCCTCCTCTACCGCTGCCCCGGAGGAGGAAGTGGAGCAAGTTACCCAGAGGCAGAATCTGCGCAAGCTCAGCCGTTACAATCAGGAACAGTCTGAGAGGGAGGTGAGTACACAGTTGTTTTTAGGAAAACTTAGGCAATTATTAACCGTCGAACCACAGCAGGCTCCTCAGGCGCCACCTCGTCGTCGTTACAAGCAGCCCTTCCAGCTGGAGGGCCAGGAGTCCCAGTGGTCACCAGCTTCGGAAACAGGCAACAGCAATACCAACAGCAACAGCTTCAAGCCTCTCAATCCCAAATATGGCTCCAAGAACGAAGCACACAATTTCGAGAATGAGCCGGAGATTGTGACGGCGGGACCCACAGATCAACCGGAAACCTACGAGTTCAACGTAGCTGCCAATCTCGGTGGATCTGGAGCTGCACAGCGTACGACGCCCGCGCTAAAGGCGCCGAACCTAAAGTGAGTTCCCGAGCTAAGCCAGAAATTTAAAATACTGAAACCAATTTCCTTATTTGTAGACCTGAGAAATCCTTTGCGGAACTCCTAGAGGAGGTCATGGGCAAGGCACCCGAGGAGCTGGCCACCGAGACACCCACAAGCAGCACCATTGGACGCCTCAATAGGCGTGGCAAGTGGAAAAAGTCGCGCGTCTCAGGCGGCTCAGATAATGGGGAGAATTTCGAAACAGCCGAATCCCAGAACCTGGGACCACAGCTCTACAATTCGTTGTATGCCGGCAGTGAGAAGAAAGAGGAGCCGGAGCTAAAGACTACAACACCAATGACACCAGCTACCGAGGCTCCAACGACCACCACCTCTGAAGTGGTAACCACTACAGCGGCAGCCATCACAACGCCGGAGGAGTACGAGGTGACCACCGCCAAGAGTTCCGATGCAACAACAATAGCCACAACGCTGGCCATGAGCGAGGAGAGCGCCACGCGCCGCATGGACACGGCTGCGGACGTGGATGACCTGGAGACGCAGCCGAGCATCTTCTCCGAGGTGCGGCAACAGCTGCACGATCTCTTCGCCATCGATGAGAGCGAGGATCAAGCAGTGACCGCTGCGCTGGCAGCCGTTGGCAAACGTCGCCAGGCATACACGAGCATCAAGCGCACCAAGCCAGCCACGCCCGCCGAGAGCAGCACGCTAGCGGCCACAGAGGCGCCGGCCGAGGTGCTGGACACCACCACAGTGGCGACGCCTGCCAACGGCAAGGAGGATAACTTTCACAAGGACCTGATGGAGCACGTGGTCTATGCGACGTCCACCTCAACCAAAGTTACCTCCGAGACAGAGATCTGCTATCGCGGCCGTTGCATACGCTCCGAGGATCTGCCCGCCAACCACAAGCTGCACTGAGCGCCGCCACATCAGGGCACTCCCCATGTAAATACATAAGGACAAGCGATACGAGAGTGGACGGAGGCGCCTTCTACAAAAGGCAGTCCGGAGCACCGATCCGGAAAGTAGATTCTCCCCCCGCAACGCATAAACGCGCGCCGTATCCGCTTGTAATTAGCTTTAAACTACGAATATGTTTTAGGGATTAAGCGCATAGAGAGTTTTATATATTTGCATATATATATATTTATATATGCTTATCGTATTCTATCTATATATTCGAATTGTTCGAAAAACGTAGTAAATATATTAGTTAAAATAGTTAGTTGATTAAAATACGCGTACTTAATACATAATACCAGTTAGGCAGCATAAGTTTTGTACAATATAATAATGAGAACTAACAAATAAAGAATCGAAATCGTTATAAAACCCCCCAGCTGGTATATACAATATATATATATTACCCAACTTTCTGTAAAAATATAATCGAGAAGGGACAACAGTCAGCAGGCGCAATATAATCTTCCACCAAAACCAAAACTTCCAACATTATAATAATTGACTGCACGAGTTATTTAGGGCTCATATGTGCCTATAGAAACTCTGGAAACTGGACACGCTTATTATTAAATTTGAGCAAAGGTTCTCTAGAGGTTATAGTAAACTAAACCTATGACGGATATGATAATTATGGGCAACGGAATTATATAATAGAACTTACGTGTCTGACACAAGAAACCGTAGAACTGGGGATTCGGGTTATTAAGAAGTACAAAATACACCGCGCTATGTTCAGTGGAAGTTCGAAACCAGACCTCGGGCAGATAATTAGTTATAAAAGGGGAAAATTAATGAAATATAAGAACTTATGTATCCATAAAAACTGAACGGCTTACACAAATGTTCTATATATATGTTCTATATATTTCTTGGTTGTAAACAATTCTAAAAAAGATAGTTTTTAAGGAAGGAACACAAAACTGAGATATAATAACAGTACGTTTTTTCTTTAAAAATGAGGTAGCAATATCAACTGAAAACGTGAAAGAAGGGCGGTATTCGGCACGCCGAAGATTTAATACCCTTGCAGACCAAACCTTTTCAATATGATCACAATGCTTTTTCCAGCACAGGGAAAATAGTTAATGCCGAGAGATATTTAAAAACACTAAAAGTTTTTCATACAAGAGCCTACTTTTCGACCGATCGTTCCTATGGCAGCTATATTATACACTGGTCCGATTTAGCCGGTTCCGACTTCTGTAAGTTTCATACCGATAGCTTTAAAACTGATAGACTAGTTCGCATAGAAACAGACAGAAGGACATGGCTATATCGACTCGGCTGTTGATACTGATCAAGAATATACATACTTTATAGGATCGGAGATTACCCCTTCTATGCGTTACACACTTCGATACAAAATTATCATGCCCTCTGCAAGGGTATAAAAACAGATACCATAATATTTTTTAAAGATAATATAAGTTACTTCAGGAAGAACATACATACATATCTACGATAAGAATTGGTAACATAACAAATTTCCGCTATAAGCACACAAAAAGCGTTTTATATTTATTAAATATAGTAGTGTATATAATATGACATGTATAACTAGACGTAGTACTATTTCTATATTGTATTAGCATAAAATAGCGACAATCAATTCCATCTAAATACCCTATAATTTAGGTACATCAGTTTCAAGCTCAGACTCACCCTGAAAAGAATAAATTCGAATTGTTTAGGAATCAATAAGAGGCGACCGCTCTGCTTCATCCTGTCCGTGGGTGGGCGATGGGCGTGCCTGCCGTGTGCTGGGGCTATCCCAAGGCTGCACACTAACACGTCCAAACACAATAAACACCAGGTTGCCCACGAAGTAGACAACAGCGGTGAAGTAGAAGACAATGCGCCATTGCGTGGGATCCGTCTAAAAGGAAACAAAGAAATAGTTAGATAAGTCATCTACAATCTGTGGCCAACTCACCTCATCCTTAACAATGAGTCCCACAATGAGCGGCGCCAAAATACTCATCACATTTGCGGCACAGTTGGTGATGCCCATCAGAGTGCCAGCGAAATTGGGCGACAAATCGATGTGGTTCACATGGAAGCCCAAATAGCTGGCCGCATTGGTAGCAACGGCCAAGGTGAGCAAACCAATCGCCAGCTTGGCATTCGCATCGCCCTGTGTGATGAAGCCCAGACCCAGCAGCGCCAGCATGGGCAGCCACAGTCCAAGCGAATTGAAGAATTTGCGCGAGAAGTTAAGCGACATGCTACTCCCATTCCGCTTCAGCGTATCCGACAGCCAGATGAAGCCGCAGGTCAGTATAATCATGGCGAAGTAGGGCAGCGCCGACAGCGGCCCATTGTGCTTGATGTCCATGTTCAGCACATTCTTCATGAACGTCGGTATCTGGGTGAGCAGCGTCCAGAAGCCCCAGTTGTTGGCGCAATGCGCCAGCAGCAGAGACAGGAACGGTGGCGATGTAAAGATGCGCAGCCAAGGCGTGCGCAGATTCTGATGTGGCGCAAACTCTTCGCGACCCGCATCCGAGGCGCGACGCAGCTGGCCAGAGGTCTCAATGTAGCGCCTCTCATTGGGCGTAATCGTCAGATGCTGGGCGGGCGTGCTAGCGCAGAAGTAGAACCAGATTAAGGCCCACAGAATGCCCGCACAGCCGGAAATATAGAATATGCTGGGCCAGCCCACGAGGATGCAAGGTATCCGCTCACAGAGAGCATAACCACAGTACCAAACTGTGAGCCCGAGTAGCAGTAGCCCACGAGACGCCCTCGCTCCTCAGCGGGCGCCCACTTCGAGAGGAATGTATGCGTGGAGGGAAAGATGACGCCCTGGCAGAGTCCCTGGACAGCGCGCAGCACAACGACCATTTTCCAGCCGCCGGTCAGCGCACAGAATGGCGTCAACAGCGCCAAACAGGAGCAGATAAGCACACCAAAGAAGAGCATATACTTTGCACCGAATATTGCGGACAAATAGCCGCCCGGCACTTGGGTGACCACATAGCCCCAGAAGAAGCTGCTCAGCAAATACGATTTGATGCTCTCGTCCCACGCGAACTCCGGAAAATCCGGATTGGTATGATTACTATCCGTCATAGCCACAATCGCCACAGACAGATTCACGCGCATGGCATAGGCCACTGCCAGGCCGAAGAATACCAAAATGCATTGCAGATGACGCACACCGAAACGGGGACCTGGCAAAAAAAAACAAAACAAAACAAAAGTTCGTTCAAATGAATCAGTGCAAATCCGGAACCACAGCGAACAAAGGTGCGCTGCGCTCACCTGTATTTCCAATCGTGTCGTAGCCTGTGCGGCTGCAGCATTCAAAGCAGCCGAGTACCATGTTTTAAAGCCGTTACTTTGATGTGATCGCAATGGCGTCGCTAGCGTGTCTAAACATTTTGCGCAGTGCTCACTCGACGTTGCTCTAAAAAAGATTAATCTTTGACGCCAACGATTCTGCTGCTGCTGCTGCCTACGTTGCGTTTTGTTTTCGTTCTGTTTTGTTGTGGTCAGCAAACACAGCTCAGCTGTTGCTGCAGCTGTGTGTATGTGCGCCTATCGGCACTAACAACTATCGGGCATCAAACACAGCTGCAGCGAGAGTCCAGCTGTGTTTGCTAACCGATAGTTGTGGCCAATGATTGGCGCCATTTTCAAAAAGTACTCGAAATAAGAAGACAAACGTTTTGTTTTACTTTGATTTGTTCAAGTTCAATGTCTGGCCATTATATTTGTTTGTCTTCTATGCATGTCTTCTTTTCTGCCTTTTTTAGTTCATTTCTTTTACGTACATCACAAGTTGGTTGTTTGTTTATTACTAATTTAACTAATTAACTACGGCCATAAGTTAGCTAAGGTATATAGTTTCACTTTAAAACATAACAATTAATAGAGCAGCGTTTATATAGTTACTTAGGCTAGCAATTTATATTTTGCTATTTACATTGTCAACTAGCTTTTTTTCTTGTTATATTTTTTTAAATAGTATATTTTATGTACATTATGGAAAAATACTGGAAATAATAATTTATGCTGCCTACAAACTAAACAATTATCATATGTTGTTTTTAATATCGCTAATGGAAGCACGCGATCGTCGTTATGGCAATTTTCAGCTCTTGTCCTTTAACCCCTAATTATAGCTATTGTCTTATATTAAGCACTTAGTTTAAGAAAACAACAACTATGACAACATCATGCTCTTCCTACATCCTCATAAAACCGACTGTACATTGTGCTATGCAGTTTTATACAAAAGGAATTCAGTTGAAAAGCATGACAAAGTCTTTAGTCAGGTCTGGTGGTCTTAGGGCTTGTCATTTGCGATTTGGCCTGACTGCTGGTCCTTGGCCGCCGTTGCCAGTGGCACGCCCGCCTCCACGCTCTCCTCGTCAACAGGCTCGGGAGAGTCCCACCATTGTATATCAGTGCGTCCAAACACCACAAACAGCAGGTTGCCAATGAAGTAGAAGAAGGCGGCCACAAAGAACACCGTGCGCCATTCGCTCACATTTTCCTAGAATGGAAAATTCAATCAATTAGCCAAAAGTTGGGTTAGTCCTTGAAGCATTTTACTCACCGGATGCTTGACGATCTGACCCACCGCCAGTGGTGCCAAGCCGCTCATGACATTGGCCGCCGCATTCGTGATGCCCATCAAGGTGCCCGCATAGTTGGGCGACAGATCAATGTGGTTGACCTGGAAGCCCAAATAGGTGGCCGCGCTTATGCCCACCGTGAGGGTAAGCAGCACCACGGCCAAGGTGGCACTCTCGCGCGGCACATAGCCGAGTCCAATCAGGGACAGCATGGGTATCCAGTGGCCCACCGAGTTGAAGAACTTGCGATTGAATGAGAGCGATATGGACTTCTGGTTCTGCAGCACCTTGGACAGCCAGACGAAGAAGAAGCTGAGTATCATCATGACCGTGTAGGGCAGCGAGGAGAGCAGCGAGCTAGACTTGATATCAATGCCGTAGATGTTTTTCATGTAGCTGGGAATCTGCGTCAGCAGCGTCCAAAAGCCCCACATGTGCGTGCAGTGGACAACAAGCAGCGACAGGAACGGCATCGATGTGAAGATGCTGCCCCAGGGCGTGGGCGCCATTTTGCGGGCATCCTGCATTTTGCCCACCGAGCGTGACTCCTCAATATACTTGAGCTCCTCGCGTGTTATGCGAGTATGCTCCTCCGGCGTGCTCGCCGCGAATATCCACCAGAAGAGCACCCAGGCAAAGCCGCAGATGCCGCCGCAATAGAAGATGCCCGGCCAGCCAGCAAAGGAGTCCGCTATGAAACCGCTCGTGGCCAGCATCATGATGGTGCCGAACTGTGCGCCCGAGTAGCAAATGGTGGCCAGCATGCCGCGCTCACTGGCCGGCGCCCACTTGGACAGCAGCGAATGCGTCGCCGGATGCACGGCGCCCTGTGTGAGGCCCTCCAGCACGCGCACCACGCACAGCGCCTGCCAGCCGCCCAGCTTAAGGGACAGCGGCGTCAACAGCGTTAGAATCGCACAGGCCACCAGGCCCACCATCAGCAGCATCTTGGCGCCATAGCGCTGGGCGATGTAGCCGCCGGGCACCTGGGTGACGATATAGCCCCAGAAGAAGCTGCTCAGCATGTACGATTTCTCCGACTCCGTGAAGGGGTAATACTGCAGGGGGAGAGAGTGATGGGGTTAGGCGATTCATTCGACTGCTTGCCACATTTGGTGGCACTTACATCCATATCCAGTGTCTCCTCCTGGCTGTCATCCGTGACATTGGCCTCCGTTATGTTTGGCGGCTCGGTCATGGCCACCAGCGCCACGCTAAGATTAACGCGCCACGCATAGGCCAGGGAGAGGCAGAAGAAGCACAGGATGCATTGCACATGCCGCACGCCAATGATTTTATCTGCAATAGGGGCAACAGTTGAAATCCCAGGTCAATTAACAGTATTCAGGTAAGTCAAGACAAGTATAAGGTAATTTATTTTAATTGCAGGCTTAAGGTTTCTAACAACCTAACGAACCGAATCATTCTGCTTTGGGGTTAATTTTGTTTTGCAAATTATAATACAATTTTCTGAAAATATTGAAAAGACGCGTTCTATCAATGGGGCAAGTTATGCATATGATTGAGCATATATATGGCTATGGTTTTGGCCGGGAGAAACGTTTGTAGCGCTCTTATCAATGCCAAAAGCAAGGCGCTCTCTTTCGCTATCCATGTCGCTCTTTCTCTCTCTCTCGCTCCCTCTCTCGCTTGTATGTGGGGCGCGTTTATTTATAAAACACTGTGTCAAAATCTTGTTGTGGCCGCACACACAACCATACACACACACGCACACACACACACACACACACGCACACACACGCATACGCACTCGCAACGCCCACTCGTGAATGTGAATTACTCGCGAGACCTGCGCCTCAATGAAGTGCAACATCAGCAGACGGTGCTGTACCCAGAGCGAAAACCAGCTAACAGCTAACAGCAGCACACGCGACATGCCACAGCCACAACCAGAGCCAGGCCAGAGCCAGAGACAGAGCCAGAGCCACAGCCCTGCCCAGCCACCCCGCACGAGCTACCTGGAAGCGTGTCGCTCGCTCGCTCGGCCGCACGTGACGGCAGATCTGTTCTTGTGCGGACGCGGGCTGGGCGGGCACAGCTGTTGGCTTTGCGACACACGGGGAATTCTTTGAATGCTGGCCCGAACTCGATCGGGGCTTTATTTTTAGACGCGGACGCCGCCTTAAATGGACCCAGACTTAGTTCTGGCTGCAGCTGTTGGCAATAATTGTTGCACAACCAGCCAATTTGCAACCTTGCGCCGCGGCCTTACAAGGCACGGCCCGAGCGGGTCTATTGAACCGCTCGGCCGAAGCGTTTTCTCAGCTCAGCCCAGCTCAGCCCAGCCAATGCCAGTGGAAGGCGTTTGGTTTGAATTTCGTTATTAATAATTATTCGTTATTAATTTCACTCAATAATTAACAGTTGTTGCGATGACTCGACACGTTGAAGTGAACTTTGAGACTTTGGCAATTTGCAGAGTCAGCCACTCTCCCTCCCTCTCTTTCTCGCTTGATCTCGCTTTCTCTCTCGCTCTGCCACAGTGTCTCTCTCTCTCTGTTTATGGAGCTGATTCACGTTGCGGTGGAACTCTTTTTTATCTGACACGTTTTTCGAATCGTTTTTTTTGCGCAATCATTTTGTTGCTTCTTCTTGTTTTTGCTTTTAGACCCACTTTGGGT
This sequence comes from Drosophila montana, assembly GCF_035044405.1. Taxonomy (NCBI): domain Eukaryota; kingdom Metazoa; phylum Arthropoda; class Insecta; order Diptera; family Drosophilidae; genus Drosophila; species Drosophila montana. The sequence continues at coordinate 2,236,319 of NW_026998080.1, forward strand.
GCGCAGCCGCAGCCATTTGTGATGTGCTTTTTTTATCGCAATCTAAATGTTAATTTATACACTTTTGTTTAATAAAAGAGGGAGGGGGGGCCACAGAAATACAAGCAATTAAATTTGTGCTGTTCCATAAATGGAATCGCAACAAATTTCAAAAGCAATTTCATCAATAAACATTTATGTGCTGCTATGAAAGTGGATTTTTGATTGATTGCCAATCTGATACCCTAGAACTCTCCCATATGGGCTATATTTAGTTTCTGGCCTTGGTCATATGCGATAATTGGGTTGCCAAACGAAGGACATTAACGGTCTAACACTAACAAATCAACCACCCCTCCCACTCTCCACAGACGCACCTACCGCACCTTAACCAAGTGCAAATGTGCTGATAACCGATAACGTCTAAATAACTGTACCGCAATAACGAGCCCGATAAATTGGAGCAATAACAACAAGAAATCTTTGCTATATACACAAACACATACCTAAATATTTAGTATTTATATATATATAGTATGTCAGTCTATCAGATTAGATAATTGTTACGATTCACGACTCATCGAAGCCAGCAGGCCCTACATGCATGGCTAGCACTCGGGGCCTACGTGTAGACCCGCTTACAATGGGCGCTTCTGTTTGCCTTTGTCTCGTAATGCTCTTGGCTAAATATCAGCTGTAATTCATTTTATGATATTTGTTTTATTTTTTGTAGATCTCTCTCTCTCTCTCTTTCTTTCGCTCTGTACTCTCTCTCTCTCTCGCGCGATCTTTTACATCAGCGTCATTTGAGCATAGTCTAAGTACTTTCTACTTTTACTATATCTTCCGATCCTAATTCGAATTTTCAGTTTCATTGGCACTCGCTTATTTTCACAAAACGAAAATTAAATAACATAAAATAAAAGAAAGAAAAGAATAGCATAAATACTGCGTCGGATTTGGCTGGCTCTCGATAGCCCCCCCACCATCACCTCTCCCCTACTTTTATATTTGTTTATTTTTATCATTTTCTGTTGAGCGTGCTAAAAACTTATTTTGTCAGCCAAGTTGTATAAAATTCCACACTTTTTCTATATTATTACTCTCTGTTTTTGCTTCTCTTGACATTAGCTCGTTGAAGAAGTTGTGTCTAGAGTTTTGCATGGAAGAAATATTTTTGGAAGCGCAGTGGAGGTCGATGCATATTTTTATATAGTATATGCGAGCACGTACAAGCAATTACAATTATAACAAATATTAACGAGCTGAGAGATTTTTAAAAAATATAAAAAAAATTGTTGCAAACTTCGAACTCAATTAACGTTCGCTTCATTTGCCTTATAAGGCATTGAATTGAATTGTGATATATAGACTATAGCCTAAAGCTAGACACGCTATGCAAAAGCCGCAGCTGGAAGGGGGAGAGGGTATGGTTTCAGCTGTTTCCGGCAACACGTTGAGTTCTGACAATTGACAATTGCAGTCGGCCCGAGTCGGTCTTACATAAACACGCCAGACACGTGCACGTGGAGGCAATTGGCGAAGGCGCGATAAGAGCTATGCGAACTGCGCGGAGCTATATAGTGCTCCGATTTCGGATACATACCATTGGCGTATTTCCCAGTTTTCACCATATTCAAGGTGGTGGTCATGTGTGCGGCGCGGGCTAAATTCAGATGCACTCGAACTCTCTTTCTCTCGCACTCTAGCTGGCACTCGCTCCTTCTCTGTCAGACTGCTTGCTGGAGTTGCGGGCAGTGGAAATTTTTTGTTTATGTCGTTTTTGTGATTTTCATACAACGTGTTCCGACATTTAGCTGGTGGAGCACATGTGCACGACGCGGAGACACGTTGAGGTTGACAAAAAAAGTCTGGGGCTTCAGCTGTTGCTCGATTAAAAAATTATGCGATACCGATTTGACGTTTCGTTTCACAGATATTTCACGGATACGGATATTTGAGGTGCGAACACACGAGTTACTGCAGATACTCAGCTCTGCTCTGCTACAGATACAGAACAGCTACAGATACAGATACAGCTACAGATAGAGATACTTTTGGCCGTGCGGACTGTTTTACGCGTATCTTGCGGGTTTTGGTTTGTTCTAGCGAGCGATTGCGACTGCTTGAAATACTTGCCGCAGCGATTCTTTTATAAATATGATCGCTCGCTCGCTCGGCTGCCCGCTCGCCTGCACGTCGAGAGAGTTCGCTGGCGATGTCGACGTCGCAGTCGAAGTATCTGTCACTTTGTTGCTGTTGTTGTCGGCACACACATGTGTATCGCGTGAATTCCATTTCCATTTGGTTGTTGCTTTTGCTATCAGTAAAACCCGAACACGCTGCCAGGCAGGCAGGCAGGCAGGCGGGCCTGCTGTGTGTGTGTGTGTGTGTGTGTGTGTGTTGGTGTGTGCGAGTGTGAGTGTTGCCTGCTCTCTGCTCTCGAATTTGCCGGCCAATATGTAAACAACACTAACACAGCGACAACACCCAGCTATCAATCCCAAGTGGCTTGCACTCGACTGCCTCAGCCTCGCCCGCGCTCTCCTCTCTATCTCTCTTTCTCTCACTCTGCCTCGCGCCTTGTCCCTGTCTCTCTCTCTCTCTTACACTCTTTCTCTCTGGCAGCCTTTTGGGTTTTCTGCGTAATGGGTTTTTGTTTCTTCTTACAAATTGCAATAACAAAATTAGTCACATCCTATTTTGGCTCGCTCTCCTGCACCTAGTTACAGCTGGTATCCGTTAGATACTTTGCTTGAGCTTTCATTTTGCCTTGCTCCTGCTGATAAGCCTGAGCCGCTGTCGAGGTCAAGCCACAGTCGCTGATAAGCCACGCACATACTCAGTAATGGCATCTACTAGATTTCTCTCTCCCTCTCTCTCTCTCTCTCTCTCTGGGCTAGAAAAACAAACTACTTGTAATTGACATAACTTGAGCTTTGACAGCTGCTGTCGTCTAATGTTACAATCGCAGGAATACTATGGCCATCGAATTGCCTGAAGGAATCGCATACACGATCCATAACTCAGCTATTGGCAGGTCCATAGGCCCTGATGAATGCAATTCCATTCCAGAATTGACATCAATAGAGCCCTATATGGAACTTGGAGTCAACAGGAATTGCTGCCAAACTCGAGTCACTATTATCAATTATATTTTGTAGAACAGTAAATTATTTATGCTTATCAGAGAGACTTTGATTTGCAACAGAAAAATATAAAAATTAATAAGAAAAAAAACAGACGAAAACGAGCCATCTTTCCGCTTGCCCCTAGCCTAATTACTATCGCGGGCAAACTCATTCTGATTCCATTGAAGACAGCTATAAAGAACGCGCTCATTTTTAATATTAATCGGTACACGAGCATTTGTTTTTGGGTTTTTTTTTGCACAGAGTTCTGCAGCTGATAAGAATGTTTGGAGCAAAAAAAAATATAATCGACACGTTTTTTTGGCACGTTCGCCTTGATTGCGGCTGTTTTATCATTTAATGTGCCTTTAAATATGAGTGGATTTTCAGCGGGATTTAGTGGCTCTTAATTGGATTATCATTACAGCCAAAGGCGTAGGCCCAGAAAGAGAGACAGAGACACTGGCAGAGGCAGAGGCAGAGGCAGTCGCCCACTCCATAAACCCCTTATCAGAGATCTTATGTAAAGAATTAACTGTCAGCCGAAAAGGGACACGTTCCGTGAATGATTTCTGGAGAAAAACAATGTTAAATATAGTCGCCATCGATCGCATCGAGTGGCATCCAGTTGAGTTCTATTGAGTCAAGTGCTTCAATCTGTCATTTGTGTGGTAGGGACAAAGTTGTCGGCTCGTCTGTTAATGGGTCTGACTGACGGCCGGTTGGCCCAATCAATCTAATCGTGTCGATCTTATCGTTCCATTGACTGCTCCTCGGATGCGTCATGCCCACCGCACAGCCCCCAGAAGCCGGCCCAAATTGCTGTAGCGAATTAATGAATCTGCGCGCTGTGCACTAACAAAAAACGCTTATCAAAGCGCGACATTTGACAAATGGCAAACAGCGCGTCGCTCGTCAGCAGCGGGCTTGACGTCAGGCGGGCGGATGTGGGACGCACGCCTGGGAGGAGGCAGGGCCTTCCTTTAGGCAGCAGCAACTGCAGCTCTTGGCGTTGCACAAATTTGCACTGGGCCACACCCGTCGTCGCAGCAATTAAAATGCTGCTTGTTAGCCCGACTTTGATATGGAAATTTGCACTGTTTAAGAATAGATACAAAGTGCCTAGCTACAGATACAGATACAGATACAGATACAGCTACTGAGACTGATACCCCCAGCTAGTGGAATTTTTTGCATACGTCGCCAATTGAAGGGCGATAATGATAACCAACAGCAGCCAACACACTTGGGATAAATTGCGCATACGCCGCGTGTAACAAAGCTAACAGCCTAGCCAAACAAGAGTTGATAAGAAGAAGAATAGAAGAATTTATCTTCGGCACACCGAAGATGCAATACCCTTGAAGATATGTAACTTGGCGATGATTTTATACTTTATTTTGATTTCGATTATTATATAGTATAGTAGTTCGATTTGATGCGAATTACTAGAAGAGTGAACATCGTAATTTCTAAGTTTGGTCTATATTTCTTCCTCTTTCTATGGAACTATATGAAATAGTCTTCCGGAATTTATATGATGTAACTCACATATAAAGAAACTAGCATATTTCATTTTTGTCCAAGAAGTCCTGAACAAAATATTCAACAAAAGTCTCATGAACAAAAACTTATTTTTTAACCTATTATTATTACAGCTAGATGTTATAGTAATACGATTTTATTAGGTTTTGCAAATATAAAAGAAGCTTTATGAATGAAATAATATAAGCAATTTCTTCTTTTAAGAACTTAGCTTTCGAGCGATGGCGCTTCTAAGAAAAGTCTGGCGGACTCAGACATATGAACAGCTTGAAATAGAAATATAAATTTAGTTTTAAAACTGAGAGACTAGTTGAGGAGTCGTCTGCTGATACTAATCAAGAATATATATGCCTTCTAAGGTCGGATATGTGTCCTTCTACACACATTACAGATTTGATGACAAAATTTGTATGCCCTTAATAAGGGTATATAAATACTACAGTGACAGCACCATGGAATTAACATGTCAAGTTCAGTCCGGAGTGCAGCAGGTGTTTTTCCATTCAGTTGTTAACATGGCCTACAGAGTGCCCAGCCCCCAAATGTATATAGAAGAAGCCAAACTGATGGGAACTGTGCCGCCAGTTAGATGCGTTCTGTCAACTTGTTGAACAATGCCTTAAAGGTTCATGTCAACAATTTACGCTGAATTATTTGCAAGAAACTTAGCGTCAATTTCTATTGCATATATTTGCCAATCTATCGCTCGGGGCTTGCCCAGGCCAACATCTATCTGTCGGGCCTAATTGAATTGTATGCAATCAATTGATATAGCTCAATTGACATGAATTAGCGTTCACAATGGCGCATGGAAACTTTTCGCTAAACTTAGCTGGCCCTGCAACGCATATAAGCCCTGGATGCCAGCAGGTGCTAACCTGGTCACAAATGCCGCGACGCGCCCAATTAGTTGCCACCCCATTGATGGACACTTTGCGTTATTTGATTTGTGTCTCGTCGTCGTCCATCGTTGCCCTGGGCCGGGCTGGCAGCTTGTCAAAGACGCGTATTTATTTTGTTTCTTTTTTTCCGCAATTGCAAATGAAAATCATTTTAATTGCCAATGCAGCTGATAGCGCCTCGCGTCTTATCCTCTCACTGTTTTCCAATGCCCGCAACCCCACCCACCCCATCCCACTCGTTGGCCTCCCCATCGCGACATCCTCAGCTGTGTGGGCGTGAGTGCCTGACGGCTCACGCGGCACGTAGTTGCTTTAAATAGAACTTTTCATTTTAACAGCTCGTGCGGCCACTTGATTTTTCACATTCATTACTCTAACAATGGGCATAACAATATTTCACTCAATTGGCAATGAAAATTGGTTAATTAACTCATAAAACTAAATCAATTGCAATTGACTTCCATTGAAACATACCTTCTCGAACATTCTATAAACTATCTAAATATATTGCTAGATTTTGACAGAAAAGAGTATCATATCATAAATGTAGCTGCCATAGGAACAATCCGTCAAAAATATTGTTTCTTTCTTTTATCCAAAACTTTGTTATTTTTCAAGATTGACCATTCGTGTTATTTACTATCGTATCTTCGGATACTATCGGATACTATCTGTAAGATTTTCACTCTGGCTTGTTTATATAGATAATAAAAATATAGGTGAACGAAAATGATATTAATATTTATTTCATTAAAATAACTCAATTGGAAAAGCACAGATCAACATATTTAAAAAGGAGTATGAGTTTATATTGATATATATTTCATATTCTTGAACACAGTCATTTTCTTCTACTTAAGAACTGTTTCTATTTCTACACATAATGCTAACTCATTAAAATTTAAATGACGTTGTTCCATAATATTAATTGTAGTGTATATTTTCTTCGGCTAAGTGCCACCCCCGTCAGGCGTCTCTTCGAAATTGGGTTTTCTTTAAAAATGTGCCGTGATGTGATCCCAGCTAGCGTAAAAACAATAAAAATATGCGATTTGGCCAGACAAAAGTGCTAAAAGCAAACAAAATGAGTAGCATATATATTTAATTGCTCGTGATCTTGGATAGGGAACTTTAACTGTATCTGTACTTCCGCCACCTTTGATCGAAAAGCGAGTCCAACATGAATCCACGGCGGGTACTTAGTCACTCGGCAAATTCCATGATTAGATGCCGCTGCTGCAGTCTTATCTCAGACCCAGACCGCCAATTATGACAGTAATTCGGGGTATATATAAATCTTATCATTGCGAGTTGGTCCGTGTGGACCTGAAGGGGTACTGCGACAGCCACGCAGCTGATTTATCACTGTGACATCATGCGACACGGCACCAACTGAAAGAGCCAAGACGAACACAGTAATATAGTTTTAAAAAAAAAAACGTTTATTTGCATAATATATTCGTTGTATTTGCCCAGTTATATGAACAAAAATATATTTATAAACTTTGTTTTGTCACAAGGCAACTTAATTCATAAAAATAAAAGCAGGCAGCATGACGGCGCACAAAATGATAAAACCAAAAAAAAGGCAGTAATTGTTGTTGCTATTGTTTTCTAGTACATATTTGCCTTTTGTTGTGAAATGGCTGGGTATTAGCGAATTCATTATCAGAGAGATTTGCAAAAAATACTAAATGTTTAATAAGTTTTGTTGAAAACAGCGCAGCAAGAAAAACAGCATTGATATTTGCAAAATAATTAGCGATAACCTTAACGACAAAGCGAGAGAGATGCAGAGAGCGCGCGCAGGAAGAAAACGCAAAGAGCTTGTGAGTGAGAGAGCGCGAACGGGAGAGCTTGTCAAAGTCAAAATGCGCCAACACTTTGCCGGCAGCAACAACAACTGCTTTGGCGCCGCGCAGTGTTAATTTGTTGCCATTTTTATGCACATGCATACACACATTTGCATTCGCATACACACACAGGCACGCACACAAACATACATGGACGTTCAATACACTCCCACAGGCGCGGCGTAACCACTCTCCCGCGCTCACTTTTTACTTTCTGCACGTGTGTGTGTGCGAGCGCGCTAAAAATTCGCGCTCTCTCTGTCTGATCTTTGATCACGTTTCTCACACGTTCGGCTCGGCACACAGCCGACGACTTCCACGTTCACGTGATGCGCAAGTGTACAATGGCAATCGGCTCTCGGCCGACGCTGGCGCTGACGTTGACGCTGACAGTGGCGCTCCCTCTCGCTCTGCCACTGCGCCCCTTCACCCAGCACCAACCGCACACGAGAGCTCTGTGTTGTTGTTGCATTTGGTGCTCTTTGCTCGCTTGGCAAAATGATTTGCAAAATTCGATCTTGGAATAAAGTACAACGCCTTCGGAATGACGTAAACATAAGCCTGGCACCGAAATAAACGAAAACTGAGAGATTAAAACTAAAAATATCGAGTTCGAGCGAGAGAGAACGAGAGACAGGGGCCCCATATCGGATCGCGATTTCACCACCGACGATGGCGCCCATAAACCTTGATTCATGCCGAGTAGGCAGACAATAAAGTGAGTACTTCAGATTCAGATACCGCTCCATATTGGCCCATTGTTGGGCTCCATCCCCGCTCTATCCGCTACCTGTTAAACTACAAGCCCCAAGAACTCGATTCTATGGTAGCTACTGAAATGATGGCGCTCGTGGCTTCAGCTGATATGACAAGTGCCATATTATTTGCACTGTGATGTTGATAGCATCTCGCGCTTCGTCGCGCCGCGCTTAGTTGACGGGAAATCGTATAAATAAATAACAGCGTTAAAATTCGTATTTAATGGTTTTCATTATCTTTTAATTTTGGGATTTTTGTTCTTGGACCCTGCAACAAAGGCCTGCTCGCGCCTCACGCTATCTGTTCGTTTGCCGTTCCATATTTCATCTTCTTAACACGTGCGCCTGCCCAAGTGGAAACAACCCAAATGCAAACCTGTTCCAAAATTCTTGGGAACAGTTCCTTAGGAACAGTCATTGCCTATTAATTATAATTATGTATGTACTAAACCACATTTAAAGAGCTCAGCGCTTTTCTGCCTTAAGACCCTAATTTAATAAGTGCACCGCTTAAATATATGTATATTTTCTAATAGTAGCTTCGCCCCATGGAAGTATTTCGTAATCGCAATCGTCGTATCAAATATGCAAATAAACATGTGCTTACGTATGTGTCTGTGTTAACATACGGTCCATATCGCGTGCGTGTATTCAAATTCTGCTTATCAACAGGTTCGCCTCACACGATCACGACCGCAACTTCCACATTTGCCATGCGGGCAATTTCGTTGCCATAAAGTGTGCACAAACATTTGCTACCAAAGGCGTGTAGAGAGGGGGATTTATTGCCCACAGTCCCCAAAAATGTCAAAAGTATAAAATTATTCCAGTCGTAGTGCCAGAAACTTAATGTATGTATACATACAAAAAAAGATTGTGCAACAATGCGGCAACCATAATTATTATTTCCATTTAAAAATGATTGAACTGTTATATCTTTAATTCCTTAAATTCGAAATATAATATATATAATATAATTAGCACTAGCAAATTAAAAAATTCTTGTCTTTTTATATATCTCAATACATTATAATCGTAAAATCCTCACGCCTTATTCAGCAAATGATATATTTATTTCAGAAAACTTCTTTCTTTCCATATATCTCCATTTAACTACTCTGAAATAACTCTCGCCCTATTTTTAAATTTTTTAGCTTTATTTTAATTGTCCTGTTATTATAAAAACAACTTAAATTGAATTTATTAGAAAATACTACTTAGTCCACTAATATATATCGATCTGGGAGATCGATTGGACGAGACCTCCGCAATCTCTTCCGCGTTCGGACTCCTCCAATTCGACGCCTTTTTAGAAGGCGCCTAGCCAGTCGATTTGGATGGTTTCCCAGTCGCGTTATGTCGTTTGCAGTCTGTTTGTTTATGACGTCACCGACTTTGGGCACTCTAGGCCTTTTTCCAAATCGGAAGTTCGCATATACCAGGGGGCACCAGACAGATAGCGGAGCGTTTTTGCTTGAAACACCCTGTTTTTCTTAAGGCGGGATTTTGCAGCAATACCGTAAACTTGAATACCATATCGCCAGGCATCGTTTTGCTTAAACTTGAAATTTGCGTGCCCAATCTGCCCGATATCGGGCTTTTTTGGCCGAGAAATAGCCATTTATAGCCGTTTGTAGCGGTTTTTAGCAGAATTTTAGTAGTACTGCATACTTTCGTGCTGTCTGCATAATACGTTTTCCATAAGAACTAACCGTAACTAATCGTAAATCAACCTAGCGGAATTTTGAGAAACTGTTTCTGATTTTTACTATAGTATACTTTTGGACGAGTTTTGTATTAAGCAAAATTAAAATTTATTAAAAAATTAACAAAAACAAAAAAAAACAAAAAACGTGGTATGCCAGTCGATTACAGAGATCAGTACGAGTTCAAAAAGGTATAACTTTCCAAAATCGGACCATTTTTAGCCGAATTATCGCAAAAAAACGAAAAATCTTCAAAATTATAACGGCATTTTTTCGCGTTTTTCAAATGGCTGTATCTCGGCCAAATAAGCCCCGATCTTGGAAAGATTGGTCTCGTTCGACTCGTGGTCACAGCCTTTTTCAGCCAACATCAAAATTTTTGCAAAAAACATAGTAGTTTTTCTCAAATTGGGCCATTTCTTAGAATTCAGATTTGTTGGTGTCAGTCGATAGTCGGGATCCGTACGAGAAAAAAGAGGTATATCATTTCGAAATCGGACATATGGTACCCGAGATATTTCAATTTTAATTTTAATTTCAAAAATGAGTCGAAACGTATTATGCACGACAGCACGAAAGTATGCAGTTCTACTAAAATTCTGCTAAAAACCGCTACAAACGACTATAAATGGCTATTTCTCGGCCAAAAAAATGCCGATCGGGGCGAATGTTGTTTTGGAATGGCGATATCTCGGCTAAATAAAGCCCGATTTCGGAGCGATATACATATATATATATATATATTCCTCTTTCTACTCGTACGGATGCCGACTATGATTGCCACACTCTTTTAGTCCCCGAGCTAAAAATAATATCTCCAATCGATACCTAGCTACTACCTAGATACTAATAAAATATAATAATAAAAATTCCTTAAATAAGTCGATATTTTTTGTATTTATATAATTTCTTGCTATTCAGTTATATTTCACACACATAATGTTATAATTAAGACATAATGTACTCATCTTTAAACGATAAGCTAATATATTATTATCCATACAAATTCAAATACTGTGGGCTGATCTCTAATATTCTTAAGCCTTCTATTTCTCAATTCCATTCTGCGCTTCCAACTCAGGAGTTGAGTTGCTAAGCTGTTTGGCGGGTGGCTCGTTCCAAGGCTGAACACTGGTACGACCAAAGATCAGGAAGATCCCGTTGCCCGCCAAGTAGATGCCAGCTGCCACAAAGAACACTATGCGCCATTGATTTGCGTCGTACTGTAACAAAGGGAGAATTATCACAAACCTTTCAAATAGGAAGATCTCAAAATATGACCCACCTTGTCGGTAACAACGATGCCCACTAGGAGTGGAGCAGCGAGACTCATGAAATTGGCGATGCCATTGCAGATGCCCATTAGGATGCCCGCAAAATTGGGCGACAGATCAATGTGATTTATCAGGAAGCCCACGTGGCTGGCGGAGCTTATGCCTACGGTTAGGGTGAGCAGCACCACGGCCAGGGTGTCCATATGCTGCGGCACATAGCCGAGCGCAATGAGCAGGCACATGGGACCCCAAGTGCCAATTGAGTTAAAGAACTTCCGGTTGAACGAGCGCGAAATCGAATCCTTCCTCTGCATAAGCTTCGATAGCCAGGCAAAGAGGAAGCTGAGAATAAGCATGGCGGTGTAGGGCAGCGCAGAGAGAACTGCATTGGCTTTGATATCCTTTCCCAGGATGTTCTTCATGTAACTGGGAATCTGCGTCAGCAAGGTCCAAAAACCATACGCATAGGCAGATTGCACGGCAACGAGCGCCAGGACGGCAGGTGAGCGGAAGAAACTCAGCCAGGGCGTGGTCTGGTGATGGCTGGGCAGCTCCGCATGAGCACTTCGCTCACTGGCCTGTCCCAGCTCTATAAGCTCTCGCTCCTCGGCGGATAGGCTCTTGGAATCTGCCGGTGAGCTGGCACCCCAAAGAAAATAGACGGCTGACCAAATGCAGCCCACGGACCCGGATGCATAGAAGATGCTGGGCCAACCGCCAATGGAGGCCAGTAGGCCACTGGTGGCCAACATTATGATGGTGCCAAACTGATTGCCTGCATAGGTAAAGTTGCCCAAAGATGCGCGCTCCTTGGGTGGCACCCAAGCGGAAATAACCGTATGGGTGGAGGGAAAGAGCAATCCTTGGCAAACGCCCTCGAGCAAACGCACCGCGCAGAGCAGCTGCCAGCCTCCCAGCCTGGCGCAGAGTGGCGTTAGAATAGTCAGCACGGAGCAGATGGACAAGCCGGTTAGAATTGTAACCTTGCCGCCAAACCTACGTGCCAGAGGACCAGCTGGCACCTGGGTGATCACATAGCCCCAAAAGAAACTGCTCAGCACCAGAGATTTTGTCTTCTCCGACCAGTTGTATTCCTAAAGGGGAAGATGATATAAACGTAAGTTGGAGCAATATTTAATCAACATAAGCTTTTACTTACGGGAAACTCGGCCATGGCCACAACTGCTACGGACAGGTTAACCCGCATGGCGAAGCCCACGGTAAGAGCGCAGAAGAGCAGAAAGATTTGCAAGTGACGTATTCCAAATCCAGAAGCTGTGGCAATAAAAAAAGAAAAACAATTCATCCAGGTGTGCTATAAAAAGATATGCTAATGCAGCGCTTCATTTCTTATGCTGAGCTGCTCAAAATGATTTGTGGACTTCCAAGTTAGATAAGCTTCAGTTTTTTTACATTGACCCACTTCTATATGGGCCTAACTTATCTCGAACTTGAAGCCACTTGACAGAGTGATGATTTATTTTTGAATGCGACGCATTCGAATGAATTTATTCAATTGACTTAAAGGATGATTTCGGTTTAAGTTTGTGTTAATTGTGTTAATAATATTTGAATTATTGTGAATCTTTGTTTAAACGAAAATGATTTTTTATTATTATTATATATATTTTATATTGTATTGTATTATTATTATTTTCAGTGAACTTACGTAAATCACTTTTTTCTAAAGAATATTATAGTGAATTTTTAATATAAACGAAAATATTTTATTATTTTTATTTTTGTTGTTATTATTTTAATAATAATAATAACAATAATGTAAATAATAATAAAATAATATTATTATAATAAAATTAAAAACATTGAAAATAGTAACGATAATAATAACAATAATAAAATGTAATATAACTATTAATTTTATGTATGTAAGACATGATTTTTATTTATAATTTATTAATGGTCAACAAAATCCTAAATTCCTAATCAGAATAGAAAATTTTCTAATATTATCAGCGACACGATGGGGGTATTTTATTTGCGAACGAAGACAACCAATCATACATTCATACTCTGGCCAGGTATTCCAACCCGGATGCTCATTGTTCAAGCGAGCCTTCTTGCCTTTTTGCTAAAGATACATTCACAAAGAAACAACATTTTAATCCTGTGTTTCAAAATCCTTATCTATCTACTGATTTATCCATAAATATGAAGATATATGATCTATATATAATCCGCGGCGTGGGCTACCTACATTCATTTTCGAAACGGCGATTCTTCACCATTTTGTTGCTGCTTTTGCCTGCCACTTGGTCCTTTTTATGTTGAGTCTTCTGTGCGTTGCATTACCGCACTCCACGAGATATTTTCACTAACTAGCTGCTGGCTTAACGGATGGAGCATATTACGAGTTCTTCTGTACAACAAATGCTGACAGCTTCTGTGTTTATAATTGTATAAATCGCGTGCCGTCGGCACGACTAAAGTAAATATGCTTATTTGTTCTCTGATAAGATAACACTCGGCTTTCAAAATTTTCATAGAAGTACCCACCAAATATTATGGTGATGCGATGACAAGGCGAATATTCTCTAGAGGACAAGTTCCTTTTATGAACTGACTTTTTATAGCCAAAACACAACTGGTAAAAAGGGCATATTAGTTTTCTGCAAATGCATTTTAATAGCAATACTCTTGATCAGGGTGAAAAGCTGAATCAAGTTTGTCTGTCCGTCTATTTGAACAGCTAGACTTCAAATTTTATATACACATATTCTCGTATATTTTACATATCACAGATGTACACAATTTTAATATCTTTCGTTAATTCCAAAATATGTATAAATATATATTTTAAAACAGGAATTTTACACGCTTCAGAAGAAACTTATATAAGCTAGATACGCAAAATGTGTGTATAGTAATTTTTATTTGTATATATGTATATATATGTTCCGCCGTGTGTGAATGCTGGAAATGGTTGAGGGTATCTCCCAGTCGGGTAGCTTACATAAATCTAGATAAAGATCTATAAATAGTAACCATAGCAAAATAATATCTGAGAAATCAAGTAAAAGAATAAAATACATTTGTAACAATGTGCAAACTTTGGAAAAACTGGAAAGCGGCTAGAGAGCTTAAGATAAGAAAGAATTTAGTTGCTCATAATAGTGTTTTTATTGTTCCTTAAGCCAAAAAGGTATATGTACATACTTAATACGAACTATAGCTACGCCATGAGCTACAGTAAAAACTTTGCTGGATTAATCCATGATTTGTACGGTTAAAATTAAAATAATTATACGATATTTACGGGTCTAGATGCAGCCTAACAACTGTTGTGTATACTCTACCCGAATAATTAACATCATTTATCACAGCTTTCCGATTTTTGCGATTCCATCTCTGGTATGGAGATATGATCGGCCTTAGCGGGAGGATCGTTCCATGGCTGTACATCCGCGCGCCCGAATAGGACAAAGACGCCGTTGCCCACCAGGTAAATAGCAGCGGCAACAAAGAACACAAGACGCCACTGTTCCACATCATGCTGCAAATAGAGATGGAGAGAAATTACCTATGAGACAACATGTCAATAGATCTCCAAGAGAAACCTACCTTATTGGTAACGATAACGCCGACTAAGAGCGGTGCGCTAAGACTCATTATACTGGCCAATCCGTTACTGATGCCCATCAAAGTACCAGCAAAGTTGGGCGACAGATCGATGTGGTTCACCTGGAAGCCGAGATGGCATGCGGCATTGATGCCTACGGTGAGCGTGAGCAGCACTACGGCCAGAGAGTCCTGCTCCTTGGGCACATAGCCCAGTGCAACAAGCAGGCACATCGGAATATATTGGCCAATCGTATTAAAGAACTTTCGGTTGAAGGAGAGCGACAGAGATTCATTCTTCTCCATAAACTTGGACACCCACACAAAGAGGAAGCTCAGCACAAGATTTGCAATGTAGGGCAGTGAGGAGAGCAGCGCGTTTGATTTGATATCCTTGCCCAAAACATTATTCATGTAGCTGGGTATCTGCGTCAGCAAGGTCCAGTAACCCCAGGCGGAGGCGCTGTGCACAACGGTGAGGGCCAGGAATGGTCCCGAGGCAAAGATGCTCAGCCAGGGCGTGGATTGTCGATTGCTGGGCTGCTGCGAGTTGACTGGCTTCTCACTGGCCTGTGCCAGCTCAATCAACTTGAATTCCTCCGGAGAGATGCTCTTGGAATCCTTTGGCGAGCTTGCACCCCAAATATAGTAGACCACCACCCACAGAAAGCCACAGGCGCCAGAGACGTAGAAGATGCTCGGCCAGCCAGCAGCAGAGGAGGCGAGCAGCCCACTCGTGGCCAGCATAAGGATTGTACCGAATTGACCGCCAGTATAGGCACAAGTCGCCAAGGAGCCTCGCTCTCTAGGCGGTATCCATGCAGAGATTATCGTATGACAAGACGGGAAGAAAACTCCCTGGCACAAGCCTTCGATCAGGCGTAGTCCGCAGAGCAGCGACCAGCCACCTAGGCTGGCGCAGAGTGGAGTCAACAAATTGAGCACCGAGCAGATCGAAACGCCGGTCAACAGCGTTACCTTGCCTCCAAACCTGCGGGCCAAGGTGCCGGCGGGCACCTGGGTGGCCACGTAGCCCCAGAAGAAACTGCTTAATACCCATGATTTTGTCTTCTCCGACAACGGGTATTCCTAAATCAATAATCATTAGTTATATCAGATTCCATTTACGATCGTATTAACTTACCGGGAAGTTGGGATTGATCGAGGCGGCATCGGTCATGGCCACAACAGCTACGGATAGATTAACCCGCATGGCAAAACCAACTGTTAGACCGCAGAATAGTAGAAATATCTGCCAGTGACGCACGCCAAGTCCAAGACCTATGGAATTAAAGAAAACTCAACTTATTCCAATGTTATTCCTATGGAAAATTTTAGGGTGTTTCGTCTGGGATTGAGCTTTAAGACACATAATGCGTTATACTGCAAATACAGCTATCTGCAGAGATAAGGTCCGTAAATCAAAAATGAATTACCCTTATGCTTTGCTAAGGTATTGTAAAAACTTGACTGGCTTTCCATTTACGAAAGGAAGCTGGTGAAGGTCAAAAGAGGACAGAATGCCAAAATAAACGATTATTATGCATTTAAAATAGATCAGCAGACGTTCTTAAACTAAGGGAAATAATGACAGAGTCTGCATCAGTAATATTCAGTATCCATATTTTTAATAACCAACTTGGATATCCTTTAAGGCTTAACTGCTGATATTAAATGCCTACCTTCATCTTCGAAGCGACGATTCTTTACTATGCTGATGTTGCCTGCCATTGTCTTTTGATAAGAGTTCGGTAAGGTGCATTACCACAGACCACGAAATCTTTTCGCTAACTAACTAATTCTTATTTGGCTCAGCAGCTTATAAGTGCTTCATCCGAAAATTATGATCGCCTTGCATTAGACGAGCTGCTACACTAATTATCTAGGTGGAAGAGGGGAAGCACGACTTAAGTAAATATTTTCACAATCTGATAAGATAACAATGGGGTGTGAGTAAAACTGGTAGATGCATACAGTATTAAAGTATTTGACAAATATCAACCAGAGAAAATATGTAAGGCGCTTCTGTATAAATGAGTTGTCATTTGATAATTATGCTTGGAGGCTATCGCTAATTTATGGTCATGAAGATTGCCTCAAGTTGATTGACAATATCGTAAATACGTTAAGCCCACTTCCTTTCTGGGCATGCCTTGAACCAGCTTACTGGCACTGACAAAGTTTCTTTAAAATTACTGGACATTATCGAAAGTCTGGAAAAACCACTTCCTCGCTTGCCTTGAAACAAAATAGTTGTACATTGTTTTAAGTAAGATAGACGTGATAGATAAGATAGCCGAATTTAAATAAATTCCCAATATCTAAATTGGATCTTTATTAAAGTAAACAACAAGATCTTATCTATTTAACAAAAACTAAGCCTAAAGGCCGGATGACTAACAGTCTCTCTCTGCAATCTTCTGTGACTCCAACTGTGGCGTAGAGCTGCGACGCACCTTTGCTGTAGGATCGTTCCACTCCTGGATATCCGCACGTCCAAAGATTAAGAAGAGACCATTGCCCACCAAATAGAAACCAGCGGCAATGAAGAAAACAATGCGCCACTGGCTGGCATCGTGCTGTCGAGGAAAGGAGAGAAGAAAAATTATACAACAGTCGAAAATCCTACGAGAAGCTACAGACAACCCACCTCATTGGTAACAATAACGCCCACTAGCAGTGGCCCAATGATGCTCATAACATTAGCAATTCCATTACTAATGCCCATTAGAACGCCGGCAAAATTCGGGGAGAGATCAATATGATTTATAACAAAGCCCAGCTGAGCACCCGAGCTAATGCCAACAGTGAGTGAGAGCAGGAGCACAGCAAGGGTATCTTGCTCCTGCTTCACATAGCCCAGGGCAACAAGCAGGAACATTGGAATGAATTGGCCAATTGTGTTGAAGAACTTCCGGCTAAAGACCAGGGAAACTGACTTTCTCTGCAAAACCTTTGAGAGCCAGACAAAGAACCAGCTGAGCAGCAGCATCACGGTATAAGGAAGGGAGGAGAGCAGCGCATTAGCCTTGATATCCTTGCCGAGAACGTTCTTCATGTAGCTCGGGATCTGTGTCAGCAGCGTCCAAAAGCCCCAGGTTGAAGCGCAATGCGCAGCTGTCAGCGCCAGGAATGCCGGCGATGTGAAGAAGCTCATCCAAGGCGTGGGCAGGCTCTCCTTGGGCTGCTCTGGCTTAGTGTCCACCTCTTTAGCCTGCGCCATCTCAATCAGCTGCTTCTCTTCATCTGAGATATTCTTTGAAGCGCCTGGCGAGCTGGCTCCTCTCAGGTAGTAACCCACTACCCAGACACAACCCACACCACCGGATATGTAAAAGATACTGGGCCAGCCAGCCATGGAAGCCAGCATGCCGCTGGTGGCCAGCATTACAATAGTTCCAAACTGTGCCCCCATATAGGCATAGGTGCCCAGCGAGGCTCGTTCAGATGGCTGCACCCAGGACGAAATCAAGGTATGGTAAGATGGGTAAAGCACACCTTGGCATATGCCCTCAAGCAAACGCACGCCACAAAGCACCTGCCAGCCTCCAAGCCTGGCACAGAGCGGTG
The DNA here is from genome assembly GCF_035044405.1 of Drosophila montana. Taxonomy (NCBI): domain Eukaryota; kingdom Metazoa; phylum Arthropoda; class Insecta; order Diptera; family Drosophilidae; genus Drosophila; species Drosophila montana. Next base: position 2,254,613 of record NW_026998080.1, read on the forward strand.
TCAAAACATTCAGCACGGAGCAGATGGACAAACCTGAGACGATCGTTGGCTTGGCGCCAAACTTGCGTGCCAGAAGACCAGCAGGCACCTGGGTCATCACATAGCCCCAGAAGAAGCTGCTCAGCACCAGAGACTTCGTTTGTTCGGTCCAGTGGTATTCCTAAATGGGCAGAGGTTAAAGAGATCAATTGGTGTAGCACAGCTTAACATTCCGATCAGGCAGTTCTTACAGGCAGTTCAGTCATGGCGACAATTGCCACGGACAGGTTAACTCGCATGGCAAAGGCAACCATCAGGCCGCAAAAGAGCAGAAACATTTGCATGTGACGCTCGCCCAGAGCAGAGCCTGAAATAAGATGACGATATCCAACATTATTTGTGTATGCTAGAATGTATTGTATATATCAAAAGTTATCCTGCGGATAAGCTAGCTGACTGCATTGCAAGCCTAAGCAGAGGCGAGCCCCCATTGAAAAAGGGGCCTCGCTGAAATATCTTTATGAAGATTAGTTTTAGCCAACAATTACATGAGTATTTCTTATCTATTTACAATACAACCCAAGTGTCGGCGACTTAAAGGAGCATTAAATCAACTATGTTAACAATGTGGCCCCGTTGCGCAGTCAAGAAGTAGATTTATTATTTCGGTGGTATTTTAGTGGGAATGACTTGTCCCCGGGAATCTACGCAAGAAAGGTGCTATTTGACTTGATAAGATTGCATAAATTACAGTGAAGATTTATGTTGGAAATGAGGATAAGCTTTGTTGGTTTAATTACGAACTGAGACTCTTTCAAGTTGAAGGCTGCTGACATTCAGTTCACCTTAAAACACATTAGCCCAGCTAATTTTACAGGATTTTAAAAGGAAACACAATCCTTTTTAATTCTGTCTAGGATTGCAGCAATTGGCAACGATATTTAAATATATTTTGATATTTTCCACTGATTTACAAGTCTGGCAGCAACCCTACCAGCCGACCTACCTTCATCTTCGTAGCGACGATTCTTTGCCATCTTTATATTCCTGGATTTTATATTTCAGAGCTCAGCTCTTTTCTGTGTTGCATTACCGAACGCCACGAAACCTTTTCACCAACTAGCCGATAAATGTTAGACTCAGCATCTTGGAAGTCTCACGAGTCCGTAAATTTGGATGCCTCCTTGCCGCATTTTGCTGTCACATGTGCTTGACTGACGGCCCGAGTGCCCCGAGCCCTTGCTTGACATATGCAAATACTTATTTCTTGCGATTAGATAGCCTAAAAGGTGCGACTGAGGCTAGAAAATGCACACGATATTATTTTGTAAGAAAACACAACTGGATAAAATTAAATTCCCGGTGATATTGTTTGAATAAGCTAAGCTAATCTCAAATAAAGCTTTTGATAACCCTGATTATTTGAGTGTCTGCAAAAGGCATGCATCAAAACCAAAAATTACATTATTTAAAAAAAAAGTTAGCTCTTAAATTATTTAAGCAAATATATGTTTTGTAATTTAAACAACTTGTTTTGTCATCTTTCCTCTTCACAGCGGTTCGGGAAAAGAATATATTTTTTTATAAAACAATTAATTCATAACAATAACAATTAATCTAATTGAGTGTCCGACTAGCAAATACCCTGAACCTGCTCATACCAAAACCAGAAGCAGCTCAAGTTTTTTAAAAGACATATCCTTGATCTGCGTGTACTTCACAAGAAGCTACATGCCAAATCTGATGACTCTAGATCATAAGACCTAAGAGATATGCTCAAAAAACAGAAAAACATTGATTTGAAACAAACACGTTCTTGTCGGACACAAGATGTACCTTCTTTCAAAAATGCAAGTCTCTTACTCGTATAGGTTCTGAGAACGACGCACAGACAGACAGATCAAGATGGCTAGATCGACTCGGCTATTGAATCTTAAAAAGAATATATACACGTTATGGGGTCGGCTATTGTTCCTTCTGACTGTTGCATACAAGGGTACAAAACAATATACCCCATTACCCATTTTCAATGGGATCAGGGTATAGGACTAGAAAATTGTTGCCGCTTGCTCACGTTGCTCATGACGTTGCATTTGCAAAACACACTTTTATGGCTGCATTGCTTCTGATGATTTTCATTCACCTTTTCAATCACTTGCCGGTCAAATTTTCTAAACAATTTCAGTAAAAATTTTAGCTTCGCAGATCTTACGTTTTAGGTTTATTCATTCCGGACTAGGGCTTTCTTATACATATATAAACTTTGGATTGATATGTTTAAACGCATTTTTTTGGTTTCTTAACATTTTATTTTTATATATATTCTTTCTTTCGTTATTTGGACTTTATACACATATGCAACAAGGCCTTATCTACAGACTACATGCTAAACTTAGACGACAAATTCAGATAATATATATATATATATGTTTATATATATATATATATCATAGGGTACAATATGGAAATACGAAACAAACGCGAATTCGCTAGGGCGATGTGAGAATACATCTCCTCGAATTACAGTTAGATTGGCGGCTTCTGTCGATCGTTGATCGAACCAGCCAGTGGGCTGGAAATGTGAACTAGATGACTAGCGATTCTCTCTCTCTCTCCCTCGTCGGGGGACGCACCAGGCGCACCTCTAATGCTGAGACTCCACCTGCGGTGTGGAGTGGCGACGCGGCTTGGCGGGTGGATCGTTCCACGGCTGCACATTGGCGCGGCCAAAGATGACGAAGAGTCCATTGCCAACCAGATAAATGCCGGCGGCAATAAAGAAGACAACGCGCCACTGTTCCACATCGTGCTGCAAGGAGAAAGTGAGAGAAAGTCATTAGCATGCCTGCTGCTCGAAGGGTTCGCCACAGGCACTCACCTCATTGGTGACAATGAATCCGACCAGGAGCGGCGCAATGATGCTCATGATGTTGCCCACACAGTTGGTGATGCCCATGAGAATGCCCGCAAAATTGGGCGACAGATCAATATGATTGATCTGAAAACCAAGATAACAGGAGCCATTGAAGCCAACTGTTATGGTCAGGAGGATGACAGCCAGATTGCTCTGATCACTGCTGACATAGGCCAGGCCGATGAGCGCGCACATGGGCACCCACAGGCCGATGGAGTTGAAGAGCTTCCGGCTGACCACAGTCGAGATGCAGTTGCGCTTGTTCAGCCACATGGCAATGGCCGAGAACATAAACGACATAATGAACATGGCAGCGTAGGGTAGAGCTGAGAGCAACGCATTCGACTTGATATCCTTGCCCAGCACGTTCTTCATATAGCTAGGTATTTCGGTGAGCAGCGTCCAGAAGCCCCAGTTGTTGGCACTGTGCGACGCAATGAGCGCCAAGAAGGCCGGCGAGGTGAAGAAACTGAGCCAGGGCGTGTGCATCTGCTCCTTGGGCTGCTCCGACACCGCTTCGCTGGCCTGCGCCATCTCGATCATCTTAAGCTCCTCCGTAGAGATTTTCTTGTATTGCGCCGGCGAGCTGGCGCCCCAAATGAAATAGAGTATGGCCCAGATGCAGCCAACGCCTCCGGAAATGTAAAAGATGCTCGGCCAGCCAGCGGAAGAGGAGGCGAGCAGTCCGCTCGTGGCCAGCATGAGAATGGTGCCAAACTGATTGCCCGCATAGGCGGCGGTGCCCAGCACGGGTCGCTCATTGGGCGGCACCCAGGCCGAGAGCAGCGTGTGCACGGATGGAAAGACCACGCCCTGGCACAAACCCTCTACGACGCGCAGGGCGCAGACCAGCTGCCAGCCGCCCAACTTGGCAAACAGAGGCGTCAGTATATTAAGCACCGAGCAGATGGACAGACCCGTCAGCAGCGTGATCTTGCCGCCAAATTTGCGAGCCAGCTGTCCGGAGGGCACCTGGGTAAGCACGTAGCCCCAGAAGAAGCTGCTCAGCAGCAGGGACTTGGTCTTCTCCGGCCATTTGTACTCCTGAAAGCATTAATTGTAAGCTTACATTGTATGTATATGTGTGGACAGTACTTACAGGAAAGTGGGGATTAGCTTCAGCAGCATCTGTCATGGCCACGACAGCCACAGATAGGTTGACGCGCTGAGCGTAGGCAACGGCCAGGGCGAGAAAGAAGAGGAACGTTTGCAAGTGGCGAATACCCAGACCATGTTCTGAAAATATAAATAGATTGCGATTGGTCGTTAGTACGCATAATCAAGACATACGTAATATTGAACTTCAACTTGGTTCACACATGTCTACACTTGACAGATCGATTAGCCAGACGCCTTCAATATGTGCTATCAGCTATTGGCTGTAGGTCACCTGTAGGTCAGTAGCCTGCTGTCACTCTTTAGCTAAAATCTTTTGCTTTTGCGTAGTACTTAAATGGAATATTTCCCCAACAGGCCCCCACAGCCAAACACATCTACACGTGGCTGCCCATGAAGCGGGCAGCTATACATAATCATATAATCGTATATCAAGGCGTGTTTTTACCACCTCTTTGTTGGCAGATACTATCGCAGACGTTCGCTTCATTTCGTTTCAGATTTACCATAGCTTATCTGGCCAGACGAGCAGATAAATTATGTGCTTGCCACCGAAACGCGGCTACCAGTGTTTATTGGGCGAGGGTCTGTGTGGGTTATGAGAATACCCAAAGAAAAAAAAATTCCATTCACACTGATTGTTTATCTGGGCTTTCGCCCCCGCCAAAACTGGCGCCAATTTGGCAGCCGCTTTGTCGTCATAGCCACGCCCCCACCCCTGCTTACGCCTGTCCTTTGTGGGTGTTTTAGGTGGCAAGATAAGTTTCTGCTTTGTTTCGGATGAATAGACCTGGTTAAGATATAACCGCCTTACGCTGCTTTTTTATAGTCTTAGCACTTGAAGCAGATTTACAGCTGTAGTTATAAAATTTGGGGGGCTCGTCTTTAACGTCAGTTTCTTATCATGTCGGTTAAACGTGTTTAGAGATTAAAAGCCTTTTAGCTGGAGAACTTATTTTACGGCTCCCTCTTAATTTAAAACATTATAACAAACTATTTTAACTAAGCACATAATTTTTTCTAGTTGAAGATCGAGTACACTTGAGAGATCACTCTGCTATGCAGAACCAGTTAGATCAATATAATATATAGACAATCATTCAGAACTAACAGCTTATATATAGCCCGTCAGTTGCCATCGCGATTGCCGAGCTCCAGTGAAGCGGAACAAATGCGTATCTCGGAAGACACACAAATGTATAAGAGCTGTGTAAATATGCTATTATTAATTAATTTTAACAATTATCAATTCACTTCAGCCAAACTTTATTGACTTATTGACACAATAGTTGGGCTAAACTCAACGAGCCCGCAAACGCCACAAACCTTGCTCTTCATCAAAGCGACGATTCTTCACCATGGCGAAAATTGAATTCTTTCAAAGTTACTTATGAAAATGAATCAGTATTGTAATTTTTTTGAGTATTTGATGAAAACTGCTCTATGTGACAGAACCTCACGCCACGAAGCCTGTTCAATAACTAACTGATTGATGCTTTATAGAGCATCTGATTTGTAAAGACTACAAGTTCTAATAATTTTCAACACCTTCAATGCTTGACTAGATGCGCCTAATCTAACAACGGCTGTGTATGTGTGTTTGTGTGATTTAAATGTGTATGCTGTACATACATTTATTAATATACTTTTAAATGTTAGCCCATAGCTAAGCCTGAGTCGAGCGTTTATGCATATCTGGTTCATCTTAAAATACGCACAATAAATCTTCGATTGAATCGCTCTCAATCATACAATTTTTTGAATATTTTCATATCGCTGCATGAAAATAAATTACGTGCACAAAACTTATCTAAAATCGAACTGTGCTTTAAACTTGACCTAGATTTTATCTTAAAAACATATTTAAACTAAGCCGTTAGCTACTTGAAAGTAAATGCAGTTGGCAATGCTGCGCTTTCAAAATTAAAGCTTTCAAGCAGAGCTTTTGTCGGCGGCAAACTTTTACAACTTTTGTTCTGACAAGTCAAAGCTTATTGCTTACAACAGTGATGACACCACATAACGACCCGCAGCTTTAGACTAAGCTTTGCTTCGCTTTTTTTTGTCGCATCTCGGCAAAGCTCTCGTTAAAGTTGACTGATCGCGGTTAGCCGAGTGCACTTGTAATTGTAATAACAATTATTAGGTTTTTCTCACACACCTGAAAGCGTGGCACGAACGACGCCTGCGAATGATAAATAGGTGGCAGTTGGCCACGCTGATGCATAAGTCACTGAGCTTAGCCCCACAGTTAGTAAATAGTTATTAGATAGATTTGTAACAAGGGCCTCAGCAGACTCGACCAATTAAGAATCTGATAGGCTGAGGGCTCGCTTGTGCGCATATTGCGTATACGCCTCGGGGAATATTCTCAAGTGAGCGCGATAAGCGAAGGTACTTATTACTTAATGCATTGTTTTCAGTTTGATTTTTCCTGCACGCTTACACATTAAGCCCAACGACTTTGAAGTGTCCATCAGATAGAGTTACCGATAATGACAAGGCAACAGCAAGCAGATAATGGCTGCATGCCACTTGTTGATAGCTGATGGAAAATCTGATTTGTGCGTCAATGTGCCAAAATGTATGTCACACATATTGACTCTGCGAGGGTCTATCATACTCTTTGCTCATGCTCAAACGTAATTTTAAATTTTCTTCTTTTTTATTTTTGGCAGACGCGAAACTCGCTAAGCGTGTTTTATTTAGCCGTAGCTGTATCTGTATCTGTATCTCATTGCGAGGCTAGTCAGCATTGAACTTGGCACTTGAGTGTGTGTGGCATATTTGTGTGTGTGTGTGTGTGTGTGTACCTGCTGTGCTGGTGTCAACATAAACATAAACCTAACGCCTTGTGCCGGCGCCTGGCGCCTGCCGCCTACCTTGCCGCTGTGAATAATTTGTACGTTTTTTTTAAGTATATTACAATTACATAATCAAAAGTCGGCATCGTTTTAAATATATAATTTATGTCTTTACGGAAGGAATTTCAATTATTTTTGTCAAGTGCTAAAATAAAACAAATTAACATATATATTAAACATATACATACACACAGATACGTATATATATATATATATATATATATATATTTATGCATTTAGCTGGAAATGAAGTGCAGGAGGAGGCCTGTGCACCTTCCTGTAATTAGCGTTCGATCCCTTTTTAATTGTATCTGGCGACAGCAGCTGCACGCGATTTGACTTTTGTCAAAGCAGGAACATAAACTGAGCTCAGCAAATATGCGAGATTTATGTTTAAGCCATATACGTAGCTAATTGTTCAAAGAAAGTATCTCTAGTTGGCAGCCGGGTAGCTAGTCTCTAGCTGCTAGTATCTTAAATCGGTTGCAGTGCTTGACATGCGCTGTCGCTCATTAAGCGATCTGTACTAAACTGGAATCTCGCCGGAGAGTCTCTCGAGAGTGTGTCTTGATAGACTGCCTGGCTGTCGTTCTGTGCTGTGCGTGCTTGTCATTGTTCGCCTGCCCGTCGGCCCGCCCCACAGACTTAGTCAGGCGGCGTTGACAAGCACAATCTGTTTGCTCCAGCTCCAATTGCTGTGCAAATTTGCATACAAACTTTGACGATTGACGGCCAGAAGCAGTGCAAGTGCTTGTTGTTGTTGTTGCTCTGCTGCTGTCAGCTTCCTGTCTGTTTGGACATGTTTTGGAGGCACCTTTCCAGGTCGGCACATGAGTGCCGTACCAGCTTTAGCACTCCGTTGTATATGCCCATGCAAATTTATTATCTAATTAGCAGGGGCTAATCATAATATCATATAAATATAATTAATACGCTAACTCTGCACTCAAAATATAACTTACGGAATTGGAAAGTTAAACATTTGCGCATCTAGCTAAACAACCCTTTGAGCTCTTGTGCAATTGCCTAAGTGCTAAACAATTTCACTCAACACTTTTTAATGACAGCTTCAAGTCGGCTGATGCCAAAAATTTCACTTCGTTTGCCGCGCCACATTTGGTTTATGTTTATGAAAATTGAGTTAACAAAAACTCCAATAAAAGAATAATTAAAAAATAAATATTTGCACAGAACTATTCAAGTTCTTCTTCTTTTAGATCAGATCATGTTTTTCTTTTTATTAAGTCAAAGTCACGCAGAGTTCAATAAAATTCGAATATTATTTATCAGCTCTGTTTGGAATTTGTTTGCCTATAGAATTAAATTTGTGAACATGACTCTTAAGATCAGCAAAAAAACAATATACATATATATAAAAATTTACTTTTCGAATCAAAATCAAAATGTTTGAATATAATATGTATGCATTGATTCAGAGAGTTTTACAATGTATTTAATATGCGAGCGAATAAATAAGTTTCAACTATTCAAATATAGTATATAAATTTCTATCAAATTTAATTGAACAATTTTTTTATATGTATTTAAATTATGACAAATTTTTTATTCAACAAAATATTTTCAAAAATATGATTTTACGGCTATTGCAACACTTAAGCAAATCTTTTGAGCATGAATTTAATATTAATTAATAATAATAATAATTATTATTATTAAACAGTTTTCTTATCCTTTCTAACACATTAATTTCGAATTTATCCGGACAAACAATACTTTTAACAGTTCTCCCTCATATTGCGATCATCTCATGCCCTAAAACTTACTTGCGCCCTCCGCTTCCGCTCCCTTTTTGTTTTCCACTGAGGTACCGTTAACATTGACAGCCATATTTCCTTTATTTCCGCCACAGCACATAAACTTCATGATTCTTTGTATGTTTTAGTACAAATTTTAAGAAATATAGCGCAAATTTCTTATTTTAATTTATTTGGGTTTTTATTTATTTTGCATTTGTTCCGTTGGCAGCTTGATGATGATTATTTTTGTTTTTTTGCAACTGTTTTTTCTATTGTTTACGACCGTTGTTCGCGTAAATGAATTATTTTTTAGAATCAGTTTAATGTGCCGTAACAATTGGGTTAATTTTGCCGCACTCCTCACACTACTACTGCCCAGCAATTTGCAGGGTATCGATCGTGGCCAATGCGATTGCTTGCATTTTAACCGTTTCGAATGCAAAACAAACCGATTGTTTTAGCCTTTAACTTTCGATAGACCGTTCGACGATAGAATATATATGGGCTGGACGCGTCGCGCTTGCAGTTTACAGACCGACTGAACGCTGAGCCGACGCTGGCCGCTCCATTTATATGGCAATCGCATTCGGCGCTGCCCGCCCGGTGTCGCCGCTTTCTACGCTCGGCCACTTGAACACGCTCCCGTCGAGCGGCGGCGGCGCTTGTTGTAAGCGTCGCTGTTGCTGTCGTTGTCGCTTTCGGCGGCGACGTCAGCATGAGCGGCACTTGAGCGTCACGTTAACTCCCAGCACACTTCTAGCCCGTGGACAGCTGGGGTGTCCGCTAGGGACATACAACTCGAATCGAATCTTATCGGAATCTTCTTCAGATTAGACTTTGCACGGTGCAAGCCACGAGCAAGTCAACCGCCGGGGACACTGTGCCGCCTCTGGCCATGGCCCAATATCAGGTGTCGCCGATCAATCTATAAATACGAGAGATCCGGATGCTCTTCATAAACCATCATTATATACAGGCCACACCTCTCAGTGTGCTATCATAATGTACCCATGCATGCCTGGTACCGAAATGTCACAATGGAAAATTTATTTCGGGAATACCTAATGAGACTTCTCCGCCTAATGCCTGAGACATGATCTTCGAGCATGATCACCGCACGGTACTACGCCGTGCTGCCGTGCTGCAAGCCAAAACAAGCTGCTTTAAACGCCTCAAACTGGTTGATGGGGCAACAACAATTTGGCACAGCTTGACTGCGCGCCTTGGCCAGAAGCAACAGTTGGCCTAAAGCACACTTGACACATCGCACATTCCTCAAATGCCGATCATTTAGCACTTGACATTCGACACAATCGCAGACTTTTACTTTCTTTTCCGATTAGAACGGAATCATTTAGAATGGACTTTTCACAGCTGTGTGTTAGCCGCAGCAATAGTTGGCTTAATAATGATTGGAAATTCTTCGCCACGTATAGTTCATGCCTGGGTGAACCAATGGAATTCTCATTGTTATGTCGACTTTACACCGACTGTGTGTGTGCGAGTGTGTGTGTGACTGTTTTTGCCCTTTTTGTTTTTTTGTTTTTAATATAGTTTTTTATATTGTCATCACGTTGACGCCGCTTTTGGAATTTTATTTTAGACAATAATTGAATTTTATTGCCCGTTCACTGACAGCAATTGATTTTTTCGTATATTTAAACTGCATTTCCCAGTCATTCAATTTGAACAACTGATGACAGCAGTGCACATACATATGTATTTGCATCCAATCAAATGTTTCAGTTTGAAATATTACCAAAGGCTGAATGTAGATATTATAAAAACAAAAAAAAACCCATTTACATTTATTAACAATTATCAGGGAATTATACCTTTTGCTCGAATATCCCCTAATTTCCAGACAGGTTTTTCTCAATGTGATTAATGAAAACTAAATCAATGCTTGATTTGAGGTTAACTAATATGAAATAAGTTTAATTCATTTAAAGTGCAGTAAGAAATCTGAAAGATTGTTTTACTTATTCATCCCATAGCACTTTTCTCAGCCTGCACTAATCAATTAAAAGAAATCCCTGATTCAATCTTAATTTAAAATCAAACGACCAAGTTATTGACACTCAAGTTCTAAAATCTGCTGTAGAAACAGCTGTTACATTTTGTTTAGTTCCGGCTGTATATTAAAGATTTATGAGGCTCGTGCCAGGCACTCAACTCTCAGATTTTCACTACATATAAAATAGAAATCGAAAATCATTAAAAGATGCCAACAACCATAAATCGTAGACCAATTGAACAAATACGATTAGTCAAAGACGAATACATTTTGTGTCTGCCTGCAACCAAATGATGCAGCACTTCCCTGTACTCGAAAAACCCAGCCACGCTATTCTTTAGTACTTGCACTTGTATCTGTAGCTGTAGCTAAGACTGTATCTGTAGATGTAGCTGTATCTGTAGCTGTAACTGTACTGTGTAAATATGCATCTGTACCAGTTGAGGTACATAATAATGATAATACGAGTTGTTTGAGCCGTGTGTTTAGATTCTTTTTGTTTTGTCAGCCGTAGTGTTTAGGGGCGATTCGGCTCGAATATAATTACCGGGGCAATGCAATTGCATTTCAAATTGGCCCCTGTTCATGTTCGGTTAGACATACGGGCATACGAGGCAGCAGCCGCAATTATACTATTGACATATTTTATACAACAACTAAATAAACAGTTGCAATGCATTACATTTATTTATTTTACGACGTGTCTCCCGCATGCTAACCAGCTCATCGCATTTTGTCAATATTATTCCTATACTCTATATTCAAAAAAATAATAATAAAAACGGGTATCTTAAAGTTAGGCATGACTGTAAAAGTTAACTTTTAGCTACATTTTCTGTTGATCAAATCTAAAAAACATACAATTCTAGCTGAACATTTAAAGATATAGCTGAGACATTTAGCTCACATATAGCACATCTTTTATTTATTCCATTAAAGTCAGCTAATAAATGCCTGCAATTTGGGAATTGTTGATTGAGTGGTAGATAAGAGCATTTTACTGCTTACAGGATATTTTCGAACCAGGCACTCTCCATTACCCAGTTCTATTTTGTTTCAGATATGCAAAACGTGCCGTTGCCTGAACTTGACCATAGCCAAAGTCGGCTGGCCAATTCAGTTCCTTAATTTTTCGTTACGTGCACTTGCCCGTCGGTCACATGTAAATTCAAGTTCAAGTTCCCAGTTTTAGCCACCCGCTCAATGGAAACTCAGTCGGGCAAAATTGGCGAATATCGGTATCGGTATTACTCGGTATTGTGAGCACAGCGCTGTGCATGCTAATTACCATATGATCGCCGATTTCGGCCAAAAAACTGCCCAGTTGAGTCGGCGCTCAATGACATTGATTAGGCGGCCCCCTCCCGCGCTCTCATCAAAAAAGCAAAGCCTAGGCCAAGCGGTTGCTTAACTATTCAAATAGCGATTCCATTTTGCGATTTTGGTCTGCGGTCTTTCAACCGAACCTCATTACGTATTTACGTACATTGAATGGGGAAATTTGATTTAATATGCGATCGTTAATATATAGTGTCATATGTATTTATTCTCTGGGGTTTCTAAATAGCTGTATGCAAATTCAAAAAGCATTTATAAAACTATTTTTAATTGCAAATCGGCTGGTTGTAGAAATAAAACTGATTACAATTTGGTCCGTGAATTTTATATATTTAGACTGGGTTAAACTTTAAATAATTATATATTTGTGCGATCTTGTGATTCACCAAAAAAACTTAGAAATGGAGCATATCATTTCGCTAATATCACATAAACAACTATGCCACGCACAATAATGAGTATTATCGAGTACATGTTAAAATGATTTAAAAGATATCAAAAATGTTACAGGCATTGACGCGCGAAGTGCGTCAATTGTCTGTCAAGTAAAATGTTTATCGATAAAAACTTAGAAAAGTTGTCTCTCATTCAATGCAAGCGAGAACCAAAGAAGAACCAAGATTCAAATTAAAAAAAAAGCAGTAAATATCGAACATTAGATACTCTATCTCAGACATGATCTAAAAGAATCAAGTCCATGAACTTTCTTTTTAATATACCCTATAAACCCGAGTTCTTATCTAATCAGCGAATACATAATTTAATTATAAGCCCATCAGGTAACGATTTATTAGTAAAGTCATAAAACACTCGTCCCTATCAGTTGTGTATTGGCGTAACAGCAAAAATAAGACGATGTACACTTTGGGAAAACAACAAAAAGAATATCAGGTAGTCCCCAGAACTGTTGCGATAAGCCGAAATGGGAACGACAACGAGGCGAGCTTAGTACATTATCAGTAACTCACAGCTGCTCTATAAATTGGACTGTAACTAATTAGACGCCCATTAAAATACCTTTCCGCACAAATATGTGAGCGTAAAATGGGTTTAATTTGTTTTAATTAGCTTAGCGTATGAGAAAACTACCTTTTGGTATGGCAAACAAGGTGTCAACACAGCAGGTGTCATTACAGTTCCAAAGTTGGCTCTTTGTTGCATATCTTAGGGCTGTAAACAAAATTAATTTATAAACATATTGTAGTGTATGCCCTAACAGAATACCCTGTACTTAAATATAAAGTATGCAGCACTTTGTTGCATACAATAACAATTATATAGTAAAACAGCCCAGAGCCACTTTATTATGTATTGGCAACGCGGTTCACTAGCCTCACTAGCTGACCGTTTATGCTCACGCTCCGCAATATATATGCTCACTAATACAGGCATATGCGAGCTACTCACTCTCCCTCTCTTTGTAGCTGTTAACCAATAACAGCATAAGTATATATGTATATCTATAGGCTAAGCGCACCATTTAAAACGCAAAACTGCACTGACTGTTTAATTGTAATATATATATTTGTGACAAAACAAAATAAAAATTTCTACAATATTAAAAACATAAATTAAAAATGGAACGCAGAATATAGTTGACAATAATTGTAGAGTGATTCGACCACAGCTCGCCGGGATGTAACTCCAACTGGCAACTGCTAGTTTCGGCCACCTGAACTGTAGCCTATCTATGCCGGCATTCAGCCTTGCCACGGGAGCCTTTGTTGGTCATCTGACTTGAAAAATCAGGGAATTTCCCATTCTGAGGAGGTGCTCAATGCGGCCTTCCAAATTCCTTAGACATCCAGGCATTGTAAATGACTTAATCAAGTTTAAAATCAAACATAAGTATATCTATCTCTAATGTATGCGTATCTCTGTCTCTGGACTAGAGATTAGCATGGACCTTATTTTCCCCCGTGCCCAAGAACACGATCTCTAAGGGCAGACTACAGTAACTTTTTGCACGTTTTGCCTAAAAATCTTAAACATGATTTTTTCGAGTAATTCAACCAGTCGAAAAAATTAAATCAGCGAGTAAAAATAATATTGGTATTCAGATATTGGGTTGGCTAAATATGCAATAAATGTAAATACCATATTCCTATTTTTGAATTTTGGAAAGAAGTTAATAATTTTAACTTATCTATTCTCGACCATATTTTGCTGCACTGGACCGTACCCAGGTAAATTTTCCCATGTGCGTGTTCGTGCGTGATTGAGAAAGTTTGTTTCGTGTTCGAGTTGGGTCGTGCCATAAAAACCCAGCCCGCGCCCATTTCTACTCTGGTTATATTGCTCTGGGTCATTAGTAAATTTGGCAGCTGTGTTTCCCAGCTACTTTCTATGCATATTCAAGTCTCAAGATTATATTAACATGACCAGACGGATCTTGCAGCTTGTTGCTTACTTACTTACTTACTTATTTCTACTCTTACAATGCTCATTGCAAAACGAAAGACTTAGGCAACGAACTGAAACCTTTTGTGTGTTGTGAGTAGTAAAAGCTGTTGGATGTTTAATTTATTTTTGTTTGATTCATTTTGTACATTATATTAATACTATATGTTAATATATAAACTTGAACTAGTTATAAGTGAGCGAAATAATTAACTTTTGAGACACAGCTTCTTAGACTGAGATTAACGAAAATTAAGCGAGAACGCAATAAAATCTTATTATATTAAACCAAGAAGTTTACATGAATTTTAAATTATAGAATCCCTTCTTACGGCGTAAAACCAAGCTGCAGTAATGGAACACTTTGTTTTTCTTTTAGGTGAGGCAAGTTTCTTGTCAGCTGGAACATTGTCTACCTTTATATGTTATTTTTTTTATTCTGCAGCAAAAGCACAGCCTTCTACATTCACGTAACATTTTTGTTGTTAATCTAGAATATATAAGATGATGATATAAATTCGTCCAATCAACGGCAACGCACAGTTGATAGAGTAGAAAAAGTAACCAATCAGAGAAGGCCTGCCTAGTTTACGTGTTTGAGCATCAAATAGTAGAATACTTGTGGGCTGCCATAAGAATTACAAATGTATAATAAGAATTGAAAATTTTAAGAATAAACTTGAAAAAGGAAAAACTTGATATGCCAGTCGATTACAGAGATCAGTACGAGTTCAAAAAGGTATAACTTTCCAAAATCGGACCATTTTTAGCCGAATTATCGCAAAAAAAAAACAAAAAATCTTCAAAATTATAACGGCATTTTTTCGCGTTTTTCAAATGGCTGTATCTCGGCCAAATAAGCCCCGATCTTGGAAAGATTGGTCGCATTCAACTCGTGGTCACAGCCATTTTTAGCCAACACCGATTTTATTTAATTTTAATTTCAAAAACGAGTCGAAACGTATTATGCACGTCAGCACGAAAGTATGCAGTTCTACTAAAATTCTGCTAAAAACCGCTACAAACGACTATAAATGGCTTTTTCTCGGCCAAAAAAAGCCCGATATCGGGCAGATTGGGCACGAATGTTTTTTTGGAAATGGCGATATCTCAGCTAAATAAAGCCCGATTTCGGAGCGATATACATACATATATATATAATACCTCTTTCTTGACTCGACTTGCAGGAAAGTAATAAACTTGAAACTGCAATCAGTTTGATTATTATACGTATGTTAGACAACTGAACAACGAGGATCCGGATTTGAATCACAGTGGTATTTACGAAATAAGTTAGTTTGATATTTTATAACAGTTGGTGCTGATTAATATAATAGAATATACATATCCTATGCAGTAAATAATTATAAAATGAATCATTAAATAATATATACACATACGAACTAATTGTATAATGTTAATGCTAAGTGTAAAATTTCAAAACATGTGTTATAATGCCCCAAGTTAGATATCTGGCACTTCTGACAGTCTGTTGCAGTGTTGTTAACACACAACTAGCAGGGAAAACTAATTAGTTGAAGCAGTTTGTAAACAAATATTCAAAGACAGCCATATATAAATACTATCTGGTATTTCCCAGCCCCGTCCGGTACAAGATTTTTGCTTCAAAAAGAAATCAAATTTTCAACCATGTTTCGCTTATGGAAATTTTAAATCTGGTCGGACTTTCCTGAGTTCCACTTCTAAAGTTATCTATATATCTCGTTCATACGACTCACATTTCCATCGAGGGATCTTGGATTTTGCGGCAAAGTGAATGAATTTCCAATCAGATCCTTAAAAATGAATTCAAACCGAAACATCCATCATCTACCAATTCTTTGATCCTTAAAAATGAATTTTGGGCCGATCGGATGGTAAGCAAAAAAAAAATCATACAACTGTTTTACGCAATTTTCCGCGATTTTCCAACGACCTCGTCTCAGCGTACGCCTTCCTCACATATGGCAAGTACAAAAAAAATTGCAGCTTTCTTTCTCTTACGGCTTGAGCTGTGCTTTGATCACCAGTGAGTCAGTCCGTCGCTCAGTCCGTCAGTTAGGAAGAGCAATTTTATATATAAACAAGTACTTAACTAAGTACTGAGTAACCCGCTCTGAAATTAAACTGAATGGGACTCAGCTGATTTTGTTTATAGACATTTTCTTGATACAATTGCAAAACGATTTGGGTTGGCAAATGACAAAGCAGAGCAGATAAAGTGAATGACTTAATAATAGTTTGTTGGTAAACAAACAATACAAACACCAACACCAACACAAATATACGTAGCATATGCCCGTGGAACAGGGAGCAATATTTATTGAACCGGCGGCTGACACTGACAATTCTTATCAAAGAGCAAATACTGAGCGCAGGGCATTATATCAATCGATTGCGATCTGATTGAATTTTATCAGATGGCAAAAACGATTATTAAACGCTTTTCTATAATTGAACTTGGGCTACCGACTGATTAGATAGCCAGAGACCTGCCCCCTTTCAATAAGCTGGTCGCGTGCTCAGCCTCAAGATCTGGCCATGACACACAGGCCAGAGAACACAGAGTTGGCCCTGAACTTAACCCACTAACTGGGGGCACGTAGTGCAAACAGAACCAGGCACTGAGCACAGAAATAGCGGCAATATGTCTGACTATATAAACATATAGTATACACTTTTAGCCTAGTATCAGTGAGTAACGGAATGTTAGTGGCATCGCAAACAGCTGCGACAAATGTTTTGCCAACTGCTCTAAAAGCTCGCACGCTTGTTCGTTGTCTCTATCCGTACGTCGACTCCAGCTCCAGCTGGCTGGTACCAAGCGAAGATATAGGGGCTTATGGCAGAGTGTTTCGCACTAATATACATATAAATGTCAAATATATTTTAAAGAAATTGTCAGATTAGATAATGCAGGGGCAATAGAATCTAGAGTGTGGACCCTTGACTTTTGAATGGTCGAGTGTCGAAATCCGTCCCATTGATTCGTAGCAACAGGAAAAAAAAACAAACAATTGATTTCGAAATCTAATAATATAATTTACCTAAGCTCACATTTATGGCCTTATAAATAAAATAAATTACAACCTGCTTATTTGTTAATACTGATAAATAAAACTAATTGTTCCCCGCTTCCGCCGCAACTCAGTCCATGGCTTTTGCCGTATATCTCTCGGGCCAGCTAATTTGCTGCTCCAGCACTGGATCAATGGGAGGTGCTATGGCTGGAGCAGGTGCACGCTTCTCACTGCACGTCTCTGCGTCTTTAGGCGTCAAATAGTCATCCGCATCCCAAGGCTGCGCCTGCGCCGTGCCCCAAATGAGAAACACGCAGTTGCCCACAAAGAAGATAACGGCGGCAATGCCAAACACAATTTGCCACTGACCGCGATCATGCTGGAGGTGAGTAGAAAAGCAGACCATGAAGAAAACTGATCGTAGACTAACTCAATGTTCCCCCTTCAACTCACCTTGTCCACAACGATAACGCCAGCTATAAGGGGCGTCAGAATGGGTATCACATTGGCCACCGTATTGCTCAGGCCAATCAGGATGCCTGCATGATTGGGCGACAGATCGATGGTATTCAGGGAGCTACCAATTGTGGCGCCACTGTTGACGCCCACGCTGACCGTCATCAAGGCAATGGCAACCTTCGAATGGTCCTCGCCCAAGAATCCGATAACAATCAATGCCGCAGCGGGTATCCAGAAGGAGAGCGTATTGAAGAGCTTCCGCACCGCCGTTAGAGACAACCACTTGCGCTTGAGCAGCACATCGGCCACAATCAGATACACGTAGGAGAGCAGCCACATGGCCAGGAAGGGCAGTGAGGAGAAGACCGCATTGCTCTGTATGTCCATATTCAGTACGCCGTTCATATACGACGGTATCTCCGCCTGCAGCGTACTAAGGCCCCAGGTCTCGGAGCAGCGGGCCACCAGCAGTGCCAGGAAGGGCACGGAGCAGCAAATGGCACGCCAGGGTATGGGTATGATGCGCTCATGGAAGTCCTCATTGTGCTGCAGCGAAGATTCGATATACTTGCACTCTGCCTCGCTGATGAAACGCGACTCGGGCGCATTATTCGCGCCAAAGATGAGCCAGAGTATGCACCAGGCGCCGCACAAAGCGCCCGACACGTACGAGATGCCAGGCCAGCCCATTGCGCCCTTGGCAATCATGCCGCTGATGAACATGGCCAGCACGGTACCGCAGTCCGTGCCCGTGTAGCTGAAGGCGCCCAGACGATTGCGCTCCTCCGGCGGTGACCACATGGCCAGATGCTCGTTGACACACGGAAAGATGACGCCCTGGAACAGGCCCTGCAAAATCCGTATGGCACAGAACACCTGCCAGCCGCCCCAAGAGATGCTCCAGGGCGTAATCAGGCTGAACACGGCTGTGCCACAGCTGGCTATAAAGAGCACGATCTTGGGGCCAAAGCGACGGCACAGAAAACTGCCCGGGCAAAGGGTCAGAATGTAGCCCCAGTAAAAGCTGGAGAGTATATACGATTTATGGCGTTCCGTCCAATTGTATTCCTGCATGCACAGAAAATCCAACACGTCAGCCATGGAATAATGTTTGGATGCACTTTAAACTTACCGGAAAGTTGGGATTTGTTGATGCCGCATTGGTCATTGCGACAATCGCCACGCTGACGTTCAAGCGCGCAATGTGCATGACTGTGAGGCCCAGAAAGAGCAGCAGCGACTGCACATGCCGCAACCCAATGCGTGGCCCCTTGGGCACCTTGCTGAGGCTAGTCATGGTGTGTGGCTCACTAAATGCTTTCTCTTGGAGTTATTTATTCTGTTTTTATTTTTGCTGTGCACTCTATTTGCGCACCGCTTGTTGTGCGGAATGGTTCTGGAGCTATTCGCTACTGTAACGGCGACTTTTATAGAAGCGCACAGTGAGCTGACATCTCGGCTGGCCATGCGGCGCACATCATTCACATTTACCCGGGAGAACTCTAATTAAATAAACAAGACCGCTCTTGACGCAAATCCCTGTAGCTCCACAGCCAAATGACGTTCGCATTTCTTGGGATCCATTGTTTGGGCATTATGTTTAACTTACTTTATTCAAATCAGTCCGATCGGCTTCTGCTCAACTACAAATATTGATAGGCTCTCGCTCTCTCTCTAAAAAAAGGGGGTAAAGAAGTAAAGCAATGTGACGTCTCATTTGAAGCGAGTTGTTTATTTGCATCAAGATTTATGACTGAGTGAGCTTTACTTTTTGCCAACAGCTGTTGCCGCAAGCCGAAGCCACCTGTTGATACTCAAAGTCGAGGCAGCGAGTGAATGAATCTTTTTGAATATTCTTTATGATTTTAATCAAATTGTCCAGCATATAATAATAATGCGTTGATAAGCGATGCTACTTGCTAAATAAATAATAAAAATAATCGATAAGCTTTCAAAATATTGCTAAAACAAAGAAAAAAACACAAATTATCAATTGACTCGAGTGGCATACACTGTAAAAAATTGGATGATTGGATATGTTATAAATAATATAAATATAATATACATATTTTCAGTTGTTTCTATATGTATTGTTAACTATTTTGCTTTAAAGGAAATATTTTTTTGAATTTTATTAAATTAAGTTAATTAAATTTCCTCCAACTTGTGCTCCCGCTTCTTTTCATTTTCTACCTATTTTATTTCTCTCAGCGTACAACTGAACCACTTACTGGCCATAAAGAAACTCTGTCTTGCAGGGGAAAAACAATAGCAGCAGTCAAGGAATATTATTTATAACACTTTATTGGCTCGCTTTAAATAAATTAAAGCTGAATTGAGTTATCACCAGACCGAAAGTCGTGCGATTACAGTAGGCGACAGAAGGAAGAAAAGACACGTCAAACATGCGCGAAGAGAATTCTACGCAGATGTTATGCGCTATGCAACAATAACTTAATAAATCAACATATTCCCAAATAATTTTTTAAAAAGGTATATGTGTAAAATCTAAGAGAGAATATGGGTTCGACTTTCAGGTATGCCTATATTATTAGTAAGTTAGATTGAAAATATAAAGATCGAAAAATTAAAACAAATATCATATATTAGGAAAAACCCCTTGGGGTTTGCTTTATTTCTCTATAACTCTTATCTACTTGTACATATTGCTCACTAACAAAATGGAATGCTGTTGAGTATATATGGCAACTGTTGAGTATATATAACATTATTTCTTGACACTCCTTGGCTTATCGCTTTGGTCAATTGCCAAATAAAACACTCGCACATTTCTTTTGGGTTTATGATGTGATTTAAAATAATACTCGTTCAAGTCAATTGCTAGCAGATTGCGGCCTATCGGTTCCGGTTAACTGCTGATCGTCTTTTTCGATTCGGGTTTTTCGCTTAACGCTGGAGGGTTTGCCAGCTCTGGCTCGGGTCGTAGCAGAAAGTCTTCGGCATTCCAGGGCTGGGAAACAGCCGAGCCAAATGCCAAGAAAATGCAATTGCCCACAAAGAATATCACGGCGGATATTATGAACACTATTTGCCATTGTGCGCGATCACCCTAAAATAAGTAGAAGATAGAACGTTTAGCACTCTTGAAATGTGAGAGAGATAACTATAAAATGAAAGCTCACATTATCGCTGACAATCAGACCAACGGTGAGTGGTGTCAAAATGGGCACCACATTCGCCGCTGTGTTAACAATTCCCATGAGAATGCTGGCATGGTTGGGCGACAGATCAATGGAGTTCAGCGTGCTGCCAATGGTGGCTCCACTGTTGAAGCCCACACTGAGAGTCATCAATACAATGGCCACCGTCTTCTGGTCCACATCGAGAAAGCCAATGCCAATGAGCGTGGCAGCGGGTATCCAAAACGCTATCGAATTGAAGGTTTTACGCAGGACTGTCAGCGTCAGGCATTTGCTCGTGAGCAGCACATCGGCACAGACCAGATAGATATAGGACATAACCCACATGGCCATGAAGGGCAGAGAAGAGTACAGCGCATTGTCCTTAATATCCATTTGCAGCACTCCATTCATATAGGCTGGAATCTCAGCCTGCAGCGTACTTAGGCCCCAGGTCTCGGCGCAACGTGTCACCAACAGAGCCAGAAAAGGCACCGAACTCAAAATAGCTCGCCAGGGTATGGGAATGATGGCTTTGTGATAATTCTCTCCATGCGTTAGAGATGATTCAATGTACTTTCTCTCTGCATCGCTTATCAGACGGGATTCGGTGGCATTATTGGCGGCCAGAAGGAACCATAAGGTGCAGCTGACAAAGGCCACTCCAGCGGATACATAGGATATGCCGGGCCAGCCCATCGGGCCCTTGGCTATCATGCCGCTCACAAACATGGACAATACATTGCCGCATTCGACGCCCGTGTGACTCAGTGCGCCTAGGCGATTGCGTTCCTCTGGCGGCGACCAGCGTGCCAAATGTTGATGAATGCAGGGAAAGATGAGTCCCTGGGCGCAGCCCATGAGCACGCGAATGCCACAGTATGTGGCCCAGCCGCCCCAGCCTATGAACAAGGGCGTGAGGGCGCTGCAGACGCCCGAAGCAAAGGTGGCCCAGAACATGACACTCTTCACACCAAACTGTTTACACAGATATCCACCCAGAAACTGGGTGATGATGTAGCCCCAAAAGAAGCTGGACAGAATATAGGATTTCTCCGCCTCTGTCCAGTCGTATTCCTGTAGAAGATACATGAATTAATCAAAGTTTTGAAGTGGGCGATTGCTACTTACGGGAAAATCTGGATTTGTAGACTCCGCATTAGTCATGGCCACAACAGAGACGCCCACATTAAGACGTCCAACGTAAATAGCGGTTATGGTTATAAATATAAGCAGCGCCTGCACATGGCGTATGCCCAAAATAGGACCTGAAAAATATGATTTATTAATATGGTAAATTCATGGAGGCTTTTAGCACTTTTTATGCGATTAAAGTCTAAATAATCTGACCATGTTGTAAAACATGCGCCTTGACATTTATCAGTCAGCCAGTCTGAATAACCAGACTAGTTTTTATTTATGGGCGATTTCCTATTGTGTGTGGGCTGATTATACACAGATTATAATATTTATGACAAAAGCAATTGAAACACTAAAAACCTATAATTTAAATACTGATGAAAAGACTTTGGATTAATTTTTGGGAATTGCCAAAGTCGGATAAAATATGCCCAACAAGACCATATTTTATATCCAGATAAACTTTCATTGATATGAATTAATCACAGAAACTAAAGCAAATATATTCAATCACTTTACGTTTCATTTCAAATGCTTTCAGAGAATTGCTCAATTTTTAATTAAAATCTCAAGCTATCTAGTCCTTACCTTTGTTCACCTCGGCGGTCATTTTGCCCGTCAGAGTCCTTGATCCAATTAAATAATCAAAAAATAGTTAAGTTCTCCAGAGAGCCACCAGTTTTTGACACGTTCAATCTGTACTACTGACCACAGCCGAATAAATCGTGCTAATGTTAATTCAACTCTTGACACTTTAGTCCGATCGTATCTAGACTGATTATCAAGCATTTTTGGTTACCTTATCAGCATTGATTATCCAACGATAAGGCCGAACACGTGCTACAAAATACCCAGAACGCCAACAAGCCACATTTAAAGAAAATTGAAAACAATGTACAGCAATAAATGAAATATGTGGCCTTAAAGGCAATTACCTTCGTGAGAACATTGTTTGCTGACCTATACCAACAGAAGACCAGCAGCAGCAGCAGCAGAGAAAGAGCGAGAGAAATCTTGTAGACCGAGGCTCGAGCACAGCACAGCACCATATCAAAAATATGTTATTTGACAATCCCAGGCCTATCAGGTGACAAAAATCAGCATGGTTTTGGCCCAGTTAGTTAGTTGTTGATGATATTTCTCGAAAAGCCCTTAAATCGCATTCCTAGCAAGTAGTATGCAGCTTTTGTCGACCGCACAAAAGTATGCAATGATCGTATTAACTTTTTTTTTTCATATATAAGAAAAATAACGTACGCGGTTCCACGCTCCCTTAAAGACCTCAAAACTGCATACAGTCGAGGAACAGATTGGAAGAAGGCACACAAGCAGATACAGCGAAAGATTGCTGCGACACCGCTCCCTTCTCGCAAGAGGACTACTCCCTGCCGGTCCTTTAAGAAGACAAACGGCAAGGTTTTGCCAACACGATTGGACGACAGTAAGACTACCTACATCTAAAATCTTCATACAGCGGTATGGGGTTCGGTTTTTAATTACATTTGCCATTCATGTGTTGTTAAGGTACTAAATTATGATTGTACACTTAAAAAGAAATAAAAAAAAAAATAAAAAATTTATAAGAAACGAAACGATTCCGAAGGTGTCGTTTATAGCCATATTTTTATCACTTTAGCCTAAATAGATAGATATAGAATTTTATATGACAATTTTATGGAGTTTTATGAAAAATATACAAACAGCCATTTTCATAGACAAAACAAATATTTCAAACAAGTATACGTCAGTCTCTTATTCCCATTCTTAATTTTTATAAAATTTAAAATAATAATTTACCCAGGTAAATTGGGTCAGATATTTGAATTATTTTCCATTTTGGACTCAAACATATCATCGATAGGTATTACAAAATTCGCTTAGAATTTTTGCGCAAACGGGTTCGATTATTAATTCGATTGTTCTGAATGCAAGCCGATTATTTACACCTTCACTATGTGTAAAATTCATAACTTTTCCTGCGTTTTTTTTTCTACATTTTCCAACACTGAATCTAGACAGGGGTGGGTTAAATTCAAATTCTGAAGGAAATACGTCACATCTACTACCAAAACCCAGAGTGTATGTAGATATGTTTTGTGTGTCTGTTAAATAATTCCAGTCGACTTGTAAGTTAATTATAGATTTGGATAAGAATCTGGATTGCCGTACTTTCGTAGAAACTATTTAATTTTTACTACAAAACCACGATGTGTGGATGATAATCGCACGTTAAAAATTTCCGAACTCCAATCAAAACATTCAATTGAAAGCTTTACAAAACACATTCAAAGAATTTCTACCACATAGCAATATTGTTTTCTCCGCCTAACTACGTCAGAGCAGATATAATATATAATTAAAATCAATCAAGTAAAATGTAATATTGCAATAATGAAAAGATTAGCGCCCAAGTAAGTAGCCAAACATTTCTGAAATATCGATAAGACAACCGAAAATACGTTTATCTTTAATATATATTTACTTACTATAGTTATGTTATTTATCTACGACCCAGCCGTGATTAATTCTTAATTGGTATTACTTAGTATTATAAGCACGCTATTTTATATTTGTTGTTATCACTATTCCACGATTACATGGCCTGTTCAGTTAATGGAACTATGTGGATCCGCTGAGTTTCGATTTATAGAAATATTGATCAAGTTTTACTTCTTCAGAGTTAATTCTGCATTATGTGTTGTTGTCTTTGTCTTTGGCTTCCTCTTGCTTCTCATTTTGCAGTGCCTCCATGGCTTTTGCATTAGCTTTAGCTGCTTGCCCCTCCTCTTGGCTGAGAGGTTCCTTTTGCTGATCGAGAAAGTCGGCGGCATTCCAGGGCTGATTCACCATTTGGCCAAACAGAATGTAGAACAGATTGCCCACAAAGAAAATGACTGCGGAAATAATGAAAACCATCTGCCACTCAACACGATCTTGCTGCAAAAATGAATGTGAATTTAGCATATTTTTGGATATACATAACATATATGGCAGACCTACCTCATTCTTAACTATAATCCCCACCAGCAGCGGCGTCAGAATGGGCACAATATTTGCGCCCGTATTGACAATGCCCATCAGGATGCCCGCATGGTTGGGAGACAGATCGATAGTGTTTAGGGCGCTGCCAATGGTGGAGCCGGCATTAATGCCCACACTGACGGTCATTAGGACAATGGCCAGAGTCTTCTGGCTGCTGTCCAGAAAGCTGAGGCCAATCAAACTTATGGCTGGTATCCAGGAGGCCAGCGAGTTGAAGGTCTTACGTATGCCAGTGATGGTCAGTCTGCCACCTGTGAGTAAAATATCCGACACAATCAGATAGACAAAGGCCATAATCCAGGAAGCCAAATAGGGCAGCGCCGAGAACAAGGCATTGCTCTTCATCTCCATCAGTAGCACGCCGTTCATATAGGCAGGGATCTCTGCCTGAAGTGTGGAGTAGCCCCACGATTGCGTGCAGCGTACCAAAAACAGCGACCAGAATGGCACCGAGGTCAGGATGGCTTTCCAGGGCACTGGAATTTGTCGCGTTTCTATTGTCTCCTCCTGCTTGCTGCTCGCACTAATCGAGGACTCGATGTAATGCAGCTCCGCCTTGCTTATGAATTTGGACTGCCGCGGCGAGTCGGCGCCAAATATCATCCAGCCAATGCACCACAGTACGCCAACTGCGCAGGAGATATAAAAGATGCCGGGCCAACCCATGCTGGAGGCGGCTACCTGGCCGCTCACAAACATGGCCAGCAGAGTGCCGAAGTCGAGGCCGGTATTGGCCAGGGCGCCCAGCCTGTTGCGCTCCGAAGCCGGACACCAGTTGGCCAGATGCGCGTGCACACATGGAAACATCAGACCCTGGAACAAGCCCATGCCCACACGTATCACGCAGTAGGCCTCCCAGCCGCCCCAGGGCACACAGAAGGGCACCAGCAGCACCAGCACGGCTGAGCCAATGGTCGATACAAACATGGTCAGCCGGGCGCCATAACGGCGGCAGAGCCAACCGCCCAGAAACTGCGTCATAATATAGCCCCAGAAGAAACTGGATAGTATATAAGAGCGCTCCATTTCGTTCCAGTCGTACTCCTTGCAAGGGTAATTGGGGGTAAGTATTGACCTTATTGAATCCTTGAATACTTACAGGAAAATTGGGATTTGTGCTCTCCGCATTGGTCATAGCCACAACTGCAACGCCAGCGTTAAACTTTGCTATATAGTTGACAACAATCGAGAGGAAAAGCAGAAAAGTCTGCACATGACGCTGACCCAGCATGGGACCTGTGAGCAGGAAAGAAATCCATTACAAGATACACTATAAACTTTTGAAATTATAGTATAATCTCATTTAAATTTTTTGTAGGTATTTCTCAAAGGTAGCTCTTTGTTTTCCTTTTCGAAACTCATTTTATTGCGCCTTTGCTCAAGTCATTTCCTAAAAATATAACTGAAGCACTTGGGAATTTCTAGAGCTGTGTTCGTAAATTGTAAAGTATGGAATCGCCCAGTCCATTTGATATATTTATGCATCAGATTAAAACTTGCAATAGCATGGCTCTATATCACATTGAAACACACCACATTTATCAAATAGCACTTGTTTAATATTTTTCACCAAGGATCCTAACTTTTCATTACCCGTATTCGTTTCCGCTGTCATTTCGTAGCGCTCGACTTTAACTTGAACCGCGCACGCACCACTTCGGCAGGCAACTCAATGTGGCTCTGGTTGTCAGCTGGCTTTACACCTAACCACCTATCCACCTGCCTGTTAATCGTTTCATACTTGGCGTTAGTCTGAAATCAGAGCACTTCAATTAAAACATACACACACACACTTGGATACACACAATCCTCTGATAGTAAGTATCAGCAACATGCGCACCGAACGACTGATAGGGCATTGACAGCAAATCGAAGAGAAAAACAAAACATATAGAAAAATACGCGAAGCACACACGCCCACCCACGCACACACAGTCATCTCGATTGTTGACAATATATATACTATGCATATGCGGATGTTGGTCTCTCATTTGAATAGATAATGCTCATGACTAGACAGACGGACGACCCAGTCCACTTGGGCCTATGCTCAACGGATGATTTTCTAATAGAAAGTAAATATGTGGAAATAATTACAGCATTTTCGACATGCCGAACATTAAATACCCTTGGGGCCATGCATATTGTTATATTGCTCATAATTGCTGATTTTTAGTAAGATATCTTAAAGAGGTGAAATTTGCTGTATACAAAAAATTTAATCTAATTTCTTGATCGATCATTCCAATGATAGCTATGTGATATAATGGTCCGATTAGGACAAATTCAAGATCTGTAGAGCCCGCAACGAAAAGACGAGTCTATGCGAAGTTTAATTAGAAAATAGTTTGCAAAGAAACAGACAGACGGACATAACTTTACCGTCTCGAAAACTGATCAGAAACACATGTAGACTCGGAAATATTTTCGAGAGGGTATCAGCAAGTTAATAAACATGCTTTTTAGAATTTTATAGAAAACTATTCGGAAATATAACATAAAGAGTACTGCCGGAAAATCAATATAGATTGGAAATGTTTATATTCATATTCTTATTCATGCAATTCCAATGCTTTAGCTAAACTCGATTGACTCTGTAAGAAGTTATAGTCTAAAAGGCTCAACTTTTTATATGTTTCATTTGTTTATTAAAACATCTGATATTCATAATGCATAATTCCTATTGGCACACGACAAATCACATATTCATTGTAATAAAAGAAACAGAATCATTATTTTTTTTAATTAAACGCTTTTTTCGTTAAGCGTCGCAAAACGCACAATTTAGTCAGTCTGCCCGCTGAAAGGGCAACAAATCAGAGTAATTGAACAGCAAGGCCATGGATTAAGTCGTAATCTTATCTTTGACCGTCACAGCACTCGAATTCAGTTACCCGGCGCTTATCGACCCTGGAATGGAATGGAGTGCTTCACTTCAATGAATGACAGTATCAAGCAGCTCCCCAAGATAGCTTAAGCGAATCGCAATGTCTTAGCACTCATCTCAATGGGCCACTTTAGCAGATAGGAGAAAGTGTTGCTCAAAGGTCCGATAATTCCAACACTCTCCACTCGTAAGTTAAAGTGCCACAATCTGGGTGAAGGCTGAAATGTTTGCATATATCGTTTATTAAGGCAATTGTTGCTAAACGTTTTTATTTAACTAGAACAACTTAGAGCTAAATGATTTCTATACGTAAATATTGCTCAGCGACTTTCCTCCTCCTCCTCCTGCAGGCGCAGTATGTCCGCCTTGTTGATGAAGTAGTAGCTCGGCTGCCTACCCTTCAGGTCCTTCGCCGTGCGCTTGGCGCCATTTTGAATGAGAATACGGCTGACACTTTCACAGAAATTGGTGCCAAGTGCGTAGTGCAAGACGGTGCGTTCCAGCTGAGAGACCAGAGAAGAAGGGAAGTGAAGGTAAGAAATTTTAGGAGTTTCATTCCTTCTGAGAAACCTGGATAGCTTACATTATCCGTCACCTTGAGCGCCTCGGGACAAAGCTGAACCAAGTGCTGTACCATTTCCTCGGATTCCTTTAGCACGGCTATGTGCAGTGCGGTGCGACCTAGTCAAAGGGTGGACCAGATTGTAAGGAGTCCCTTAAAATATTAACTACTCCTCGAACACATACCATAATAGTTTTTGGTCTTAATAAGCCACTTGGCGTTGGGCGCTGCGGTCAGCTCCTTGAGTCGTTCCATATTCTTGTCGCGTAGCACTTGATGCAGCTCCTCGCGCGTCTCTTCCAGCACGCGCAGACTATTCAAAAAGGCAACGAGTGCCTCGTTCCGACGCTCTGCGGCCACGTCCATAATGGACTTGCCGTTTTCATCTTCCACATCCAAAATGTGATCGTAACCCTGCAGTGCCAGCTGATCAAAGGGTTCCACATCACCTGGGAACAGCAAAGAATATGAATTAAAGAGGCAATTGCCATTAGACAAATGTTTAACCTACCCAGCACTGCCTGAGCGAGCACATAGCGATCAATTTCGGCGGCATTATTTGGCTGATTAGCCTGCAGAGCCACGTCCCTAGCCGTGCGATAGAGCTCATCCCTGTAGCTGACATCAATGCGCGATTCCTCGATGAGCGTGTAGAGAGCGCCACGCCGATGCGACCGAGCGCAGGCAAAGTGCAACATGCTCTGGCCATGCTCATCGCGCTCCTCCAAGTGCTGCACAGCCAATGCGGCATCCTCGTCATCCTCCTGCTGCTCGGCTAGTGAGCGTGCGTCCAGTTCAATGATGTCCGCATGGTTTTTGCCCGTCCGACTGCTGCTAACCTTTGAGATGGAGGTGGCTACGGCCGTGGAGCTGGAACTGGTCTTACTGCTGCCCGAGTGGACGACGGCCTCAGTAATGGGCTTGCGTTGGCCCATGAATTGCTGCAGATAGCCGGTTAGATAGGCGACGGGATCCTTGGGCCGTTTATTGGCTATTTCTGTCAAGGCCTTAATCAAGGGATCGGCCAGCGCTGCAGAGAGGGAAAAATGGTTTATCAGCTGAAAACGTTTCTTGTGTGACTGCTGCACTTACAATCCGCCAAATATTTGCCCTGTTCTGTTTTAAAGATGGGATTCCCCTGAAAACTAACCGGTTGCGACTGACCTGCGAAAGCAGAGAAACTTTGTAAGACACAGATGAAGTTCATCAATTGTTGGGCACATTCAAAAGTTCAACTAATTTCTGTACACAAAGCGAGAGAGTCAAGTTAGGTTTTCTTTGGAACCAAATGAATCTACGATGAAACTAAAAAAAACAAACCTTGCAAATCATATTAAATAACGGTACACATTGCTAATGGGAGAGAGGGAGCTGCAGGGTGGAGGAGCAATAGGTACGTACGTGTATCTCATGAGGCCGAAGCTGAGGATGTGGCTTTTGTTTTTTATTTTCTTTGATTTGTTTTGCTGCTGCTTTGAAGCTAAATAAACTCTTATTTTATCGATCGATCGAATACAGCTGTATATATGTATATATATTACAATTTAATAGTTATTAGTGCACTTTTTGCTGTTGCTCTTGTTGTATTTACAATACAATTGCCTTGAAATGTATGAGATGTGCTTTCATTTTTTAATTCGTATCTTGTATCTTTTGATTATTATTTTTTTTTGTGACTGCGATCAGTTGCGATCTATAAGGCTGTTCTTTTTGCGCTTAAAGATCTTGACCAGCATGGTGGCTATATGCTTGGAGTTTGTCAGCGACATATCCTTCTCCAGTGACATTATATTTGTGACAGCCGTACAATAGTCCTGGAATAGGACATACTCCACAATGCCCATGCTCTGCATATTGATCAGCCGCACAGTCAGCTTGGACAGACGATTGGTGACCATGCTGAGGCCACGCACGGAGCACAGATGCCGCAAATTGTCCAGCTCCTTCATCAGATTGGGCAGCTTGACAATTGTGGTCATTTTGAGACCCGTGCCCAGGTAAGCTGGCCGGGATTGCAGATAGCCGAGCAGATAACTCTCCTTGAAGTGCAGCTGTGTTTCCAAGTAAGAGACGGCGCGACCGACGCGCGTGTAGGCAGCGCCCATGTCGGCCGGCTCTTTGCTGCTACTGGACGATATGACACGCAGATGTTCCTGGCAATTGAGCCACAAGGCCATGTTGAGTGCGGAGTTGACATAGACACCACGGCCATAGGGCCAAAGTGCGCCATTAAAAGCTGTTGACTCGGCCGCCTGAACCAGATCTTTGGTATCCAACAGTGGTATCATCAGACCCAAGCTGCTGAGCTGCTTGGCCACCTCGGAGTCTGGCTCTATGAGCTCCGTCAGCGTATAGTAGCTGCCCGATTCCGTCTCGCCAATGGCCTCGGCAAAGTTGCCCGTAAATATTTTGCCCATCATTAGGCGTTCGGCCTGCTCGATCTGGCCTAGGGTCAGGTTGAGCGGCAACTCTAGTTGATCCAGATTGCGCGACGCCTCAACAATGCAGCGCGTGACCAGCTGCGACTCATCGTCGAACACAAAGGCGGCCGTATTAAGGCGCTCGCCATTGTCCATGGGAAAGTAGGCGAGTCGCGGCTGCGGCTTGAAGTCCGCATCGATGCTCAGGCAGTGCATGTCCTTGAGCAGCGGCACCAGGAACTCCTGAAACACCACAAACACATCAAAGTCGGGCGCTATGATGCCACAATTGATATCCTCCTCCAGGTGCCGCAGCTTCGAAGTCTTACGCATGGCCGGCCAAAGCACATCGAAGAGATTATGATCGAGCCGCGTCTGCCGGCGCTTGATCTTCTCGTAGACCATGCGCTTGAGGAAGCGGCTCAGATAGCTCGTCACGGATAGCTGCAACGCGGAGGCGCTCAATGGCTTTCGATGCGCCAACGCCGAGGCTGTTGTCCCGCTCAGCAGCTTTCCAGACTCCGTGATGACGCTGAAGCAACGCTCTAGAGTGCGAGCGATTTCTCCATCCTGGAGCTCGCGGCGTGCGCTGTGCAGATCATCGGGCACTGGTTGTTGTTGTTGTAGTTGTTGTTGGGCAGCGTTGGGTGTAATTGTTGATGATTATCAGTACAGCACAGCGGGCTTGAACACCAACACACACAGACATACACATGGACACGAACACAGAGTAGTACAAGAGACTTGTGCTATGTTTGTGGGTGCGGAGAATAGGCGCGTGTGCTTAAACAGGTGCAAATGTTATAAAATTAGTGCATGTAAAAGATGAGTTTTTGGAAGCCAATTTACAAATCAATTCCATATTGCAACTAATAAGCTCATAGTCCTACAGCATAGACCCCAACATCTAAGATTAAGTTTAAAAACATAACATAATAATATTAGACATATTTAATTATCTTTAAATTCGACAGTAATGGAAATTCTAGCAGGATCTAACATATTTGACAAGAAGAGTTGCCACCTTGTCTCACAATCGATGTGGCACCATGGCAGCACTGAAAATATTCAACATGTTTTCAGCAAGAAATTAACAAACAGCTTTGTGAACTTGAACTGGAACTTTTTAAGTGCCCTAATCAACGTACAATTCTCAGAAAAGTTCAAGTTTATGTTCCCAATTAACTTTTCAAACTGCTGTGGAGAACTTTAGCTTAGAATTGGACCTGATTAAAGCTAAAGCAGGACAACTATAGAAGTCTTATGAGTAATAAACAGCTGAGAGTGAAATTAATATACCATACTTTTGCCCTACTCGTGTCTCAAGAGTCATCTCTTAGAAAACAATGTTTATCTTCCTGCACACATACCGAATATATCATCAATATTATTGATAATCTCGTTGAAAAATTCCCGATTTGCCGCCATTTTAATGCGCTCCGAACTGTCTGTCCGCGGGAACAACTGCGCGTTTTAGCCACCAAAAGTTGACTAACTATACGAATGAAGGTATGAATATGTGAGTACACAACCAGCGAAGGACGCGTGTTGTGTGTGTGTGCGGGGAGGTCTGAGTATGCGTCTGTGTGTGTGGCCCTGTGTGTGTGCGTATGTGTGTGGTATGTGCAACTGAAAATCGATGTCTGGTGGGCGCAGAGTCAACGAGCCAGCCAATCGTGACCGGAAGTTTGGGTTAGCAAACAAAAAACCTATTTAATTATTATTGTGGGTGCTCTAATAACCAGTTGAGTGTGTGTGTGTGTGTATGTTGTATGTGATTGTGCGGCGAAATTGCGTGCAACAACAAAACAACGTTAAAGCCATACAGCAAAGCAAAGTAAAATTGATTTCAAATGCGTATGGACAAATGAGAGCCTACCTTGATCGCTGAGCAACTGGTTCTCCAGCTCCTCGGCCCCAAATATGGTCAGCAGTTCGGTGTAGGTGAGCACATCTTTCGATTTCTCCATGTCCACATAAAATTCGGGCGTGTGGCCCAGCTGCGTGTAGAATTTTAAATGTTCTTCAGTTCATTTCATATTTATAGCGTATATTGATTCAAGTGCGAAGGCAAGTTCGAGGCTCTACCAAATACTACGCTGACACTTGAAAGTCAACGCGGGTCTAACTTGACCCATTTCTAGCCAGTGTACATGTAATTTCAGGTCGTTTGCTGGCATGGACTTAAATGGAGGCGCAGCTGCTGTAGTTCCGAGCAGTAGAAACTAATACCTTTTGGGTATGTTAAGTATTCTATGAAATTTCCAAGACCTATTCTAAGCACAATAATTGAGCTATTAAAGGAAATATAAACGAGTATTTTTAGAGTGCCGAACGTTAAATACCCTTGAAAACATATGCGGACAGTTAGTATAAATCAATATGATATTCTAAATATGCGTTAAAGTTTTATTAATGTGCGAGAATTTAAAACCTATTACGACCCAAAGTTGATTATATATATTTGTAAATAACTATGTATTACGATTATTCGTGTAACATGTAGAAAATTCAAACTTGCCCGAAACAAAAAACATAACAATTAGTTTTTGGGCAATATTTAAGTTTAAATACTTTAAGACCTTTGACCCCTCTTTATAACAAAAATAAGGTACTTTTTAAGCTAGATTTCACCCGAAATCTTTCTGCATAATGACTTGAGCTATAAATTATGCGAGAACTGTGCGTTCTATATATATTTACCTTGTCGAGGGCCTTTGGGTTGGCGCCCAGCTGCGACAGGACATTGTAAAAATGGCCGTTGTCCTTAATTGTGGCCGCATAGTGCAGCGGCGTGCGTCCGTCATTATCCGTAATTGCCATGGTCTCCGGAAAGCGTGAAGCCAAATAGCGCACAATATCTGGGAATGGGATAAGAAGCATGTACAAAACTGTGACACAGCCATGTTGACAGTGTCCCCCCACACTCTGTTCCCACCAACTTACCGCTGTGGCCAAAGAGTACGGCAACGTGCAGTGGCGTGGCGCCATTTGGCGATATGTCGTCCTTAGCAATGGCAAACTTCCGGCGATCCAGCGCCTGCTGCAACGCCAACAAACTGCCGTCACGTGCCGCATCGTGCACGCGATGGATTTTCTCCTGCAGACGAGCAAGTGCAGCAATCAATGGACAATTGGACATAAAAAATAGAGAAAGAGGGAAAAGGGGAAGAGAGTATTGTGAGATGGGGAAGAGAGAGGGGAGCAGTTACAGACCATATAGCTGGGCACGTTGTTGAGAAAGGCCTGTATTTCGGGCTCCTTGGACTTTAGGCCCAGCAGCCGGGCACCCTCGCCGTTCAGCACAATCTCGGCCAGCTGCTCCATGTCGCCCGACTCGATGATCTGCTGCAAGCGCGTGTCCTGTGGATAAACAAGGGATAAACTTTGTTTTGGCTGAGAATTAAAGCGACAAGAGTTTGTGTGTGCGTATGAAGTGAAAGCGGGAAAAGAGGTGCCAAATCCAAAAATCAATTAAATTGGTCCAAAGGAGACAGCAAATGAAAGAGCGAGAGAGATAGAGAGAAATAGATGAAGATAGAAAAGGGTTAGCCGCTTATACTTCATCATCGACTTCATAAGCTGCCGTTTGAGACTGAACTGTATAATCCTCGGAGGCGCCCTGCACAAAGCCCTCGATGGCCAGAGACGAGGTGAGCGAATCGCCGCCATCATTATCCTGCACCAGATCCTGTTCCTCTGTGTCCGGCTGTTGCTGTTGCCGTTGCTCCTTTTCTGGTAGGCTGGGCGTTGCTGCTATCACATCCTGCAGAGAATTGCGCATTTATTTGTTAGCTCAGCGGACAGCTAGCTTAGAGTGCAACAAGGATACGAAACACAGGACTAAATACTACGACAAAATGGGTGCCAGGTAGAGTTGGGTGCCATTGTTCCAGTTCTGTTTGCATGCCAAATGGTGCGTTCTGCTGGGTTTTACCCCAAATTTTACAATTTAATTGCTGCAACATGTCGTATACGTAATATTGCGCATACGCCGCGTTGTTGAATTGAATCTATTTTACTTAATAACCTTGGGCCACTGAAGATATGATCTAATCGGTAGCCATTAAATTGTGGTCCAACGCCCAATCAAATGGTAATCAACAAACAAAACGTTATAAATGCGAATTTCAAATGGCCCACAGCAGGCGCAGCAATTTAAAATAAACTCGCAAAACATATAGTATATATAGTTATAGTATACGGCTTACATGTATCATACAATATCTAACGTTTACAACTGTTCTTGACGTATTGCATGCTCAGTTGCCATTTGGACTTGGCTCCGCCTGACAGCTGAGGCAAGTCGGGCAAACGTCAGGCTCACAGGCTCACAGGCTGGCAGCCCGACAGCCAGGCAGGCCGAGAAGGACACATGGCAAGTGAAAGTGAAATGCCAGGACACATGTCGAGTATCGAATGTGCATTCATATGTGTATTTATAGAGTACATTTTCATTGCATTTCTATTATAGAGAGTGTATCTGCGGCGAAACAGCTGCTGATTTCAGCCAATCGATAGGGGCAAAAACAATTTCAGACTTTGGCATTGATTAGATCTATATTAGAAAGGGACAGACATAAACAAATAGAAATGGAAAGTAACACGGAAATACTAGTGCAAAACGTAAACAAAACACACGAGTTGCGTTTTTTTTTATTGCTGCTTTTCGAGTCTATTTTTTTTAATTTGTTATTGATTAAATTAGTTAGATATAAATGTTTAAATAGTATATATATGTATTTTGAGAGTAAGAAACTTAACACTTGCGTTTACAAAATATACAATGATAAGTTTTGTACGGCATACACGAAATCGGTTTGATTTTTAGATAGTTTAGGTTTTATAGCAAGTACTAAGCAGTTGTATATGGTATATTTATATATATAGTATAGCTGTGTGGTTATTTTTGTTGTTGTTGTTGTTGTTGTTGTTGTTGTAGCGACTACGTTGTTGTACAGAATTAAAATTGAGTGCCAGAGCAGCTGGTTTTTAGTTTTATACAGTTCACATATCAAAAAACAGTTGAGCAAACGCCACAAAACATCAATCGATCAATCAATCAATCAATCTACTAAACAATTGCTGACTGCACAAGAGTTGGCATTTAAAGCAAGCCAATCTGTACCTCATCGTCGTCCTCCTCTACCTCCACCTCCTCCTCCTCCTCAGTAGCAGCAGCAGCAGCAGCAGCAACAGTCACTTTCTCTTCTTCTTCTTCTTCTTCTTTGTCTTTGGTTGGCTCTTCTGCAGCTTCTGCTGCCTCCACTTGGTCTTCTTGCTCTTCAGCTTCATTTGCTGCTTCTTGCTCCGGCAGCATTTCCATTTCCGTTTCCATTCCGTTCTCATTCACAATTGCTTCAGTCTTTTCAGTTGCATTTTGCTCACTCTCAGCATCTAATTCGCCATTCTCAACCAGCTCTACTTTTGTCTCCGTCTCATCCTCCGCTTGCTCCGCTTGTTCCGCTGCCCCTGGCTCAACCTTTTCAGCATCTTCAGCGCTTAGAGCTCTTGCAATATTCTGTAAAAGTAAACAATTGTCGACTGATTGCTTTCCTTTGTGAACTTTCTAAATTGTGAAAAATATTACTTTTATCTACATGTATCAGTCGAGATGACCAAGCGCTAAATGCGAGTGTTATATGTGTGTGTTTGTATTTGTGTTCAGTTTTTATTTACAGCCCTGTAAACATTTGTTATCGAATTTGTATCTTCCCCTTCGCAATATGCGGCTCACTTCTGTGGAATGGCAGAGACTCATGATAAATTCGCGATAGCATCAACACCTCTTAACTTTTCCTTCGGTAAAGGAGTGCTGTGCTATCGATAGTATCGCCACAATATCTTCCCAGCGATACAGATTAAGGACAATTTTAAATGCTTGCAGGGAATAGTGTGTGTACATTTTGTGTGTGTTAAGTGTGGCGAAAAGAAAGCCGCATCATGGCCGACAATAGCTTACTTCGACAGCGTCTAAAATAAAAAAAAACTGCAGCTCTTCATTTAGCTAATTGACCCAATAAACTATACAGCAAAAGCGCAGGGTGCAAAGCAGTTAACAGCAAAAACAAAAAAGGACCTCCGGCCGGCGGCCTGGGTAGCTTAAAGGACTTACCTCAGCTTCGCTTTCGGTATCGCCGGCTGTATCGCTGGCATTGCCAGATGCAAAGGCCGCCGGCGTTTCCGGCCGGCGCTGCTGGGCCAGCGGCAATGCGGCATTCGCATCCGCTGCCACTTTAACTTCCGCATCCACCTTGGACAAATCATCGTCATCGATGGCGCTGGTACTGCGAGGGTTGGTTGATCAAAATGCAAAAAACTCTCAAAGCCATGCCAAAAATTGAACGTAAAACGCAGAAGCCTTTAGCTAGCACATAGCTCACGCACCGCGCCACCCCGCTCCGCCCCGCGCTGCACCGAAAAGCCGACCATGCTAAAGGCCAAGTCAATGTCAAGCGGCCCAACACTTACCCATCATTCGTGTCCAATTCGGAGGTGTTCTCAGCGCTGTCGTCCAACGATTTACGACCATTTACAGCGGCCACCGGTTTAATGTCCAATTTCTGAGCAAAAAGGGCAACACAGGCTTTTCAATTAGCCAAGACATAAGAGCCCCGCCCCATTCGCCCGCACTCACCTTGCTCTGCTTGCTGCTGCTTCGGCTGGCGTCACCGCCGGCATTGCTATCGGTATCATCACTGAGCGCCTCCCAGTCGGTGACGCTGTCCGGGGAGATGCGCGGCGCCTCCGGTACATAGACCAGAAACGCCCGCTCGATTTCGTGCGGCTTATGGCGATAGTATGAGGGCGTCTTCATTTTCTGCAAGGTAACCAAGCAGTGAAAAACAGTGAAAATTTTAATTGTTCCGGTATGGCGCCACGTCATGGACTCACGTAATCCTGCGCCTCCTCATCACAGCCGGCCTGGGTGAGCAGCGTATAGCAGCGCATGTTGTTCTTGGCACTGGCCGCCCAATGCAGCGGCGTCTTGCCCGTGATATCGATCTCGTGTATGCCCTCCGGCCAGAGGCCAATAAGATACTCCAGTATCTTGGTATGGCCAAGGCCAGCGGCCTTATGTATAATATTGAGACCGTTGTTATCCTTGGCGGTGACCAGCGCTGGTGGCACCGGCGGCTCCAGTTGCATTTGCAGCGTCTCCAGGTTATTATCGATCACCGCCTGATGCAGATCCTTCGTGGCATTCTGCAAGCAGCGTCAACAATTTCGATGATCTCTTTTGCCAGCGGGCAACTAGACTTGGCTTACCATGACGTGCGGCACGGCGGCCAGAAAGCGCTTGACACGCCCATTGTTGCTAGCCTGCTGGCAGAGGCGCTGTCCCTGGCCCGCCCACAATATGCGCGTCAGCTTGCCAATGTCCTTTTCGTGCATCCAGATACGTATGGTCGATAGCTTCACGGAGAAATCTATTAGCGCCAGGCGCCAAATAAAAAGAAATTCCAATAGCAAGTGCAGCAAAATTAATTCAACACCGAGTTTTGAATATGCCAGCCGCCCGCCGATTCCCCCAAAAAACAAACAGCCCTCACCCCACCCCATTCAAGCTCGATCTCGATTTCATTTACATTCCTGGCCGTTTTGGCTGTTCGTGTTTGCATGCAATTTGCAAGTAAAAGCGAAATTAAAAGCTAAAATTCGCGAGCAAATGCTCAACTTAAAGTCTCAACAACTTTACTTTTCCTCGGGCAGTTTTCTCATAAGTTTTTCCGCGACTTTTTGGCAACTTGAAACGCCTTGAAGGTCGCCTCTAACATTTCAAATGCACGCCGTACGTCCGCCCCCCACGCAGCCTATTGAAATATTGAGCAGCATTTTGAGAAAGCGACAGCTGCCAACTGCAGCCTAATAAAGCACCCCCGCCCCCCGCCCTCTCTTGCTCTAGCAGTCAGTAACGTAAATCCTTAAGAGGTTGGCCAAACAGTTAACAAATTACTCATACGCACCGTCGTTCTCGCGCCGCTTGCGTCCATTCTGGCCCGCCGCCTGTCCATTCATCGGCATGACTGCAAGTGTATCAGACATATTTTACTTATAAATTATATAAATATATAGATCTTGTTTTTTTTTTGGTTTTTATATATATATATATATTCATATATGTATGTACATATATGTGCTGGGTTGATTAATTATGGAAGCGCCTTAGAACAAACAGCCTACTTGATGTATTTGCTTGAAGGACTTGTGCTTCGTATTGCGTGTGGCAGGTTTGAGCCACGTTGGGCAACTAACGTTGCTGACCAAAGCAAGGTGTTGAATTTAGGACAGCACAATGTGTTATTTCTCATTTTTTTTCCATTTTTTGCCTCACACTAGCGCCTTTTTTTTTTGTTTTTGTGTGCCATTTCAGCGTGTTGGCCAAAGTGGGCGGTAATTGCGTCCTGTACGCGCTCTCTTGCTATTTATTTATTTTTTTATTGTGTTTTGAGTAAATAAGTGCCCTATGGGTGTGTGTGTGTGTGCGTGTGAGTGTGCTATTTACATACACCCTGCTAGCACTTTAATTTTAACGATATCTCTCTTGTATCGCTTTCTTATCTTCCATCGCAATGAAGTGTCTTTTGACAAAGCAAAAAAAGAGTGTAGTCAGGGCCTTTCGCCTGGCTCATGAGCATAATTGTCGCCTGAGTGATAAATTTGCAATAGAAATAACTTCAAAAGAATTTACTAACTTTTCGTTTGCTCTTGTTAAGGAAGATAAACATGCGATAAATATGTTTTTTGTGTGTCTTCCAAATGAACTGCCGAAATGCAGTCGTCCGGGTTCGAATCCTAGGCTAGTGTGTGGATTTAGTATTATATTATCTAAAGGCTGGGTTGCTGGCTTAAACCTATATAGACGCAACAGCTTTGTAGGCCATATAGAATTTAGGTTAAGTGACGAATTCATTAGCCACATATGTAAATATAAGGCTAAAACCTTCCTTTATTGCCCAGGTTTATTTGCGCCGCCAAAATGTAACCTTTGACCAGGCTTTCTACATGTATATTTAGCACTCACATGTAAATTAAGTTGGACTGTTGGAGTGTTGCGGCTCACACTGCTTGCAACAAAGTTGTGTGGCAATAAAAAAGGCAACAATTGCCACGGAAATGGCGCATTAGCGAGTGCCACTTAATGTCGTCGCCAGTTGGTTCTCGGGCCTGGGTGGGCGTTGGGTGGTTCGGGGGTGGTTTACTTGTTGAGCTCCCCATTTGGGGCGCACGCAATATGCAAATTTTGGCCATGTCTGCGCTTTGTCACGCATGCTCTTCCCCACACCGCGCCCTCCCATTCGCGGTCCCCTATGAATTATGCGTGCTTTAATTGGTTGACACACACAAATTGTAATTGACTCAATTAGGTGCAACTAATGAACATGAATGGGTCTCAATGGATGTATTCATCACTTTTTACTCACCCTTTGGCGGCGACGAATGGTAGTAGAGTCCATGAAATCTGCGTCTTCGCTTTGGTGGCATGCCTCCAAGCAGTTTCCGTCACGTTGCGCTTCAAATTTGTTGGCTTTAAAACTAAAGCAGCTCAACTTTAGAGTCCTCGACTCTGCACACTGCTCCAGTCGCGATTCGAACGACACATATTTTTTTAGATACCACAAATTGTTCACAATCTTTTTTAATTTTCCGTTGGTCCGTTCGAGTCGTCCGTTGGCTTTGCAAGTTCAACGACGTCTGGCAGACATTAACCACAAATACGCATTTTGCGCTCGGTCACTCGACTATTGCCAATGCTCAGTGGTTGTTGTGGTTCACTTGGCCAATTGCAGTGCGCGGATCGCGTGTCTCTGCATTAAATATGAACAACCTGCATATAGAGCAGGTACTATTTGTGAACGTGGTCACCCTAATTTTAAATCGACTAGCTTGAGGGTGTACAAGCCCTGTGCAATCGTAAATAGGTAGAAACTATACAAATACTCGTATTTTTTGTTTGTTTTGGTTCCTTTTTCTACTATTAAAAATAATTTGTGCATCAAATTCAGCGCACTGAAATAGTAAATAGTAACTCATATAAATATAGTCCGATTATGGAAAATATGCACTTTTGTTAGAAAATAATTGTTTGATATCAGAACCAATCCAATTATTAATAAAATAGGTTAAAGTTTCAAATTTAATTTTGGAATGCTTGTACTTATACCAAAAAGGTATTAAATTCAATTAAATTAATTTTTTAATTAAAAAATGTTACGTGATATTTTTGCGATATTTAAATTATAGTATTTTTGTATATTTTTGTATATTGGTCACAGTATATCTCGGCTTAATGATGCCCGATATCGGACAGATCTATGAACTCTACGAGATCTCAACAAATTGCAATAAATCCTCTAATTACTTTGACCAATTTAGTCAACATTTAAACTCAAATGTGTTAATGCCAATCAATAATCCAAAAAGTAACATCACTTTAAGATTGCACTTTATTAAATATAAATATTATAAATTTCTTCGATATTAAATTTCGCACATCAGTTTGAATACACTCAGAACTTGAAAAACTTTTCATCTATTTACACTTCACCAATGCTTCACTTAGACACTCGAAACAGGGTACACTTTTGTCTATCAGTCAATTTGGGTACTATCTATCTATGACTTGATTGCCGTATAACAAAATGATTGCATTCTTTTGCGGGCAGTCGCGCTTAATGAAGTAACTAAAGAATTCAATTGCTCGCCGAGTGTCGACGGCAACGAAAACAAAGCAATTAACAGAAATCGATATTTCGAATTCGAAAATTATCGAAAGTAGAGCAAACAGCCGCGCACAATTTATGAGAGGACTTCAAGGTCCTGCGTACGTGGCAAGTGTGTGTTAGCACGTGGCAGGAACGCGATGTGAACTTTTGGCTCGCACAACAACCGCAGCGCGGTGACAAATAGAAATGAAAATTGCAAAATGGGAAATTGAGAATACTAAATGACTAATTGAGAGCCGAACAACTGGCCTTTGCGTGTTCAAAATACAGGACAATTATAAAAAATAAATAAAATACCAATTGACACACTTTTCGGGATGTTCCAAGCTGCGTGCTTATGTATGGCGTTGTTGGAAATTACGGAAAAACCTTGAGGACAAGTCAATTTTCTGGGCTTGTGACCCAGTTCCACGAGTTCCCTCCCCAACTTGGGCAATGCACCTGGAACAGAGAGCTGGACACACCAAAATGTCAATGCCAAATGACCAGCAATTAGAACGCTTATTAACCACTAATGCGCAGCACTTAAATGGACACCGGCTAAGGGTAGTAGATTCCGATAATGCTTTTGTGCCTCTTTGTTGCATTATTCATGAGCCAAGTCGTGGCCACAGCCGCTTGCAGCTGGTGCATTGAACTTGCAACGCGCCCGACAACGACCCGCCAGCTGGTCAAGTTTTCAATGCAAAGGCCAAAGGCGAGCACAGAAATCACTATACACTAGACACTACACATAGGCACATTTAGTTTTTCCTCAATTTTCCGTTTGGGCTTTTCTTTTACCACTTTTTTTGTGTATTTTTTGGTTGGTTTGCACGGTGCGCGCTTTAGTTGCCGACTGCGGCATATTCAGCATTTTGTAGGTGTTTTTATCTAATTTCTAGCGCACGCACACACACACAGCCTGTCTAGCGCATGTGCATGCGTGTGTGTATGTGTGTGAGCTTGTTGTTGTTATCCTTGTGATATCGAATATTGGTAATGGTTCTGGCTGTTTGCATGCAAACGCCAAAATTGGTAACACAACTGATGAGCAGACGAGCGTTGGGGCATGCCCTGTGGTTGTTCTGTGTGTGGGCGTGGCACAGTGTGTGTGTGTTTTGTGTGTGTGTGTGTGGTAATCTTAGCTGCCTGTGAAATGCGTGCATACTTTTGTGCGCGTGGTGCAGCGTTTATCGGCCAGCCCAAAACAATGCCACAC
Organism: Drosophila montana; assembly: GCF_035044405.1. Classification (NCBI taxonomy): domain Eukaryota; kingdom Metazoa; phylum Arthropoda; class Insecta; order Diptera; family Drosophilidae; genus Drosophila; species Drosophila montana. Next base: position 2,297,596 of record NW_026998080.1, read on the forward strand.
ACAATTTGAAAGTCATTTTTATTTTTATTTAAAAAAGAAAAATTTTTTGGGGTCACCTGTATTCTTAGAATGTTAAAAGGTCAAAAGAGCGGAGATTTATATTGCGATTGAATATTAAAGGAGGCTTTTAATTGGAAATAGTATGCTTCAGGCTCGTATATATTGTTACCACGCGTGTAACTCATGTTAAACTAGCTGCTAAAAAAAAGCGAGGCAGCTTATAAGCGCGAAGGAGAATTGAAAGAAACGGAGTACAAATTCATAATGCTGCTCATTTTCAGGCTATTTTCAGTCACATCCACACATGTTTATTTCAGCTAATATATTCGTACAATTTGCAGCTTAAGATTTAAAACTAGACTTAAAACAATAGGGTTGTAATTGAGGACCCTTGGGCGGGTGCGGCAGTCTGAGCAGAACGGCAGCCACATAAGCTACATAAACTACATAAAATACTCATATACATACATACATACATATATATAAAAAGTAAAAACTTATATTTATTTGTTGCTCAGTTCGTCCGCAGAGACGTGTATAGGATTGGATAATTCGATGTTGTCGTAGGCAACGTCTGCAAGAGAAAAGGTAATTCGATGGTTAAAGAATATATATATGTGCAGCTGATTGGATAAATAGACGTACAGAGAGATAATATACATATACAGATACATAAAAAGATGGAGAGATAAATAATTAGACCGGAGATATATAGATAGATGATCAAATGATAGAAAGATAAGTAGACAGATCGATAGAGAGAAAGAAAGATAATTAGATAATGACAGAAAGAAGAGATACACCTAATTTAACTATCGATATATGGTTGCAGTAATAAATAGTTTGATAGATATCTAGATTGGTATATAGATAGATAGATAGATATAGATACTTCACAGATTAAGGACAGATACAGATGCAGATCAGTGTATAGACAGAAAGGTCATCAATACTTTTCTTCTATTAAAATATATGAATATAAAGACAAATAAATATGAGAAAAATAAAGATGCCTAAACAGAGAGATATGGAAACAAAGTTTTAAATAGATGCAAAGATCGAAATGGGAGATGTGCAGAAATATATATATACACATTTATATATATAGAAGAGACACATAGAAATAAAGTAAAAGAATGATTAATATAAAATATATGAATAAACTAGATAACACAGATAGATATCCAGAGAGAGATAAACAGTTATATATATGCATATAAGGGGATAGATATAAGGATAAAAATTCGAAGATACAAAATATATGAATATTAAAATAGATAAATATGAAAAATGCTAGATTTAAATTAAAAGAGATATATAGAAATACTGTTTTGGGGCTGATTAATCTATCAATACTTAGAAAAGAATGGGTAAAATATAAAGATATTCAGAGATATATATACCAATATATAAATATATATATATATATATATATATCCCATGCTAGTTGATCGATTACCCACCCAAATGTTGCCGTTCGAAGTCAATAATACTGCTCACAATGCTATTGAGAAAGTCCTGGGTAATTGTTTCGGTAATGTTCACCGGATCGTAGTAGAGGAAGCTGCGCTTCTGGCGCGGCGTCGCCTCACGTTTGCTCCGGAAGAGCGCCAGGCTGATGTGGGACTGCTGCAGCGGCAGATTGTCTGCACCGAACTCCAGACACTTGCCGTGCACACAGTAGCGCCTGCCCACCTGGGAGCAGCGCGTGCCGATGGGAAAGTGTCCATGGTTGCCGTTCACCAGGTAATAGCGATACTTGATGTACTCGTCCTGGCAGCCGACGCGACAGCTGCGATCCGGTTCATCGATGCTCGCCGAGATCTGTGCACCATGGCCGGACAAGCCGCGCACCTTCAGCTTGTATCTGGCACACGTTTGCTCCGCATATTCCGCTGGGGTTTGCAGCCGTTCGCAGGGCTTCACCTTGTGCGTGCATAACTGTATATTGTGCTCACCCGTTTGCCGTGACCTGACCACCTGGACGCCCTTTGACTCTGTCATGCAATTGGAGTGACAGCCCGACTTCACCTGCCAGTCGGACGCCAGTTCCGATTCGGCGATCAGCGAGGCGGAGGCGGGCGGCGGCGCCGACTTGCCAAACGGATCCTGGACATTGTAGTTGTATTTGTAATCATTGGAGGGAGCTTTCCGCTTGTACGGCTGCGACTCTTGCTGCGGCGTTAACTGATTGTCCTGGCCATGGAAGCTGCGCACGGCCACCTCTGAAACGGGCACAAGGTTGAGACTGGGAATGGAAGAGGGAGGAGCAGCAACTGGCTTACCATTCTCATAGCGATTCCTATGGCTTTGAGCATCCGCGTAGCGCTTGTAGCTGACGTTGTTCTGATAGCTGGGCTGTTGCTTGCTCTCCAGCTCCGTGGAGTCTCTCTGCGGGCTTGGCGTGCGATACGCGCAGAAGGTATTGTCGATTTTGAAGAAGTTGCTGGTCGCATTGTCGCAGGAGAACTGCTCGCAGCGCCCGGCAATGCAGTAGGCGATGTCATCCGAGGCATGATGCTTGGCGCGGCAGGTGGTACCATCCGGAAAAGTCCAGCGGCGCGACTTGGTACCGTTGCTCTTGGTGCGGCAGAACACCTTGCAGGAATCCTCTGTAAGCAATAGAGTACGTAAGCAACATATTTTAAGTGGCTTTGACTGCTGCCACACCCACCAATGGAGGCGCTGATCTGCTGCCCCTCGCCGGTGAGCTCGTTGTCGGACTTGCGCGCCTGCTTGCAAACATGCGTGGCAAAGTCAGCAATGGTCTGGACGGGCACCGTGTAGCACTGTTTGGCTATGCAGGTCTCGAACTTGCGATCCCGACCCATGCAACGCTGGCGATAGTTGAGGCAGCTGCGGCTGTAGATGCGCAGCCCGGTGCTGCCCTGCCGCAAACGCAGTGAGGGTCCGTACAGGCAGCCGGAGTCACAGCCGCTGGCCTCGCCCCAGTCGCTCCAGGTGCTGGTGCCGGGCAGCTCGTTGCCGCTGCTCTTGTACTCCTGCAGCAGCTGGCCCATTTTGCTGGACTCAGCGAAACTGGCGCTGTGCTTCTCATAGCTGGGCTTGGACAGGCCGCTGAGCTGTTTGAGAGAGCTGATGGCCGTCTCCTGCGTGGGACGCAGCACGCAGTAGCCACCGCGACACCACTGCAAAGACCACACACTTTTTAGACCAAAGAGATTTAGATGAGATTAGTTGTTTATCTACCATGCTGTCGCCGCACTCGGTGCCCTCCAGCGCCGGATGCGAGGTCCATGTAAGCCGTTCGCGCTGGCAGTGCAAATCGTGACAAATCTCCGACTTGCTCTGACTGCTCGCATGCACCGAACTGTGTCCAAACTTGAGCATGCACTGCTGATTGGCATCGAAGCGTTCACCAGGCAGCATGCCCTCCGCCGAGTGATCCAGATGCGCCTTGAACTGTCCACGATCGAACAGGCACTCGGCCTGAGGCTGACTGAATTGGGTGAGGGAAAGAGATGGAGTATGGAGAGTATTCGCAATGGGTTGCTGCATTTACTTACGACAGAAACTCCTCTAGATAGGTGCGAGAGCACTTGGACCAGGTAATCTTGCCGCTGCCCAAGGTGGGCGACATTATGTGCAGACTGGGATCGCAGCTGTTTTCCTTGGAATCGTGTCGCATGCCCAAACTGCAAGAAAATGTCGAATTTATAATTATATCCTATCAAATGGAGCACAAGAACATTAATCATTAAAAATTAACACAAGAATGGAACAATAAAAAGGTGATTTTCTGAAAACAGAACATTAAAAATTGAACAGTGGAATTGGAACACACGAAACGAAATATGAGAAACGGAAGCTTGATAGTACAACACGGTAAATGAATGATGGGCCTTTGGAATTATTTGAATTTGAAATATTACAGCAAGAACATTTAATGCTGGAAACCATGAATAAAGCATTGCAAAAGGAGCATTCCAATTTCATTCCATTAAAGATTCAAACGAAACATAAAGAACGGAATAGCGAAAACGGAACAGAACAAATTGAACATTGCATACGGTTGTCGTATAAAATGAAGCATTAGATTCAGAGTATTGGAAATGGAAGATTACTCCCATCATAAAAGGATGGCGGGTCTTTGGAATTGGAATATTAAAACAAGGTCTTATGTATAAAAACTCACTTGTGTCCGATTTCATGGGCGACCACGAAGACGCTCTCAAAGTGCTTGCCCTCGTTGATGGTGCAGGAGGAGGTGGGCGTGCACATGCCGGCAACGGGCGCAAGACCCACCACTTGGCTGGTGACCTTGCCATTCTTGCCAGTCACATAGAGATCCAGTCCAGTGAGGATGACAGCATGATCATAGTGCAGACTGTCAGCATCCGAGGCGGGATTCAGACTCTTCTGCCACAGGCAGAAGTTGCTCAAATAGTTGTCGATGTCGCTGGAGCGACGCAGCTCCGGCGGGTCCTTGCGGAAGATCTCCAGACGCTTGAGCACAAAATTGATGCGCCTGCCCAGCGTCGGATGATGATACAGCAGCTGCACGCCATTGATCATGGCCAGCACAAAGCGTATCAGCTGACTCTCCGTATCCTTGGGATAGTTCTTGCTCATGTGCCGATACAGATCGCTGTCCACGAATATCGCCGTCTCAATGTGCAGCTCGTGCGGCACCGGCCAGCGCCGTGGCGGGCCGCCAATGTGCCGCCGACGACGCGGCGTGCCAGAGCCGCCGGCAATGCCAGTGCCATGATGATGACTATGATGATGATGATGATGACGCGGCTGATAGCGCAGCCGCAGCTGCGATTGTAATTTGCGATGGAGCTGTTGGCGCTGTTGCTGCTGCTGCTGTTGTTGTTGCTGCTGCTGCTGCTGCTCCTGATGCGGTTCGTTGAATTCGTCTGCATCGGGCTCAAACTGCAGCTGACTGTCTAACGGTGTTGTCTGACTCCCGCGCCCCCCGCTCCACCCGCTCCACCCACTCCCACTGCTGTTGTTGCTCTTATCTAAGCGCGCCTGGTAGAGCACATGGGCCGCCGCCCCAAAGCGTGCCGGCAGCGGTTGGATGACAAAATTGCTGGCATTTTGCTGGAATACGCCGCGCTGCAAGGTGTTGACAAATGGCAGTTGTTAAAGGTTAGGTAAGGCTAAGGTTAGGCAATGAAACGATGGAAATGAGACGTGTAAAGCTGCAAACTTAGTAAGGAATAATGAAAATGGAATTTATGCAGGTGAATTATGGAACATAAAAGCAGTTCATATGGAGTATGTCCTTGTTTTACATTCACTTTAATTTCTTATATTTCAAGTGGACTTTACAACGTTACATTCCCTCTTTTGCTCCATATCCATTATTCCAGTTAAAAATGAAATATTAATAAATGATGGAAATGGAACACGTGCTATTGGACTTGAAAATGGATCACGAAAGAGCGCAAATTTGAAACTAAATTGGAACTAAAATATTCATGTGGATGTAGCTCATACAGGCAAGGTCAGACCAGGGGTTAATTGGCTGAGGTAGTTGGAGGATTTGTCGACAGGCTTGGCTGGTGCGGCACGTGCAGCCACAGCTGTTGCAATACTCACCACACTCTGCGCATCGCACAGGTCGAGGGCCGCCCAGGGACTGCGATAGAAGCAGCGCTCCAGACGTTGCAGCAGCTGCTGCGAATGCTCCACAAATTGGGTGCTGTTCGCGTTGCGACGTATAAAGATGAAATTATCGTCAAACAGTTGCGGCGTCTGCTCCAGCTTCAGTTCGGCTTCCACAGTGCCGGCTGCCAAATGCATTTGAATTAATTAAACTTTTCGCATAATGACCGCCAGCCGCCAGACGCAACTGGAGCAGCACGAGCTGCATGAGTGTGTGTGTGTGTGCTGTGTGTGTGTTGCGTGTGTGCTGTGTGTTGTGTGCTTTAGCATTTGCATCTGTGGCATGCATTTAAACTTACCTTGTGCCGCGCTGCGACGCCACCGCTGCTGATGCTCCCGCTGCTGTTCCTCCCGCGGCGAGCTGCGCCGCTCCAGCTGAACCAATTTGAATTCGGGCGCTGCAAGTCAAACGAGCGAACAGGTAAATACAACAGCGTATGCGAAATATGCATTCCATGAATCAATAATAATAATGACGTCGCTCCAAACAACAACTGCGCACATTTCCACGCCTACACCAGCTCCCTCCCCCCCCCCCCCCCTCTCTCTCACCCACCCAACCACATGGCGCGTCATCGATGCCTGGCGCACTTCTGACCATCTTGCTGGTTCTGGTAATAATATGTTGCGGCTCGTTTCGACCGTTCATTTGCCTGTCAGCATTTGGCATTGATTTGAAGCGTTCAAAATAAAACAACAGGAGTATTGACACGACTAGAAGGTACCCTGTACCCAGCGAAGAGCTGCTGTTTACGAAAATGCAAACTTCCTGTTAGCCAACGCTAGCCGGCAGCTACATCTTCTACTCAGCCCAACTTCCATCTTCCATCAGCTCAACTTTATAGGAAATGATTTCTTGAGTAACTTCAGGGTCTTGTCTTCGTTATTTATGAAATTTTTGGGGCATCGGAGTATGTGTGAAAGCTAGTTTATTTTTAATATTTATAGAAATGGGTGCAGGAATACTATATGAGAGGTTACATATTGTAGTCTAGCTCTCATAAACGAAAAAATTGTTGTTCAGACAGATTTTTATTGTATTTACGAAAACGGGGCAAGTTATTATATAGATATAATTTGTCTGGAAGACAAACAGACAGACAGCCAACCATAGCTGCTGGCAAGGAATAAAGTATTAAAATACTATCTACTTTTGCCTGTTGCATACATTTGCTCAAAATCATATTGCCCTAGTTAACCCATTTTCAATAAGTTCAAGGCATAAGCATAAAAAAAACTTTCCACAGACATACTTGGGGCATATATTCCATTGCGCATAATAATAGGCCCCAACTTATAATATATACCCATCTAGGTTGGCTTATGTCAGCTTAGCTAATCTTTCCAATCGGTTGCCCCCGGCCCCAAGAACTTACCTGCCGCTGTGCCAAAGATCAGCGCACGCTCGTGGCCCGCCAGCTGCTGGAGCAGCGCGTTCTCGTCCAGCTGCAAAGAGAAAGGGCAAATGAGAGTTCGGGTTAAATACTTGGCCGTGGTAAATGTGCAAACGAAATGTGTAAAAAGCGCAGTTCAACAAAGCGTAAAAAGAGCAGAGCCATTGGCCCAAAAGGGTTGTCTTCAAAAGTCAGCAACCAAATACCGAAAAACACTTTCACTGCACGCAACAATAGAAAATTAGTTAACGAAAAACCCCATTAGGTTTCCCCCCCCCCCCCCCTTCTTTCTTTTCGCCTGCTCAGCAAACGCAGTCCGGAAAATGGGAAAATGACCACAAGTCGCCGCAATGCAGCTGCATCTTACGCATATCGTATATCGGCATCGTTATCGTTATCGTTATCGTTATCGGCAACGTAATCGTATTTCGGTCAGCGGCTTTTAATCTTTGGTTAGACTCTATGCGTGTGCCCGTTTGTACTATTATTTAATTTAATTTGCTATTACATTTGGAAAAAGCGCGTCGCGGGCCAGCGATGCGTGAAGAGAGCTTCGCTGGGCTCCAACAGGCGCTGCTGGGCCAGCCCCCACCGCCTCCAAAATACTTACAGAGGTGAAGGTGTTGCACAAATTGCTGTGGGCGTTTAAGCTATGGTTAACAAAACAATGCTGCCGAAATGGGGCGTGGCATGGGAGCTGTTGATATTCAAAATCGACGCAGGTGAACGATAGAGAAGTATTTGGAGAGGGTTATGTTCTAGGCTCAAAGCTCACAAATATGATCAAAGTTATATATACGAGTTATCTTCTATTACTTATCGATAACAACTCGATTAATCGATTGTTGTAAGACCACACTTAACGACTATTTGGTAAATTGTGTTCATATTTGTAACGGTTGTCTTCCTGTTAGATATTCGATAGCCGTTCGATTGCCAATCGATAACTTTTCCTATTGCCAGGCAATTCATTCACTCAACCACTTATTAATAATAGTAATAATAATAATAATGTCTCACTTTCCAAATACATGCTCATTTTTTAATTACTTATCGATAAGTGGTCGATTAATCGATTATTTTTAAAGCCCCACTTAACGCACTATTAAGTTAATTGTATTAAACTTAAAAGGTTACACACATGCAATGTATTTTATAGCTGTTTGATTGCCAATCGATAAATATTCGTTCACTCAATTGATGTTTAATCGCCTTGATGCAATTCCCCTCACATTCATTGCCTAGCCATTCATCCACTCACCCACTCATTAATAATAATTATAATAATGATACCTTTTTTGCCAAATAAACGGTTAATTTGAAATTACTTATCGATAAGAAGTCGATTAATCGATTACTTTTGAAGACACTTAACTCACTATTAAGTAAATTGTATTCGTTTCCTAAACAGTTATACACTTGTTTTGCATTCGATAGCTGTTTGATTGCCAATCGATAACTATTCGTTCACTCAATTGTTGTTTATTTGCCTCATTTTATTTCCACTCACATTCATAGCCTGCCCATTCATTCACTCACCCACTCAGCCACTCATTAACTTTGTGTGAGTGCATTCAAACAATGTTCAATAAAACGACACTAATTGGCGGCAAGGGCAACAGCATAAAAGGCCGGTCCATCAATGCCGGAAAAGCACAGCGACAACAACAGAAAACCAACAAGTGTGGAAATGGAAGTGGAAATCGCCTGCCACAGCGTTTAGAGTACTCGAACTCGAACTGGAACTCGCATTCGTATTCGCACTCGCTCGTAACCCAGCTCTGAGCGCTGTAATCGCCCGCCGGCTGATTATGTGATGAAATTTTGCGTGACCCGTGGATAGCGAAAAAAAAATATAAAATCAACAACAAAGAAAAACTACGACAAAGAGCTGAAATTAAGTCACAGAAAATGGTCGGCATCTAGGTGAGGGTAAGCCCTGCCAATTGGCGGTCCAAGAATCAGTAGGTAAAGCAGCATAGAGAGGGAAGAAAACTGGGGCTTCTCAACTGCGACCAATTCGCCAAGTATTCCCAACTCATTTCAAGTTGGGTCAATAACTTGGCATAAACTGGCGACGCGCTCAGCTGTAAATTTCGCAGCAGCTGCCAAAAGTCGCGCCACACTTATTGCCCAGCAGCTGCTGACGCGGGAGTTTCTACGTCTGACAAATCGTGCGATGCATTCCGACAGCTCGTCTATAAACTCTGTGCGAGGGTGGTTCGACAAGTTGCAAATGCAGGCAATGATATTTTATAATTAGATTAGGATTTTGTTACCAAAATGTAATCTATCGATGAATTGGTCAAGATCCGACCGATTTTTATAAGGAATACCTTTCGTATAACAGATTGTTTTTTTCGATTTCGTATTTTTATTTTAATTGTGTTTAATTCAACGATTTATTGAGAGTAAATTTAAATTCCACTTTTTAAACATTTATATTAGTTGAAATGACATAGTTAAAAATAGGGCCTAAAGTGCCATAAATATTGGCTTGTTAGCCTCCCAAATGCGTAATAAATAATATGCCTGACTTTTAATATCGCAATTCTTGTATATAAGTATATATAAATGGATGTGTGTATGTATGTATGTATGCATTAAACGCAGACCAACTTTACTTCAATTCGCTGCAAATTTTCGCCCTTCTATGCGATTCTCATGTATACAAGTAGGGCTTACCGATTTTCATGCTTTGCATGATCAAAGTGTGTTTTTTCTATGATTAACAACTATTAGGTAGCTACCCTCGACCCTGATCAAATTGGGCAGTTGCGAGCTGCAGAATCGCGCATCGGACTTGTTAGAGACAGTTGGACGCCTTTGGGGTTCAAAATATGTGCTGTCTCTGGAAATATGCTCGGAACGGTGACGCGTCCATCAACTCGTGTAATTTGACTTGTTCGACAAAAGTTTTTATTTATTTGCTGCATGTTGCAGTTGAAGTAGACTTTTTTTGTGTGTTCTTCGCCAGCTGCTCGTCGCTTTGGCATTCAATTACAAGAATATATATTGGGCGAGCGCCTCCAACTGTGCGGAGGGGTCATTAAACGCCTCACGTTTCGGCTCCACTTGCTTTAAATTGGTACACTGCCACGCCCTACCCGCACTATGAATATAGTGCACATGCTGACGATTCTTAATTAATCACGCGTTTTCAGTTTTTAGCATAGGCTGCAGTTTTTCCAGCTCGCTGGCACAGACACAATCGCCTGATTCATTTGGCTTTGGTTTGTTTTTTGGGTTAAACATAATCGCCCGATGATCTCAGGTGACAGGTGACGGCAGTCGTGACACAGAATGCAATATGGATGTGTGCTCTTCAGTATTTGGTTCGATGACAAATGTCATTAATAAATAAAAATACATTTCGAATTGCAATCAAATATCTCAACTTACCTCAATGCCATTCAAACTGACGCTGCGCCTGCGTCGCAGCTCAATATGCACGGCGTTGGCGTTGGCGTTGGCGTCGACGTTGACGTTAGCAGCGGCAGCAGTGGCCAGTGTGTCCAGCCAGAGGGCGGCTAAGACAATTAGGCACAAGCGATGACGATAACGATAACGATGACGATAACGCCGACGCTGGGGCTCAGGCTGATTGGCCGCAATCGCAGACATAACGACTCTTTTTCAAGTTGACAACAATTAAGCGATTTGTGTGGCGCCTTGTAATACTATTTACATTAGTTGCTATTGTTGTTGTTGCTCAAGCGGTGGGACTTGTTGTTGTTGGAGCTACCACGCGAACAAATTGCATTGGTTGCAAAATAAATGTTGTGTTGTTTCTTTGTGGTGATTGCCTTTTGATTCTGCTGCGCAAGCTAATTTGACTTGCGTATTTGCGTCATAATTTTTACTTGTGTTACATTTTCTGCAAAACATTAAAACAAACAATTTGGTATTTCACTTAATTTTTCGATTGCAGCAGCACAAGCCGTAGAAGCAACAGGGCAGAGAGAAAAGTGAATGCACGCAGCGCTGCTGTTGGCGACGGCGACGCTGACGCCCGCTGCTGGCAGCCAACTTTTGCGGCAGTTAATTTAACTGTTTATGCACTAATTAATTGCTGCTGTTGTTGTTGCGTTGTTTTGATGTGCAGCAGCTTTAGCAGCGCTTTGCTTTACTTTTTCTACCATGCACCACTTTTTTTTATTTGCCCAATTTTCTGTGAACAGCAAACGCAAGTTTGTTGCTTAAGTCGTTTGTGGTATCGATTGCGCTACTCCGATTAGAATATCAATTGGCCACACTTATCAATTCAATTGGCGCTTTCGGTTTGCATTTCCTGATTGCACCGCAAACAGATAACGATTGCTGGCGCACTTCAAAAAACATTTAAAATTCGCCAAGTGTAGCAGCTGCTGTTAAATAAAGTCGTTCTTCTATGCGCAGGTTTTGTGTTTTCATATTTACACGCATTTATTTTTATTTAAACGCCGCCGTCGCGCATACACAAAACATCAACAGCCGCTCTCAAGCATAACGATTTTGAGTACAATTCATGATTTTTATTACACTTTAGTCCAAATATAAATAAATATAATATAAATCACCGTGTGCAGACCGTTTCAGTAATATTATTTGGAGGTCAGCTCAATCGATTTAACAAATGTTTTATATTTGGTTGGGACAAACAAATAAAAGAACCGGAGAGTTTAACAGAATTTCAAAACTCGAATGCGCGCGGATTACCAAAAGATCTTTTCACGGCAGCGCCACATTCGCGAATGACGAAAAATCACGACTGCGGAAAACTTTATTCATGCAGCGGGCCGCACGATCGCCGCGAGAGCCGACGGCTGCTCGTGAGAGCTCTTGGGTAGTCTTCTTGGGCTGCCCGGGTCTGAGGTTGAAGATTTAGCTATATGCTAATGAGCCAGAGTCGGACGGAAAGGAACAATAGAATGGCACCGTTAACTAAAGCAGCCGAAAAATTAGCAGCAAAAAAAAAATACAAAATAAAATGATAGTAAAGAGAAGCAAGTGCAGAGAACCGAACGGTTCGTTGCCAATTGTTTTCTTGTTTTTTGTGGTCAAGTGCCTGAAAATGATGGGCTAGTCGGCCAGACGAAAACTTGACACTGATCATCACAGTCGAGTAAAAAACAAACTAAGAATTATGCTGCATTTCCGTTCAGCTTGAACGTTACAGCAGCAACAACAACATAAAGAAAAGCATTGTGAAGGAAATCTTAAATCAGCAATGCAAATGTAACGCAAGCGCTAAATTGTAGAAGTACATTTGCCATGAAGCCAGCCAATTGAAGTGATCAACTTTTAATTGATGCAATCAGTCAAAGAGACAATGATAAATCACCAGCTGGAAAATATTTCCATTTTGATATATCTATAATACTCGATTAATATATCAACTTTTAGAATTCACAATACCAGGCTAAAGTTCAAAATTATTTGCAGATAGTTTTGCGATTTAACGTATCAAATTTAAATAATTTGTTATGGGCAGCACTTTTTTATAGCAAGCAAAAGCTGGCTGCTACATGCGTACAACTTCGATTCAGTGTTGCACTTAACAATGTTCATATCTGGGCCCATCTGGTCACACTATTGAGCGCTATTTTCGGATTTACTTCATTCGGTCACATTATTTTCATCATCTTGCGTGCTTTTCAAATCTAAACGGCAGCGATTTGCGTTCGCATCGTGCGCAGAGCTCGAAAGACTCCCAAACAAATTCGAAAAAAAGTAGCAATCGTTGAAAAATTATAAATTTTAAACTAAATCTGTGCAATCTAAAACAAGATACAAAACTAAATTTCAACAATATATTTGCGTTCAAAAACAAAAGCGACGCGTTCAAGTGCAAAAAAAAAGTCGAAGCGTTCTTTTTAATTATAATTATATTTGTGTAAAAGAAAAAGTAAATAAATATACAAACATGGTGAGCACAGCGCTTAAAATGATCATGGACGAGGTAAGAATACATTTAAATGCACATTTTTATCTAAGATTTATTAGGCAGTAGCAGCAGCTAACGCATTGCGTTGGCAGCGACGCCGCCGCCATTGCGGCGTCTGCGTCGGCGCAGCAGCTAAGCACAAAAGAGAGGGGTAAAAAAATGCCGTTTTGTCTAGCGTTGTTGTTGCTGCTAATGCAGCAGCGGTAATCGCGCTTGGCGCCCTTTTTGGTGCTTTTTGGCAGTCTAGCGGTACTTGTACCGCTAATTGCATCTCTCCTCTGTGCACCGCATACAAAATGGCCGCCATGCATTGACCCCATGCGATCTTGAATTTTTGCAGAATGCAACGGAGAAGTACAATAATGTCCAAGTGAAGAAATTGACGGTGCCTTCAAACGAGGCAAACCACACAAAGCGCGCCGCACTCGGCGATCTGCAGAATCGAGGACTGAACCGTGGCGTTGTCTCCAAAGAAGCGGCACAAAAGGAGTGAGTTATAGGAGAATAGTAACAAAGAATAAGAAAATTTATTCAACATAAATATCGCAGACTGAAAGACGTGAAATTGGCCAAGGCGCGTGTGGACACACACTGGAAGAAGCAGCCGCTGGGCGTGAGCAATGCCAATGCAGGTGCAGCCAAAACAACAGCCGCCTCCTCACTGATGCGCTCCAACTCGATGCGCACCAATGGGCAGCAGCCCGCTGCTGGGGTGATGTCCCGCCAGATCTCGGCCAGCACGCTGAACGCTGGACGCACCGCTGCAACGACAACGGCCAATGCAAAAGTGGCCGCCGATGCGAACAACAAGCGTAAGTATCCAATCAAAAAGCACAAAACATTGGCCCAGCCCAAACCCCACATACCCTCCCAACGTACAGTTGCAGCTGCAGCCAAGCAAAAGTCCATCTCTGACGAGAAGGTCAACACGCTGCGTCGCGAGGACAGCAACTTGTCACGCAAATCGCTGACCAAGCTGCGCGCCGCCCTGGCCAAGCCGAATGTGCCTGCTGCCGCGGCAGTCAATGCACAGAAGAAGGAACCGCTGGTGCCCAGGGCGCAGCCCAGGACTGCAGCAAATGCGCTGGCAGTTAAAAAGGATGCAGCTGCTGCTGCAGTGCACCTAAAGAAGGAACCTATGGCCCTGGCCAGGCTGCCCAAGATGCGCCCCACACCAGCCGTGGCTGCCACAACAGTTCCATCAACCTTATCGCTGGCCGGCAAGAGGCTAGCAGAGGTGGAGGACATTGATGCCGATGATCGGGAAAATCTGGTTTTGGTATCGGAGTATGTGAACGACATTTACGACTATCTATATGAACTGGAGGAGCAGCAGCCCATTCATACCGATCATTTGGCCAATCAGCTGGAGGTGTCGCACAAGATGCGCGCTGTGCTCATCGATTGGATCAACGAGGTGCACTTGCAGTTCCATTTGGCTGCCGAGACATTCCATCTGGCCGTGGCCATTATCGATCGCTATCTGCAGGTGGTCAAGGATACCAGGCGCAAGTATTTGCAGCTGGTGGGCGTCACAGCTCTCTTCATAGCCACCAAATACGAGGAGCTCTTCCCGCCGGCCATTGGCGATTTTGTGTTCATAACCGACGACACCTATACGGGTCGCGAGATAAGGCAAATGGAACTGCAAATACTGAAGGCCATCGATAACAATCTGTCGCGTCCATTGCCCATACACTTCTTGCGGCGCTACTCGAAGGCCGCCAGCGCTGAGGATGAGCATCACGCCATGTCCAAGTACTTCTTGGAACTGGCTGGCATGGACTACGAGCTGGCCAGCTATAAGCCCTCCGAGGTGGGTTTGATTCTGTTACCAAGGGTTTATCTGGTGACTTGATGATTTAATTTTGATATCTTGCCTTACAGATTGCAGCTGCCTCGCTGTTCCTGTCGCTGCACTTGCTCAATGGCAACGCACGCGCTGCCACGGGCTTCAATGACAAACACTGGACGCCTACTCTGGTGCATTACTCACGCTACACGGCCGCATATTTGCGTCCGATTACACGGCAAATTGCGAAACTGGCGCGCGATGCGCCGACTGCCAAATTGCGGGCCATTTACAACAAGTATCAGGCCAACAAGTTCCAGAAGATTGCGCTGCGTCCCGAACTGAGCGGTCCGCTCATGGACTCGATTGTGGGCAAGAAATAGTAGATGCCCCACACTCACTACGTGTCGACTTTTGGCCCGTGCAGTTATTGTTAATATTGACTGCATTTTAAGTTTAGTTCAATTTGTTTTCTATTTAAATTTGTGTATTTTTCGTTTCGTGTTCCTCACTTTATGTGCGAATGTGTGCGTGCGTGTGTATAATAATCATTATATGATCCTCATCATGATTACGTTTAATGTCCTCTCCTGTGCGCGTCTTGCATTTGTCTCATCGCCGCTTTTAAGGTGATCAACGGCAAAGGCAGTCCCCCTCTCCCTGCACCCCTACCATATAACAGGATCCAGTCCATCGCAGGCTCAACAGCTTTGCTTTATTTGGCCACAAGTTGTTCGAGTTTGTCCCTGGTCTGTGGCCCGCGTCCCCCTACTGATGATATATACATATATATTATATATGTATGATTGTATGTGAGAAGATGGTTGGACACTGAGAGCACCAATGAGCAAATTTTATATAAAAAGAAAAAAAAAACAGAAAAACCGGTGAGCAACGAGCGCATTTGCTGGCTGAAGATATCGGCGTTGCCTCTCAAAGTATTTTAAGTTACTTTCCCAAAAAAAAAAAAAACGAAAAAGAAAAACAGGCAACAAATTCGCCATTTTACGCATATATTATATTATATTTAGTTTAAGCAATTTGGATTTGGAAATTGTGCTCTATGTATTAAATCAATTTATAAATATAAATATTTAACGAAAATCCAATAAAATTCCCAGCGAACTTGCGAAAATCCCATAAAATATCCCGCCAATTTGTTTTTGTAATCATAATTTCCCTCAGGGAATTGCAAATAAATTAGTACTTTTTTGGACCTCCCTTGAGCGTGCTTTACCAAAAAAACGTGCAGCTGATGAGGTCTGTGAGAAAGTTGAAAACCGGAGCGTAACATAAAGGCGAAAGGCAAAAAAAAAAGGCGAGACGACCCCTGCGCAGTCCTTATCAACTCCCAGATACACACAACCGTCTAAAATCAGACAATGGCAGCAAATGGGCATTGAAACTTGGGTTGCCTTTGCTTTTGCTTTGCTGTCTCTTCTTTGATCGCAGGTCAGTTTTTCCGCCCTTATGTTTCGACTTCATTTGCTGGCTGAGCACATGTGCGTGCGTGTGTGCGTGTGTGTGTGTTTTCTCTCTCGTGTTCTTGTTTCTTTTGGGCTGCTTCATGGCAATTGCCTGGCGGCGTCAGCATTGGCTCGACGTCGTCGCTGTGTGCACGCGCACGTGTATGTAAATGTGTTGCGTACGTGCCTGTGTGTGTGTGGGTGCCCATGTGTGCGTGAGGCTGACTGGCACCGAGAGCTCGACTGCGACTGCGAGTGGCGGCGACTGCTTTCTGCGGCCGCTGTTCGCCTGTTCGAAATTTAAGTTTGACGGTTTTATAGCTCCCATTAATTTCGACACTTTTACGAGCAAACAAATGCAATAAAAAGAAAGCAGGCCCGGCCCGGCCCGCCAGCAAAACCAACAACAACGTGGAGCACACAGCGCCAAGCCCGAGGCCTAGTAATTTGTGCCTCTCCCATGGAAAGAAAAATCGCAGTAATTTTTTTCTTTTTGTCTTGTGCGCTCCCCGCCAGGAGCCAGTTATACCCGTGTCCTGCCGCACACAGACACACACACACATACAAATTATTGGATATGGGCATCTGCTACAGTCGATTGGGCTCGTTTCTAGCCTTGCGCCTTTTTCTGGTTGACTGTTAACCAAATATGCAGAGCGTGAAGTGAGCGGCCGTACCCGGCTATTGAACTGTGGCGGCGCCGTTGCTGATGAGTTGCTGTTATCCTGACGGGAGCGTCTGGTCAGGTAGTAGCTGCAGATCCCGCTGAGGGGTTGCAAGGTCACTGCGAAAGGTTGTGAGAAGAAGGACAGCTGCTGCTGCTGGCGGATCAGCTGAGACTTTGCACAGATTAGTTGAAAGGACCTCGTCCTCCTTCCCGTCTGTCTGTCTGACTCGCTGTCTGCTTGTGACAGGATTTTAATTCGTAATTGCCAGCGACAATTATTGGCCAATGTTTACATAGGTCAACCTGAATGGTCTCTTGGGATAATGTAGAAAATGGTTATAGTTCTATAATGCTTGATCAGATATCCAACTTAATGTGAATATATGAGACCTGCTTCCTGATCCGAGTAATTTTTGACGCAACTGTTTACATTTATATATGATATGCATATTCAAATATGTATGCTTTAACTATTTTTTTCAACTTAGGGAAATAGTTTAGATCAGATATCCATAAGTTGGAGTTTCTATATGTTTTAGTTTGTATAGAACAGTCTACGATAGCTATACATACGTACTATATCATCCACATTATAGACTATATGACAGTCGTAAAAACAGATTAATGAAACATTGGGGTCTTCCAATAATAGCTATATTTCAGTTAAGTTAATGTTATAAGTCTTAGACGAGTAAATCCATCTTAATGGGAGTATTTTTCGAAGTGATAATAGCCGTAGATGACATAGAATCTACGAGTGTACATTCTATTCAGGAATACCTTAATGTGTACATTTAGTTTCGGGATAGAAACTTGTTCTTAAATGGGACCAACTGTCGATAGTTCAGTTAAGAGGTGATCATCAATATGGTTGTTAGTTCGAGTTCTAGTAAATACGAATATATTATGATTTCTGTCTATTTATCTATTTATCAAATCCATAATGCCAGCTTATTTTAAGTGTATAATTTAGTATCGTTTTTATTTTCATCGTTTCACAATCATCCACGAACGGTATTTCGACTATTCTCGATTACAATATTTCAAATATTGATTATGTTTTTAAGCTAGAACAACAGAGTTTATCATTTGAGTGGGGCTAATGCTGAAATTCGAAGTGGGGTAACTTCCGCTGCGCTCTTTACGTCCGTCCCGCTCTCTCTCTCTCCCAGTGTGTGTGTGTGTGTGTGGCAGGGACGGGACGTGAATCGTGCAGCAAAGGAAAACATGAATGCGCAAAGGTTTTTCTTTAGTTTTATAATTTTTTTTGTTTATATTTTCTTATGGTGTATGTTGGTTTTTCTTTTGATGATGTTGTTGTTATTATCATCTACGCGCAGTTGGCAGCTTTATTCAATTATTAACGTGACTTTCGGCTCAGACATTATTTCATTTATTTGCTTGCAAGATGTTTGGTTTGCCTCATATCTACGATATAACTGCACGCGGTGGTTGCTGCTGATGTTGCTGTTTAACCCTGGAAGGTGGACATGAACTTCTGGACAATGTCCTTCAGCTTAGCATCGGCGGCCTCAGAGATCTGGCCATCCTTGGCAATGCCATCGAGAAGACCCTGCTCGGATGTCTTGATGTGCTGCAAGAATTCCTTCTCGAACTTGGTGATCTTTGAGGGATCCAACTTGTCCAAATGACCGCGCACACCGCAGTAGATGACAGCAACCTGAGTGGAGAAATCAATATAATTAGCCATATGCCTGGACCATATCTAAATCAATCAAATCTGTACCTGATCTTCAATGGCCATGGGCACATACTGGCCCTGCTTGAGGAGCTCAGTTAGGCGCACACCACGGTTCAGCAGCTGCTGGGTGGATGCATCCAAATCCGAACCGAACTGGGCGAAAGCAGCGACCTCACGGTACTGGGCCAACTCCAGCTTCATGGAACCGGCAACCTGCTTCATGGCCTTGGTCTGGGCAGCGGAACCGACACGGGACACAGAGAGACCCACGTTAATGGCGGGACGGATACCCTTGTAGAACAACTCGGTTTCCAAGAAGATCTGACCGTCAGTGATCGAAATGACGTTGGTTGGAATGTACGCGGACACATCACCGGCCTGGGTCTCAATCACGGGCAGAGCGGTCAATGAACCGCCACCCATAGCGGGGGACATCTTGGCGGCACGCTCCAGCAGACGCGAATGCAGATAGAACACATCACCGGGGTAGGCCTCACGACCAGGGGGACGACGCAGCAGCAGAGACATCTGACGGTAGGCCACAGCCTGTTTGGACAAATCATCATAGATGATCAGGGCGTGCTTGCCCTTGTCGCGGAAGAACTCGCCCATGGCGCAGCCAGAGTATGGAGCCAAGTACTGCAGAGGAGCGGCATCGGAGGCGGTGGCAGAAACAATAATGGTGTAACCCATGGCACCGGAGTCGGTCAAACGCTTCAGAATCTGGGCGACAGTGGAACGCTTCTGGCCAATGGCAACGTAGATACAGTACAGCTTCTTCGACTCATCCTGGCCATCGTTGAAACGCTTCTGGTTGATGATGGTATCAATGGCCAGAGCGGTTTTTCTGCATGCCAAAATGTTATGATAAGTTCTTATCCTTATTATTGCCAGCATATTACTCACCCAGTCTGTCTGTCGCCGATGATCAGCTCACGCTGACCACGACCGATGGGCACCAGCGAGTCGACGGCCTTGATGCCAGTCTGCATAGGCTCGCGCACAGACACACGGGGAATGATGCCGGGGGCCTTGATGCCGACACGGAAACGATCCTTGGTGTTGATGGCGCCCTTGCCATCAATGGCATTGCCCAGAGCATCGACAACGCGACCGAGCAGCTCATTACCGACTGGTACGTCGACAATGGCGCCGGTACGCTTCACAATATCACCCTGCTTGATGAGCTTGTCGTTACCGAAGACGACGACACCCACATTGTCGGCCTCCAAGTTGAGGGCCATGCCCTTAAGGCCCGAGGAGAATTCCACCATCTCATCGGCCTGGATGTTGTTCAGACCATAGACACGAGCGATACCATCACCAATGCTCAGCACACGACCAGTTTCCTCCAGATCAGCCTTGGGTGCAACGCCCAGGATTCTTTCCTCCAAAACGCTGGAGATCTCCGCGCTGCGCTGTGTGCTGGCCACATGGAGCTTACGGGCAGCAAGACTGGTAGCTGGATATGCAGCTTTGCAGGCAACCTGTGGACGAATTCAAATTGTGGCCATCATTAACTTATCTTATATAAGGAGCAAGTGCGAAAGGGGGGAATAAGAATTGAATAACCACATGAGCAGAACAGTTGCTATCTCGCTCTAGCACACAGCAAGCAGCCACACGCAGGCGGCCGGCCTAGTTCAGTAATCTACAATAATTACTTTACACTTGTAAATTGTTATTAAATTTTGGCAGCATTTTGCCTTACTTTCTTTGTATACGTTTTTTTTTTGCAATTTCCTTCTGCAGCATTGACCCGAAACGCGCACACATAACCTCAAAGAGAGCGCTGCCAACGAACAGCAGCAGCCGAAGCTGAGACCCGTTGCCAAATTATGTAACCTTTTATAAAACACAAATTGTAGGCAAAAACTCACTTTGATTTGGTCTTAAGAATTAAACATTTGCAATATATTTGCACAAAGTACATTTTACTTGTTATGTAACTTTTGTGTGTGCGGCAGCAGCGGTTCGCATTGCGTAACACAAAACTAAAACTTTAGCCAACATGAAATTAATGCAATTGGTATATGAAACGCCAGGTAGCTAAAAGTATTATCCAGTTGGAGTTGTCCCTAAGGTTTCAATTGCGTATTTTAGTTGCAATTTACGGCCAATTGGGTTGGGTTATGTGTGGTTTAAATATTTTCGTTTTGCAACTTTTTTACTCGTTAACTGCTTTTTTATACCTGTGCGGCCGCCTTGGGCAAGTTGCGAGCGACCGACGACGCCAAACGAGCAGAAATCATCGTTATTTTTTTTATATTTTTAACTTTTTATAAGCCGCAGAAATTATTTAATTCCTACACCGACTGCTCTCCAGACTCGTAGGTATTTTTCACAAAGATGGTTGCCGTTCGGCTCACGTTCGCTGCACGTCTGTGTGCCCAGAGTAGAGTAAAAAGAGCCAACGATACTATCGATAATTGTGCATGCAACATTGCGACGCATTTCGATACTAAATGTGTCAGCTGGTCACTCCAAATAGCGCTGCGCTTAACAGCATGTTGCTCACTACAATAGAATGCTCCACCGGCTTAACAGTGTACGTTAAGAAGAAGTATGTTAAGAGTGTAGAGATTTGCTATGTTAGTTGTGCGTTCGGTTTGGAGCTCGGCAAAGGGGGACTTGGGCTGGAAAGCGCACCCGAGAGCGCCAGCATCCTGCGAAACTCTACAAAAGTGAGAGCTCCAGCCAAAGAGGAGGCTGTGTGCGCGCCACAGAATCTCAGTACTAAATTGTAGAGCCATCCTGAAGCACTCTGCCAGTTCATAGTCGGAGTTTGTGCGGTGTTGTTAACGCAACGCGTTGATGAAAATATAAAAAAAATACAATAAAGTGAATTCAAAAGATGTGAGCATGTGGACTGGGTGAACGCAGTAGTGGAAAAGAAGAAGTAATTTAAATCGTTTAATATGTGCTTGCGAGCTTTGCACGAGTTCAAATGAAAAAACGTGAACTGTAAAGCGCATCAATGCAAAATAAAAGTGCCGCATAAAAAGCGCACTTTTGAAAACGAATTCAATTCGTGGCAGAATTTTAATGTCAATTTGGCGAATTTGCATTTGTATTGGTGCAGGCAAGTTTCGGCAAAACTAAATTGAAGCAAAGCATACTTTTTTAGCGGGCGGCGAGCAGCTGTTTGCCAAAAGCGGCGCAAAGCGACGCAATTAGGCGGAGAAAATTCGAGCATCCAAAGGGGCAGCGGGACAGCGGGCGCCCCTGTCAAATCGATCCCAAATGCTGACGATGATTGCCACGTGCTAATAGCATCATGTTCGCATGTCCACATGTCCGCATGTCAGCAATAACAGCTCGTTAGCCAAGTGCAGGCAGAAAACAAAAAGTAAGAGCGAAACGGAAAAGTGAAAGGATTAACGGCAATTTCAAGCGCTTGCCTCTCGCAAATTATGCAAACAATGCGCTGACAAGGAAGCAGCATCAGCGTTGCCAATTATTAAAAAAAGAAATATGAGCACAAAGCCAGACAACAAAGCGATCCAAGACAAAGCACAATAGCAATAGCAATAGCAATAGCAATACGCAAGCGAAACACATCCAATCTCCAAAAAAACAGAAGAAAATAGCAATAAAAACGTTACAAAGTGCACGCTAAAAAGGAAAAACAAGTAATCAGCAGCGGCAGTTAAAAAGAATAAAAAACAACTGGAAGTTTTGTGTTTGTCTAGCAACAACAACAACAGCAACAACAAAAACGTGTGCCAAAAATTTGTCATCAGGCTGGCAGCAACCGCGCGCGCGTAGAACAAAAGAAAACGTAGCAAACATTCCAAGGAACGCGACAGCATCCAAAAAACATACTAATACATAGACGAGACACACTCACACACACACGTACGCATACGCATATACGGACAGACGCACTCACGCGCACATTTCGAGGCGCATAAGCTTCGCACTTGACTTGAACATTAAACGTGTAAGGCAACCCGCAACACCCTCGCTTCCGCATCCCCCCGTACATCATGGAAATTTTCGAGGTTTACTTAATTCTGTTTTTTCTATGGGTGATGCCGAACCGGCCGCCGCAACTTATCGCGGTTTACGTTTGGAGTCTGTGAGAGCCTTTGGCACCGAACATTTTTGTCAGCTGTCAACGTCGCGCGTGTTGTTGTTGTATTTCTCCTGCGGTCGTTGGCTCGCGCCTTTGTGTGGGTGCGGCATAGTTTTTACCACTTGGCAGCAAGGTCAGCAGCAGCAGAAAGCAGCGTCGCCGCCGTCATGCAAATTGCAGAGCGCCTAAGCAATAACAAAGCTAAAACAACGCCAGCAGCAGGAGCAGCAGCAGAAGTCGGCCGCAGCAGCCGTCGCAGCATAAAAAACTGACGTCGCCGATTCGCCGTCGCCGTCGCCGCACGCAGCGAAAATGTTTGAGAAATATGTCGCCACATATGTGCGCGTGTGTGAGCAAGTGAAATTAAAATTCCCGCATGCCTAATGAATTCTCGCGCTCTCTTTCTGCGAAATGTGCCAAGCAGCAGCAGCAACAACAACAACAACAACAACAAGAACAACATCTTTGTCGTGTGTGCGTGTGTGTGTGTGTCCTGTTGTTGTATGTGTGACGCTGACTTCTAAATAATGGACGCCGCATACTAAACAATGGCGTGTTAAAACAACAACAAGCTGAAAGTGAAACGGATTTGCGAAACGAGGCAGAAGCGTCGCGCATAGGTAGAGCACAATAGCGAATCAAAACGTAACGAATAACAAAAGAAAGCAAAACGTTAACCACAAAGGATCAGTTGGCCAAGCGCAAACTGCAAAAGGAATTGGCAACGTATATAAATTGAGGTGAATGCAAGTAAGCGATTTTTCTCTCTCTGTCTATGTTTGCATTTATGTAACTGTAAATTTATGATGGCCGTTAACTGTGTGCATGTATTCGGAAATTGGGACACTTTGCTTTCAGAGTTGATTTCAGTTTAACAAAAATATTTGTTTTCGGTATGAGAAAAGGGCAATTTTCGGAATGCCAAGGATTAAATACCTGAATACATGACAAGTTCTTTTCATATGTTGCCACACAATGGTGTTGCCATAAAAAACTCAATAACTGACATGAGTAGCTGTATTATTTTGCTAGCTATTAAAGATAGTGTTCCGATCCGACCAGCACCGACATATGTACTGCCTGTCTAAGAGACAAACAATCGAAAGGACATATCAACCCGGCTGTTGATACTGCTTTATTATGAATGTGAGCTCTAAATAGTTATATTTTGAATTAAAAACTTTCTTTTTGATAGTTTTGTTCAAAAGAAGTTAACTTTCACAATTTGAGTTAATATTATTATATGATTTATTATCACAACAATGATTTCAGCTGGCAATTAAATTAACTTTCAAAACTATGCGCAATGTAATAATCTTTTAAGTTTTATGTATGTATCCTACTTAATTTCATCATTCAATGTCAGAGCACATTCACACACATCCGTCTTCAGTCAACTCGGCTCAAAAGGTGACTCTTTCCCCCCTTTTCAACACTGCCAAGTTAGTGATGAATAATAAGCTAAGCTCATTATCAGCTGAGATTAACCCAGCAATGAGATCTTTCGGTCAAATGCGATCAATGTTCTTAGTCGCTCGACTTCTAGGTTTCTCCCATATATACATATATATGTATATACTTTATAAGTTCGACGATGTCTTCTTCATGTGGAAATTTATAAAAGATATTGTCAGCAAACGTATTATAATTAATCTATCAGAATTTTGCACACAATTTAAGATTCTCTCAGATGGAAAAATATATATTTATTGCTATGCTGCATTTCAATGCATTGTAATCCAACTATCTATTTGAACTTTGAACTTAGAAGCTTACAATGTGTATGTTTTTAGTCTCAAGTATATTATTTGTGAATAAATGAACTAGTCAAAAGCCATGCAATATGCAAACATGCACACGCATACACGCATACACGCATACAAGCATTTATGCAAATTATAAACCAAATTGATTTTGCAATTGCGGCTGCCAAACACACGCGCACACACACACACACACATACACATACGCACGCACGAACGCACACACTCTCACGCACGCACAACTCTGGAAGAAGAACTACAACTTTTATAATAAGATGTACAAACAGAACAAGAGATGTACAAATAAATATATATGTGTGCACACACACACACACACACACACACACATACATGAAGATGTACTCGTATTGCAGATGAAATCACTTCACCATCACTTCCCCAATCGAGTGGCGGGGGTATGGAGGGTGTGGGGCAAAACCAATTAAAATTATTTGCCAGCCAGGCAAAGGGCAAAGGCGCTGCCGAATGGCAAATAAATAAACGTGGCTGGCAATGTTGTGAACTGAAATAAAATGAAATGTAATGAAGAAATGTGAATGGCTACGCAACAAACACACGCACACACACACCAACACCCACACACACACACACACACCAACACCCACCCTACTCATCAACTGCGCCCACTTTTGGCAGTGTCAGCCCCATCGTAAATAATGCGGGGCCTTAGAGAGGCGCCCATTTTCAAGCTTATGCTTTGACTGTGATTCTGCTCCTGCTCCTGCTCCTGATTTTGGTCCTTGGCGTCCTTTTCGTCCATTGCAGCGGCGCATAAAAATGTTAATTTATGTCGGCTGCGCCTCGCCGTTTGCATATATATATATATATATATATATATATATAAGATATATACCATATAGATTCTTATTTTTTGTTCGGGTGCTGCTCATTTTCAAAAATGTAGTACACAAAAAAAACACGAACATAATAAAAATTGCCAGCGTCACGCAGATAAAAACTCTTTTTACCCTGTACCCATGGGAGATCCATAAAAAAGGGTATAACGTAAATGTGGACATGTATGCAACACGCAGATGAAGTGTATATATTAGTGTATGTTATATGTTATATATATTATCTCCGATTCTGAGAACAAAGATTTCGAAGAGATTTTGGGTTAATGTACATATTTGAAAGCTATCTATGAGCACAATGATCGAATACAAAATTCATTGTGTATTCATTCAGTGTACAGGGTATCTTTAAGTCGGGAGCTCTTCACACTCTTCACTTGTTCTTGCATATTGTTTTTGTTGTTTGGCGCGCTGCGGCGACTTGGTACGTGACTGAGCTCCTAAATATGAGGCGAACAGCTTGCCAATTCGGCTAGATACAAGTTTCCTAAAGATATTTCCCACTGCAATTGGAATCTATAGAATTTTTGAATTGCTATTTGTGTATTTATGTATTTTTATATTTGTTTTTTTATTTTCGTTTGTTTATTTATTTTTATTTGGGCTGGTTCGCGCAATTAACAAGTTGGCACTTTAAAATGGCATTTGGGCGAAAAGGATTCGCGGGGATTCCTGGGGGAAAGATTGTGAGGCATGCGTGCGTGAACATTTAATTAAAGCAACTTATTAAGTATGCAAATTTCCGCAAATGATTAATTTGCATATTTATGAGACTAAAATGAGAGCCATAATAGCAACAACAATAAAAACAACAACAACAACAACAACAACAACAACAACAACAACAACAACAATCTCTGACGGCGGCAACTGTCAATAATAATCAGGCATGTGATAGAGCAGGGGGGCGTGTAGAGGGAGCTGAAGGGTTTTCTAGACCAAGTAAGAGAAACTGACAGCCCGCGACAGGCTATAATAACAATTTAAAATTGAAATTATGAATTTAACATATCGCCAAACGGCGCGCATGAGTTTTATGCCTTTTAACTGCAGCTTAAGAACTTAAGCATTTCCAGCGCTAATTAGGAGGCGTACAAAGTCAGGGGCGGGTTGAGTTGGTACTAACTTATGCATATCACGTAAGCGGCTTAGACAGACAGAGAGTGACAACAAAAATGTTAATTTGCAACTGGCAATGGCAAAGCTGTCGAGAAATGCCAGTTGAAAAGTTCCCCGAGTTGCCAGGAAACTTTAAGCCGTAGACAAAAGCAATTCTAGTTAATTTATGAATACAAAATAGACAGCCTGGAATTAGCTGACTTGCCCAAGGTTAACCAAATATTAGCTTACCACGCATTTTCCTCTTGTTTGCGTGGATTCCGCCAAATCGTTGGCATCCTATTAATAAATTTCTACCCACCATTGCGTACAATTTTCCTTGAAGCAAAACGAAATTATACTATAGTTGCTTTGGAAACTGGCGTTAAGTTTTTGCATCAAGCTTCATAATAGACAAATAGAAATTTATAATTTTTATAATTTTCCATTTGCAATTATTATTATTATTATTATTATTATTATTATTAAAAAAACTAAAAGCTAATAAAGCAGAAGATTAATTGTGAAGAAAAGAACCAATTGAGATATTTAAGCACAGCCTATATAATTAAATGTTTTTAAAGATATTTGAAGTGAAACTTTCAGTATTCAAGTTGTTATGTGCATAATCTGATGTGTTTTTAAGAATTCGATTGAGTTTTTAGTAGTATATGATTGGAGAGAGCAAATGCATTCCGAGTTCGTGCATAGCTTGCTTTCTCTCACACTCCTCCCCCTTGCTGTGTGTCGGTCTCCCTCCCGCTGTCGACACGGGCACTAATTAATCATATGGCAACCACGAATAGCAGGAGGAACTAACGCACTTCGCTTGCTCCAATTAAGTGCATTTCTTCGTTTTACGTACCTTGCGCCGGCCTCAGCCCGAACCAGCTGTCCTCTATGTCCGCTACGTGCTCCAATTAGCATGTTAGTGCCAGTAGCTGGTGGCAGTGGCTGATGGCTGGTGGCTAGTGGCTGGTGGCTGGTGGGGCAGTGTCCAACAGGATTTTCCATTTGCAGCCCACATTTGGGCAACGTGCTCGCATTGCGTGTCAATCAATAGCATTTTCGCTGTGCCAACAGCAACAGCTTTGACATTCTATTGATGCTGTTTCTTTTTCTTTGCTACTCATTCTTATTGCATGCCACACACACACACAAACACACACACACACACACACTTTGACAGCCTGCCACATTTTCACATTTTTGGCACTTTTCCACTAAGCTGCTTACAGAAGCAACGATGAACGCTTCAAGAGTGACAGCAAGCCCTCAACACCTAACAGCTCATGCCTGACTATGCTTACATCAATGTCATTTATATAATATTAGAGTAAATTACTCGGCGTTACCCGGCTTAAATAAATGATGTTGCAAACACTAGTATATGTAGTTGACAAAACTAGCGAATGACGAGCAAAATTTTAATTTGTTTTGTAAACATTTGTTCGTTTTTAATGTATACACAGTGAAAGC
This sequence comes from Drosophila montana, assembly GCF_035044405.1. Classification (NCBI taxonomy): domain Eukaryota; kingdom Metazoa; phylum Arthropoda; class Insecta; order Diptera; family Drosophilidae; genus Drosophila; species Drosophila montana. Next base: position 2,325,473 of record NW_026998080.1, read on the forward strand.
TTTTTAACGGACAGCGTTCGGCATGCCTCTCCTTTGGCCCGCCAAAATTTGTGGAAATTTTCTAGAGTAAATGTTTTCTTCGTTTTAGTGGAAGCTTTTTTAATATTTTTCTTACAACTATGTTATTAAACATACATCTTATTGAGCATGAAGTTAAACAGAAACATGCACAAATTTGACAAGGGACAATGGACATGTAGATCCAGTAAATTATTTTTTGAACTAAGATCTACTCGTTTGATTTCTTCAATAAATATTTTAAGAGGAAATCTGCCTTAGTGAGCTTTCACTGTGTGAACTTTCACTGTTGACTTGTTTGCTGTGCCGCTAATTGTAAGCGTCAAATAATGTGTGAGTGCGCAAATAAATGCGAAGACGAAGCACGGCCACGTTTTTGTCACAATTTGCCACATTGTCACGTTGCCACATTTTACTGGCTGTTGTGCCACATTTTTGCAAAGTCAACAGTTTTTAATTTGCCAAACAAACCGTATATAATTAATGAAAGTTAAGCTAAAGAGAACTGGGCCAGAGCCGAGGAACCGAGTGAGAGGAGGGCGGGGTGTTGAAATTAGAAATTAAAAAGTAGCCATACAAGTACAGTAAAGCCTGTTACACTTGAGCAAAGGTCGCTCAGTCAGTTTGCTGCTTTTGTTGTTGTTGTTGTTTCTCTGCATTCGTTTTGTTTTAATATGCAAAGTCAACAGCGTTCTGTGTCAGCCAAAGGGCAAAATCAACAAAACTATACACACAGGCACAGGCACAGGCACAAGACAGCGAGGGGCAATGGGGAGAATTGGGGGCAACAGAGGGAGGGGGAGATGACTGCCCAGTGGCCGCATTAGCAGCGAGCAGGCCATGTCAACTAGCTGGGCCAACTGAACTGAATCTGTCTAATCGACCAGCAGACAGGCGGCACGGGGATAGCTTGCAATAGACAGAGATGGAGAGTGTGTGGGAGAGGGAGAGCGAGAGAGAGAGAGGAAGACAATCGTCACGCGTCGACATGCGAGAAATTTGCATAACCCATAGTTGCTGTTGCCATTGCCCAGTCGTTCCTGCCCCTCCATTTCAGCCCATTATCTTTTAGAGCTCAATGTGTGTAGCTGTCATTGGCATTTAATAGGCGCGCTGCGGCTTGCGTCACAAAAGGAACGCATACATATACACTCGCACACATCCACAGCAGGACAGACAGTTGATGACGTTAGCAAATATGCTGTTGCCAAGCTAAGTGCAACATGTAACAGGTGCAAAATGCTGCAGCACTGCCAAAGAGACACTTGCAAAGCAACGCAATTAAATGCCAAAGCATTCAGTTCGATTAAGATGCAGATGCAGATGCAAACGCTGCTGATGCAAATACAGATACAGATGCTGTGATGGTTTCTGATGGGAGCTGCCGATGCACAAACTACAAAGAGCTACAGCATGACATTCGGTTGACTCATATTGAAAATGAATTGAGGTACACAAAGCTCAATTAGCACATTTCTTACAGTTGCCTATGAAAATGTTTGCACAAATTAAACTCTGCTCAATTTAGTGATTTCTTTAAAATGAAAAGTGCTTGAGAAATAGTTGAAACTGTTTCTCTTTTCTAGTGGATAAATTATTAAATAATGAAGCACAGCCTTAGTTGAGGGTAAATTAAGAACCAGCTCAAGTGTAGGTACCACAAAATAGTACTTCTTGGTAACTAGCTCAATTTGCGTACGTTGCAAATGAACGTAAGGCATAAGTAAGTGTGCTTCAGGCGGAAGTGCACGATTAGCAGATATTCAGAGCTTCACGCTGAGCTACCTTTACAAACATTCCAGCTCAATTCTATACATACATACACACACACATACACATATGGTAATGGTTTATCTAGCTCTTATAATCTTAAGCCGACAATTTTACATGTGGAAATGGCGCAAGACTTCGACAAGAAATGGTACACGATAATATATATATATTAAAAATTCCTAGTTTATGTAGTTTTCAAGATCTACGTGTTTATACAGACGGTCGGACGGACAGAAGAAAGATGTGATTAGATGGACGATGTCCTGATCCTGAGTATATGCATTTTAGGGGATCGGATATGGCTCCTTCTAGCTGTAACATACCTTTGCACAAAAATATCATACAATATGGTGTAAATATTAAAACAAAGTAGTTAAAAGTTCTATCTTTACTGCAAACTAATTAATTTACTATTGAATACAAAGAGCTAGAACTAGAAGCCAATACCATAAAAAGAATATTGAGTGGAACTACATAATTTTATTTAGTGAAAACCAATTAACTTTATTTTTTATTATATATTATTCCCTTACGGAATTGATTCACATTATGAACTACCTCAAGGATAAGTGGTTCGCAGAGCGTCTTCAGCTCTCGCTGCAAATGAACTAGTTTGATATACCTCTGATAAATTTCATGCAAATTATGTGAATGCGGCAGCGTGTAAAAATGTAATTTAACGCAAAATTACTTGTGTGTGCTTTGCGTGAGCTTGTTGTGTGTGCTGCGTGTGTGTGTGTGTGTGCTGTGTGTGTGCTGAGTGTGTGTGCATGTGTGTGTTATTGCCAATTTGCCGTCAATCAATGGCAGACGTTGCTGAAGCCGCAAAATGTTTGCCAGCGAATTTATAAGCCACATGGGCAAAAGCTGAGATACAACAAATAAACATGTGTTGCTGCGTATATAAAATAAATTTATTTATGTCTATAGATTTATATGCATTATCGCAAGGCATGTGCATACACATTTGTATACCATTTAATATGTGTGAGTGTGTACGTGAGTGTGGGCGGAGTGTGTGTGTATTTTAATGGCAAAGACAATATATATAAATATGTTTTTAATTGGTTTGTAATTATTATTGTTGCGGTTCGGCTTGTTGTTGCCGTGGCTGCTCTGGTTGTTTTTTTTTACTTCGATGCAGTTGCAGATTGTGCCGGCTATTTTGATATTTGTTTAATAATTAGTACACTAAATGCATTTCAGCTAAACACAAAACCAAAGCTCATAATTGAAATGCACGCAAACAAATCTGAAAACCAACAAACATACACACACATACACACACACTCGCAGCTAAACAGCTGCTGATGAAAAGCTGGCAATTCGCTGTGCATACAAAATGAGTTTTTGGAAATGCATTTCAGAAATTGTTGCATTAGCCCAATTGCATTTTCCACATGATAGCCAACGATTTTGGTTACATAAACATTTATATATACGTTTGATTATAAATACACACACAAATATATATATAAACGATCTTGATATCGATCATAATTAAACAGCCGCAAAATGGCGTCATAAAAATGGAAATGAAAAAAGCATTGCCTACTTTTGCGGGCACTTAATGCGCTACACATTCGACATTACGAATGGATGTGCGAGTGCGCGTGTGTGTGTGTGTGTGTGTGTGTGTGTGTGTGTGTGCCTTTGGTGTGTATTTAGGTGGGCCATAAAATGCAAAAGCAAAAGCAAAAGCGTAAAGCTGCGTAAAATTGAACTTTGGCAGCGAAAGCAATCAAAACACGTGCGCTTAAAAGTTGGTCACGCTTCAGATGCAGATAAGCAGCAAACAAATGACGGACAAGGATAACGATAAGAACTCGCTCTCTTACTCTACTCTCCCTCTCTCTCTCTCTCCCTCCCGCACACAGCTGTTGATCTTGGGGTCCACTGCAATCACAATAAAAACCGCTCGCATACGCACAATTTTCATTATAATAAAACAGCGCATAAATATCTAAATGAGCAATAAAAATGTTTTATGTGCAATGCGACGCAGCGCATTAAAGGCGCCACCTAATGTGGCCAACACACACACACACATACGCACACATAGATATACCTATGTATATATATGTGCGTGCATATAGATAGATATATGAATTTAGATGGCAACGCACTGATACATCTGTGATTGGCAGCCAAAGAACTTGACCTGCCCTCGTCAGTGTTATACGGAACCCTATGTGGCCAGCTCACAGAAAAAACCACGCCCCCTACGGCGCCTCCTTTTGCTGTCTGCCTGTCAGTTGAAATGCGCTTTGTAATTCATATTTGCATGAAAATGCCAAACGGCAAAGTGTCATAAACTTTTTCAAAAGCAAATAACAGCAGGGGTTGGGTGTCACAAGGGCTATGCCAGGGGGTGGGGCAGAGGCAGAGGACGCGGGTAGGGGTGCATATGAAGTCGATACACATGTCTAAAAAATTCATATTTTTTTGTCTTTTGGCAGCACAATAAAAAGTAAAATAAAAATGCCAGAAATAAATAAATATTTTTGCGATTTTTGGCAGCTGTTGTGTGTATATGTGCGTGTGTGTGACAGTTGCGTGTGCGAGTGAGTGAGTGTGCGTGTGCTTATCATTAAAATGATATGCAAAGTGTTAAAGCCCCGGCTAAAGCTGAGCTGAAGTGCATAAATATGTGAAAATTGCATCAATAAACAATGTATTTATTTAAGTTTATGTACGCATCAATATGTATTATTATATAATTATATGTGTGTGTGTATATGTGCAGAATATCAATTGCAATTTTTTGCATACTTTTGCATCGAGTAAATTGCCAGAGAAGTTGATTAATGCATTTCACAGGTGGCAGCAACCGCAGCAGCATCAGCGGCAGTGGCAGCGATGGCTGAAGCAGATTGCTTAATGACAGTAGCTGCAGTAGAGAGACGGCTGGCCAAAGGGGCGTATGCGTGATGTTAATGCAATTTCAGGTTAAGCGTGTGTATGTGTGCGTGTCTCTGCAAAATGTTAATTTGCGCGATACATATAAAACATGTATGTGCGTATGTGTGTGTGTGTGTGTGTGTGCGTGTATGCGTGTATGCAATGCAATAAGAAACTTGTAAGCCCGCATCTGTGACAACAACAGGAACAACAATCGGCAAGGCAAATGTTTATGCCCTGGCAACAAAAAACAACTGTTTATTCATGCTCTTTGTGAGGCAAGCGAAGTGGAAAGGGACTGGCGAGGAGTCCGGTGCCACCATGAGCGTGACGACATGGCAGCTGTGTGGCGCCTGCTGCGTGGCGCGCTAAATAAACCCACTGATATCCTTGTGATCCCCCAGCTCTGGGTCTACGACTGGGCCATCGTCATCGGCACTCTGACTTCCTGTCAGCTGCAGCGGCCAAGCTGATGCTGTCGTTGCTGTCGTTGCTGTTGCTGCTTCTGCTGCTACTGCTGCTGCTGCTGTTGCCTGGCGGACATGTAAAAATATGGCACACGTTGCGTATACGTCACGCACAACATGCACATACAAATGATGGCGATGCCAGAATGCACAAGAGGGGCAACATTTCGAAAGATGCGATGAACTTTAAATACACTTACAACAAATTTCTAAAGCTCGAGTTAACGAGCACTTTTAAAATATAAATATATGAGTTTTCTTCCTTTGTGCTGACGTGTGGAGGTTAATGGAGTATCTTTAGTCCAACAACCCAAAGTTTATTGAACAATATTGCTTTCAGCAATATTGGTATAGAAAAGAAAATATTATAGTATAATTAAATGTATTCTTAAGAACATTAAAAGCCACAAAACAGCTTGTGGTTATGTTTTTCACAAATACTGACATTATAAGCAAGAAATGTTGATTTATTTGTTTTACATCCATTTTTCAAAGACTCAATTTTCATCGAGGCTGCAATTGGCGTTGCTTTCTGATTTCGGAATTACAATTTTTTATTAACCATGAACTGAATGATAACCTGAGACGAACCTTTTTTTTTTTTATTTGAAAATATTTTTGCAAAAGCGAATAATAGCTTTAGCACTATCTCACTAATTTTAATAAATATAAAATATGTAACAATAATTAACTCTATCATAAATTGGAAGCTACAAAAAAACTTAACGACTGCTGTGCTTTTTATTAAGTCGTTTAATTTAAAGCTAAAATATATAGTTATTCGATGCTGATGTATATTTTTTTATATGAGAGAGGTGCACTCGTAAAAGAAATGTATTTTCTCAACTAAAAATTTATTTTCGATGCGTATACTTAATTTTTGGAATAACTTTCATTACTTCTGGTCAGAAATATTGCCGAAATGCTGGCTTTTACAATGATTTCCCTTCGAGAATACTCTGCTAGCTGAACACTCGTACTCAATAGCACACTTAAGATACTTACACACTCTTGCATAGTCGATGGGCCCAAGTTATTTTATGCAATACAAAAGGAAATTGTACAGTATACAAAATGGTGAATGTCCCGACTCAAAGGAAGATGTCATGTGTGTATCTGAGCGTGTGTGTGTTTGTGTGTGGGGCGAAAGCTAAAGGCAGTAGAAGTTCAGAATCTGCCATTGAGCCATGACGTTAGGCTCATTTATTTATTATTTCTGCTGATTGAAGTGCCATCAATAACCCAATGCAAACAATGCGAACCGAGAAGGAGACTTGGACGTGTGCGATTACGAGAAAGAATGCAAAATAATTCGCATCAGAGAAGAGAAGACGCAGCTGCCATACGACTCATCAGTTAAGCAGTTATCGGCTTATATATAGCCAATTGTTGTGCCAAGAATGCAGCTTGCTTTGAGCCAAGTTAAAGCTGTGATATTTATGCCTTATACGATACACACCACATAAAAGAGTTGGCTTAAAGTGTGCCCATCTATTTGCATAAATCAAAAGTTTTTTTTTCTTACTTTTTGGGGCTGCAAACTTTTTCCCACGTGTACCATTCATTTAGACGTGTGTCTGTGTGTGTGTGTGTGTGTGTGTGTAAGCGTGTAAGCGTGTGCTGCATTCTTTTCATACATTTTATGTATGGACATGATTTAGTGCCAACGACGCGCCTACCATACACCAACTGACCCCCGACTAATGATGTCAATCTGCGTGTCTGTGTGTGTGTGTGTGTGCGCTTTAAACTACGCAACCTGCTGCCCGCATATTTTGGCCGAGTTTATTTGACCAGCGGCGGCCCGCATATTCATCATAAAATGTGTTGTTGCCGCACATGTGAGTCGTGGAGTGGGGCTTGTGTCGTGTGTGGCAAGGGGAAGGGGGGGGGGGGTGTTGGGAGAAGGGCCTCACGGAAAAGCAATCGCCGTACAAAATGTGCGCATTTTTCATAAACCAGTCTGTCCCAGAGCCAAAAAACCACCCCGTACCCAAATACTCCCTTTTATACGGGGTCAGATCCAAAAAGGGTCGTTGCTCTGTTATGAGGCTGCTTGCCAAAAAATTACATGGCCCATTGGTCAGCAACAGCAGCAACAACAACCAAAACAACAACAACGTGCGGAAGTTGTCCACTCGCATATTCATAAAAAAAACACCTTTGATGTATGTAATTTCGTTACCGTTTTCATATTTTTCCTTCATATTTTTTCTTTTTTTTTTCTGCCGCGTCCCTGGCGTATTTCCCTCAGTTAGTGTTTTGTTCTGCTTTCTAGCAGTTGTTGTTGTTGCTGTCAGTGTGCATGTGAGTGTGTGTGTGTGTGTGTGTGACACAGAAAACAGCTTGTGTGTGCGAGGTGCGAAAATGTGACGTAAGCAGCAGCAGCAGCAGCGACCATTAAATTGGGTTATCACCAAAAAATAAAACAGAAAGAGCAAAAAAACAACTCAAATAAGTATGCTTTTAGGGCAGAGTGTACAACTGAAAGATATCCTATTACTTGACAAATATCCCAAATTTATCCCTGGCTTATTTTAACTAATGCTTGGGTATAGATACCCTAGACTTCTTTTAAGGATAATTAATTTACTTTGTAACTTTGCTTTCGACTTGTTTGAGTTATGCGGAAAACCTTGGGATAATTAAAAAGTACCAACTCGAGTTGACTTGACTGCTGCTCAACTGAAATATACCCTGTACTCCAAGCCAGAACGTATTGTTTCTTGAACAAGCTTTGCTTTTGCTATCTGATTCGTCTGAAACTTTCAGAATATATTTAAACTATTCTGAAGCAGAACCCAGGCGGGTGTCAACTTTTACTCAGCTACCATATACCCTGTACGCTGCAAAGAGAGGCATCGGATAAGATTGTTAGTTTAACTAGTATAACTAGCTCATGGTTTTTATAAAAACATAATAATTTATTCAATTTAGAACGTTTTGCACATTCCAGACGGGTTGATTAATAATCTAATAAATATATATGTGTGCCATACGGTATACAAGAGCCCACATACCAAGTTGTGGTTCCCAAGAGTCAGGCCTTTAATGCTCTTGAACAAATGGAAATTACAGAAACTTTTGGGCCGTTAACACAGAATCAAGAGCATATATGCTTTATGGGGTCTTTAACTTTATGATGCCCTTTTCGAGCATTTTTATGGCAACAGGGTATGAAACAACAACAAAAATATATGTATATATGGTTTATACGCGAGGATGCTTTACTTTTTGTGCTTGGTTTTACTTTTTTTCTCTCCTTTTGCCGGCTGCTGCATGCCGCCACAGGGGAAATGAGATTTGCGCCTCTGAGTATGCGTCGTGTCAGTTTCGAAATAAGAACGTGGGAATTTGGACAGCCAGTGCCAGTGGCAGGAGTGGCAGGAGCGGCAGCAGGAGTGCGGCGAAGGGCGGCCACCTTTGTGGTCGCAAAGGGACAGGGCCACACTCTCTCACACACACCAATACAAAACCACAAAGTAGTCAAACAAATAAATAAACAAACACACTGACGGCAACTGAATTTTAAGCTGAAATGGTCACTCGTCCGTGGCTTCTTTTTGAACTTGAGTCTATAAATGTGCGCAATCAGTTTTCAGCACTTGTTTAATTGGCAACTAGTCAAAGCACTTGGCCAAAAGCATTAATAACTACACTTATACATCAGTTATATCATTAATAGCTAATGCCGAAAGTTTGCCCAATTAAGAGGCCTGTCTTAGGGGCTGAAAGAGGCGGGCATATGAATAAGGCATAACTTTTTGTTGAAGCACATTCGAGTGCGAGCACTCTTAAGACAATAACACAAATTAGAAAAAGCAGCCTACACGTGTCGCCTCCCTGAAATTACATGAGTCCTTTCCTTTGAAATGTCAAGAACTCAGTTTACCTTGGACATTTGCCTTAATTTATTGTTTTTGAACTGTGAATTTGTTTTCAAATAACATTTTCTCTACAGGCAATCGCTTTTCGAGATTTCATTGATTTAAACATTTGGCATGCTAGGTCTATATGGAAATCTACATAATCTATATATACTATAACTTATATATTTATGTAGATATATCTCTGAAATGATTTAGTTTGTTTTAATTTTGAAACAAGTCTATATTCTCAAGGTAAATATTTGAGCCCGAGCCTTTTCAGCATTATAACTTTAACATTATATCTTTAATTTGAAGTAAATCCAGCTTAAACAAATTAGCTGTGTTCACAATTTTATGTCAAATTGTATCTGGGAACTGCACTTCCAGATTCAGCAATAAAATTGTGTCCTTAAATAGTCCTTCCTGTCAAATAGACTTACCTTAGAATAACTATTCAATTCCTTACTTAAAAACAATTGATTAATAGTTTAACGACGCACTTCAACCATTTTTATCCGCATCAAACTTTCGTGCATCAAACTCATCACGCTATTATCTAAAGAATACGCTATATCTTTGAAATTCCGTGAAATGCCTTGGAGCTTAATACGTAACTGCTCAACTCAAGATTAGGGCCCAGGAAAATAATTAGAAACGTCTTTAAATTTGTTCAAGCATTTGGCTATTGTTCAAAGACTGTGAACTTAATTACTGTAAACTAAACTCAAGAGCGTTTGACGATGAGGCTCCACGTGGAACTACTTGAGGGCGCTTTATAGAGAGGAATGCTGCGTGTCCATTTGTGCTATGAGTTTTGGCCATTCCCGTTAGCTGACAAAGTCATCAAAATTTCACAGCCACTTGGGAAAGCAGAAAAGCGCAAAATTTTTATTGTTTTTTCATTAGGCGTTGGCGTGGAGGCCTCGCCCGGCGCTGGTCAATGCTCACAAGTTGGACCGGGGGCCAAAAAGCATAGAAACCAGCCCGGCAATTGACGCTTGGGACACACGCAAAGAGCTCAGCTAAGAGGCGACCAGGGGTAGGCGTGAACATAGGGCCGGGCGCTGGCCAGGAGGTTAGACTATAAAGCATTGAGGGCAAGCTCTTTAGGGACTCTTTGGCATTGGAGAGACAAGAAACTGGAATGTTTTTGCTTTTCTAAGTGTGCGACTAAAAAGCTGTGCTTTATGTGTGCAATTGAACATTAGTGAAAATTGAAGATCTTTCATAGTTAAATTTCTCTAGAGTGTGCTGGCATAAATTTAATATAACTCTTGTCTACTTGCTAGATAGGTAAAAGCTTAATTGTAGTGCAGATATTAAGGTGCAATGGAAAATCAATTGGCTATATATATTAATATTTATTTGCTTCTGAAACAATTGCTGTACAGGGTATAAGCCAACCGAAACAACCTAAAGAGCTCGTGAAAATGAAAGATTTGTAAAATTTGCAGACAAGCATATGATTTGTCAATATACCCCTTGTAAACTAAATATTACTGGATATATATATAGAGTGCGAAACGGGCCGAAAACACGCGCCACATTGAAAAGGCAAATGGATGAGCACGCGAAAAACTTAATGAACTCCATGAAAAGCGGACGCGGCTGATTGTTGCTATGTTTCCTATGTATGTGTGTGTGTGTGCGTGCGCGTGTGCGTGTGTATTTGTGTGTATGCTAACTAAGCGCATCACCATTGGGAGTTTGTTGCTGGCGCACAAGTATGCTTAGAAAATCTCCAGAGCACGTTTCCGGAAATAAATAAATAAAATCCAAAGAGGAGCCAGGCGAGAGGCGCGCTCGAGCTGAGCCTGGGGGCCAAGCTGACCAAGCTGCCTACTTTTTTGAGGGGTGAAGCATTCAAAAAAATAAGTAATACAAGAAGCACAAATAAACTAAAAGGCAGACAAACGAGCTTTGCATAGAAATTGACGTGTCCGACGAAAAAGGAAGGCAGCAACAAGGATAACAGCAAGCAACATAAATTCCCGTAAAATTTTAATGATACAAAATTATTTCGGCAACTGAATGAAGCGTTCACAAATGCGGCTGCCACAAATAAATTTTGCTGTTGCCAGTAGAAGCAAGTGTGTGTGTGTAAGTGTGTGTGCCTTGTGTTTTTCTGCTTACAGCTGCATGCACTTGATTTGTAATTTAATATTAATTAAAACGTAGTAGCAACAGCCTCATCTTCTTCAATTTGGCCCCGTTTCTAAATTAGAGCCCACCTGCATAGTTTTTAAGGCCCCCATCCAACCCACTCCCCTCGTGCACCCTTGGCTTGGCCTGTTCTACCAAAATCTGATAAGTTGAGGTAGCTGCTGGCCAAGTCAACGAACCGAGCTGAGTCAATAATTTTATTGCAAAGACATTAAAATTTTAAATGCTGCCCCTTAACTAAACCTCTTTCTCCCTATCTCCCCCCCTTTGTCACTCTCTCTCTCTCTCTCTCTCTCTCTCTCTCTCTCTCTCTCTCTCTCTCTTTCTCGCTCACTCTGTCTCCAGTATATTCTCTATTCAAAGTGTGTCTGTCTGGCGCACCTCTTCGCTTGCGGCAACTTTGCGCCTGTGGATTTTTCGTCGTCAACAGCCATGCGGCATTTTCTGTTGCTGCCCCTACTCTAAATCCCTTGCCTCCTTCCCACTCTACCCCTTAGCTCTTAGTTCTTGTTGTTGTTGTTGTTGTTGTTGACTGCGCCAAAAACTTTGCCACTGGGAGTTTTTGCCGGGCGTCTCGGCGTTTGCTCGGCTTTTACGACATCGCTGCTGCTGCTGCTGCCGCTGCCTTTGTGTTATCGTCCAGCTTGTGTGTGTGTGCGTGTATATGAGCGTGTGCGTGTGTGTATGTCTGCATTAACGAAACTCAATTTCAACTTTTCACTCTGTTCATGTGGAAAAGTTGCCAGCAGCCTCAAGTGTGGGGCCAAAAAGAAGAAAAAACCCAGGGAGACAATCATTATGCCCTGTACCAAATTAGTATAAAGGTATGCCCAATGGGAGGAAACCCCATAATATTTATCAAAGTTCTTCATAAGTTTTTTTCATTTGATCAGGAACAAGAATTTTAATTTATTTGCTGTGAATAAAGTTTTATTTTTCTTCATAAGGAAGCCAAATATTCATCTGCTTTAATGCAATGCATTATAAATATTCCTTGCTTTTACCAATATCGGAATCTTGCTCTCTTTCTTCCTGTTCACGTCAAAACAAGTTTTCCAAACGAAGAGTTAAATAGAAAAAGTAAAGAAAACATTTATATATGTATCGAAATATTTATTTGGCATATAAATTGAATTCAATTCATCATAAGTTGAATACATTTTATAAATATTGCTCGGAACATATTTTGTTTCGGTTGTTTTATACAATTAATCTGTTTAACTGTTCGTAGCATATAGAAAAATGTAATTCCCGGTCAACAAAGGTTCGGTTTAATACCAGTTTGAAGTCTTGGTAACTAACGTAGACGGGGCTTTGGAAAATAGATTAAAGGGTATCTGCGTAGTATGGAAATCTATGTTGCACTCTCACTCATAGCTGTATGAATGCTGTACGCTTTGTGGCTGAAATGGAATTGAAATACTTATTTGATGTACGCATTTTTTGGGAGAGGAATTTTAATAACAACCTACAGAAAATTTAATGAAAACGTAAAAGCCAGGCATGCATAAATCAGTTTTATAGTTATGTAAAATAATCGTAATGCACAATTAAATATGCTGGACAAGGCTCAGAGGGAGCAGGGTGCTGGCGAAAGTTGGCAAAGGACCTGGCCAACACAGTGTAATTTATGTAGCTAGCGACAAAGCCAAAACACAGAGCAAGATAAATATACAGTCGGAGTTGGCTGAGTTGGCCGGAAACCGGATGCAGGAAGACGCCATAAAGGCAACATTTTTCATGGCTGGCCTGGCCTGGCCTCAAATGCAAACGTGTGCAGTCTGCAATTGGGCGTGGCCGCAAATGTCTCTAATTAGATTCGACCAGGAATCGTTTTTTTGTTCATTTTCTTTCCTTTTTTTTGGCAACTCATCGATAAATCAATGCGTTAAGTTCCACGCTCAGCTGTGGGCAAACGAAATCGCAGTCCGACAGCTGCCGACAGACGACAGCTGATTGATGATCCACGAAATTACAAATTACACAAATGTTATGCGAATTGGCAGATAAAAATCGCGCAAATTCCGCTCACCAAATCACTTAAGCGTATCACCTTATTTGCTTTGTTGCCCCTCCACGCAAGCCCCACGCTCTGCGTCTTGGCTAAATGAATTTGCCCAATACAAAATTTGATTGATTATGGCCATCAACAATATGAAGGTGCCACTGCCAATCGAACCCTAAGCTATGGAAATGTTATCTTATTTTCTTTTCTGGGGTTGATGACAATTTAATTTCCTTGCAGACATTTTAAATTGATATAAAAGTTCACCTTATTAGGTTAATTAAAATTGCACAAGTTTCCGTAAAGTTCCACTGTTACGCAGTCACTTTAATGGAAACTCTGTATAATGAAGTGGTACAATTTCGATACAAATTTGTAGCCAAATTTCATACACGACTTCCTATTATACGGGTATATCTTTCCCTTTTCCACCGATCTTTTAGATGCGTTTCCTTATTTCGAATGTGGGAAGAATCTGTTAGAATTATTGTCAAACTCAAATATAGTCAAACTCATGCGGATCAACCTCGAAGCGCTTAAAGCGCTCCGAGTATTGCCCAAAGAAGAAACCCTCAAGCTGGAGTATCATGAAATTGCGGTAATCCTGTTCCGAATTGTAGCGAGCATTATAGGCACAGATGCATTGATTTGGCAAGGTGTCAATATATTTACTGATATCCGGTATATCGAGATCACAGGGCAAGTGTATAATATGGAAATCGGTAATCTCTGGCGGGCATTGGACCTGCCTACGGCGCTGAACGTGCTCCAATGTGGCAGCGTCTGTATCACTGGCAGTATAAGTATCACTGCCCCCAGCAGTGACAGCAGCTGTGGCAGTAGCTGTATCGCCATCATCCAAACTATCATCATCGACAACGACATCGACATCCATAGCCACGCTGCTGTTGGTGGATGTCGGCGAATCGGTGGCATCCATTAGAGTGGATGACATTGCATTTGCGTTGTCGGATACTGGCGGAGGTAAATATCTGGCCCTGCTGCTGGGTAAGCGATTCTGTGGTGAGCACGTGAGGGAGGGAAGGAGAAAGTTGGCGAGGGGGGTATAGGAATATGCTTACCAATGCAATGAGCGCGGCAGCCATCGACAGTAACAATTTAAGTGGAAACTGCATTTTCTTGATATGTTTGTTGTATGTATTTGTATGTGTATTGTGGAAAGTCAAGTACAAGTATACTGAGGTTTGCCTAGCCTGCCGCCTAACCACCTCACCCAACCCCCCTCTCCCTCTCGCTATTTGCTTTATGTAATACGAAAGTCAAACAAGGTTCGTTTTAGCCAAGCCAAACACGACTGCTCATAAAATGCGCGCACACTTGCAAATTATTACCAACATGTGCGCCAGGCGAAAATTGATAACCAGGCGCCCAGCAGTTTTCACACACTAACACACACACACGCACACACATAGCTCGATACAGCATCAATTACCCACGCCATGTGGTCAGACAGCAGCGTTTGCAGACTCCTGACCGAGGCGGCGGCTGGTGCGAATTGAAACAAGCGAGCTTATCTCGAGTCAACTTGACTTGAATCGCAGATACCCTGTTATTTGTTTCGTTAGTCTATCAACCCATTGTTATGCATCTTAGAGGTATAAATATAACAAACTACAATATTCAGCTTTGCTTGTCATAGACTTTCAATTTATTTTTGATTAGACTTAAGCTTTTTTTATCGGAGATATATTGAAAAGCAGACTTTAGGCTTTTAGTTTAAAATATATGAAAATTCCGGGCTTGTATCGTTTCGGGACAGTCTTGATTAAAAGATCAAGAGAGTAACTGAGAGATCAAACTAGGTAAACAAGGAATTTCAAATATCGGTCGATGTCTCGATATGACTTACAAAGTATAGATAACCTTTGGGCAATTCTTAATGGGGCACAGGGTATAAAAATGCGCCAACTGAATCCAATTGGTGGGCGGTTTGGGTGGACTGTCCAACAGTGAGTGCAATGACTGCGACAGCGGATACTGGGATATTAGAAAAGCCACACGGCCGAAGTGAAGCATGTTAAGAGTGACGGCAAAGTGCCACAGACACACACACTTGTACACACTTTACACACACTCATACACACAGCAGCATTGATAATGACCAGCACTGCAAATCGATATGGAACATTTCAAGTGTGAAAATAATATGACAGCAGTAATCACAGGCGACAACAGGGACCAAGCTACCCCTCGCCAACGACGACTGCCGCAGCTATTGATATTGATTTCAGGCGTGGTAAAACGCGTCGCAACGCAACATCGCAAAATGTAAGCGAGCTGAAAGCGGCCTCTAAGGCTACAGGAAATGGGCAAAATAACTGTGCGGAAATGTCGAGAGCGCATTGCAATGAGTCCCAGCTGGCTGGGTTGACTGCCTGACTGACTGGCTCGCTGGCTGCTTGGCTGGTTGGCTGGTTGACTGGGCTCTTAACACATGTCACTGGACCATAATTGCAAGATATATTTTGGAGTTGGAGATGGAGTGCGATGTGAGCTAGAGCAAAGCTGGGAATGAATGACAATTGTTTTGACACGCCTGACAGCGGGTGCGTGGGCAGCGCCGGTGGAGTGTGGGGGGCAACGATCAGAGGCAGCTGTCAAAAGCAGACAACAGCTGCCAGGACACAGGCACACAGCCGACGCATAGTCCATGCATATACAAGCGCTGATAAAATTCATGGCAAACACACTCGCACACACACACACACACAAGCACACGAACTTCCTGGCAAATTGAATTTTTCATGCTGTATGACGTGTAGAATTTATGCGAAAATTATTTTGTTGTGCGTTTGCGTTGAAATGCAACTTCATCAGGCAAGCTTGAAGCAGTTTCCAATTATGCAATAAGCTCAAGCTCTTTATTGCCTTAACAGTTAATTTCGCATTCAATTAGGCTAAACTCAGCGCACGAGAAGCCCAAAGCCGAGTGCCACACAGCGTTTAGCCACTTAAATGGGCAACGTGTGGCATGCAACCAAGTGCGGCATTGCGCTGCAGTGCTTGATTATGGCCCTTAGCATCCTAACAAATCTCTTTAGTTGACTGCGCTCAAAAGTCCAACCATTGATTAATAATCTCTCTGAAAAGCCAAACTCTACGTTTTTCTCGGCTGCATTCCACATCCTGCCTGCCTGGCTGGCTGCTGGCTGCTGCCTGTGCCTAAAGCTGCCAGGATAGCACATATTTCGCCTGCACCAGCAAATTTGTTGCCAGCTGCAAGTGGCGACTCCCCCCTCTTCATTCTTTATTTTTATAGCTGCAACTGACGCTGTGGTGCCCGTCGCCCGCATTCTGTTGCCTTTTGTTCCATACCCTGTGATGCATAGAAATGGGCAGTATTGAGTTCTGACAAGGCAGAATATACTTTATGAGGTATACAACACTCTCAATAGAAGGAATACCATTTAAAAAGTAGGTTCGATCTAATTACTACCAAAGTCTTAACATTCGTCCTCAATCTATTATTCAATAAAATAACTACGTATACTTAATATACTTTTATAGTTTCTAAAGTTGTAAAGGCATATCCTGACTATTCTCAAATATTTTGACGTTTAATCAATGTGTTATTTATCGATAAAAATGAATGAGTGAACTTTGATAAACTTATCAAAAAGTATATTTACTTTGTATATACGAAAGTCAAATATATTCTACACAGAGATATTCCCCAATGCTGGGTGTCTCTCTAGAAGTGTCGCATACCCTAACTGTATTTAAGCTGGGTATATCCTTTCTGTTATTTTTATTGTTCTTGACGTCATAGTTGTATTTTATTTTGTTTTGTTTTTTGCACGAAGCGAACCTTTTGTTTATTTGCGCTGCGGCGGATCACAAAAACTGTAATAGCAGCAGTCCGGGGCAAGACTTGGGACATGGATGGGACGCGAAAGCAGGACGCATAACACAGGACGCAGGGCGCTGAATGTTGGACGTAGACGTGAACGTGAACGCGGACGCAGGCACCTCGGCACAAAGGCGAAGCAGCGTGGAGTTAAAGCGCAGCTAACAAAAATGTTTATGTGCAGCTCGCTGTGTTGGAAGGGGACTGCTGAAAATTGGGGGCGTGTGCGAGCGGAAAGAATGGGGGCGTGGCAAGATGGCAGTGTGCACGTATGTGCAGTTATAAATTGCAACTCGTGCGCAACGTTTGCCAGTCAGAACTGGGCGAAACGGCATCCGTGATGGCGTCAAAAAGAGAGCACAGCTACGAGTTAGAACCAAGAATAGTTTGGTGAAAAGAGAGAGAGAGAGAGACAGGCAGAGCAAGCGGGGGGAGGGGGATGTATGTGAGTGTAACGTTTGGGCTGGATAGTTGGTTAGTTGGGTTAGTTGGTTTAGTTGTTGTGTGGCAAAGCCGCAGGCAGAGAGTTCGGTTGAGCTGCAGGTGATGCATCTGCGGCTGTCCAAGCATGTGTGTGTGTGTGTGTGCGTGAGCTGGTGCTGGTGTGCGTGTGTGGCAAGTAAAGGGCGGAAAATAGTTACAATAATAGAATTAACAAAACAAAATGAAAGCTGGGCACAATTAAATATTTGCGCGGCCAGCCATGGCAACAATGTGGCCGCTGCAATTTTATGTTGTGCATTGAAAATCGCTAAAAATCCAACGTAAACTGAACTATCATTCATGGGCGCGCAGCGTGGGCGGGGGCAACAGCTAGCTGCCACCTGCCACACGCTATTGCAACATTTCAAATTAAACAATTTTAAATGTGCTCCATGTGCGGGGACGCTGTTAAAATGTAACGACTGTAACCGAATTGCAGCTGCGGTTGGCTGCATTTATGTTTATTTGCATTTTGCATTCTGCAATTTGCATTTGGCAGGTGGGCGTGGCACACCCCCGTTACAACCCATCAATATGAATCGCTTCGATAAATAACGCCCAGCGAAACAATGCGGGAACTGTAAAAAATGTTTTAAGTGCTTTTAATTTGATTTTTATTTACCCGCAAAGAAGAAGAAGAAAAGGACGCGCACAGCCGTAAAGCCATTGGGTAAATATATACCCAGAGACAGCATCGACAATTGAACCGATCTTGAATAATGTTTGTGTAATGCTGCTGTTATTCGAAAATATCTGCCAATTGGCAGCTGAACATTATTTTAAAGCGATTCAGAAGTTATAGCTGTTGTTGAAAAAATGTTACACAGAGGAGAAGATATTTCCGACTCCATGCAGTACACATACATATATAGTTTAAATTATATTTTTATATTAATTTATTAACTGTCGACGAAACGAGCGTTAGCCTGGCTATATATATACATAAAGTTAACATATTCTTGAACAGTATCAACGGTCGATATATCTATGCTCGTTTGCTCGTCTGTATGTTTCCATGCCAACCAGTTTTATAGCTATTGTCTTTATGCTGTAGCCAGCTCCAATCTGATCACTATATCACATAGATTTGTTAGAAGAGAAATAAATAAATGTGCTGTGAGCTATATAAAAATGTTACACAATCATAAAAATAACTTAGCCCTGGATCTCTTAAACGATAGTTGGCACACATAACATCATAAATTAAGCCAGAATAAATAAACTATAATATATTGTTTGAACTCATTGGAGCTCAAGCAATCCTGTTAAGTTTAAGTGTATCAAACTTTATTTTCTAAGCAATTTGTTTATTGTCCTAAGACAGATTACAAATGAAAAGCCAGTTAAAAAAAATATGTAAACTACTTTCTTGTTTTTCAAGACATGTTAACCAAAACTTTGGCATTTATTAGTTTATATTCTTAATATATATATATATATATTTTTATAATTCTTTTTATTTATTCTGTTGTCCCTAAAAATAAAGCTGTCTGTCTGACTGGATGGCTTATCGTATTGATTGACTGAAAGACTGATCAAAGAACTAGACCGCTAACATTTTTGCTGTATTAACCATATGTGATGCAGGTGCACGCTTTGACAGAGTTTTGAATAAATCACAAAAAATGGCCGTAACTCATTTTCAATGATTTATTGATTATTTGAAACATAATTCACACCTTTAGCAAAATCCACCCGTCTAGGGTGGAAAATGCGGGTAAAAGGTCGATTTTCCGGCTTTAAGTTAATCGTCACAAAACTAAATTGAATGGAAAACGCAGATTGCTGCCTTTGGTTGTTCATTCGTTAAACTTTAAACGCATTGTCAAATACATATGTAAAATATAACTTTTGACGCGGACGCTGGCGGGAAATGGATACAAAATGAATGCTTAAAATTTAAAGCTAAAAACTTGGACTGGACAAGGTCGGTTAGTACCAGCTAGCACATATATAGCTTGTAGGTATAAAAGATAGGAGGTTTAAAAGGGAAAGGGCCCTTTTTAGTCCTAGCCCATTTGTAAACGAAACGTAAAACAGTTTCGAAATGAGTTTGTTTTGATTATAAAATGACCCTTAATTGGTTAATAAATGATCCTAAATAAATTCCCTTATGAAATTTGTTGAAACTTGTTGTTGACCATTTAAGGGGCGGCGTTTGGACAAGGCTTCGACCTTAACTTTGACAAAACTTAACAGACTTTCACGTTTAATTGAATGTTGACCCTTGTTTGTACCTAAATCGATTCTGCATCTAAAATGTATTATTATTAGCTGAAATTAAATGCTTTTATGCCCCGCTTTTAACCAATTTAATTGCTTGTGAATTCGTGAGCTGTCCTCAATCCATTTTAAGTGTTTGGTATTTTAATAGCATATTAAATTATAAAGAATCAGTTTGCAAACATAAACTTCATTAAATGCAAGGAAACGCTTTCGAAGTAATGAACCTTTTATTAAATTATATGCAAATATATTTTTATTCATGGCGAAATATTTATTAATTTGTTAAATGCGTATTTTATGGAATACATAATAAATGGACGTATCTGCCGTCAAGTATTCATTTATCAGGAACTTTTGGCAGGCTATAAATCATGGCCTCTCAACACATTTATTATACAAATTCGTTTTGCCTGTAATATAATAACAATTCTGAACGAAATTTTCCATTATTTAAATCAATAAAATTTGCAGCGCTGAGCACCTCCGCGGGATTTAAAAAAAAACGGCTGAAGCGCCAATTTTAATCAGTTTACTTGGCAAAATGGCAGTGAAAATGCAATTAGTTTGCTCAATTGTGGTCTGTTTTCGTGAAAGATGTTGGTATTCCATCAGCCTGACGGGTTGTCATGAGCCATTCGATGCTGTCACATACATCTGACAAATGTGTGCTGGGCATAATCGCATACGGGGCGTATCCTGGTTTTTATTTGTATACCCTGTATACATTAAGTGTACTTAAAGGGGTTAACTATTGCCAAAGCGTTAATCGTAAGTGTTTACTGTAACACCGGCAAGATTCACAGTTTGAACCTGAAGATCTCTAGGTCGGTATAGGTATAGATACAGTTGCTTATGCATATATACTAATTTACGTACATTTTATTTATTTCTCTAATAAAGAAAGCTGTATGAACTAAGGCTTATAGAAATTACGTTCTCTATATATAAAACTGTTTGTCCTGACTGACTGACTGATTGGTGATTAACGCACATCCCAAACCCTAAGAGCTAGGAAGCTGAAATTTTCCCAGTAGTTACCTTATCTGATGAAGGTGCACGTTAAC
This sequence comes from Drosophila montana, assembly GCF_035044405.1. Taxonomy (NCBI): domain Eukaryota; kingdom Metazoa; phylum Arthropoda; class Insecta; order Diptera; family Drosophilidae; genus Drosophila; species Drosophila montana. The sequence goes on from NW_026998080.1 coordinate 2,346,310, forward strand.
CAGAGGATTTGGGGAAATTCCACCCGCATGTCTGAAAAAATCGCGGAAAAATGAACTGTGAACCGAATATTTTTCGGGAAAAGAAAAGATTCCCATTACAAAACCGAACCGCGTAGCTGACAGGGTATTTCCCAGTCGGGCACAGTTGACGTTGAAGAACAACTTAATCGTGTTGCTTTTATTTTTTAAGCTTTTGGCTGGGCTAGGATATCAGAACCCTAATCTGGCAAGCAAGGCGAAACCGACCCCGCTGCTCACCCGCAAAACCCCTTTCGCTCGCGCTGCTGAGGTACTGTCAACAGCTTTGTAATTAGTTGCCTTTTTTGTACTCCATGGTCACCATCGCTCTTCGGGGTTTCCCGCTGTCGCTGTTGCTGTCGCTGCCTCAGTCGCTGCCTCAGTCGCAGTCGCAGTCGCTGCTAATGTCAGCGCGAGATTGATGGAGATTCATTTTTTAGTCCGCTGTCGCTGCTGCCATGCGAGATGGACAAATGCTGACCATCATTTTCAGCTGACTCGCAGCCGGAGTCACATTGCGTATACATAAGCTTTAATTAGCCAAGTACCGTTAGCTCGGCGAAAATGTGAAAATGTGAAAATGCTGAATGCGAATATTAGATCGCATCGTGCCGAGAGCGAAGCGTATCGCAAATTCAAATATTGTCAGGCGAGAGAAATTGTGAAATTGAATTGCATTCTATTTGCAAATTTGCATAGCGGCTAAAGCCTCACTTGTCGCTACCCGCTCCCCGCTACCCGCTCCCTGCAGCCCGCTGCTCTCAGCTTGGTTCGCATACGCCCCGTGGGCCACATAAGCGATGCGATTGTAATAATATTGACTAAACTTTCAATTGAAATGCATATTGAAATAAATATAAGTGTTCCTTTATTGTATATTTAATATATTCAAGCGGCCAGCAGCTGCCATACTAAAAAAGAAAAGTTGTCCAGAAAAAAATAAAAAGGAAATTACCATATTTTCACACACTTTGACAGACACAACACATACAAAGTGTAACAATGAAATTTGAAATTTGTCACAACACCTGATAGACTATAAAGAACCCAGTGTTTGCCCAATAGATTAATAGGTATATAGATAATAGATAGATAGATCTTATAGATAACATAGCACAAATAAATATAATATGGAACTAAATCTTTAGTTTACTTCAAGCAAGTATAAAAAGTATAATTTTGTTTACTTTCCGTATTGTTTTTTCTGCTATTTAAATTGATATTCATTTATTTTATTTTTATTTTTCTTTCTTTATTATTTTATAGCAATTTTGATATTTAACTAATCGAACCTTAACCTCAGCTTACTTTTTACAAATCCATATGAAATGTTATTTATTTTTTCTATATTTCTACAATGATGCAGCCCATTTTAGCGGATTTATAATAAAATACAAGCAAGGGACAACAAGAGAAACTTGATAGCTCAAAACACCCCAACTGCCTGTCAATTACAGGGTACTGACCAGCAAAGCGTTGACAAAACCCCAAAAGAGGTAAAAATTTAACAGAATTGCAAATGCTGTTGACACTTGCACAACGCAAACAATTGTCCGCAATCTGCTGCTCTCTCACCTCGCTGCAGCCTGCTCACTCACTCAGTTTCGCTCCCTCTCTCTCTTTGTCTCTCCTTCTCCTTCTTTCTCTCACTCTTCCTGCTACGCTGTGTGCAACTGCAATTTCGGCTTGGCTTTGGGTTTGTATTTGAAAACTGGCTGTGAAGCATTGGGTAGCGTTTTTGGCAATTTTCGTGTTTGCATAGTTTTTGGCAACACTTGATTGCCTTTTGGCTTTGGCCGGAATGTAGTCAACCTGGCCAACAATCCGGCAATAGCCGTTCGCACAGTTTTTGGCTAAAATTTGTAGTTTGTGTTTTTTTTTTTGTCGCTTTTCGTAATCAAAAACTTCACATGCTACAAAAATCGGATATGCAATAAGTTGGGCACGAGTTTGTATCCCAAGAGTTATGACGGCGTGCAGCGTGCAGCCACGCCCACAAATTAGCTGAGCTGAGTCACATGTGTTTGTGTGTGTGGGTGGGTGTGTATTTGTGTAGCACATAAATCATATTTAGCTCTGCGGCGCCAGCGAACATTCAATCAAAGTGCAACAAATCCCTCAAATTTGTTATGCGTCACGTACAAGTGTCAAGTCGCAGATGTGTGCGTGCGTGCGAGTGTGTGTGTGCGTGTGTGCCATCAGTATAGGACTTTAAAGTCGAGCGAGCCTAAAAGTTAATTTATATATAAATAGATATATACTTATGTGGATATATAGATACATAGGCACACATTTTAATATTATATAATGCGGGGTGCGGTTTGACTTGGGGCTTGTTTATGCTTATAGAAGTAATCGTTAGAGCAATCGTTATCGGAATTGAAATCGAAAGCGTTGCGTGCTCCAACACATTTGCTAGGTTATCAACTTTACACTCAACTGAATATATTTGGAGGCATTCAGCATTTCGGCGTTTCTTTATGCCTGCCACGGCTTATTAAATATTAAATTGATAAGGCAGCAGTGCCCGAGCAAGAAGTGTGCGACAGTTTTTTGTTCCTTTCATTTTCTTCTGTTTATTTTTTTTTGTGGGGTATTGGCATCTATAAGTAGCATTTGTAGCCTATTTTTCTTGTTCTTGCCGTTTTGTGTTTTTGCCTAAGCGGCTTTTGCTCGCATTTCACAGTGGAGCACGTGCCCCGCCCACAATCTCACCACCTCACTCCCCACTCCCGCTCCCAGCTGATACAATGCTGTATGTATGCTAATATTGCGGGCATATTTTTCATGTCGCAATCATTTTGTGTGCCATTTTATTTTTTGTTTTTTACTTTATTTTATACTTTTCATTGCTGTTGTAGTTGTTGTTGCTTTTGTTGTTGCTGGCATTGCTTACGCGTTGATTGCAAGCATTTGCATAATTTAAGATTGTTCTGTTCACTGACACTCGACACGCACACACTGACACACACGCACACACTGACACACCCACACACACAGAGAAGAAATTTCAGCATCCCGTGTGTTCCACTCTGGCGGCATTAAAATGAAAATTCCAAGCTCAGTCGGCGCTCGTTCAAGATTAACATATTTCTTTGAAGCTCTGCTAAATTATTAAGGTTATAAATAGCAGTGTTGGTAGCCGGCATTGTATTTAACGAAGCACCTATTAACTGAGTGTAATGGTTGTATTAAGATATCTCAAGTGGTAAAAAATATTGTTGGTCAACAGCTGAGACGACTCGAACATGATTTTTAGATTAAATAGCAGTTGGAGAGATATTATTTCTTACGTGCATTGGTATTCCTTTATAAACATGTCGCCTTTCTCTGCAATTCTCATGGTCGCAAAAAAGGTTGTTTCTCGCCCTGTTACCTTCTGTGGTTTTCTCTCTCTCTTTTTCTCTCTATCCACCTTTATTTGCTATTTACCTACTCTTCTTCTTGCTCTAAGGTATATTCTACAGGGTATATTCTCTTTGATCACTTCCAGCTCACCTACACGCTCCCATTTATTGTAGTTTTTGTGCTTAAGTTTCGTTTTTGCTTTTACAAATATTGAAAAAAGTTTCTCATTTCCATTTCAATTTCTCATTGCAGTTCAGCAACCGGAGGAGTCTCAGAGACAGAAACGACGAGGACGACTACGATACGACACGGCAGGTAGTAGAAGTAGTAGGAGGCGGCGGTAAGCATCCGGTGCTGTGGGTATGTCCACAGCCAAAAGACTGGTGCTCTCGCTACGTGGACGCAAGAATTCGCAGGGCAATTCGGCCACATCGTCGACGCGGCTCGTATCCGCTGGCACCTCGCCGGGCCATGAGCTGGACGAAATAGCCGTTGTCTCCGGCACCGGTTCGACTAGCCATCATTTCTCCTATGGCGGCTGCATTGGCAATAACAACGACGCCAGCAGCGCCGCCGTGGCTGTGGCCCGTTATTCAACAGGTAGGCATTGCACAAATAAAAAATATAATTGAAAAATACGTTCACACTCAAAACCCCATCACCATCACCATACCTGCAGCTCCTACCCATAACAATCAAATGTTTAAGTACTTTTTGTAGTCAATTTCCACCTCAATGCACATGCAGCAAAACCACCAAACCACTAGACCAATCAAACCCACCATCGGCAAACTGAACTTGTAAACTCGCCACCACCACCACCCCTCACACCTGTAACCCCTCTGCATGCTGTCGCATTTATTGTGTAGACCGTATTGCTACATCTTTGACAGTTATATATATATATATATATCTAAATATAAAACTGTGTGTCCTGATTTACTGATTGCTGATCAACGGAGAATACCTACCTGTACAGCTTGTACCAATAATCACTAAGCTATCAAGTAAAAATTAGGCTACGTTCTTATCTATAACTTTAGATTTATATGGGAAATGAAATGAAAATCATATTGAGTTCGATCATTTCCAAGCTGTTATCAAAGTTAATAATTTAACCAGAATTGTTATCCTTTACATTTAGAATTCAAGATAGAAAGGGAAAGTTTTACAGACGGGAGAAAAAAGCTGAATACAATTTGAAGAAAAATCCCTGACAAAAAAAGCTTGCAAGCATATTGTAAACTTAATCTGCCTAGGATGCGATTACAGGATATATATAGATATTTCTTTTGAAATTGACTTATTTTTGTCTAGCTAAATTAAAATGAATTTTTAGTTTTAACATTAATTTTGGCGATGCTGCCTGTATAACTTCTCGTTAAGACAAGTCTATAAATAGCTGAGTGTACTTTTGAGTTTTGCGAGTGAGGATTTCATGGAATATATGTCATTAATGTGGCATTTATATAAGTAGCTGTTTGTTTGTTTAAGTGCCTCTGCATCTCTTTGCAGTAGACTCTTGTGTCGTTGGCTTTGTCTTTGTCTTTGTCTGTCCCTGCGACTGCAGCGTTTTCTCTCAATGACCCTTTTTCCGTAGCATTTAAATTTTATATGCCCTGGCTTTAGGGACGAGCGAGAATTGCCTTCGACAGTTGCAAACAACTTTTGCCATTGATTGGCATTTCGATAATGTCAGCAAAAATAGACAAAGCCAGCGCCAAAGCGAAACTGCAGTCAAAGGTGCGCCAAACGATGCCATTTCGCATTTGCATATTTAATGCAGTTGAATGACTTTCAAATGGCACAACTTTAATGCCATCATCAGATCCAACGGCTCCCCACAGTTCGCTCAAGTTCGAGCGCATTATGTTATGAAAATCGCTATCCCACCGAAATGGCAACTGTTTAGACAGTCACCTTTCACCTTTTGTTATGTGCCTGAACTCATCAAAAATACCATTCTATTTAGTTTTGCATATTTATGCGTTGCGGCTATCAAAATATATATTGTGTGTAACTTACCTTTATTAAAGGGAAGCATTCGTTGTTTCTTTTAGGGTTATTCTCTTCGCGTCCTTCTGATAGTCCTAACAAGTTTTATAGAAATTGTTTTTCATAACTATACGAACTGAGGATATATACGAAATTTGGTATGAGGTTTTTTTCGATTTTATTCTATGGAATATGGGAAATGTTTTCTTGAGCAGCATCGGTCGTTATAGTCCGATCTTTATGCCATTTATAGCCCATAAGTGTGGTAGAGAAATGTATGTAAATGCCAAATCGCAAAATTTAAATTTTATTATTTTTTTCATTCTTTTTAAAAGGGAAATATTTTAAGTCGAAACAAGAACCTACATCTCCCAATAATATTCGGGATATGCTTATAATTTCTTAAAATCTGTTTTTATTCGGAATGGGGCTCGCTCTGCATATCACAAATGCTATTTATATGCCTCTCAAAGAGCAGCATTTTTTCGGTCTACTTCCCACAACTAAATAATAGATAGGTTTATAGTAAAGAGCACCTGTTATTTGAGCACGCACCTATCTAAAGCTGCTGCCCCGGATGATATGCTTAGACTGCTCTGATTTGACAAAGCGCCTTAGTTTGGGTCCAACTTACGGGCAACCTGTATTTGGAAGGCCTGTCTGTCACAATTGAGCCACAAGTCAGTTTGTCCCAAAAATCTGGCGCTTTGTGTCTTTTGTATGGCAAGGAAAAATAAATCAATCAAATGACAAATATGCTTAGACAATTGCCAGGCCAGGCGCTGTTCAGCCTACAGCTTGTGTCCTAATTTCATTGCCAGGCTGCAGCAGTAAACTTGACGCTGCGGTCTCGCACACACAAAGCACACACACACAACACACACACACACAACACACACACACAGATAGAGAAGCAGGCGTTGTCTTAGCAAAGCCACAATCGTAATTTGTTGTTGTGCTGCTTCCTTTTGCGGTTGCTGCTTGTCACATTTTATAGGCTGCATATGTTGCGACCATTTTTCTTCTGCCAGCTGTTGTAGTTGTTGTTGATTGCGTTGTGGCACGTTCACTTTGGCTTACAGTTAATTTTGAGCGAAATTCAATTTATCACTGTGCGGCCCATAAATCCAAATTTCGTTGCCACTTTTACTGCTCTAACGAGTCGAAAGCATCCGAGAAACCTGGTCTACGACTGGACAACAGAGATTTATGCGAATGATTCTGTTGTTGGTCCATATGTTTCAGCATCAGCTGAAAACGCCTGCAATTTGCACGCTAGCAACAACAGCAGCAAAAGCAATAACAACAATAAGAACAACAACAATTACAACAACAACAGCAACAGCAGCAGCAGCAAGAGCTTCACTAAATGAGGGTCAACGTGACGTATGCGCTATGTGTTAAGGACTGCAGCTGCACTGCATAATACTATATGCAAGTGCATATATGTGCTTGTATGTATGTGAGTGTATGTATATGGTATATGTGTGTGTATGCGTGTGCAGCAAAGTTTTTCAGGCACTGCTATTGACATTTATCGCTTGGTGGCTTGGATTTAATGACTGTTAAGTTGTTTATGTCCAAATGAACGCTTTAACGCTCACACACATGCACACACATAAATGCACACATAAACAGTCTGACACATTGAGTGTAAGCGAAAATGCCAGACTGCAAGCTATCCTGCATAGGGAACTACTTTGGAAAGCTCAGTGACTAAATCAAAATTGAACAATTAAAGATATAAACCTTTATTATGGGTCAAGTTACACAGAAATCCATTTAAGTACTGACTGCCAGCTAGTTTAAAGATACATCTGCCGACTTTCAATAGGGCGTGCTCACAAAAAATCTATCAATAGACTTTAACAAAAATCGTTCTATCTTTGTGATTAAACCTAATGAAGGCGTTGCTTAGTTGCCTTCTGCCTAATACTTATAGGGTATCTTTTGCCGTCAGCAGCACAGACCCAGTTCCAGCCACAACCACAACAACAGCCAAAGCCAGTAGCCAAAAATAAAACGAAACTTTTCAACTTTTGGCATATTCCTTTTTTTGTTTTGCCAATGAAGTTGACAATTTTTAGGATGTACGTACGTTGCTCTTTTAGGACTATAAAGCCCTCTCTCTCTGTGTGCGCGTATCTGTGTGTGTGTGTCTATGTGTGTGTGTGTGTCGTTGACAATAGCAATTTGGCCGTGGCTTTGATCAAAGTTCTTTTTTTTTCCTTCCATGGTATCGCTAAATTGAATTTGACTTTGACAAAGAGACGACAGCGACCAGGAACTCTGAGCATTTTTTAAAAACTGAACGTGGAATATAGGCGCTTCTCGATGAATAATATAAATAACCAAGTTCTGTTTTTGGAGTGATTTTATTAATAACTGAAGGCAACCAACGTTGCGAACGTTTAGAAACGACGAGTCGCGGCTTTGATACCCTAACTGCGACGAATAAGTTATATGTTGTCGAGTATATCCAATGCAAATCGATAAAATAGCTGAGAGCTGATTGAATTTATTAGTTTAGTTATGAGCATATCATTTACGAAAAGAGGTTAATAAATTGTGCAAACAAGTAAATCATAAGTGAGAAATTGAAAAAAGATTAACGAGATTGTGTGCGTATTGGGCATATTTTATTCTGCATGAGACACAGAAATATGCGTATGCAATGAATTTAGTTAGATTTTATCTAAGAATATATATATCAAAAGTTTTCCCTACTTCATTTAATTACAAGCGAACATATTTTTGTGATTTATTTATTCCAAGTGTGTTTAAACTTAAAAACTTCAATTTATATGAATATAAATCTGAAATATTCAAGAAATGTTCATTTAGAGCTGAGTCAATATAATGAGTATATGTACATATTAAATAATCTATACATTTTGCCATAAATAAGACTTTAGACGTATTCCCTGGCCTTTATGCGTTACCTCTGCGCTCACATAATAGAAATTAAATACTCACTGTGGGGCATAAAAGTGCGCATAAATTCATATTGTAGCCGCTAAAAATAATATTTTTTGTTGCCTACTTATTTGGGTTGCGTCCTGCAGCAGCGCCAATCAATCGCAACGGCTAAATATATGGGTATCTATCAGATACAAATATCTTTAGTCCCTTTCAAGCGCATTTGAAGCTTAGCTCAAGTTGTGGATGATGGAGCCATCAAGAATAGCCAAGTGTATGCCTTTGTCTATTCCACACACTTTCTCTGTCTCTCCTTTTCTCTTTCTCTTGCCATCTCCCTCTGTCTGCCTCTGACTGTGCGCTCTGTTCATGCCATAATTGAGCTTAGAGGTCTTATGGCAGCTGCATCATTGATTTGGCCGCTCTCTGCCACCGTAGCGCCCGCTATCAGGCTTCAAGCTCGGACAAAGTTTCGTGTAAAGTTTTTTGTTGTTTTTGTTGTTGTTGCTGCCGCTCTTGTTGTTGTTGTTGTTGTTGTTATTGCACGCTCGTTGCGCTTGTTGTTGTCAGCTTTAGCGCCGAACTTCAACAACAGATATAGCTGCTGCGAAAAGTTTTTCCATCTCGTTTTAAAGGTGATGTACCGCCCCACGACCCCCCTGTCACCCATCCCACCTAGACTGTCGATGATTTGCGCATGTATAATTAGTTTTATTTACCACCTGGCACACAAATTTTAATTAACGGGGCCTGAGTATCAGCTGGCCAAGGAGAACAACAAAAAACAGCAGCGCCTCAAGACTAGCTGTAATCGAGCCCGACTCCTGAATTCAAACTCGACAGCTGCAATAGGGATTGGTGGCAGCGTCGTGTGGCAGACAGTTTGATTGCCGTGGCTTTAGCTTTGCTGTGGTTGTTAGTAATTTGAGCATTTCAATTATAAAAGCAATCATGACGCGCTGTGTTTGTCGAGCGCTTGTCCAGCGCTTACATTGTTGGCCATATTAGTTTACCAATTTGATAGCCCGGCTTAGATCAGGCAGGGCGGCGCTGCACCGTGCGAAGTTAACGGCAACTGCAGCGCCAAATTGAATGCTATTCAAAGCGCGCCAGGTGGCACAAGAGGCAGCTGATGCGCCACCAAAATAGTTGGCAGCGTTTATTATGGCCACAATGTTGCATTGGCAACGCGACTTCGCTCACGGCTGCGTTTTAATTTTCGTTCGCGTTTGTGCCAAACGAGCTGATGACCTGGCAACCATGTTGCGTATACGCCGCGTCGTCTGCCTGCGACAATGTTGCCGCGTTAGTCGCTTGTCGCACACACAAAACTGTGCAACAGCAAAAAGCGTAAGCCAGGGAGCGACAGCGTGCGGGAGATACAAGGTATAGAGGAACACAAAGGGGCACTTAAAGTTGGCACACACGCACACACACAAGCACACCCGCACACACACCTACGCAAGTGCTTTCAAAAGGTTTTGCTTTGTCGTGCTCGTAATGCAATTACGAAATGCCAACAGTGGGAGGCATACAGGTGGGGCAGGCGCTGCCTGGCAGACAGCCAGACCAGCCAGTTGGCAGGTGTTGGCCAAAGAACGCTTAAGAATAGTCAAGAGAGACAAAATGCGAGGAAGAGATGGAGAGCTGATAGAATAAAAGAAAGCCGAGATAGCCATGGATTTGCCGCTGCTCTCAAGTGGTTGACTTATCAACTAAAGTGCAGCATTAAAAAAATTACCAAAGCTGTTCGCCTGTTTTTCTTGCACATTTGCCAGCGGCAATGCGTCGGCGGGGGCAGGGGGCGACGGTCCCTAAGTGTCGCTTTTCACGCATGCACAAAAAGGCCGCAATGGGTGGATCAGACGAAGCAGCTAAAGTTGACCAGCACATGCAATGGAATTACGTGTAGTTCTAAATGGAGTGCTTGATGCTCAAAAAGTAAGCATGCAGGACATGGGCTTAGCTAAGTGTCACTTATTTGACGTAAATGTGACTAAAACTGGGATTGTTTTTGGAAGCACTTCAGGCATATCCATGTAGATAGCTAAATATCTATATGGAGAACATAATAATATCTGAAACTCAGCTATGTTTTAGCATCCTCACTAGTTTAAAGTACTTAAGTACTCGAACAAAGTTTTCGTGGCTAGATAAACTTTCATTTATATTGGCAAAGTAACCATGGAAGACATGTGACAATATTAATATATTTATAACTAAAAAAATTAGAAACTAATAAAAAAACTAAAACTAATATTTGATAATAATAAGCTTAGGCATGAGCAAAAAACCTTTTTCTTAACTAAAGTAACCATGGAGGACTTTAAAACTTCGGCTGATAAGATTGGATGTAAATTGCGATGGTTAGAAAATAATACTTTGGTAATTGCTGCTAAATTTTGACGAGTTTGGCAGAGCAAGCCAGCAGCGTTGACAGCGTCGAGAAAAATGAAAAACTTTTTTAATGCAACTATTTACTTAAACTTAATATATATACCATAAAACTCTTATTTTATAAAGTTGGGCCACTTAACAAGTCTGAAAGTTAAATCAAATTTGCAGCTATGAGAGGTTTTTATAGGTGTTTAAGAGCAGAGCTTAAACGCAAGTGTCATTGACAAGCACACACACGCACACACACACAGTATACACACACAACGAACACACACAGGCAGGGCCACAAATCAAATATTAAGCACATTAAAGTTGAAATAGGCTTTCGGACATTTGTTGTACATTGTTGTTGGACCACAATTACAGCTCCAGTTACGGCGACAGTTTTGGCATATCAATCACATGACTGATGCCTGCAGAGCATAAACCTATTATTTCCCAACCACAGGCGTGTCTGGCAAGCAGCTCTCTAGAGAGACACGGAAAGAGGCGGGGAGGAAGATGTGCAGAGATTGCTAAGCTGGTGTGACTCCTACACATGTTTGGCCTTATCAGGTTTGGTCGACTGGCAGCGATAATTTGCCAGTCAGTGGCTGCCGGGGCTGGCCGACACACAGGCTCTCACATATGCTGACCCGCCCGGGATTAGCTGGTTGGGATTAACAGAGCTAACCAAACCGCAGACAGACAACGGGACGAAGAGGGCAACTGTTCTCGTCTGCATCAGCATTAAATGTCAGCTAACTAAATGCCTCGCAGCTTGCCAGTTGCCCGTTGCTGCGATGCGAGTAAAAACTTTTTTAAAGAAGCAATTTGGCAAATTTATGTTGTAATTACCCGCCCCAACGCCCCTCTCTCCACTCCTCGCCGGCCCGCAGCAGTGCCACGCAGCAAATTAAGTTTTGCGCTTTGCTCTCCCTTTGCCAAATGGCAACTGACGATGGCAGCTAAGCGGATTACAAAAAAAAATGGTTATATTTTCTTTTTTCTTTTATTTTAACTTTATGCCGTGTGCCAATTTCTTTTGCTTTTATTTTTGGTCCCTTTTTATTGTTTTAATTTTTATTTTTTGGCTGTTGCTGCTGCTGCTGATTGGGCACGTGGCGTTGCGGCAAATTTGCCTTCTTACAATGCGATAAGCGCAATTACAGCGCCAAGGAAATTATAAGAAGAAGCAGCAGTAGCCGTAGCTAAAAACAGAAAGCAGCAGTGTTTTGCAGTTTGCAGTAAGCGCACGTTTTTTGGCAAAAAAAAAAAATGAAAAACGAAACTTTTTACAAACGCAACAAAAAAGTGCATGCAATTTTGATAGCACAGCGTGGACGAGGGTGAGGGCGAGGGCGAGGGCTGTGGCAGCTAGGTGCAGTGCCTGCAACTTTGTAGCTGTAATTGCATTTGCTTGCCAATAAAAATGTTGCCCAAAAGCTATTGACAGTCAAGCGTACGAACCAGAGCGTACGAATATTTTGACTGAATGAGAAACGTAACTGAATTGAGGAGTAGCTGCTAAAGGCAGATGAGTTGCTGGCAGGATGCGATGTCCATGTCCATGCGATGAGCCATGTGCGAATATGAGTACCCAGCTATACTATTCACCCCTCCCCCCCCCCCCCCCACACACACACACTTCCCGCATGTCTGTGCGGCATTGATAGTGCGGCCCCTGCGGTAAACTATTATGACCACAATCAAATAACCAAATGCGACAGTTGATGCCAAAAGCAGCCGGTTCCATTCAATCGCAAACTGTCAACTGGACACAGTGGGCGGTTGCGATTGGGGGCGTGTCAGCTGCCCCTGCATATTTAAACACACACACACATTCGCGCACTCGCACACTCATAAAATAATCAAATTAAAGCGCGTCCAGGGAGAAATCGAAGAGAAAATGCTGCGACAAATTATGAAATGAAAATTACCAAATGAAGTCAGCTTTTATTGTTTGCAGACGGACGGCAATTGACAATAAAAAGTTCAAAGTATGTTATTTTCATGATGTTTTCAAAAGAATTTAACACACACACACGCACACACAGTCAACGAATTGAGTTGAATTGAGAATTGAGCAGCAGCAGAAAAAGGAGAAAAAAGTAGCAGCCAGCAGCATTCGAATGAGAGCAGAAATTGCTTGACATTAAATTCAATGCGATTAGGTCACACACATATATAGCAATAAGATGAGCGCGAGGTTAGCTTAAGAAGCTTACGCAGCTGGAAAAATGTACAGCAAATCAGAGCAACCAAAAAAATTGATAGGTTATAGGTAGTACCTGCTTCATAGTACCTGACTTCATTCGTATAATATATATAAAATGTAATGTTAAAAAAAAAAAAAAATTCGAAAATAAGCGAAATGTCTGCACAAATTGAACAAATTACAAACTGTAAAATCACTCATGTTAGAGTAAACAAACTATGCTGTAACATTGTTCACACCAAAGTTACAGCTAGCTAATAAGTACTAAATGCAATGAGAGTCTCTTAACAGAGTTTTAGAATAATTCTGTTAAATTAGTCTCTTAACAGAATTCAGCTATTTGAAGTGCTGGTAACATTACCTTTAAAAACTCTACTTATCATTTCTGTAAATTTTAACAATTTTGACATAACAGTTAAGCAGTAGGGTTTTACTTTCTTACTGAACAGTAAACTAGCATAGCGCTGTGAAAAAAGGCTCCATGCAAATGTTACTTTTGATTTAACGAGTATGCTAAGCACATGTTAAGTTCGCATTTAAGATTAACAGCAAATGTTAAATGCGTGCGACACTGTTGATAATAAACATACATGTTAATAACTAACATACTAGCACTTTGGAGAGCTTTCGCTTTGAACTTTTGAAACTTTTGGCATAACCCTCGTCCCTTGGTGTCTGACCCGCACTGATGTGTGTGTGTGTGTGCACTTCAATTTGATATCCTTTGTGCGCTGTGCTCAGTGCTCAGATGCTTGGCTCGAATTGACTACGACTTAAGGCATCCACATTCACTCAGCTGACTGCCGCACGCCCCCTCTGTGGCACAGTAGGCGTGGCTCTTATTATGTTTGGGCTTTTTGCCGTTTGTCCGGTTTGTCGTCGTTGTCGTTGCCGTTGTAGTTGGGCAAGAAAGCCTTAGCCGCATTGCTGTTGGGGCCATTAATGCACAAGCATTGGAATCATGTGACCTAAATACGCTACCCAAGAGCTAATGGCATAATGGCGGAAGCCGGAGTAACAGCCAGCACTAACCAACAGCAGTAACAACCACAACAACAACAAATGAAAGCAAACATGCTACCACAAAAAAAAGAATGGGAAAAAAAGTAGAATGTTGAAAGTAGCGGCAAATGCTGGGCAATTTCTCATCTGCCGCCCAAGCGACGGCGGCGGTAGCCACTTTAAAAGTTGCCCACAAAACGAAATTGAAAAGTCAATACAATGTAATTGGTTGCTGCTGCTGCTGTTGTTGTTGTTGTTATTAATAGAAGTCAGCCCTTTTGGGCAGCTTTTTCAATTTATTTGTAATTTTTTAACAATTTAACTGTTCAAAAAAAGCAAGTAATACAAATACGATTATGCAAACGGGCAGCCGCAAAGGCAAAACAAAACAAAATAAAATTAAAATAAAAACGCGGCCACGCCCCGTCGCAGCGCCCAAATGGCGTACTCCTAACCCAGTTAGTCGCGTGCCTCGAATGTGAAATTCAGTTGAAAGTTGCGTAGCTGTCGACAGAAATTAATTTAACTTTTAGCCAGAGCGACACGCGGGGTGCAAGGGTCAAGGGTCGCTGCTAGCTATTGTTCTTGTTGTTGCCGTTGTCGTTGTTGTTGTCGTTGTTGTTGTTGTTGTTATGCATTTCGTCAATTAGCAGAACGCCGCAAGCGGCTTAGCGGCCCAAAGCGATTAATGCATTAATTCCATTTAAGCAACTTGCTTGAGTGCAGCGCCAGCATCTTGATGTTTACATGGACTACATGTCATGTTGTTGGGCGTTCAGTGGGTATGGGCGTGGCAACACTCTCGTGTCTGTGCAAAGTTTTAATTATAGTTACAGTTTGTTGTTGCCCTTGCCCCTTGCTGCTGCTGTTGCTGCTGCTCATATCCTTGAGGCATTTTGTTGTTTTTCTATGGCTGCAGCGTCGGAAATTGCAACTTGAAGCGGTTTTAGCTTAATTTGAGTTGCTACAACGCACACACACAGCACACACACACACACACGCAAACATACACACAGTGTGTAAACACAACACGCAGGCCCGGCTGGATGCGCCTGGCTTGCATTGCCTTGCCTTGCCTTTAGTCGCCTTGGCATTTTTGGCATTGCCGGAAAACTCTCTGCAAAACAATGAGTCAAACTGCTGGCCGCATAGGTTGCTGCAACTGCTGCCAAACTTGAAATTATTTGTGGCATGCAAAATAAACTGCCAGCAAAGCAACGCAGCCAAAGAACCCATGCAGCATCAAGCTTGACTCTGCCACAAAATATAAAAACACAAGAGTTAGTCAGTAGACCGTACTCGGCTAAAAAATACCCCTTATCTTACATCCACAATTACTTACATGTATATATCTCTAAACAAACAGATAATGCGACAAATTATATTTACATTTTATCCTTTCGGGGAGTGGAAAAAGACCCAAATTAATTAATTATCTGTGTAAGCTAAGAAACCCTGCATACCATATAAGGGTCCTTGTTTTTATATTCTCCAAGCTATGCTGCGAACAATCACAATCGATCTTTGTCGATTTTGATAAAAAGTGACAGCTATCGAAAGAAAGTCAAAATGTTTTACCTTTGAGCACTTTTTTCTTTTGCCTGTTACGTACATTTTCACATCTTAAATATACCCTTTTTTTGACCCATTTTCAATCAGCTCGAGGCAACTGCAACTTAAGCAAATGACGTCAGAGCATGCTGGTTGGGGCAGTGTCAGCTGCTGACTGATTGATTGATTGACCAGTCGACCGATTGATGCTTTAACCAGTTCACGTCACATACGCATACACCAAAATTCTGCAGAATTTGCAATTTTGATAAAAATGTATAGGTGCTGGCATAACACATACGCCGCGTGGGACTGAGGAGAGAGTAGCATATGGCATCTTCCATATTAGGCTGCCAGCATTGATAAATATTAAAAGAACCTTAAATGCATGGCGTGTGGGCGTGACAATTACCAGCATTGGCCCCACTTTAATCGCAGCCAAAAATTAAAATCTAAGCCAACACAAGTTGGGCACATGTTGGCGACATTGGCGGCTTTGCGCTAATCACATCACGTGCGACGCGTTCCCTTGGACCTAAAACACACACCTACACACTCACACACACACACATACTGATGGTGTTTATGCAACTATCTTGTGCCACAAAATGTGTTTATATTTTTTTGGGTCCCAGCTCTACCCCAAAAACAAATGATACGCCTGATGTGCTTATGGGGCGGCTGCTTTGTCGCTTGTGGTATTTGTCGCAATTGCCGTTAACTGTCAGCGCGTGTCTGTGTGACAGTGCGTGTGCGTGTATGCGTGTGTGTTGGCTCGTTTCATTATCAAAGCCAAGTTTGCCACTAAGCACGTCGTAAACAATAAGTTGGCCCAACACGGTTATTACATTGTGCCCAGCCATCGACGACGTTTATGTCACGTGTGTGTGTGTGTCGTGTGCTGCCGTGTGTGTGTGTGAGTGTTTGCTTGTGCTTGTGGTGTGCTCCGGAATGTCTTTATGGCATATATAATTTTTGCTTAAAATTGTTTAATATGCCGCCCTCTCGTGTTACGCATGTCCTGCCATATACATTCCGGCCCTACCCTTTTATTCGATTTGTGTGTCCGTGTGCGTGTGTGTATTGATATTTCTGGGGCTTACTTTATATCTGTTATAATTTCAATTTGGACAGTCCTTAATGCGACTTTTATAAGGAACTTCCGGTAACACTAATTGATATATGGTAATTATGTTTGGTAGGCTGACTCTTTGAGTAGACGAAGCAAGATAATGTATAGTGCAATATCTATTGACGTAATCGTTTTTCGTTTTTATTTAAAGAAACCATATGTATCATTCTGTAATATGAAGTCCTTGAGAAACCCTTGGATATGTATGTAGGAACAACATTAAAAATTTTAAAATCCATCAAGTCCTGAAACTTTTTTATTGATTATAGAGGACTAGAGAATTAAGCCATGTTTATTCTTCAATCCGTCTATATCGAAACATTAACGATTTAATAAATCTTTTATATCTCTTCCTATATTCATGACATCAATAAAAATCGATTTTATGGCCTCGGTTCTTATGGATTAATCGAAAATTATCGATAGTTCAAAAGTAATATGTAAATTCGCATAAAGTCAACAC
Organism: Drosophila montana; assembly: GCF_035044405.1. NCBI lineage: Eukaryota > Metazoa > Arthropoda > Insecta > Diptera > Drosophilidae > Drosophila > Drosophila montana. Next base: position 2,363,332 of record NW_026998080.1, read on the forward strand.
AGATAAAGAATATTTCACTTTAAGCCAGAATCTTGCGCTCTGTGCATGCATATAAGGAGGCTAGAATGTTGCTTGTAGCTAGATTTTGGGTATGTCCTAGTCAGGCACTCCACACTAGAGCATGCTTACTGGCTTAATTAGTAATTTACTAAAGTCTTCTGTTGATTTCGCCTGCGCCAAAAAGTGTGCTACGAAAACGGAACCCAACATGAAAATTAAAAGTTTATGTAATTCTTTCGAGCATTACAAATGTTTGGCACAACTAAATAGTTTATAAATCCCCAGGCAACGGCACATTTATCTGTATATATATGTATGTGTATGTGTATGTATGTGTGGACTATAAGCTACTATATAGTGCTCTGCTTTTTGGCTTATCCAGTTAGCAATTGACATTTAAACAGACTGCCAAGTGCTTGTTTCAGTTGCCGTCTTCTTCGTTTCACTTCTTTCAGTTGCATTCTAATTTAAATTAAACTAATTTGTAAATCTTAAACAAGCACGCATACAGAGCAAGCAGCTCGACCGAGGCACTTGCTACAGTTGTATGCCCTCAACATGCCCTTGCAACATAGAACGCACACACACACATACACACACACACTCAGACACAGTCACATGTACACAGTGTATTTTTAACCCAAATCCATTAGAGCAGTTACTCAAGAACGCTTTAGATATTTATGTGCTGTGCACAGTTACAGATACAGATATACACGGCGCTTGAGGGACACTCAACAGATGCACAGATACAGCTACAGCTACGCAGAGGTCACACACACACGCACACACACGCACACGCACACGCACACACACGCACACGCGCACACCCAGACAACAGCTCAGCGGCAGGAAACATCAAGTAAATAGCAAACGGCGACTGCACTTGGGGGCAAATAACGCTGGCAAACAAATACGCAAACATTTATAAGACTGCTAAGCTCATAACGAAATGCACTTACACTTGACAACGCACACATTCTCACACACACACATACACACACACACACACACGCGCAGTCACAGCTATACCTTAAGCATGCAGGCAGCTTTAGAGTCAAATGCCTGAGCAGCTGCCGCGACTGGTTGTATCTTTATGCGCAGCACAAGTATACGACCCCCAGTCCAGGTCTGTATTTGGAAGCGAGCTCATCTGACATTCATACGGCTGCCCCATGTGCCATTGCCACTAGCGCGTACTCAACCACTTTGAGTGTGTGCGTACGAGTTGTGTTGTCGGTATATTGCAGCTGCTGCTGCTGCTGTTTGGTTTGGCTGATGAACGCTACTCGAATAGTCGTCAGTTGCTGCAGCTTAAGACTAGCGAAAAATGTGAGTGTATGTTGCGTGTGTGTGTGTGTGTGTGGCACGTGTCTGTGTCTCGTGTCTGTGTTGCAGCTGCGGCTGCAAATCGCAGCTGGTCAAATGTAATTAACTGCATATTTCAGGGGAAATTAAGAAATTGCCTGGCCAGACAGCTGCGGGCCACACGTTTTGCACACGCTCGTTGCCAGTTCACATGACACACACAGCAGCTGCTGTCTGCACTGTCTGGCCCTGCTGTCACTCAATGCCTACATATGGCGCCCGCATCACACACACACACACAGTCTCATTCACAAGCACACACACAAACACATACACTTTACACACATTCTTCCACATGTCCGCGCATATTAAAAGTTTAATGTAAATGTAATGAGCGCCAGCGCATGCAAATGAACAGTTTGGCTTTGGCCTTTTTACTCTTTCGTTTTTTTCTTTTTTTTCATTATAATTTTTTTATTGCGTGCAGCATGTGAATGTTGTTCTTGAACACCAACTTCCAGCGTCCTCTAACCGCTGCCTCAGCTCAGCTGCTGCTGCTGCTGCTGCTAATGAGCGCATTCACTTAAACGCGCTGAAGTTGTTGAAAAATTTAATATGTGCTTAGCACATTGACTCTGCCGCCAGACCGAATTAAATTCGGTTAAACGCTACAAAATGTTGCAGCTTGCTGTTTGCTCTACGGCTATGTGCGAGAGTTTATCTTTGAGGAGAAAGCAAACTGGAGACTTTTTGAGAGTTTGTTATGACTGTTTGTCATGACAAATTCCGATGATGAAAAGGAATTTTTTAAAAACAGACAGATTGACAAATGTTCTAAACAGAGCCTTAGACAACAAGTTAAATAACGATTAAATGAAAATTCTTTTTTCTCCTTTGACTGGATTATAATATTTTGATGTGTACGATAATAGTACGCAAGGGGAAAGGGTTGATTTCAATTTATGCTAGTTGAATTATGTTGGGTCAGGATAGAAACATAAAATATCTTGCTATCCAAGCAGCAGAAACAGAAGCACCTTTTCTTAGTTTTATTAACATAGCTTTATGACAAACAATTTTGAAAATAATAATGATTCAGCTTCTGAAATGAAATTAATTTACTTTAAAAGTCTATCTAAATAGAGATTTACAAAAAGAAGGCCAAACGTAAAAAAGGCGTGGAAATTATCAAATCTTAGTTTGGGACAATTCTAATGAATAGAAGTTTAACAGTTTATATTAATTATAATACTGCAAATGTAAACACAAATAACAGCTTGTGTTGCAAATATTTTATGAGTAGAAACATTCATTACAACAATTTTTAATATCTAGAATATTAAGATTAGGTCTCAATGATGCTATTATTATTTTAGTTGTATATATTTTCATCGCGGCTCAAATTTAATTTGAGCTCTCAACAAAAATGTGCCCAAAAGTCTGCCAGCAGAGCCTAGCAAGCCCATTTCGGTCAGGTTATTAAAAGCATTATGAATAAAATGCCAGCTAAGCTTGGCCATTTGGTCAATCTAAGAGTACACACCTGTATATACCTTATGTATATATATTTATATAATGTAGTCTGTTGTTACTTTGTGGGTCTGCTGCAGCTGGGACGATTGTGCCTGCTAATTGAATTGGCTGATGCCTGCTGCTGTGGACACATCTCTCTGTACACCTGTCGCACAGTCACACACACATATATACATATATTTATATACATATATACATATATGCGTATTTACACGCACGTGCGCACAAGAACTACTACAGCGGCGGTTCCGGCAGCCGGCCACGCCCACTTGTCGCACACAGTCAATGCCCAATTCAGTATTCCCAATGGCGTGCACCTTAATACGCATTCATGCGTACAAAGAGGCGTATGAGTGCTGCGATATTTGCCTTTCTGCCAAATATCTGCTGTTATCTGACTCAATGATGACTATGACAAGGACGCCATTTTCAGTTTCGTTTCGGGTTTGCTTTTCTTTAGCAGCCGCCGCTCTTCCCTCCTGTCTCTCTCCCTCAGTCTCTCGCTCTGCCTTTGCGGGCGTTTAATTAAATGAAGTCGTTTGCATTAATGTTGTCATTACGCATTTGCCTACGGCGCGGCGCAGCAGCTCGGCAAGTGTCGGGTAGCAAAGGAGCAGCCGCAGGAGCTGGAGACGCTGCGGCACGAAATTCATTACATAAATGAAGCCCAGGTGCCGTCTATTGTCCATGTCCTGACATATGCGCAGCGGCAGCCTTATAGACGAATTTGTATTATCAGACATCGGGGTTCATGAGTTCAAATTCGATATGACAACACGTCGCTTACAACTCGAGGATAATTTCTAACTTAATGCTGATTGCAATCATTACGTAATTGCATTTATACAGCTATCTGTGAATTGAGAGGCTTTGCTGGCAGCCAAAGATATTGTAACTATTAATTGTCGCAATTCAGCTGCACACTTGACACAAGTTGATGAGAGGTCAAACAGGTTAAGTAATTGCAAAGCACTCATGGAGGTGTGCTCTTATAGCAATATTTCCATTACCATCAATTGAGATAAATATACTGTATCTTTTCACACAGTCAGTAAATTAATTTCATCTACAGATTCAATCGAAGTTAATATGCAACAAGTTAATATGCTAAGTCCTGGCAGAACTTCACGAATCGAAGCATATCTCTGCCTATAGATAAGGTTCGTTGAATACAGAATTTTTAAATTCTTGAATAAAGCAATTCAATTTTAACTTATAATTGAACGGGCGTTCAGTGCAAGATGTGGGCTATATAAATCTTTCGCATTCAACATCTTACTAAATATGGATACAAATATGTTGGGTTCGGGTTTTAGTTCAGCTGTTTTTTACCGGTCGCTTGGTAAATATAAAAAGAAGTTCCCAGCTCGAACCAGTTAAGCTCAAAAATGGTTTTCTTTCTTTAGTTTAGGATCCCTAACATGTATAAGATTATACATATTATATTCACCAGTCTGATAGGTACGTTTTTTAAAATGAAGACGCTTTCGACAAGATACGATAGCATAGCTTAGATAAAGTGTCCTCACAGATGTCAGGACTTTAAAATATAGTTTCTAGACAAAACGATCTCGCTTTTTTAGAAAGTGTGGAAAATTCACAGAGCAGGACGTTACCAAACCCATTTTCTTCTCCTCCACCAAACTCCGGCAGAAGCTTGTGCTCATACCTCGTGCTCATACCTCGATGAATGGTTGAGTTATGGCTACTAATTAAAATGGTGTCGCGCTGCAGCAAGCACGTGCTGATGACCTGCTTGGTGGTGTTTGTTAACTGCCGCATGTGAGGTGGTTGTTGCAGAGGTCTGTGGTGCCAGCGCTGCTGCAGACTGCATCCAACAGCTGTGAATGCATGTGGAAATTGTGTGGCACTTCTCCCAATCCATGAACCATGCACCATGTCTGTGCTGCCAGTGGACTCTATATTCGGTTAACTCGGTTTATTCGTTCTACTTCAGTGATTTAGTCCGTGGCTACAGTCAACGTCAATTTGGCAACGCGTGTGCGTATGGCCATCATCTCCGCTGGTCTCGATCGTGGTGCGCTAGTTTATGTTGCAGTTGCAACAACTTGTGGCCGCTGTTGTCTTTGCACACGCTGATTGTTTGCTTGCCAGGCGCAGCAATATTGGGGCAAAAATCAAATCAAACACGGTTTCAAGCTGCGCCAGCATCTGTCGAGGCAGCCCACCAAGCTGCCAATTCATCCACAAAAACGACCTCAAGTTTTGTGCGTCCACCAAGCGACTATGCAGCCAGGCAGGCGGTTGTTTGGATGGGCATCTACCTGTCAGCTGCCACCTGCCACCTGCCACTTGTGTCGATTGGTTTTTCATTCCTTTCGCACACACAAAACGTTGCCGCTCCTGTTGACCCAGCAACATGGCAAAAAGCACCGAGATGTGGGCCGACTGGCTTCTGGCCGAATGACCGACAGGCGACCGGCTAACCGTGTTCTTAATTACTGCAAACTCGGGCCGCGTCTGTGCGGTGCTTGCGAGCATTTTAATTGCCTCCTCCCAAAAGAAAAAAAAAAAAGGAAAGCAATAAAGAACTCAAATTTAGATTTAGGAGAAGCTGCCATGCAACAAAACTGCCAACTAAAGCCTTAGCTTGCCTCAAGAAGCACTCCAACTTGTGATACTCTGCAAATACTGGACCCTATTGGGCTATCAAAGTGGAGTGTGCATAAGTAACTTAAGCTGATGAATCAAGGGCTTGGAAACAGTATCTTTGATTGCTTTCTGGACAATATACTCTACAAATAGTTTTCCTGTCAAGCCGAAGAGTCTTCAGATCACGTATGCACAGAAACAGTATCTAACAGCTTGACTAGAAATAGATTTGATTTCTACATTCGCTCGGTTTTGGACTCGATTTGGAGTTAATTATTTGAATCTCTGGTACAAACCACCTCGGTTTGGAAACACAAACCACTAGTCTATTCATTTTATTTGACAGTCAAGAAAATGAGCGAGAACATAAATAGTAAAATACAGCACCTAGCTGCAGTCGGGCTAGATGCGTTGGTAATTGTGTCGTTTATCCATTCCATGTGGTACCACACATCAGTGTAAAGAGAAGGCGTTGACCATGAGCCGCAGCCGAGGCGATGCGAGACGATGGCCACCAGCGTGTTGTTGCTATCAATCATGGGCCCGCCGGTGTCGCCAGCACAAGGACTATTGTCCCCATCCACGTCAAAATTTCCCGCGCACAGCATTTCGGGATACAAGGTCTTCACCATGCTCAGACAAGTCTTACGATCCATCAGCTTCACAAAAACATGCACTAGATTGCCAGTCAGTGGACCACCCTGTGGACAGTGGTGCAAGTTGAATGACTGCGATTGGGTTACTGCCACATCTCACCTTGAACATACGGCCCCAGCCCAACACCATATAGCTGATACCATAATTGGGCGCCCCCTTGGGCAGGCTAATTATTTGGATGCTGGGATTATCTGTTGGCCACGAACCTTCCAGCTTGAGCAGCGCAATGTTGTTTGTGCTGCGCTTTATATATTTATCCGACACAAAGACTCTCTGCACCTTCTTAGTAACAGTATCTTTGACGGATATTAGCCGGTTGGGTGTGCCGCCAACGACGACAATAGATCGCAGCGTGTGCTTCACTTTGCGATTGCTTTAGATAGGTTCGGCTCTTAGGCTGTTCATATTCATAAAAACTCCAAGAGATACTCACGTCATGGTACACTTGGCAGCGGTGAGAACAAACCTGGGCGCTACTATGGAGCCCACGCAGAAATGATTGTCTCCAAAAATGATCTGCGGCTTGTTGGATCGTATGGAAACAACATATTTGGCCACCATCGTTGTCTGTTCATTTTTTAGAGCTGAGGTCAAACGTTTCGTGCGTTCCACAGTTTTGCTATCGGCGCGCATGTTCGCCTCCAACAGCAGATATAGCAGCAGAATATCTAAAACTGAAAAATTTCGGTGTTGCATTTATATAGGTTTTGTAAAATGGAAGAATTCGTAATAGAGCTGCAGGCCGAGATGGTAATGCATATTCCCAGACCCAACTAATGCATGTTAATGTATAGAGAAATCCCCTTAAACTAACTTTTTTTTTGAGTGACAACTAGTGTTTCAAATATATATAAAAAAAAGACTGCTTGACTAGGGAATACCCACTACTCAGCTCCAAGTTGCGGGAATATACATAACTTAGCTGTGCAGCGGCGTTCCCTCGATCACATTTGTTGTATTTGAACAATCGTTGATAAATTTTCTTGGTTTCAACACAGAATACCTCTCAAAAGCTTGTGAAGAGTGGGAAAAAGACTGACAGATGGATGTGAATCGATTTGACTGCTGAGACCAATCAAAAGTATATAAACATATTTACGCTAAAAATGACACCTTCTGCCTGCAACATGCATTTGCACAATGGAAATATTACCTTTTCTTTTACCGATACCAGGTGCAAGGCAATAAAAACTAACATCGAAATTATAATTAAGATACATATATTTCTCTGAGCCCAATCTAAAATGCCACCACTGACAGTGAAAGCAAGGTGATCTTTATTATGGAATGCTGCGCAGCATTCATTATACTATTGATCCAATTCATGTGATACCACACATCCGTATAGACCGAGGGCAGGTGTTTTCTGCCACAGCCCAGCCGATAGGCAGCAACACCGTACACAGTTTCGTTCAATATCATGGGCGCACCCTCGTCACCCTCGCAGGGATTCTGATCGACGGTGTCATTTCCATGCTTGGCGCACAGCATCTCCTCCTTAAAGGTCATCAACATGCATTTGCATTTCTCACGATTTAATAGAATAATATCGATGTGTAAGATGTTCGCGGCCAAAGGTCCGCCCTGTAAGTGAAATTGTGAAACAGTTTAGGTGCATCAGCAACCTGATCAACAATTAACTCACTTTAAATAGTCTTCCCCAGCCAAGGACTGTGTAGCTCGCATTGAACGTGGGATTTGAGTTGGGGAGATTGATAATGCCAATGCGTGGATTATTTTTGGGCAACGGATCCCTTAACAGCAGCAGGGCAATGTTATTGGTATTCTGACTGGTAAAATTAATGGGTACATATATATCCTTAACTGGCAAATTCACAGATAAATCGTCAACGAACTTGAGCCTGTTCGGCGTGCCAGCCACAACGAGTATCGACCGGCTGGACATTTTGAATTTGCTCTTGCTTTGGGCAAGGGATATACATTAAAGTTAATTTAGCGGTCTACAAATGCATTTCTACCCACTCCATGACGCAATGAGCAGCAGTTAATATATATGTGGACGATATTATCGCACCTCCACAAAAATGATTGTCCCCAAAGTAGAGACGAGGAGTACGCGACCGGATGGAGACCACATATTTGGCCAGCGCCTTCACTCGGTCCTTGTCGTAGTCAGGCGTTGAAAGGCGTTTCACGCGATTGTCAGACAGAGTGTGTTCTACGCACAGCAACAAAAACAGCAGCAACGTCTCCTTCACTGAACAATTTCGATAGTTCATTTCGAGCTACAAGTGTTTCCAATAGTTTTATGAAAATTTTGAATAAATTTCCTGGCAAATTATCGGTCGAATTGTGCTACAATTCCGACCACTATATCCATCCTCCGGCATTGCAAACTAACTTATTTATGCGCGAATTAACTAACTAACTATTTTATCAAAATATTCCAAGTACAGTTAAATCATAGAGCAAGTGTTTTTAAAATTTGTTTCGCTTTTGAAATTTATTTCACCCTCAACCCATTGAAAATGGGTAAAAGGGGTAAAAAGGGTATACAAATTGTGTGCAAATGTAAGTAACAGGCAGAAGAAGGCATCTTCGACTTCCAATCGATATATTCGATTGGTAATTAATATATGAAAAATGGTTGATATTGACACGAACGTAAGCGGATATCCTTAAATATTATATTTAATGATCAGTAAATCCCAAAGAATCGGTCTCCTTGCTATGAAGTCTTATTATTATGCTTGTGAGTGGAGTTGTGGAGTATTTAAGTCGCAATTAAGATCACCTGTTTCATTGCAAGCGGTATTTTTGCCAATTACTCCTGGTATTTGACATTTAAGGCTGGGTCTCCCTGAAACTTTTTTATGTAAATCAAATCATTTTTGAAATGAATATGGTTTGGTATGAAGTTCGGGTTGACAGATTTCTTAATCGGGCTTTGCTTAAAGCTTCAAGCTTCATCAAGTGTATACATTTTTCAAACAAGCGGATATATCACGGCTATATCACGGCCTCAACCGCAGAAAGTTTGTTGCTTTAAAGGTATTTAGGTATCTTTTTTCCACACCTTACCCTACCGCATTACCTTAAAACCCTTGTCTTAAATTAAATATTTTAAATAAATATTTGAAAATGAGCTTGATATAGGTCGAATGAAGGAATAAAAGATATTCCAAAATTAGTTAAATAAAAAAGTCGCTTTGGCCTCCATTGGATAGGGTAACTACAGTAAAAGTTTTAGTTTTCTAGCTCTAACGCTTTGAGCTAAACGTTGGCCACCAATTTGTCAGTTAGTCAGTCAGTCGGACAAACAGCTTTATATACATATAAAGATATGTTTTATGTATCTGCAAAGTTTTTGAATCTTCGGCACTCCTAAAATAACTTCCCTGGCTTGCCAATAATATTGTAATGTTTTTTTTATAATATTGCTAGACTCCATTTAACATTTCAATTTGCTGAGCAGCTTATGCTTCCATTCGTTCGGTTTGACGCTGTCAGTCAAGTATTTCTATTTCTGTTGAAAATTTGATTACATTTTGAAATGGTTGTTCCACACAATTCAGAGCTGAACAGCTCTGCGTACTCGGCCCAGTTATGTTTTGGCCAGTTGTCAGTCAACGATTCTGAAATACTTTTAGTGGACTTCTGCGGCTGCGGGTTGAAGTTCGTTCGAGCGGGCGACCCGCTTCAATGTCATTTCAGTTGACAGCTGTTCCACTAAACACTTGACTATTGTAATTTTCAATGTGTCAGATATGTGCGGGTGGTATATGATGGAAGGCTTGGTGTTTCAAGTTTTTATTACGTGACTTCCGTTTTGTGTCCTTTTTTTGTATGTTGCGGCAATTCTACAGCTACTTGCAGCTACCAGTTGCCAACTCTTTTAGCTGTATGTGTGTGTGTGTGTGTGTGTGTGTGTGCGTGCGGTGTTGCTTTCAAGTATGTTTTAAGCAAAGTTTGCGCATAAACTTTTTGGCAAAAGTATTTCTGGCTACAAAGCTCAAATATTTTCATTTGCTTGTGGCAGCTGCACGAAATAATTGTGGCACTGTTGGCTATCTCGCCCTCGCTCACACTGTCTTTGGCCACATCGTGACTGGCCGCCTCGCTGATTTGTGGCAAGCAAATTTATTGACAATTCATGGCGCCAACACCACCACCAACACCACGAACACCAACTCCGGCACCACTCAACTGCCACAAAAGCTATTCAAGCGGTTTTTTTTTTCTGTTGAACTTTGGCGCAAGTTTGTCGCAAGTTGCGCTTTCCGGCTGGCCGCCCATGACAAACTGCCTGCCCATTTAAGCCGTAGACTTTTCATTTTTCATCTTTTGCGCTTCTTCTTGTTCTTCTTCTGTAAGCACTCGCAATGCCCAGACGGAGAGCGGCGCGGCAGAATCTGTGCCTGCAAATGGCCAAAAGACAACAAAGTTTAAATTAATGGCACTCAACTATTAGCAAAAATTAAAAAGCCGCCACAGTTTGAGTTTTCATGCGAGTCAAGTGGGGGCGAGTGGCGAGCTGCTGCGGAAAACTTCAAGAGGGCGTGGTTAGGGCGGCTGGCAGCGGTCACGCCCATGGCTTGAGCCACAGTTATTGCGGCCAGAAACAGCGGCAAACTGTGGGCCAATTAGCGCTGACAGCGAATTTAAGTCGAGCAACAGGCCAAACAATCAAATGTGCGTGTGTGTATGTGTGCGTGTGTGTGTGTGTATTGTCTCACATTCGTACACACACCAAAAACTTTAGTCTACGTGACATGAAAGTGCACTCTCACTTGGCCAAAAATGGCTGCCAGGAAACTGTAAATATAACTGTAACTGTAACTGTAATTTTAACTGTAACTGCAATTGAAACTGTTAACTGTAACTTGGTCAACTGGCTAAAAGTAAATGGCTGCTCCGGCTGCTGACACATTTATTAAGAATTTATGCACCTGAATTAATAAATTAATTCGACTTATTTGAGTGTGTGTGTGTGTGTATGTGTGAACGCTGTGTGTGTGAACGCTGTGTGTGTGTATGTGTATCTCTGTGTGTGTGCGGCAGCAAAATTAATTCGAATTTATTGCGCAACTCGAGCAGCGGTAAGTGCAAATACATGTCGCTCATACGCCGCGTTTGCCGCGCAAATTAATTAAACAATTTTGCATTGTATGGCAACAAGGACGGGGCAGTTGGCCTTTGAGAGGCAGCAGGAGTTTAGTCGGTCCTCAGCCCAGTGCTGATGCATTGCTTTTGGTGCTCTAATTGAATTAAAGGCGCTTCAAGACAGCGCAGCGCAGCGCAATAATTAAAAGCGGTTGGCCTGATAATCAATTGGCAGCACAGCTGGAGACAGGTACAACAGCAATAACACCAATAACAAAAAAAACAACTGCTGAAAGTTGACAAGGCAACGGCAGCCACAGTGGCCGTAGCAACAGTGGCAGCAGCAACAGGCCAGGCAGACAATTGGCAGCATTCGAGTAATAGAAATATATTGGCGCCGCACGCAGCTTCAAGCAAGGTTCTTGGCCACGGCAGTCAAGTGCCACTCGAGCTGCTCTCTGTGTGTATGTGTGTGTGTGTGTGTGTGTGTGTTGGCTCATGAATTGCCAAGTGAGCCAGTTGCCAGCAGCTGCTTAAAACTAATGAACCACCCACTCGCGCGCGTGTGTGTGTGTGTGCATACTCGCATCCCTTCATGTGTTTAGATGTCTTATTTTCTTGAACATGCCCCATAAAGGCGCACGTAATTAAATCTAACTTTATTAGCACATTTGTTCAAGTGAGCGAACTCTTTGCATGCTGCCAAGCGCCAACAAGAGACCCACAGCCCAACAACAAAAGTCAAGGAAAACAAAAGACAAAAAATTCTCCCGATTATCTACATACCTGTCCATTCATTGAACACACGTGCCAAATGTTAAATGAATATTGCTTAAATAAGCCATGAGCAGTACATGGTGACCTTTTTCAAAGGTTTTTTTTTCCACTTTAGTCGTAATAGAGCCGGGAAAGTCTAATTTAAACAAATGGCAACAAGTAATTCGTTTTCAGAGTAATATATCAATTTTTTAGAGCATACTTCTGCTTCTCTCTGTTTCATTCTGGTATAAAAAGAGAATTAAAAACAAGTGTGTGCTCCGTACTATTAGAGACGTTTTATTGAATAGCACCCGTGTTAATTAATCTTTTCTATATAATATTTTTAGGGCACACATGTGGCACCCAATTCTGAATTAGTTTTTGTTTCTATTAGTTATATGGGGATTGAAGGAAGGTATCCGAAAACTGTTATAATTTATGTATATTATAAAGTGTGTAGAATGAATTAGGTAATGGAATGTAACACATTCTCTTGCCACACAAATTAATTTGAATTTTGGTTGGAAGAACAAATAAATAAATTTGGAGCTTGTTAATTAGAAAGCTTCAATATGTAAAAGACACTTGTGTTATATTTTTGTTGTGGAAGTTTTGTTATTTTTATAGCTATATATTATATACAAATATATATTATATAGTTATATAGTTAAATATATTTACAACTTATAGATATAGAGCACAATCATAGTCGTTAAAATTTTGCAGTTGTTGTTAAATTGGTCTATATTAAAAAAAAAACATCTTAGAGCCTTACAGCTTAAGCATTAGCTTACTTTCTTTTAGAACTTTAAATACAAAGCATTAAATGCATTTCAAATGAAATTTCTAAAATGAATTTTGATTCGTTACGAAAGTTAAATTCCCAGCATGACTTTTTAAGTTGTTTATTTCTTATAATTTGCTCTGCCTCTTTACAATTTTGCTTCCTTTTGTCCCCCCCAACCTTATGTCAATGGAAAAAGCTTTATCCAGTATTTAATTTATACACTATAAATAAATATAAGTTGTTCGAATCTTGTTGTTGCTGTTAACTGTTGTTGAATGTTGTTGTTAATTGCAGTTGTTGTTAAAGGCCCAGACACCTGTAGCCACAAAAAACGAAAAAAAAAAGAAAACCACCAACCACTACATCACCAATGTCCGTCACTTTAGCTGCCCCACCCTCTTTTTCTTTATATTTCACTCTGTTTATAGCAGCTTCCTTTCCAATTACACACAAACGTTTAAAATGGTTAATATGCAAATAATTTTACTATCTGCTCACATTTCTCTTGTTTTTCAAAAATAAAAAACAAAATAAATAAAACAACCACCAATAACTCGGTCATAAATGCGACAAATTAAATAATTAATGCAAAAATCTATCAAAAACAATTGCAAATAATTTCAACTTAATCGCTTGGATGGCTGCAGCCGAGCTTAACAAGGCCACGCCCAGTGGCCGCTTGTGCCGCACAGCGGCCATTGATGGTGGTGACGCAGACGTCAACGCGGACGTCGACGCCGCCGCCGACGCCAATGCTGGCTGTGACGTCAACGCTGCTGACGATGATGAACGATGGCGGCCAAATGTGCTGAATGCAGCAACTGCAACACTTGACAGCAGACAGACCAAAACGACAGCAACTAAAACAACAACAACAATAGCAAAACATCAAAACAACAAAAGAAATACAACAACAACAACAACAGCAACTAAAACCAGTCAAAGATTGGCGCCACGCGCCAGCTTTCCTGAAATAATGCAGCCACGGCTATCCCTGAACGGCATGCTAAATCCACCGTATCCATCGTTAATGCCATCGCCGCGTCCTCTGTACCGGGATCACAGCTCGAGGTCGATAAATCCGCTGACCGCTTACGAGCAGCAAATGGCCGAGCTCGATGGCAGCTTCTATGGCAGCAATGCGGCATATTTGGGTGCTGGCATGAGTGGCAGTGCCGGTGGAGCCACCACGTGCACCAATCTGACAGTGGGCGGTGCTGCGACAGCAACTGTTGCTGCTGGTGGTGGTGGTGGTGGTGGTTTTGGCGGCGGTGCTGCCAGTGGCGGTGGTGGTGGCGGTGTTGGCAGTGGTGTTGGCGGTGGTGGTGCTGGTGCCTTTCACACAACCGAACTTTCAATAACTCCAACAATGCCAGCTGATGAGCAGTTTATTGATTTGGGTAGCCTGCGTCGCTTCTCAATCGATCGACAGAGCTTTCTCGGTAAGACTGCAGTGTGTCTCTCTGTGTGTGCGTGTGTGTATGTGTGTGAGTGTGTCTGTGTGTGTGTGACTATCCCTGCTGTGCGCTCTGTATACCCTCTGCCCCATAATTTCATCAACCAGAAACCAGTTGAACTCAAATTTTTCGTCTCTTCTCCAGATCTAGGCCCCAAGTTTGGCATGTCCCAGCCGAAATTCGGCCAGAGCGTCTCGCAACAAGGTTTCTTCACGTCGCATGACAGCCTGGCCACACCATGCGCCTCCAGAGCATCGAACTCGCATATGGCCACCGTAAGCACTGCCTCCGAGATGGATTTATTGCACAACAAGCAACGCCCCAACAACAACAAATCGCGCGGCCGTCTGAAAACGACCGGCGGCGATCAGCCACTGCTGGGCACCTGGAATCGATCCACAGGCCGCGGCTCGCAGGATAACACGCTAAGTGGAGGTGGTGGTGGTGCCACCAGTGTGCTAATGGGGCATACACAATATGGGGGAAACTATTGCAACGGCACCGATCGGTGAGTACACGAACTTCCCACCCACTTTTATAATCTATTCTATAATCTATTTGAACTTCGATTCCAACGACAGCTACCCGCGTTCACGTTCGCAGCAGCAGTCGCACCACAATGCCGGACAAGCCCAGCACCACCCATACCAGTTGCAGCACTCTGCCTCCACGGTGTCGCACCACCCGCATGCGCATGGTCAGTCCGCACACGGCGGCCCTGGACCGCCCCATGGCGGCCATCCGCACCACCAAATGCATGGTGGTGGGGGGCCTGGCAGTGGGGTTCCCAGCGGACATTCAGCACAGCATCAGAAACCGCATCGCACTGCCTCGCAGCGTATACGCGCCGCCACGGCCGCCCGCAAGCTGCATTTTGTATTCGATCCGGCGGGGCGGCTCTGCTACTATTGGTCCATGGTGGTTTCCATGGCCTTTTTGTACAATTTCTGGGTGATAATCTACCGCTTCGCCTTCCAGGAGATCAATCGGCGCACGATCGCCGTGTGGTTCTGCCTGGACTATCTGTCCGATTTTCTATATCTGATTGACATATTCTTTCACTTTCGCACTGGATATCTGGAGGATGGGGTGCTGCAAACGGATGCAATCAAACTGCGCACACACTACATGAACTCGACGATCTTCTACATCGACTGCCTCTGCCTGCTGCCGCTGGACTTTCTCTACTTGTCGATTGGCTTCAATTCGATACTGCGCAGCTTTCGGCTGGTCAAGATCTATCGGTTTTGGGCCTTCATGGACCGCACCGAGCGGCACACCAACTATCCAAATCTGTTTCGCTCCACGGCCCTTATACATTATCTGCTTGTGATATTCCATTGGAACGGCTGCCTCTACCACATTATTCACAAGAACAACGGCTTCGGCTCACGGAATTGGGTCTATCACGACTCCGAGTCGGCGGACGTAGTTAAACAGTATCTGCAGAGCTATTACTGGTGTACCCTGGCATTAACCACCATCGGGGACCTGCCCAAACCCCGCTCCAAGGGCGAGTACGTGTTTGTGATATTGCAATTGCTATTCGGCCTGATGCTCTTTGCCACGGTGCTCGGACATGTGGCGAACATTGTGACGTCGGTGAGTGCGGCGCGCAAGGAGTTTCAAGGTGAGTGCATGCTAAGAAATATGTTTTTACGATTGGGTGGTGAATCGGTTATAAAGTAAAACAGGTTTTTTATAAAAAAAAATAGAACCGGTTGTGAACCGGTTAGATGCATTGTAATTCAAGACGGTTAAACAAGGAAATGGGAAATGTTTTCAATGGGTAGATACGTGTATATCTGGAAAACATTAAAGATGTCGAAAATGCGACAGCCGAAACAGTTGTGAACCGGTTATATGCAATTTACGGTTAAGCAAGAAATATTTAATGAATATAGAGATGTATAGCTTGAAGACATAAAAGATATAAAATCGGAATAATTGAACAATGTATTATAATTTGAAACGGTTAACCAAAGAAGCGAAAGAAAATTTGGCTAACAACATATTACATAGAATATGCATAAAATACCATATGTACACAACGGTTGGAAATTTAAAACGCCTCTGCTACGAATGGTTTGGCAATATATAAATATGTGTACGAGTATAAGGTGCAGAAAAACTTAAACGGATAGATGACGAACAAATCAAAAGCAGAAACGGTCTTAAAGCGGCAGAGATAAAAGCTCGGAAGATTTTTGACAAAACAAAAAAGGGGCTTGTGTATATTGGAATGGTGTAACAAGGACAAACAGCTTCCACTTGAAATGTTGCGTGATACGGTAAAACTGATATTTAAAAAGAGTACAAAGGCAACACGTTTTTGGGCCCAAGCGAATTAAGGCCAACATATAATTATTAGGCTCAGGAGGGTACCATAAATCACAGCATACAATGTTGAAATGTAATCATTATCCGTTGTTGGTTTTTCTTTTTTGCTTTTCCTTCTTCTTCTTTTTACTTTTGCAATCCTTATCAAGACAATTTTAAGCTGGAATATATAAATTGTTGTTGTTTCTTTTTGTGGCTTCAATATTTACGAGCTGTCTGATTAAACTGTTGCTCAGAGCTAGGTTAGATACGCACACATATGGGAACAATAATCCGCAGCTAACATAGCAACAAGATGAGAAAGCTGGAGACACAAAACGGACAGACGGATGGAGCGACGGACAAACGGATGGGATACACGAATGAAACCTGGGGGGTAGATACATTTGACAAAACAGAACAATGAGCAAAGCTCTCAAAAGTATGCAAAACTTTTTGGCTTTGCCATTTTAGCTGCTTAAATTGAGGAAAATTTTCTATGTGTGTTTGTGAGTGTGTGTTTGTGTATACGGGCAATTGTATACAATATATACAAATCCTGGCTGGCTTAAGAGACGTTGCTCTTTTTGTGCCCGACAAGACTCTCTGCTCGTGCTGCTTGAGCACACGCTCCTCGAGCAGTGTGCACTGAGAAGCAGCCTCTTGTGAGCTCAGTAGGCCATGCGGCCATTAGCTAAATGAACTCGTTTATTTGCTCCATAAATAACTGGACAAAATGCAAGTGTCGCCATTGCAGGCGTCCGACGGCGTCTTGTCGTTTTAATTTCAAAAGACCGGCCAAGTCAAATGCCTGGCAAGCAATTCAAGAAAATTGCAAAACTGGGGCTGTCCGAGAACGGACTTTCATTAGGCGAACGTCAGCTGAAAATATTAAGGCCACTCAACGGCAATGGGCCACAATGGCGAATGCCCAAGGGACAACGGATGCTAAACTAAGGAGTGGACAGTGGCCGGCAGCCGGAGCCGTAGCTTGGGGCAAACAAAGCAATTCCTCTGCTCATTGATGGGCGTGGCAACAGTTTGCACCTCTACAGAGAATAGCTGCCAGATGCAGCATCAACATGTTTACACAACACTTTTTCATGTGCATATGTGTGTGTGTGTGTGTGTGTGTGTGTGTATGAGAGTGTTGTGTGTGCGAATGTTGCATGCACACAAGGGAGTCCAAGTGATTGAGGGCTTAAATCTAACGGAGTGCGGGGAGTGCGGCAAAAAGTCAGCAAGCAAAGCTCAGCGGCTTAATGGACGAAACGTGCTGCTGCATTAATTTCTGGTTTTATGCACTCGAAACTTTTTCTCATATTTGCATGCAGCAAATCTCAATTTTTATTGCACCACTGGAAATTGTGTATGCCTTTTTTTATGGACGCCCTGACGCTCTTTCGCTAGGTCCGCCCGCATGCATATAGTCGAGAAATGCACTTAATTCCACACGATGTTCGTTGTGGGTGTCCATTTCGTTAATTAATAAGCTGCTGTCCGTCTCGCTAATCACCTCACCCATGCTCGCCATCACGGTGCGCACATCGAGAGCGTCAAAATACCCGACACCCTTACGATCGAACACTTCGAAGGCCTTGCGCAGATTCTCGTCGCTCTCGATGTCGCGCAGCTTGGGCGCCATCACCTGGAGGAACTCTTTATAATCTAAGCAGCGCTGATCACCGACGTCCGCCGCATCGATGAATTCATTGAGGTCCGCTTCGGTTGGCTCGTAGCCCACGTCACGCATGATGAGGTTCAGATCACGGGCCTCAATGGACCCATTCCGATCCTCATCATATTTGTCGAAGACCCTTCGCAGTTCCAGATGCAGCTCCTGGGACATATACTGGGGCATTGCGCGAGCTAAGTAGATTGGCCTAGGATATTCGCGAAATATATTCAAAAACTGCTACGAAAACAAAAATAAATAACAATATAAAAAGTAAATAACTGATTCTCTAAGCGTAAACCAACAAAAAATAACAAATAACGAGAAACCAACTGACAACCAACTCAGAGCCGCAACTTGAACTCGAGGGCTAATAAAACACTTAGGTGACCGTTGCGCATCGCTGAATCGGCAACTTTTCACGTAGTTTTTGCCTCCACCACAATAATAATACATCATATAACCATGGACATGCAACGAGGACCATCCATCAATTTGTCAATTCAGCGCTAGCCGCTTCGAGTGCGCGAGACCACAAGAAGCAAAGGATGCTCGATGCTCGATGCCTGATGCCTGATGCCTTGATGCTAGCTGATGCGGAGCGCTTAGCGGTGCGGGGGTGGGCTGAGTGGATGTTCGCTTGTGAGCAAGCAGAACTCGCAATAAAAAAAACATGACCGAAATCAAATGCAGCATTTGGTGACGCTCAAATGCTCTTCAAGTGCGGCCACAAAGCGAATGTGTAATATATTGTCGAATATAACTCATGCGCCTCGTCGACCACATGTAAAAGCAGCGAATAAAATGGTGTCAACAGGGAAAGGTTAAGTAAAAAGAAAACACAGAGCACGTTTGACATCTAACAAGTGCGCTGCATTTTAAATTCTCAGCGTTGTTGCAAATATCCATGTGTTATTCAACATTACAAGTTTTCAAAATTTGTGCAAAGGCCCTTGTTAACTTTGAAAGTTTCTTTCGGGATTCTTTT
This sequence comes from Drosophila montana, assembly GCF_035044405.1. Classification (NCBI taxonomy): domain Eukaryota; kingdom Metazoa; phylum Arthropoda; class Insecta; order Diptera; family Drosophilidae; genus Drosophila; species Drosophila montana. The sequence continues at coordinate 2,382,492 of NW_026998080.1, forward strand.
ATTTTAAATTCTTGTCATGAGATTTTGTTCATAGGGTAAAATGCAACACATAGCTAAGATTTGCATACTTTATGCACATTATATAGGCTAAAGCGCGTCTACAATGACGGAAATAAATAAGAAAACTTTCATTTACCTTCCTGCTTTCATTTTCAATCGGTTTTCAACACTCTACTTAAACACTTAACGAAAAACCTTTAAGAAAATAGCTTTAAGTTCAACTTGAAAAAGTTGTTTGTGGTTTATGAGTTCTTCCAATTAACTTTCGGTGCAACCTGTTATAATCACTTCCGGTCGATTTAAGAGTGTCATAGCATTAAAAGCTGTCTTACTAGGCTGCCATTAATCTTAAAGTTTTCGAAAGTACTTACTATTCTTAAGAACATTTACATAATCCCTGTTTTAATGAGAAATTTCTTTTTTTTTATTATTTTTTGCTTTTCTTTTGTTATTCCGCTTGCAGCTGGTACAGCAATAATTATCATTAATAATTATTAACCCTGTAGCTTGACATGATCCCGCTGATCTGTGATGTCTTAACCTTTTGGCAGTTCGAAACTCATTCAGTTTTGTTGCCGTTGCTCTCCTATTCTACTTTTTCCCTTTCTTATATTTTTTTGCACGCACTTTGCAGGCAAATATCGCAAATACCGCTAGTCATGGTTTAGGGCGCAACACTTTAGTGATGGCCTTCTGCTACATTAAGCAAACTCCCTCTGGCCAACAACTTAAAAACTTATATATTTACTTAGTAACAGGCACCACGCTTCGCATCTCCGCATCACAGCATCTCCGCATCGCAGCATCTTCGCATCTCAGCATCTCAGTATTTTCGCATTTTCTCTGTTGCGTACTCATCTTGGTTTTCTTACTCGTTCAGTTCGTTGTGTTGGGTCGAGCGCATGAAAATTGATTTTCAAATAGTTGGCCTGCCTTTTTTCAAATTTGATTGACGTTATTACATTACATAACATCACATCAGGCGCTGAGGCAACTTACACGCACACACACACACACACACACACACACGCACATCGATACGTATACAAGCAGCTGGCTTAAGTTATTCATCCATTTAGCCCCACTTACGGCCCGGTTGGCTGACTGGCTGGCTGGCTGGTTGCCTGCCTGCCTGCTTGCCTGGCTGACTGGCAACAACAAGTGGAAAACTGTCATTATATTTGAGTTATTGATGGTTTTTCAAAATCATTTTAGCAACAATGTTGTTGCCACATACACCAGCACACTCGCACACACGCACACAGCAAGTTACATTTACGCTTAGTTAAACGCCATAGCTGCGGCTTGTTAACGCCAAACAGACGCAAACTTTAAACGCTATGCGAATTTTGTTGCTGTTGTTGTTGCTTTTGGGTTTCGCATAAATCCAAAAACGCTTTTCAAATATGCCATTCAAAATTATGTTAATTTGTTGCTAGCTGCCGGCTGCCTGCTCTTATGTAATTATTATTGTAAATAGTTTTTTATGCAAATTATGCGTCAGCAGCGCTGTCAACGCTTTTGATTGATGTTGTGCACACAACTTGCCTGTGTTTTGTGTGTCTGTATTTGGTGTGTGTATGTGTGGTGTGTCTGTTTGTGTGTGTAAGTTATTCGCTCTGCTGCTACCACTGCGGCTGTGGCTGCGGCTGTTTCTGCTTCAGCTGGTCACTTGCAACGCCTTTTGCTGCAGTTGTTTACTGCAATTAAAACAATTTATGCGCTCAATTTACTCACACACACACGCAGGCTCACACAGATATATACATATATATATATATATATATATATATATATGTATATATCTATCTACACTAGCTGGGCACTGGCTCAGTACTTTGAGACTTGTAGTACTTTACGTGCGAGATTTGCAGCCATTTTGACTTGAACCCGTTTCAGCGCTCCATCTCACTCGCGCACTGGCTAGCTGTGTGTGTGTGTGTTTTTATTACTTTTCCTTTTTTTTTGTTTTTTCTTTTACTTGCAGCAATTGTTGTTGCTGTTGCTTTTGCTCTCGCACAATGAGCGCGTGTCTAAAAATAGCATTGAGCGACGTACGCACGAGTTGCGAACGGCTGAGCGAGCATTGGCTTGAGAGAGGGACGCACAAATTCGCAGTCGGTGCGCTCTTTTGCCTTTTGCCATTGCCTTTGCTTCAGTCTTCAGTCAAGGCGAGCAGCAGCAGCAGCAGCAGCAGAAGCAGCGTCCATTATCCACTTTAACTTGGCCGCCTTGCCAGTGTTGGGTAGCGTGTGTGAGTGTGTGTGTGAATGTGTGTGTGTGAGTTGGTTTGTGTGAATTTGGTTGGCTTGTGCTGTTGTTGTTGTTGTTGTATTTGTTGTTCGTTTTGCTGTTTGCTTTCGCTTGCCACAGCTTCAACAACAACAATAAGAGCAACAGCAATGTGTGAGTATTTCTTGCTCTGTGCATGTGTATTTGTGTGTGTTTATGTTTGCTGCTGCTGCTGCTGCTGCTTATGCCCTACAGCTGTAACCGTAACCGTGAGTGCGCTCCAATGTGTGACTGTGTGTATGCGTGTTTGTGTGTGTATTCCAATCAATATTGTAGACGCAGTCGCCGCTGTTGGCCGCTTTTGCCCATTAAGCTGCATGTACGCCAACTTACCGTCGTATTTTTAGAACATGGCTTTTTTTTTTGTAGCGGATGTTGCTGGCATTGTATGGCATGTAGCTGCCCTTTAAGGGCAAAATATTCCATTATCCTTGAAAAGCGAATTTGCCAAGGATATTGCTAGTGCTGCCACGCGGCTGCAGCTGCAGCTGCAGCTAACATGCGCATTGTTATTGTTATTGTTAGTGTTATTGTTATTGTTATTGTTATTGCAACGCTGGCTAACGGAGCGCATTTATATTTGTTTGCCGCCCGAACAAATCTACGAGAGCATCGAGCATCGAGCATTGAGCATCCCAAGTACAACATACAACATTCAACGCCACCCGGCACCTCAACAAGAGCGCGTGTGTTCAGCAGTATCCGCATATGCATAATTAATGATACAAATTGGTTTTTCTGGAAAACTCAGGCAAGCGCTAAAGAAAACCCAACCATCAGTCTTTGCAGCGGAAGCTGCGAGTGCTTACGAATGCGTGGCCAATATTAAATTATATCAGCTTTCAAAACATACTCCTGGTTTTCCCGGATTTTTGGTAATAGTAAAAAATCATGGTTTAATTTTCTAAAACAAGACTTGCAGGACTAAGCATAAACTGTCTTTTTGAACCAATTGTGTTCGTTAAGGTCGCTATCCGCTTAATACGAAATTTAAGCTTTAATTTTTAATTGACCGTTCTACTGAAAATATTGCCTGCCGTACATATTTTCATATACAAGATTTAGTCCAAATCTACCCCCATTGTTGTCATACCAAATATGGTTAGATACGTTGGAACAGAGCCTCCCTCAAAAGATTTTTATTGTGATTAAATTTTAGTTTGGTACGGGTTTCGGCTCGGCTGCTTTGAGGACAACAGGTGTGATTTAAAGCCCAACCCTCGGCAAAAAAATGAAAATCCCGGGCTCGAACTGGTTCGGATCAAAACCCGTTTTGCAGCCTTGCTTTGAATACATGGATTGCATTTACGAAGATTTTAAAATACATACCAATTTTAAGCTGCCTAACTAAAGACTTTGAGACTTATGAATGGGAAATTTTTCGTTTTAAACGTCAAATATCTATCATCTTCCATTTAACCTAGAATAATTGCGGTATTGTATGCCGAAAAGCACTTTTGAATCGTATCTATACTACTCTCCTGCTAGTTTTCAGTCCCACAACATATCAGCTCAATATTAAGCTGTTTTCTATTTTGTTTTTTATCTTCTTTTCAATGCAGTTCCGCAGAGAACTTTTAGCTTTTTCATAGCCTGCCCATTGCTGGGCTGGTTCTTTGTCCTAGCAAACTGCATGCACATGCACATCAGCGTCGCTCTTAAGTGGTTTCTAGTTAGTTTGAAATTTTCACTCGGCCAGTTACCCACAACGTATATGCATTCAGCTTGGCCTGCACCCCGAACCGAACATCCTCTTGCTGTGCTCCGTGTGCTTTTTGTCTTGGGCTTATGAAAAGGCAGGAAGAGCAAGTTTTTGTCACGCATATTTACTGTTTGTATAAACTCGTGGTGCCACCCGCTCTCTGCTGCATCCTGCTGGCCTCAACTGAAAAACTTGCTGCAGCTTGTTTGCCAGACAATGGCTTGAACTTTTGCACCCCAGATTTTTATATTGTTGCGCCACAAAAGGCAAAACTCACACATGATGCCAAGTTTTTTTCTTTATATTTTCATTTTTGTTTTTTGCAATACGCACTTAATCCCAAACCCAGCGACAATTGTCTTGATTGCCAGACTGTCAGACGCGCTAGCTGTCGGCTCAGAGGTCAGATTTGTTGCCACTTGAGCTCTTGATCTGGACAAAGCGGCCGTGTGCAATATCTAAATGCAATTATGGTTACAGATTAGTGCTTAAGGTGGCAGGCGCCGCAAAGTGTTGCCCACAAACTGCTGTAACAACAAGAATAACAACAACAACAGCAGCAGCAGCAGCGGATCAAAATGCGCCAGAGGCAACTGTGGCCAAGCAGAGCATAAAATGAAAAATAAATATGAAAAACGAAGAAAAATAACGGAAAATCTGAAGAAAATGTGCGGCAAGATGCGAAGCCAAATGCAGTTTACCCCGCCCAAACGACCAGCCCCAACCCCAACCCACAGACCAGAACCACAACCCCTGCATGGCCACGCCCCAGCTGTGCTTACTTCAGGGCAAAATGGCAAATTAAATTTAGTGTCGGCAAAATGCAGCGGAATGGAAAAATGCGTTGAAAGCAGAACGCGATGCGACGGGGCTAAGGATAAACTGTACGCCACAGCCAACAACCACAGAGAGCAGGAATTAAATCTCAAATAATTGCTACATAAACAAAGTGTACAACTAACCACAATTATTGGGCCGAGACCATGCGACCAGGCAACGCTCCAAATATATATATATATATATATATAAATATGTATTTTTGGCAATTTCCATTTCCCACACATACACACAACCGCATAGTCGCACACACATGCAAATAAAATGCTGCTTTGGAATATGCAATTAATATTTAGATTGATTTTCAATTGTTAAAAAAGAATCCACAAAGCGTAACGTGACATGCACAACCAGCACTCGAATCCGTAACCAGCACACCCCACCTCCGATTCTGTCACCCATTCAGAGTCCCAGTCGCCCCTCACGTCTCAGGCTTCATTGCCGGAATGCTGGCAGTGTCATGCAGTCAAGCAGAACCGCAATAAAAATCGCTGTAATTTTGCATACTGTCGCCCTGCTGCTCGTGTGCCACGTGTGTGTGCGTATGTGTGCGTTTTTGTGTGGCTGTGCGTGTGCTTGTGTGTACTTGAGTGTGTGTTTTTGCTATCAGCAAGCATATCCGTTGTATGTAATGGTTATGTGTTGTGTGCCAAGACGCTGCGTTGCCATGCAATAATCCTTGGATGCGTTTCGTTGCCAATGAGGCGAAATTGTTTGCAGGCAAAAGAAGTAAACGTATGATAATCGATACCTCGATACCCGATACTGCTGCCAGCATCAGTTACGCAATATTTCTTACACAACAACAGCAACAACAACAATAAAATAATAAAAGCCCACAAAGTAACGCGCCTTGGGGCAAACCATGCAAAGTATTTCAAACAGCAAACGGATAAGCCCAAAGTATGCAATGAATTCCGTGCAAGCCATGGGCTACAATATTGATAGAGAAAGAGACAAAGCGAACGAAGTAAGTCGAATCTTGTGTTTGATGTACGCTTAAACAATGCCTATAGACTAAAATGTAATGTAAATAATCCATTCCTTAGAGTCCTTTGACAAGTGAAACATACAATCAGAGAAATCTACACTAAATACTTTTTAGTTAAGAAATCTTTTATATAGAAAGTTCCAATCAATTTATTAATAGCGGATAAACGCAGGCAGGTTTTGACCAGATACTTAGCTTTATTATTGAGACAGAAAACATATTTGAACTGTGTGAATTAAGCTTTAAGTAAGTTTAAAAAGTTACCGATTGTAACTGAAGCTGCGTCTTAACTTACTTAAAGGTACAATCAAAATAATATAGCATAACAGAAAATAGCAAACGATAATTAAATTTAATATAGCGTAGCATGATGTAATGTAATGTAAAATAATAATATATCTAACCTACCATAACGTGATAGAATGGAAAATAACTAACCAGCACATTTTAATTTGCATAGGTCGAAAAAATTAATTGTAATCGATCCCAAATACTCCCAAACAAACTTAATTCGCAGGTCAGATCTCTTGACCCTTTAATCAAAGTTTTTCAACTGCCTTTACCATTTACGAAATGCATTTGTGTCCACCATATTTATTTATTATGGGCTATTCCTGACCACCAGACGTTAATTCGACACACATCAACTGGCATAGTTGGCAGCATGGAACATCATGCAATTGCCATTAGCCAGTTTGGGTAAACCAACAGCCCTGGGCAAATATATTGCCGGCTGATCGGTGCTCGGCCAGTAGAATTAAATCTCATTGCAGTAACTGCTGCCCGTGGCGTAGAACTCCATTTTTCGCAGGTTCGGTTGTGTCTCATACTGCAGAGCGACCAGTTTGGAGCCCCGGGAGCAGCAGGCGCGAATCAACGGGAACCAGTCCGACCTTTGTCAGCCACCGGCGGGCAGCCGCCAGCAGCGATGTCTCTGCTAACAGAATGAGGCTGCGACAGAGCAAAGCTGACCATTTTAAAATGCACCAATATTTTTGCAGTAGTTGCCAATAACTGATTAGCTGGCTAAGGTATATAGCTTATTTGAAACCGGGGCTTGGTGACATGATAAGCAAGTTTCGGCTTTGCAAAGGCAAAAGATAAGAATAACGATAATGACTATAAGATATCTTAATTGAAAGGAAGCCCAATGCAAACATGTTAAGAAATCTTTATATTGAAAACAATTCATAGGTATTAAGAAAGTGGCTCTGAGTCATCAAAGCAGCAAAGTCTATTGAGTATTATTTTAAATGCTTGATAAGCAATTCATTTCCATCAACACATATCAGATGATGATAAGATAAAATGTGTGTATTATTGCAATATTTTCAAATAGAGTTTCTACCCTTTCCCCAGTTAATATCATACTTTAAGCGGATTCTTTCAGTTTTTCAGCTTCATCATATATTTTATTTAATCTTTGCCAACTTTTCACATTAGTCTAACATGTGTTGGAGTCCAGAACAATGCATTTTTAACTTTTAATGAACAAACTATTTTTTTATTTATACCACCACCTGAGCCTCTTGAAAGGCTTCGGGTTTGAGGCAAATGCGGGTAGTTAGGTTTTGTGCCTGCTGCTCGCAGACAGAAACAGCCCAGGTGGAGCAGTTTCTGATCGAGAGGCGATAATTTCCAATGCTCAATCCGCTGTAGGTTCCAGTTAGCATCAGGCAGTCGCCGTCAGTTGTTCGGGGCTGGCCCGTGGCCCAGGGCAGATAGCGGGACTGTTCGCCAGTGTTTTGCCAAAAGTAGACGCCCTTCTGGCCCAGACTGTTGCCCGAGGTCCACAGCTCCAGCTGGTTTGCTAGGGACGTATTCAGCCACTTGTTGATCAACTGCAGCTGCGTATCGTTCTTCAGGCTGAGCAGTCCGGCGCCCTTGGTGTGACAGTAGCGATCTGCCTCGTACCAGCTAAACCAACTGTTGACAGCCAACAAGCACTGGTCGCCCACCTGAGTGAAGTTCTTGCTGCACTTGGATGCAGCTGTTTGGCTGCTAGCACAGTGCAGCTGGGTCAGCGCCAGGGCGAGGATTGTGCAGGCAATTAATTGATGCCACAACATGTTTGTTATATAAAGAAATCAATACTAACTAACTGGTCTGTTGGGCTTGTTGCTTATATAGTCGCTGGCCAGTTTAGACTCAGGTTCGCCTATCTAACGCTTATCACTTGGGCAAAATGATAAGCTTTGATTGACCAGAGTCGAAAATAGAAGAATTAACTATAAATTTCGCTTATCTTTACAAAGGAATCCCAAGCGACTTTCCAAGAATAAATCGATGAATCAGTTAATAATTAACAATAAGTCTAATGGAGTGGCACTCTAATAGGCAATATTTATTTTGGCGTTGCTTAGCAGATAGCCAACAAGTCGCATGCGCGAATCGAGAGTGCGCGACTAAAGATACGTAAACAATACCTCAAATGAAATTAGCGTTTCACTTAATATTAAGAGTTTAAAGCGGGAATAGAAGAAGTTGTTTAAAATCGGAAATCAAATAGTTCTACAACTGCGCACTTAAGACTCAGAAGATTGCAAAAGCTGGGAAAATGGGAATTGTCAGAAATCGAACATTTATAGAAAGTTTACCTAGAGTCTAACAATCTGAGGGTTATGCTGAGTTCGAGCAGCCGAAACCTCAAACAATTCTAAAGATGCACTGAAATATATTTTAAGTAAGCTCTACCATCTTGATGATGGCGACAAAGCAGAGAGCCTTCTCAATCTTCAGAGCTCACCAAAGGATTAGCCGACTCAACTGTCCCCTCTAATCGAGAATGTATTTTAGAGAGTAATTTAATTTTGACATGAAATGTGTAATGCATAGAAGGAGACTACTTTAATCCCATAAAGGATATATAATCTATATCAGTGTCAGCCGAATCGATATCGCCATGTCCGTCTGCTTGTATGCAAACTAGTCTCCCAAGTTTTAAGCAGTCGTCTTAAAGCTTTTCATAGGTCCGTCCTTTTGTTGGAGGCAGTAAATTATATAGTTGTTGTTAGTTCTATTCACTATGATTCTTAAATATATGCAGCATCCCATTAACATCATCGGACATAAAGCTCTTGTGTGAACAACTTTTTGCTTATCAAGATTTCTTGATCAAGCCCGTCATTTACTAGTTTTAGGTTTAGTTTTACTATGCTGTTTATTTATAAACCAAATGTTATCACTATCGTACTACTAAGTATATCAAGCCGCAAGGTAAATGTCTACAAGGATGGAGAATCTTCGGCGTACCGAAGGTAGCCGTACAGAAAGATCTCCTCACAAGACTCTCGAATTACGAACTTTAAAATTCTCCTCACGTATCTGCAAAGTCGAATATTACTAAGTCTTAAGCATTATTTCTTGTTTGTTGGAAACACAAAAATCTCTAACAAGTGCTTAACAAATTTCAAAGTCAAAGACACCCCGCCATTAAAGGCTTCTCTTAAGTCAGATCATAGAACCTTTTAATTAATTGACAACAACCTGCGCCGTATCAAAGGCAGTTGTCTTCAGGCAAACTCGTGTCTCAAAGGTGCGTCGCTCCTGCTCGCAAATGTAGGGCGCCAGAGTATAAGAATTCTCGACCGCCAATCGGTAGTCAAGAACGAGCAAACTGTGGTCAGCCAAGAGAAGCAGACAATCGCCATTTGCAGCTTGAGGCTGACCCGTGCTCCAGGGCAGATAGCTCGCCAGCTTGTCTGTGCTCTGCCAGTAGTAAACATCCTGGTTGCTCAGACTGTTGCCCGAGGTCCAGACATCGCTGCGATATTCATTGAGCCAATTGCTTATCTGCTCCAGCTGTGCGTCGTTATCCAGGGTAAGTAGTCTGGCGCCCTTGGAGCGACAGTTGCGATACGCCTCGAACCAGGTTAGTGCATTGGTCTCATGTAGTACACACACTTGTCGCCCACCTGTGTGAACTCCGTGCCACAGCTGGCCGCAACAGACTGACTGCTAACTGCAGCTAAATGCAGCTGAGTCAAAGCCAGGCCGAGAATAGTAAAGGCGGCTAACTGATGACACAACATTTTTGGAGTGTATAGAAACTGAAACTCACTAAATGTGAGGTTGGGTGCGCTCTTTATATAGTCACAGATCAATTTTGATTTCAGATTTATTTTGTTGACAATAGATAGTTAATTTCGACCTAATCAATTCGACATAATCATAGTTTTGCGATAATCAAGCTAACAGCAAGCAATTCGTAGAACGCGGTAACCTTTTACGTTGAAGATTGTTTTCTATTAATGAGGTTTGCTTTGATTTTTTCTATGAAAACTACACGTTTTATTAGATTCTCAAATCTTAACATAGTTTCACAAGAAACTTGTTATTATCGAATTAATGCCAATAAATTTTTGGAATTCAGAAAGTCTTTCAACGAGTTTCCAATTACCTACATGACTATCGAAATGGCTTTTAGTGTGCTCTTTTCGTGGACTTTTTTAATTGACTTTTTCTTGTTCTTTTACAATAAAATTAAGAGGACGAATGCCGTATTCTCTTCTCGTCTCGCCCCTATTGGCCCTAGTCATCTAATCCGAACGTCTTATGTGACGGTAATCACAATTCTGGATTCAAAATTTCAAGTCCATTACTTCAATATAGGGATGACCGGACTGCAAGTCCGGCATTGCACATAATATATATGTATACTCTTTTCACTTTGTGAATGATTTAACTTAAGCAACACTCATTGTCTTTAATGGTATTTTCTGGCGAATATCAATTATGAAAAGCCACCCACAGCATTTGGTGTTGGCTGCCAGCCTTTTGAACCTTTTTACTTCGACTGACTGATTGGGCGACAAGGTATTGAAGCCAACAACGATTCAATGATAAATGAACGTGGCAGTGTGTGGCAAGAAAATGCGGGGCAACTGTGACTGCCTCGCGTCACTTGCATTATAGATGAGTCTCTGAAATTAGGAGAAGCTCTGTTGGGAGTTTGCCTGCTGGGCCGACAAGCAATTTTATTTATTTGTTTTCAATCTGTTTGCTTGTTTGCCAGTTGGTTTGCTAATGTTTACACGAGCAAACAACTCCTCCCGCCAAAAGCTCTCAGCCGTTGTCTGTCAATGTGGCACCACCACCATCAACAACAACAACAACGAAGAGAACAACAACAGCAGCACCTCCACCACCTCCAACAGCACCGCCAACATCTACAGCCAGCCGCAGTTGTCAATCGACAAATTGTGTCAATATTTGCTGGCAGTGACGTTGAGCCAAGTAGAGATTTAATTTCCTCTCATCGAGCGCCGCTTGGTTATCCAGTCAAACACACACACTAACACACACACACACACACACACACACACAGACACGCACATACCTGGCAGCCAGTGAAACAAAGACGTCCGGAACTGCACTTAACTCTAGAAAAGGAACGTAAATTTCGATTACACAGTCTGTAAATCTAGCTAAGGTTCCGCATATAGCCTAGTTCTAAAAATAATATTCAAGAAATTGCGACATTCTGCAAACATTCATAAATAGCCCGAATTAATTACAGCTTAATATTAAGCATACGCCAGGTGTTACGGCTTGAATTGATTTTTATTTCTAGGAAATTGGGCTAAGCATAAATAACTTGTACACTGAGAGAAAGCGCAGCTTCGAATTGAAGTAATTCTAATTTATTTTTAATTTTAACTTACTATTTTGTTATCTGTTGAAAAAGTTATCAATGTAGGTGAAGAATTTCGATAGTTGATTTATAAATTTTGTTATTGAACAACGTTCTTTATTTAAGTTATTCTTATTTGGGTTCAAATGATTCAGTCTTGACATTAATTTTATCATTTTACCTAATTCAAGTACAAAAAGCTTGGGGCTTTTCTCCGAGTGTAGGCGCATAATGAAATTTATGCAGAACAAAACGCTGATTGGGTCTGAAGCCGCAGCGATTAGCTGGAGGGGCCGCTGGCCAGTGGCCATTTGTATGCGGCGAGCGTTTCGATTTGCGTGTAATCCACAGCAGAAACAAGCATGCATATATAATAAGCATATCTATATGTATATAGATATATATGTATAGATTGGGAAATAAATCGAATACTATTGCCATTTGTAGCCAAGCTGGATGGAGTTAAGACGTACATGCGCATGCGGCGTGTGCCGAATCATCTGCAGGTGAAGGTCATCAAATGGTTCGATTACCTGTGGCTCACGCAAAAGTGCTCGGACGAGGAGCGCGCCGTATCCTGTCTTCCTGATAAATTAAAGGTAAATAATCCGTACCGTACACAAAACAGATGCCCCAACCAACTGCTGTGACAACATGAATTGTCCATTTTCTGTAGCATGTTATCCTGCTACTGGTTACGCCCTTTGTCCTTAATTCCAAAACAGGCCCAACCGCTCAGCTGTGTCTCTGTTTTCTGTTCTGTTCTGTTTTGCAGGCTGAAATAGCAATTAACGTCCATTTAGATACACTTAAGCGGGTTGAGATTTTTCAAAACACTGAAGCGGGTTTCCTTTGCGAATTGGTGCTGAGACTGCGGCCCGTGCTCTTCTCCCCGGGCGACTACATTTGCCGGAAAGGTGAGTGACCAGAGAGACGCCCAGCTTATGCTTTTATATAAATGCACTTACATATATCTATATATATGTATATGTATATACTATATATGTATCATCTGCGAAACCACCCTAACTCACTCACTTCCCTTCCTATATCTCTCTCTTCCTCTCTCTTTCACGCTTTCACTCTTACAGGCGAGGTGGGCAAGGAGATGTACATTGTGAATCGTGGACGATTGCAGGTCGTTGCTGACAATGGCAAAACGGTGATGGCCTCGTTAAAGGCAGGTTCCTATTTCGGCGAGATTAGTATACTGAATATGGGCACCGCAGGTAAAGAACTTGGTAAATATCCCGTTTTAGTGCGACAGGCGGAACAATAACAATAACAACAAATTAATGTAACTACAACAACAACAACAACAACAGCAACAACAACCAATCCAAATGATAAAAAAAAAACGAAACAAAACACAACACAAATTTTTAATAAGATTCTCCAAATATTTTTTAGCTATGTGTTTTAAACGTGTCTTTAGAAAGTACATTTTGCTAAAGAAGTCCTTAAAGAGTATTCCACTTTACATTAACTTAGTCAACGCTCTTGTTGCGTTTCATTTAGCAGCACAACTACCTTATCTGGAATTTGCCCCTCCCCCCGCACACCCTCACACCCGCACTCATCGACAATCACACTCACTTTTTGCCTGTGTACACATTTATTTATTAGTTTTACAATTTCGGTGTATTATTTAATAGAGCAGACATCAGCCACGCGCACTCGTAATCGTTTAAATTCCATCAATTGATTAAAATATACAAAAATACAATTGATTTATTTTCATTTATTTATGCTTACATTTATTGAAGCATTACAATTGTTTTTAATACGCTTGCGGCGGGTATCAATAATGTGTCATTAAATGTGTAACTCATTAAAAAAAACCAGCGTGTATCAAGTTTTAACAGGTTGTTATTTTAGCTGTTGGTAGTAAATTTATTGGTCTATATGCATATATCGTATAGCTACAATGGAATAGATAAGTTAAAAATGAAATGTTTGTGCATACAACTTTTATGTTTTTCAAGTGCTTTGATACCTTTTCTTACTAATATATTATATAGCTCAAAAAAAAAGATTCAGTTCACAAAATATTGATATGTGCATACCAATCAAGTTGATTATCATAGATAGCGCTTTGTTATAGTCTATATCTGCCAGATTTACTAGCGGTCGATAATTGAGATCTTCTATAAGCAACTCATTTATTTTAAAATCTAAAGCTCATATGTAGGTAGGATGGGTTAAGAGTTAAGCTTTTGCCTATCAAAATCAAAATCTAGATAAAACTCAACAATTACGAGGGTAATAAATATCATGCTTTCATCATGCTTTTTTTCCCATATCTACCATATGAACTTGCTTACGAAAATGTAAATTTTGTGTTAAGCATAAAAATGTATTATTTATTAACCTGATCAGTTTACTATAACTTAGCGTATTTATAGTTCGGTAAGATGAAGTTAACTTTAGTTTCCTGTATTTTATTGTTTGTTTTTTGCTGCTTTTCATTGGCAGCTGCAAAGCGCACAATTTTTTGCTCTTTTGCATATTTTTGCATTTTTCTGCCAAAAAATTGTTTTTATGCCCGTCCTACAAGTATGCAACGCACTTTTATAGCACACTAGCACACACACACACACACACACACACACACACACGCAAAAACAACTTTATTTGCCCTGTTCTCTCAACCTTTTTACCCCCCCGCTCACTCACTCGCTTTACCCTGGCACTGAGCACAATTAATGAATGCCAAATGCAATTATTACACCTGCATGCACACCGTTATATTTACCTACATATTGTATAAATGGATATATATATATATATATGCACACACACATATGTACTACAGTACATTTTGCACAATTAAACAATGCAATAAACTACAAATAAATTGGCTTAAATCAGCAATAATAATGTGCAATTTATTATTACTGTCAAAGTACATTTTGGTTTTAATTTTCAGTTGATATCGAGAGGCAGTTTAAAGCGATGCAACTTGATTTTAGCTAAACGCAACTCAACTCAACTGAACTCGACTGTAAATTACAGCGATAAATCACGTACACTTACCTTATATGTACATATATATTCCTTTATATAATTTATATATAGGGTTCTCATGTGTGGCACATAATTAACAACAATGCCAAAATTTATCTTAGCGCATCCAATGCTCGCAAATAGTGTGTGTGTGTGTGTGTTTGAGTGTGTGTGTATGCATGTGGGACATTGCATAGTGCAGTGGCGCTTCACTTGCAGCCGCTTAATTTAATTTGCAGCAGCAGCAGCAACAACTTAATTCTATTTGCAACGGCTGACAAAAGTTGCCGTTTGCCGTTGCCAAAAACTTTTGCCTCGTCTGGCTCAATTAGTCGTTGACTTTGGCAGACAATTGGCCAAGTTGCTGTCAAGCTGTTGTCACCTCGAGCGAACTGCTGCTGCAAACTTGGACACACAAATCGATAAAATCGAAGCATTTAGTTTATCATTTCAATTGTTTATCGTTCATTGTTTTGTGCACCTGCATGATTAAAGCGCTTTCATTAACACCCAAAACTCAATCCAATTAGTATGTCCCTTAAGTAGTTGTAAGCGTGAGCAACTGAATATTTCATATATCTACTAATTTCTTTTTCTAGTCAGCTCTACTTTCTCTTTATCTCTCCCCCTCTCTCTGTGTCTCTCTCTCTCTCTCTCTCTCTCCCTCTATATATTTATATCTGTCTCTTTGTGAGTCGTTGTTGTATTGCTTTGCCTGGCCGTAATTTAAACGTTTGAATTGTTTTTGACAGTGTAAAATTAAGTATACGTCACTTTGTTGCCACAATTTACATACATTTCGTTGTTCCACACACACACTCACACACACAAATACGCGAATACATTTAAATTGCACGCCAACTTTTACCCCAATAAATAGATAACATCATCTTCTACAATTTATGCTGCATATCTTTGGGAGTTTCCGTTAGAATGTATCAAGCATATTGCATTTTCTTACGTTTATATGCTGCTGTAAGCTGACAAGAATTTCCAAATTTGACGAGTTGTTAGGTTGCATTTTGCTATTTCATGCCCAATGTCAAGTTTGGCAGCGCCTAATTAATAGTGTTGCATAAATTCTTGAAATTTCTTATTCAACACTGCTAACGCAAGAATTTCTGTCAACTTAGCATATCATAAATCAGTCATAATTCTAAGTAAGACAAGGTGGCAACGCTCTAACTTGTAAATATTTAACAGCTGTTTTGTCTAGCTGGTAAGTTAAGGCAGGTTGTTCAGTCCACAAAAACTTGTGAGAAGAACATGAAATTTGACAATATGTTGAAGTAAATGTTAGGCCTGCCAAAACGATTAAAAACTAACTTTATGTTAATTGCCAACAAGTTAAATTGAAATGTTGAAATGGCATCTCAGCGACTTAGCAACCGCCCAACTCCCAACGGCTCAACTAGCTGGAATCTGGCAGCTCGAAAAAGTATGCAATGAAATATTTAAGCACAATTTCAGCTGTTGGTCTGAATAAACTGTTGCTGTTATAGCAGCCAGCGCTCGATTGTAGCAAATGGATGCCCGAACAAAAGCGACAGACAGACTGACAAACAGACAGACATACATAGCACATCTTTGTAGCTGTATGTAGCATTTTTGCATCCAATAAATTGCCCTGTGAAATTGTCAGCCCAATTTCCCCAAACTTCCAATTTCCAATTGCAACAAACGCCCCAACCCTGTGTAGCTCGCAACCAATTGCCTGCATACCTTCAGTTGACATGCAATATTAATGTGTCAGTGTGTGTGTGTGTATGTGTGTGTACGAATGTGTTTGTTTGTGTGCAGACAACAATAAGAGCAACAGACTACACCAACAACAACAAGAACAAGAAGAACAGCAACGAGAAATACCTTTGGCAAGTTATTGATATTAAACTTTATGCCTCATTCTCTTCATTGCTGCAAACGTGCAACATCGCCACATTTGCCAACTTGCCACACTGTGCTGCTTGTGCAGGCAACAGACGCACCGCCAGCGTTCGGTCCGTGGGCTACAGCGATCTGTTCGTGCTGAGCAAAAAAGACATGTGGGACGTGCTTAAGGAGTATCCGGCGGCGCGTGTCCGCTTGGAGTCGATAGCCGTCAAGCGTTTGGAGAAATACAAGAAGGCACCACTGGAGAAAGGTAAGTTGCGAAGCAGCTCATAAACTTCTTTACATAGTTATACCCCACACACAGCCGCTCCAACACACATCCACACACACACTCGAAATTAAGCCCAAAAGCAGGGTATGTGCATACACTCGGAGAAAAACTCGCACTCAAATGTTGATGTTAATCAAATTCGTATTTCAACTAATCTGAAAACCGAAATTATTCATTTCAAGCATGCAAAGTCTTGCTATAAGTATTTTGTACTTCATTCAAACTTTTTTGTGTAACCATTGCGTTTTTCTCCGAGTGTACGAATTTGAATGCGAATACGATTGCCCCCCTTGGAATAACACAAATCGAATGTTTTGCTTTCCGTTGGTTTTTTCCCCCCACTTGTTTTTTCTGTGATCGTTTTTGATTTTAAAACACAGTCAAATACTTTAATGTAGTTGCCATGGGCCGCTGCCAGTCAACGCCGGGCCTGGTGGAGAGCTGCGGCCGCACCACGCTGGAGGATATGTGGCTGCCGCCGGCCTCAGTCAACATGCTGCATCAGATGCAGCAGCATCAGGTGCAGCAGCAGCAACAACAGCAACAACAGCAGCTGCAGCTGCAGCAGCAACAGGCACAACAGCAGCAACTTCACCAGCAGCTGCCCCATGCACATGGCTACAGGTGAGTCTTGGCCTCTGCTCGCTGATCTGTCCCCGACTAAATGCTTGCAGTCCACGCAGCTATACGGAGCATTTGGTGCGTGCCACGGACTCGCCGCGCTCGGTCAGTCCCAGCGCACATGGCTCCGAGGAGCGGCCGCGCAGTCGCGCCACCTCGCACCACTCAATGCGACCGCAATCTCAGCCCAGTCACACAGGTAAGCTCACATTCTCTCTCTCTCTCTCTCTCACTCTCTCTCTCTCTCGGTCTTTAAAAAAAACCTATCTGACTCTAACACGCTCACCGTCTCGCTCCTTCTCTCTTTCTCTCTCTCTCTCTCTCTGCTAAGGTCACATTTGCGACTCGAGCTCGCAGCTGGAGTGCTATGGCGCTGGCGTTGGAGGTGTTGGTGGCGGCACCACACCGCTGCTCGGCTCTCACGAGGCTCTGGAGGATGAGATCAAGCGTCTGAGAGAACGCCTGCATACAGTTGAATCGGAGAATCAAGCTCTTAATACGAAACTCTCGCAGCAGCAATGGGATTTGGAGAATCGTCTGGCAGAGATTGAAATGCAAATCTGCGGCGTTTCGTCCACATCCAGCGTGGATCCCGATAATGAGGCCGAGGAGCTGGAACGGAATCGCGAGAGTATCATATAACACGGGAGCGTGCTGCCCCATCAGCATCAGCCGATCGGTATGGTGTACATATCATGTTCCTCATGACTCCATGATTCATTCGACATTCGACAAAAATCAAACCAAAACCAAAAAACAAAATAATGAAATGGGCGTGGCCCTTGCCGCCCGCAAAGAATGCGAAAGCAACGCCTCATAAACATTTGCATCATACTCTCTCTCTCTCTATCTCTCTCTGTGTTAAACTCTCTTTGTGTCTCGCTGTGTGTGTGCCGCGCCCCCCTCCAAAAATTTGTTGCACTTGTGTTTCATACTCTCGCTCCCTCTATTTATGTGTGTGTGTGTGTGTGTGATTGTTGTGCATGCGGTTGAAATATTGCCAAATTGACAAATTGCCTTACTAACTGAATGACCCCGACGCGAACAGGAGCAGCAGCTGCTAGCACAAGCAACAGCACGGCGGGGGAGAAGGAGCTGAAACAGGAGCTGCAACAGCCACAGCCGCAGGTACAGCACCAGGTACAGCCACAGCCCCAGCGACACCAAACTGGCCAAATCTTGCGGCGCATGCAACGCGCCAGCAACAATGCAACACAAACAACAACAGCAACAACAACACACAACAACAACAACCACAACAATGCCAAATATTGCTCGCTGTAGGACAACAGAGAAACGAGAAAGGTGAAACCATAAACGAGAGACACACAAGGCGCAAGTAAGAGACGAGACATGAGTAAAAGAGTTAATGAATATTGTTTTCAGTGTAGGCAGAGGTAAGTGGATAGGCTAGTGTTAGGAATGCATGTGGCTTGTGCTAGGATCCACCATTCACCCACTAAATGGCACTGCCAGAATTGTTTAGACAACTGCAACAACCGCTCAGAGGTTCGCATAGGTCAAAGCAATATGTACATAAAGCTAAACCTTAACTAATAAAAAAATGATGATGACAAAATGAATAAATAAACCCATTTACTAGTTTAGTTTGCATCTTTCAAATTCCAAAAAGAAAACAAAGTAAAACTTCCTTAAGTTAAGACTTGTGAAAACTTTTTTTAAAACTAAACCAATATATTTGCAAAGTATGTATTTAAGTAAATACCAATATCGGAAAAGCTTTAATAGATATTCCGAATTACAGAAACTCCAAAACAGAAAACTCAACTCAGCTCATATAAACCGTTGTTTGACAGCTCTAGCTGTAACTCCCACTCTATACGAATATATACCTACAACTTTTTGCCATGCTACCATATTCATAATAATATATCCATGCATATATATATATATATATATATATATATATGTATAGCTAGGTGTGTAGGTAGCATCATTAGAGTTTAGTATCTTCACTAATTTTAATTGAATGATTACAAATTACTCGCTCATTATTAATCCATATACAACTACGCGCATTGTATGTAATTTGCATTGTAAATATTTTCTATCTAAGGATTCAATTAGAAAATATCAAAAACTAAATTGATTATCTACCAAAAATACAAAAAAAAAGTAACATAAACACAAACACAGACAAACCGGTATTTACTATAATAATAATTTAATTTAAATTGACTAATTAATAATAATGTAATAATGAACAATTAGCGTATTGTAATATTTGCTAAACGTAATTGTAATTTGACAAAATTTACTAGATGTGTATATGGGAAACGATTTACTTTAAAATTGAAAATAATATTTAAAACAGAAAAAAAAAGAAAAACTAAACAAATTTATGATAAAACTAAACAAAAGATATTTGCAAAATATTTGTACTATTGGAAAAGAACTGCCACAGCATACAACAGACACTAAAAAACTGAAATACAAACAAAAATAAGAGAAACAAAAATAAAAATACATTATACACATAAAATACATACAAAGTCGAAACGATAAACCAAATCATCCAATAAATGGGTAGAAAAAAGCAAAGAAAATGGTAAAAAAAAAAAACAACTCTCAAACAACTTTTAATGCAATATTATATTGTACTACTATATTAGTATATTGTATGTAATATGGCATTGGGTATGTTGATATATATACATATAATATGATATATATGGTATGGATACTCTCAACTGAAAGATCTAAATGTATTGTAATGTTAGTTAGTTGCCAAGCGAAACGAATGCTGAAGTCACATTTGAGATAAGATTCAAAGATATATAGTTGATGATGACGACGATAACGATGATGTTGATCATGATGATGTTGGATTCTAAACGTTGTAGGGTAAGTTCTGTAGCAGAACTAAGCGATGATTTTGGTAAACCCATAATATGGGAACGCACTGCAGGCTTAAGTGATCGAAGACCGAAGAATTTAGATATTAACTTTAGAAATAACAATAAAAAAAAAAGAAACTTAATTAGTTACCATTAGATGTGTACAAGGGAAGACCAAATAATATTTCTGAAATTGTTCTGTGTCAACACAAATACACATACACATACACCACACACTCACTCACACACACACTCATATACACATACATAAATTCCACAAGTAATAATTACGAGTATATACGACAAAAATTAAGCTATTTACTTAAGTGTATCAATGAGTATGCGATTAATTGACGATTGATTGATAAATTGATTGATTGATTGATTGAGTGTCTATAAGCCGCTAGTTAATGTGCTATTGTAGCTCCAGCTGCGAGCAAATCCCATGTAGAAAGAAAAACCAACTATAACAAATTAATTCACTTCATGCTGATGATGGAAATTCCACGCACACAAACTCATTTTGTTAGCATTTTCTCTTAGATTTTTCATACTTTTTTCGGAGAAAAAAAAAGACGCAAAACAAGCAACTACAATTTCATAATTCCTTTTCATAGTTTAAAGCTAATTGTATTGTATTTCGAAACATTATTGCCATTTATTATTATTATAAACGAAAGAAACATATATTAAAGAGAAGTTTATTCATTAATATGCCTACATTAAAAATTACAATAAACATAAAATGGGGTTTCATCTAAGACGAAAAATGAAAATGAAAATGAGAAAAAAAAATATTGAAAACTAAAAGAAATTACGCTAAAAATTGTTGAAGGTTTTTGATTTTTAGTTAGCCAAGTGAGAAAAAAATAACGTTATTATTAGATAATTCTAATTATACATTTTATTGCTTCTTAGCATGCTTAAACATAGCACCTAATACAGAGAAGGCTTGAACCGGGGCCTGGAAGGATTTGGAGATGATCTCATTGAAGAAAATATCAGAGAATCTCGATATATAGACAAAACTTCCTTCCCTGGTTGGCATCTACAAATGTTTGTTGGCTTTTCTTTGGTTAGCTTAATGTTTTCGTTATTCGATTTGTTAGAAAGAGTATATAGGAAAGAGGAAGAGAAGAAACTACATCGATTTGGTTGTGTTGTTGCTAATTGTAGAACAAATATTGGGGAGTTGCGGAAGGTAGAGCCGTGGGTTTGTCGTATGTTAAAGCTTACAGTTTGTGTGAGGCTTGAGAAATGTGCTAAATAATTTTGTGAATTAATTTAAAGCATTGTACTATGAGAAAACCAACAACATTTATAGCTTTATTTTGTGACTATAAATTAATTAATTAATTTATAAGATTATACAATAAATTAATTCAGCATAACTTCATTCACAAGTAAAAACAAAACAAAAAAAATTAAAAAAAATCATAAGAGCAGCAGCAAAAAATGAAAGCAAAAAAAAAATCGTATAAAAACAAATTAATGGCATTTTTTAAGATAATATTCAGAGCAGTCAGCGCCGATTTGCAGCAAGTGAATCGAGCTTATCAAATACACCTGTATACCCAAATACTTATGTACTTATGATCGTTCAGTTCGATCATAAACAAGAGCATTTTAAAGCCGTGTCTGTGCTTAGCCACAAAACAACGCAAAACTGACAGCTACAGCGCAAGCAAAGGGTAACAAATATGACAAATTGATGAAAAAACGAACAACAAAACACACAAAAAAAAAAAACACTAAAAATACAAATAAAATCAAAACAAACAAAAAAAAATTCTTGAGAAATGAAAGAAAACGCATTGTTTCCACTTATGATTTGGGAATTGGGTGAGGGGGAAGTAATGGGTCGGCAGAGGGAGGGCGCCAGTAATAGCTCAAGCTGCGTTTTATAATCAATAACTTTTGAAATAAGCCGCAGCGACCCATACAAATTGTTCAATTATCAAGAGAAAAACCACAGAGTCATCGATAATTAACGTGCAGTCCATTAAAAGTAACTGAAATAAAAACTTCAGAATCGAAATGCGTTTCGTAAACGGAAACGCCACTAAACCACTCGCAACAACAACAACATCAGCGACAGCGACAGCAGCAGAGGGAACTTTGGAGCGAATGAAGAGCCCAAAACAAAAGCGCAACAAAGCTGGTAAGCAAAACAAGGCAAGATCGCAATGTGGAAACGATGACGTCTTCGGCTGGCTTCCAGCTAAAAGCTTTTTGCGGCTGGAAATGATCGCAACTGAAACTTGGCTTAAAGCGCGCTACGTAGTTCAGTCGTTGTGAGCAACTCGTGCGCGCTGGACGTGTTTTTTCTCTGAACCAAAGTAAAGCTAAAAAGGGGGCCCCGCCCCACCGCGCCCCGTTCGAGGCAAGTGTAAGAAGAGGCGAACAGCAACAAGTGCTAAACAAAAACAACACAAAAACAAAGATAAAAAGATAATAAAATATGATATAAAAACCTAGCGAGAAATGCTATAAAAATAAATAAACCGCCGCTTAACTTGGCCCCAACTAACTTTGATATAAAACTAACAATAACTGCTCAAGTGCACCGCGTACCAACGCCCGCGCCCCGCGCCCCGCGCTCCGCACCCCGCTCCGTTGCCATCCTCAGCTAACGCTCAAGCATAATTTAATATTTATGCATAAGTTAAGCGAGTAGTGTTTTGACTGCTTCGCTGTGTGCGTTGTTTTTCGCCAAGTTTGAAACATATTCTCAAAGTTATTATTCTCTGTGCCTGCTCGAGACGAGACACAGGCACAGCTGCTCGCATCTCAGCTCGCGTTGCGTGCTGTTCTAATTTCCAGCCACAAATTAGGCAGCCATACACCATTATTGTTGCTCTACCTCTGCCTCTTTATACATATACAGTATATATTTATATATATCTTATTTTTTTTCTGCCTGATATTCGTGCTAAACACGTGAACTAAATGCGGCCGTGTGAACAAGGCAACGGCAATTATAGTCGTAACAGCAAACATCATAATCACAATATCAGAACGACTAGTTCACAATGGCAGTTAGTTTTTGGGCGTGCAAATACCAAAAGTCGCGGGCGTTGCCTTAAACATATTTCTGTTGCTGTATTTGCATTTTCTTGGCCCATTACGTAATGCCGCATACGACGATCAGCGCTAAAACCGAAAGTTATTTCTTGTGTCGGAATCTCTATCTGAATCTGGTTTTTCGATTGGTTTTTAGTTTACTTTTTTACTTTTCTGTTTTAGCTTCAGTTTTAGTTTTTAGTTTTTGCTCGCCTCAGTTGCAGTTAGTTAATGGTAATTGGGCTGTTATGGACTGCCTGGCACACTGGCTTTTTTTCTTCACTTATTTAAGTGCCCCAAAGTCGAGTGTGTAAAATAATGAGAAAAAATTAAAAAAAAAAAAACAATAGAGGTAAAAATACAATAGAACACACGGCTGCGCTTTGGTGACGTCTAACGGCATAAGTCAAAAGACTGAAGACACAAACTTGAAGCGCGCCTCAAGTGTGCTGGGTATGTGTATGTGTATGCGTATGTGTGTGTGTGTGTGTGTGTGTGTGTGTGCATTTATGCGCTCGTGTGTGTTCTCTTCTATTTATGAACAGCAATAAATGCTGCCAAAAATAAACGCTCGTTTGCCAACAATTCATAGGAAACGCGACGTTAATGAGCTGCCTGTTAGTTCAAGGCGTGTCCAAAAGCCAAGTTATAGATAAATAATGGCTATATAGCTGACATAGCATTTGCCAATGAGACAGCCGAAAGGCATACAAGGCAAATAAAATTAACATGAATATCATGCGAAGCCAATAATAATGGAAATTCGTTGTATTATAAAACAAATTACAATTTACAATTCATTGGCATTTCCTATTATATGTAAAAAAGCTGATGTTTTTTACATATTATATTCATGAATGAGCCAAAAAATATGTGCAGCCAATAGAAAGCTTTAAATATATTAACTCGGGGCCAAGCGAGTCAACTTATTCTTACAGCTGTTAGCTTGACTGCAATGAAAGCCTTTTAACAGAGTCCAGGAAAACATCTTATATAATTTGACTTTGTTCTTAAGTTAACGTGACTGTCATGCAAGCCACTTAACATTGGAAGGACATGTAATCAGGACTGCAACCAGATTAATATAACAGATTAATGTAACAAGAGATCGATTACAGAGGACATTAACATTTTCAGCCAAAATAAATTACAAATACAAATTCTCTTGATTAAATTTAAACGTAAAATCAAAGTATTAACAAACCAAATAAAATCTGAACTGAACGAACAAAATGACTGTTATTTGTACATTAAATATTTATCAATTACATATACACTCAGATAACTAATTGCTCTGCTCTGATGAGCGTTACTCAAAAGCATTGAGCACCTTTTAACTCATTGACATAATTACTCGAAGCCATAGCTGACTTCTAACCCACACAATAGCAATTATTTCCTCTCAACACTAGAAACTCCCCTGTTTATTGTTGACTTGACAACTTGGCTATGCCGTCAGTTTCGCTACAAGTTGAAGCATAATAAAAGTGTCGTATCTTACATTGTTTTGTAACACACTATAAAATCATTCACAATTCAATGCGCATTTGTCGCTTGCTTTGGCACAAATCAAACTTGAAGCCTCGCCCACGTCTAGAACGAGGCGTTGAACCACCACAGCACACACAGCACAGCACAGCACAGCACAACGGCCAGAAGCAGCTCCATGTTCATGTGGGTGCTCTGCTGACGCTGCTCTGGGGTTGTGTGTGAATTAGGTGTGCGTGTGTGGGTGTGTGGGTGTTCGGGCAAGGCGAATTTCGGACAGCAAAATCGAACCAAATCGAAAAATGTGTAAAAATGCCACACAGCCAAATGGAAGAAAAATAAATAAAGGAAAACACCTACACATGCAATGCATGATATCGTTGCAAAAACTTGGCCAGCTCCAGTTTGGCCAGATTTAGTGGCTAAGCCTAAAATATTTTCAGCCGCTTACGTAATGTAACTGGCATGGCCCTAAAACTAAAACTGGGCGTGTACACGTTGTATTGTTCGGCTCAAACAAGCCGCTTGAGTCACGTTAAAGATGTTAACAGAAAACAACAACAACAACTGCTGACGACGACAACAACAACAACAACAACAACAAGGCTAGTAAAAAACGGCAAACAAATGAGGCAACTAGCCAAACACTTTCGTTGACTGTTTGCTCTCTTGACCAACTGTTCAAACAGCGCATTGCCTCAATTGTGGCTGTAGTTGGGAAGTGAAGTTAAAGCTTAGAGTTGTTGTTGAAGTGGACGTTAAACTTCAGGCTGTGCCCATTCCCATGACCTTGCGAAATTAGCTGGCGCTGTCCCAGTAAAATGACTCGATTTAGAACGCGTGCTCATTAACTACAACTAATTACGACCAGGTTCATTGCCAATGCCAATTGCAACAACATGACATCAGCAGCAGCAGC
The DNA here is from genome assembly GCF_035044405.1 of Drosophila montana. Classification (NCBI taxonomy): domain Eukaryota; kingdom Metazoa; phylum Arthropoda; class Insecta; order Diptera; family Drosophilidae; genus Drosophila; species Drosophila montana. The sequence continues at coordinate 2,408,062 of NW_026998080.1, forward strand.
AGCAGCAGCAGCAACAGATCACAATTGACTTCATTTCAGTTCAGTTCAGTTCAGTTGAATTCAGTTGACTTCAGTTCAGTTAAGTCACATAAAGTATAATGTATACATTCCACATGTACGAGTACATAAATCCATAACTCATTTCGCTGGCGACCTTAACGCTTTTTTTCAGCCTGTTGACCATTTACACATGTGGAATTCACTTCCAACTATTTGCTGTGTATCTAAATTTATGCAATTTGCGCAGCGCAATTCATAGTGTAATTATACCCTGTTGCCATAAAATTGTTTAAAATGCAGGGTATCATTAAGACAGACGTGGTCCACGTGATCTAGCATTTATAGAAAAAAATAGGTACAAATTTTATTGCAGTCATATACGCTTGCAGTTCGCTTTAAAGCTGCTGTGAAAGCAGAACTGTTAACAGAGCCACTTAACAGAACGCAAGAGTATTGCAGTTAGAGTACGCTTGATTGACTGTTAAATAACAGGAATGTTTATTATCATTCTGTTAATATATTATGAATGAATATATGACCCTCTCAATTAACACTACTTGGGATCAATGTAGGTAGTTCATTTCGCTGTCAGGTCTTGTATAATTTAAACGGATATATAAGAAACATCTTTACGTTGTATGTCTGAGAAAGAGATTTAGAGGCCATGCGAACTGCGCACAGGGCATCTGCTCGTCGAACACAGCCGTCCAGGGCGTTCTTACTTGTTTTTTCAATCAGTTTTTGTACAAAACAGTCAGCACACAGAGCTTGTCGACTTGTCGCGCTTCCATGGAAGATGCGTGATGTCATCATCAAATACAGTAAACACGTTCAACAAAAATTGTTTCTCAATATGCGAAAATAAAACAATTTTGGTATTTGAAATGTGAGCCCCCAAGATGATGTATGATAAATGGCTAATACGAATATGTATGGTGTATGAATCTATAAAAACCGGATTTCCGATAATTAAGGCCTTTGCACCTTTGACGCCTCGCTGTCTTCTGCCCAAATGCAAATGTCGGCCAGCATTGAGTGGGCGCGCGGGGGCCTTTAGACCGCAACGAGAAACCGCAATTTGAGTTTTTTGGCAGCATTTGCTAATCGAACTATCAAGTAGACCCCAATTAGCGCATTTCAAGTAGCTTTCAATTTGGCCAAAATGCCTGCGGTAAAAGCGAAGTGAAATTGTCCACATTGCTCAATTGCCCAGACAATTACAATTGCAATGTGTGTGTGTGTGTGCGTGTGTGTGTTTGTCTGAGATGCCAGATTTGCTGGCGCAGTGCGTCAGAGCGACACCCACCCAGACACCAGCGAGACCAGGCCGCAGCAAACGCTGTCTATATGGGCTGTAAGCAGAAACCTTGACGGCCTTCTAACTCGCTCCACGCTGTGGTTGTTGTGAAAGACTTACAGTTTCCTACGCTGCGCCAACAACAACCACACACTTTTCATACCCTGCAACCATTGAAAATAGCTAAAAAAAAGGGTTTAGTAGTTTTGTGCGAATGTATGCAACAGGCCCAAGGAAGCATCTGTGATCGCATAATCTAAGCATATTCCAGACAAGGAAGACGACCTGATTTGATCTAGCCAAATTCGTCTGCTTATCTTATGTTTATCTTAATTTATCAATAACACCTCCCCATACCGTAATATCGACTGATATTGACTTAGATTGTTAGTTTTTTTAAGCATAACTCGAAGATTATAAATGCTAAGGATGCCAACTATGGTATATGGGTTCTTCTATATTATATACAGAGTAGGAACTCTAGATACTGGATACTGGGTGCAGGGTATCTCCTAACTAGCACTCCCTTACTAGACCACTTTTATTTGTTTCATTTTATTTTTTTTTATTTTTTATACGCTGCCCACCGCACTGAGATCGCAAAGTTTGTGTTTTTGCGGCGAAATTCCAAACTAAGTGCATTTTTTCTGCTGTTGTTTTTTTTTCGTGTTTTATTGTCAGATACTTTTTTCAATTTTCCTTTTGGCCCGCTTCGCTTTGGCTTGGAATGAACGTTGCAAACCAGTTTTTCTATAGCCAGATTCGGATTCGGATTCGCATACCCACATTTTTGTAGCTCTTGTTGTTGTGCTGGTGTTTGTTGTTGTCGTTGTTGTTGTCGTTGTCGAGCCGAGCTTTAAGCTCTGTCATGACGTCATTGTTTTTGCACTCACCGCCTCGCATGCTGTTTGTTTTGGCCCGAAAGCAAGTGGCCCCAAAGTGGCAGCCACTCAGTTCGCATTGGGCAATGATCGCGTGTGCTCGGCAATCGAAATCGAAATCGAATCGGAGTCGAAGTCGGGAAATCGGACGTTGAAATCGCAACGAATCTCGTTTCCCAATTAACAACTTAGTAGAATTTTTGTTTATCTTTCGTTTCACGCTGATTGGATAGTCATTAAAATAAATCAAAAAATACAAATACAAATAAAAGCATATACAATGAAACAATTGCCAGCTGAAGTTGCATAGAAAAAACTGAGGCAAGCGAAACGCAACGAAAGTGTACCGAAGTGAAGTGAAGTGAAGTGAGGTGAGGTGACGAAAAGTGAGCGCCACAACGCCACAATGGACGTCAAAGATATCAAGGGCGCCAAGGTGACGCACGCGGGTCTGCTCAAGCACAACACGGATGGCACCACCGAGACCCAAAAGATCACACATGCTGGCCTGGTGGCGCGCAGTCCCGAAGGCACCGCCGCCAAGGGCATGAATATACGCGGCAACGAAGACCTGTGGGTGGAGATCCAAGCGAACACCTTTCGCAACTGGGTCAACGAGCATTTGCGCGAGACGGGCATGCAGGTGAGTGCCATGCATATGGGCTAGTCCGTAGACGCTTATAGCTTATATAAGAGGCGAGCGTTCAGTGAAGCGCAACTGCCTAACAATACGACGCTCGGTTACTCAGTCAATGGGTCGGCCAGTCAATAGAACTATCGATTACCTGAATGTAACATATGAATGCATTAGATCAGCGCCTCGAGCAGGGCCTGGGCTCATTGGCATGCCCAGCTACAGTTTGCACGCTTGGACAGCTCGTGGGCCTGCAGTTATGCCAGCTGCTCTGGTATGCTAGTCTTCCGCGGGGCCTTAAAAATGCCGTAAATGGCCATGCACCATACGCCACCCCGGTACAGTCATAAATATCAGCTCAAATCTCGACTCATTGTCGCCCACACAAACGCACACGCGGCGTATACGCAACGCCCACGCCTGGAGCAAGTGCGACGACTTCAATGGCAAACTTTACTCACACAAAGCCGAAACACTCGAAGGCGATATTTTCAAATTGCGTCGGTCAATTTAATTACAATTACAAACATGCAATCGCTGCTTTGCGCTCAAGTGGCATGCATTTCATTAGTCAATTTGAAAGCCAGCTTCGAGTCGAGTCGCCTTTGTGGGATTTTAGTTGTTTTTGATTTTTTATAGATATTTTTCTCACACTGAACTGGCCATATTTGGGCGCTTGAATGCCAAGGCCGCAGCTCACAAAATACAACAAATTAAAATAAATACATATATAAATAAAAAACACAGCATCGCTGCAAAGCCATTACGTGTTACAAAACAAAAGCCAGCGACAGATCTTTCAAGTTTTATGCATACATTTTGGGACAGTCGAAAAAAAAACTGAGAGATGATGAGACGAGGCAGCCAGGCAGCCAGGCAGCCAGGCAGCCAGGCAGCTGGGGCAAGGCCGCAGCCCTCCAAAATGGGCAGAGTTCGCGCATACGAGTCAGGTTGTAAACAGCGCTAATTGAGCACCCAGCCAATGACAATAGGCCTTAAAAAATGAATAACAACATGCCAACAAACCTGGCTGCTATATTTAGGTCAAAATGCCAAATTGAGACTGTCAAGTGTGCATTTTATATTCTAGCTTATGGCTAATGAAATTGCAATCAACTCTCTGTGCCATATTCTCTGACGTGCCATAAAAACATACACCTAGAAAAACTATGCTCGGCATGCCACAGCTCAAATACTCTATCAGGTGCAATTTATTAAGTCTAAAATGATATACATATTCACAAACTGTTCTCAAACTGTAAAGTATTCCCATGCAATCTTATCTTGACGTAACAGCAGCCTAAAATGTTATTAACAGCCCATACTAATTACTAGCTTAATACTTTTTTCAGTTTTGCAATAAGTCAAACGTTCCGTTTTTAAGGTAGGAAAAACAATTAAAGTAAAACTAGAATTCATTAAATTCATTCAAAAAAGCTAGTAAAAAGTTCCCACACACTTGTCTGTTAGCATTACAGCTTGCTAGACTGTTGCTAACAGCCCCAATAACATGTTTATCGTAAAACGCTTCTTACCTAATACATATTGGTGAGAAAACTAATTTAAAAAGACGCTAATTTTGCACTTGTAATGGAATAAAATATCAAACAGCTATTGGATAGTAAATTATATCTAGAAAACTGTTAACAGATTTGTAGTAGTCGACCCAAGAATCGCCAGTTGCTTTTCTGTTACGCATTTTTAACATTGAGAATGTAATATATATTTACCATATTTTATGCAAAAAAAATGCATGAAAAGGAATCAACAAAGATTGTAGGAAACTATATGTTAAACTATTAAAATCTAGTGTTTTACATAACTTATGATGTTATCGATTAACAGTAGCTAATGCGAATGGAGCAGATGTCAGCAGAGAGTCCTCTGAGCCAGTCCCCCCTCGCATATGGTTGGCTCTAGGATATATGAGATGAAACTTTTCGCTTGGCAGACAATAGGAATTTATGAGCGCTTCTTGATAATATCCACTCCCGCATAGCATAGACTTGCAAATTCAAAGGTTATGCGCACATGACAACAAGACGAACAACAACAGCAACAACGATAACAGCATAAGACAACACCCCCAACTGCCAGCCAAAGTGGAGCTGTTGTTGCCGCTTGTTAGGGAACAGCGCGTTGGCAACTATGTGCGAGATTTTTATGGCCATCCACAGAATATTTGCTGTATGGGGCACGAACAGAAAACAAACAGCAACAGACACGCGATTGTCTCGCCGGCTGCTGACAGCTCCAAGATAAAAAGCTTTATGTCAAATGGCAAAAATTGCAAAGACGGTGCCGGAGAAAGCCAACTGGCAACAGCTCCAGCTCCAGACACAGCTACAGCTACAGCTTCAGCCTTGCCGTGTGAGTGTATTCCGGCCAAGTCAGAAGGCGGTACACGCCCAATGTGGGCCACAACTAGCGGGCTTTTCTACTTATTGTTGTTTTTGTTAATGTTGTAGTTGTTGTTGTTGTTGTACCTTTGCTGCTGATTGCCCATTATGAAAGCTGGCTGACAAGCAGCAGGCATGTAGGTACATTAGCAGAAAACATGCATAGTTTCGCACAGACAATGCTAATTAACGCCCATTGAAAGATTCGCCATTAGTGATTAAAAATAAAAACATAAATAGAAAACTAAAAAAAACAATCTGCCATTTCTTCCACTTGGGGCAGGTGCATGACTGGGCTACGGACTTCTGCGATGGCACCTGTCTGTGTGCGTTGGTCGAGAATTTGCAGACGCGTCCGCTGAAACCATCCTGGAACCGCCGGCCGGCCAATCAGCATCATTATCTGGAGAATGCCACAACCGCTCTCAAGTCCATTGAGGCGGATCACATTAAGCTGGTGAACATTGGCAACGTGGACATTGTCAATGGCAACGTGAAGCTGATATTGGGCCTCATCTGGTCGCTGATTGTGCGCTACCAGATCGGACGCAGCAAGTTTCCGCCGCGCAAGCTCATGCTGGCCTGGCTGCAGGCCGCGTTGCCGGATTGCAAGATCACCAATCTCACAACGGATTGGAATAGCGGCGTCAACTTGGCCGCGTTGCTGGACTACTGCCAGCCGGGTCTGTTTCCGCACTGGCGCAGTCTCGATCCTAGTCAGAGTGTGCGCAATTGCACCAATGCCATGAATCTGGCACAGCGCGAGTTCGGTGTGCCCAAGGTGCTGGAGCCCGAGTATCTGGCCTCGCCTTGGTTGGATGAGCTATCCGGCATGACGTACTTGTCGTACTTCATGAAACCAGGTGGGCCCGGCTACAATGCCACCATGCGTTGGGTTAACACACAGGTTAAGGAGAGCGTCAAGAACTTTACGGTGAGTAATAATATTATATATTGACCCTTAATAAATACAAGGTTTATAACGGATGCTAGTCCCATTCTCTCTCACACACGCTCTCTCTTCCACTTATCTTGATTCTCAATCACTATTTTTCCCCTCATACTGTTATTCCTAAATATCTTCCTTCTGTGCGATTTTCTTTAGCTCTAATAGGACCTACGATTTTTAAATGATATTTTAATCACGTGAAATATCATTGACTTGATAAATTATAACTTTGAATCCTTTTCTCTCTCATCCCTCTCTTAATCTCTCTCTCTCTCTCTCTCTTTCTCTATCTCACTCTCTTCCTTACTTTTCTTCACCCCTAACTATTCTCTCTCTTCACATCTCTCTCCTACCTCTGCACTTACTTCCTCTGCTTTGAACCCACTTACCTTTCTTTATAATCGGCTCTCTATGCGATTCTCATACTTGCAGTTGAAACGGTTTCTTAATCGACGTATATATATAATTATATAATAGTGTTTTTTTAAACAATGGTATTTTAAAAAGCCATTGCTCTGCTTACTCACTGTTACTTTACCCCTCACTCTGGCTGAATATACAATTGCGCGCCCTTAATTTTAATTGTGCATTTAATTGTAATTGGTTGTACTATTAATTGCATTGCATTGTAGACCGATTGGAACGATGGACGCGTGCTGTGCGAAATCATCAAGGGACTGGGCGGCTCGGCTCCGGCCCCAGATAAGCTGAGCACCGATCCCTTTCACTATGAGAACAATATACGCAAGGCCGTCGATGCGGGCGCCAAGCTGGGCGTTCAGCCCATATTGACGCCCAAGGACATGGCGAATCCGGAAGTTGAGCATCTGGGCATCATGGCATATGCAGCCAATCTGCAGTGGGTGCCGCCCCGTCCACCGCTCTCCGACCTGGTCAACGTTTATTTGGAGAGCACATCCGGCCGTGTGGGCGAACCGGTATGTACCACGCATAGCTGAGTGCTTGACATGACCGGCATTAATGCTTAATACCCATTTCACACGCAGACGCATTTCCGCATCGAAGTGCTGTCGCGGGACATCAGCTTGAACTCGGTGCGCTGTCACGTGGTGCCCCCGTCCGGTAATCCCGGCCAGCCGGTGCGTTTGAATGCGCATGGCGAGGGCGTTTACGTGCCGGAGCGCTATGGTATGCACGAGATTGTTGTGGAGATTGGCGAGGATAGCCTGGGAGGTCATTTCTTCCGCGTGTTGCCGCGTCTCCTGCAGGTGGCGCCCCCTGGCATGGCGCCCTGCGCTCTGGGCAGCCTGGTCGAGGTGCTGGTCAATGCAACAGGCGCGCCCAAGACGGAAGATATTCTGGTCACAGCAGTTTCGCCGACGGGCATCTCGCACAACTGTCCGCTGAAGAAGATCGACGAGGGACACAGTGCCATATTCAAGCCGGATGAGGCGGGCATCTGGGAGATAGCCATCACCTATCAGGGCCGTCACATCCAAGGCGGTCCATTCACCTGTGCCGTGTTCGATGCCTCTGGCGTCTCTGTCCATGGCCTGGACGGCGCCATGCCGCTGCGCGCTCACACCTTCGAGGTGGACGCACGCGGCGTGGGCGTCAGCGGCGAGCTGCATGTGGACATTGTCCATGACAAGCACTCGCTGGTTTGCTCTGTGGAGAAGATCGTGGATAACAAGTATCGGGTGACCTTCATGCCTCGCCAGAATGGCAAATATCGCGTGTATATCTACTTCAATGGCTACGATGTCAAGGGCTCGCCCTTCATGTGAGTAACCCAATCGATCCTTAGCATGTGCTCTGACCTAATCCTCCATTAAATCTTGCAGCATGCGCGTGGGCACCAAAGGTCGCTCGGGCAAGACGCGCAGCAGTCCGCTGCATGAGAGCAAGCATCGGTCGGAGAGCCCCTCGATGCACTTCATCTCCACGACAAATACGCGCCATAACGACTATCGCAATGCGTCGCTTTCTCGTCGCGATTTGCACGGCCACAACACGGCCGAGCGCACCAGCAGCTATTCTCCGCAGTATTCGCCCAAGCTGGACGCAACCGACTACCACACGTCCAGCTCCAGGTACTACAAGCGCGAGAGCGAGGTAAGTAAAGGCAGGCAGCATGGCTTCAGTTCATCCTAAGCACGCGGCGGCACGGGCTTCTTGTTAATGCTTTGCACAACAACCACAATGCACACCACAAAATTGAATGTTTGGCTAACACCTACACACACACACGCACACACACACACCCCCTTGTACCCCCTGACACACACTCAAAATTACATTCGACAGGAGAACCACGGCTCCCCCACACCGCCCCTGCCGCCAACGACTGGCGGCTCCCCCACAGTGAAATATTTGAACTCGACGGACCTTTACACGGAAACCGCCGGCGGTCGGCGCGACTCGAAGACCTCTAACAGCAGCTCAACCAGGAATGACTACTACTACGACAAGGAGAACGAGCTCTATAGCCAGCGGCGCATCGTCAGCAAGCCCAAGCTGGCGCCACCGCGCGAGGAGCGCGAGCTGACCACCAACAGCAACAGCAGCAGCAGCTTCCAGCGACATCAACAGCTGACCAGCTCGCTCAGTCCAATACCTAGTCCCACACTGAATGTAACTAAATTTTTGTTTGATCCGTTTGCTCGATTCCAAAAGATAAACTAGTGCTCTTTATGTGTGTCTGATCTTCAGTTTGACAAACCAAAGCTAATCTTGTCGTCTTACACCTCATCCACAGACGCGCTCCAGCGAGCTGCACTCGCACAGTCCGCTGACCATCAAGACGTCGAATCAGTACGAGAGCTCCACGCGCAACATAAACAGCAGTCCGCGGCACGCATCCGCCTCCCCCGTGCAGCGTTATTCGCCCAACAATGCGTACATCAGCACGGCCACACATCGCATTGGCAGTCCCGTGACCAACACCCTGAACAAGGTGAGCATGCACGTAGATGCGCGTAATGCCGGCTCAGAACTGACTCTGCTATATTTCTAGAACGGATACGAGTCTACGCGCGTGGAGAAGTCATCCACCTACAAATCCACCTCGAACTATGTCACCGATTCGAATGTGCGCGCCAGTCCCTCGCTCTACGGCACAGCCGAGCGACTACGTCGGATTGGCTCGCCGGAGCCGCGCATCGATCACTCCTCCAATGTGCGCGTCTCCTCGCTGAAGCCGGCGTCGGCGCGTCGGGATAGCTGGGATGTCATCAACAAGACCAAGCACATGCTCTCGCACAATTCGCTCGAATCGCTGGCGAACATGACCGAGAAGCAGCTCAACACGGAGCTAAACTACGCACGCCCCGATCTGGACAACGAGACGCAGCGCAATACACAGTACAACAAGTTCGCATTGCACAAGCAGCAGCAACAGCAACAGCAACAGCAGCAGCAGCTTCAGTCGGACTATCGACGCGACTCGCCCGACGACGTGGATCGCTACAAGTAATTGATATATTCTCCAATATTATGCCAGACCCTTTATCTCTTCCTTTCTCTCTCTCTCTCTCTCAGACCCAGTGCCATCACCGTCAAGTCACACTCGAACAATACGTATACGGACAAGTCCGGCGGCTATATCAAGACCGTCAAGGAGTCCAGCGAGCATGTGGTCACGGAGAGCAATGGCCACAGCTCGGCCAATGGGCCGGGCTACGGCTATAGCTCTCTGTCGCGCTTTCGACCCATAGACAGCAATGCGACAGGTGCTCGGGCCATACGCGTACAGGACATACCCAACGGCTCCATTGGACGTCCGGTGGAATTTGAGATCGATGGCTCCAAGGCCGGTTCCGGCAATTTGGAAATTTTGGTTAATGGCGGCCGAGTCACATCGTCGGTCCGCTCGCTTGGCGGACAGCGCTTCATAGCCAGCTTCACGCCACACGAACATGGAACACACACCGTGCAGATCACATTCAATGGCGAAACGGTACCAGGTGAGTCGGGGCAATAATTATGATCAAGCAGGAAGCTCAAGTATGACGCCATAAGCTGCACATAACGTGGGCGTTGCGCACTTTTAAGTCAAGTTCGGCATTCTTGCGCTGCGAATCTCGATATGCTAGTCGTTTTGTACCCTTACCTAAATTGGGCATGCTTAGTTGATTGGCGTGTTTGATTTAAAGTGTTTTCAAAATTGGAATGCCTAATAGAACTGAGTAAAAGGTTGCTAGTGCGTAATAATAAAAGACTTTGGGGAAGTCATAATGCTTAGGACGTGGTATTCACAACACTATCATCATAGTTTTCTTAAGGTAAGAGATTTCTATAAATTTTAATGTTTAGAAGGTATTATTATTAAATTATGTGACTATATTGGTTTGGTTTACTCAGGAAATTAAGATAATATGTATTTTTCAAGAATAATGTTGCCAACTTTAGATGCAAAATTGATCTAGAGGCCGAACCATGAACAAAGAGCCAAGCCAAGAAATTTTTACCTATATAGGATATTTGAGGGTACCATTTTTACATGAATTTTGACAAAGAATAATGTTGCCGTATTTGGATGCCAATTTGATTTTGTATATATGGATGTATATATGCATGTATGTATGTATGACGTATGCATGTGTATATATGTATATGCATGCATCTGTGAATGAATGAAGGAATGAATGTGTGTATGTAATTATGCATGTTATGTGTGTGTGTATGTGTGTGCGTGTGTGTATGTATGTATGTATGTGCGTATATATGTATGTATTTATGCATGTAAATTGGCTTCTATACCAATTGCAGACCAATTTGTCTTGTTGCGCGGCAAATTTAAATAAGAAAACGTATTTATTAAAGCTGCCCTCCTCCTCGATTCTCAAAAATCTAAGTAAGGCTTGCAGGCTTCACCTATGAATTAAACGCAGGCGAATTACATACATGTATGTATGTATGAAGGTATGTATGTATGTATGTTTGTAGGTATGTTTGTAGGTATGTTTGTAGGTATGTATGTATGAAGATGTATGTATGTATGTATGTATGTATGTATGTATGTATGTATGTATGTATGTATGGATGTGTGTATGTATGTATGTATGTATGTATGGATGTATGTATGTATGTATGTATGGATGTGTGTATGTATATATATATATGTATGTGTGTGTATGTATGTATGTGTGTATATATGTATGTGTGTGTATGTATGTATTTTCGCATGCATTTTCACAAAGTTAATGTTACTAGGCCTTGCCCGTGGCAAGAGAGACTAATGTTTCCCAGATTATATGTTCAACATTAAAGATTTCTAGCTATAAATGATTTCTTTATTTAATTAAAAGAAAACTTTGACTGCGCCGTAGATATTGGGAGGGTGGTATTTATACCGTTATTATAAATGTACTCATATAGCTCGAACAGCTGATGAAGTTGAGTTCTTCGTATACACTCTTTGTTAATTTATGGATCGAAGCAAATATGTCTTCTCCATTACTTAAATTACAAGAAGGATAAGAACAGTATAAACATATACAAGTATAATATACGAACTATATACATACAATAAATATTCACCCAGTATTAAGATTTCTGAAATATGAGCTTAAGCCGTGCTTGAAAGAGTTTATTTGATTTCGCCTCAACTGATGGCACTGCAGACCACGGTGCGGCGAATTCATGCAGTTCGCTTGAGAGAAGCAGAGCAGCGCTCTCGCTCGCACTCACATTCGCGCTCACTCTCCCGCTACTGATCACTTGTTGCTGCGCCTACCTGCGCTCACCTGCCGCAATTCAAGCGCTCTTTTACGCTCCGTCGCGCTCAGCCAGCCGTAGTGAGCGACCTGCCGAACAAGTTTTGAGCACCGCTCTGAGTCGCGTTGGCAGCAGCCGCCGCCGCAGCCGCCAGTCACAGCTCGCGTTTCGAACATAACTGACACGTCGGCGCACCGTCAGCAGCGAATCGCAACAGTTAAAGCCAAGAAAAATTTGATGAAAAAAAATATAAGAAAAACAACTAGATAGTAAGGAAAAGCAAAGGCTAGAAGTGTGTGTGAATGTGCAAAGCGAAAAGAAAAGAATTGTTTGTAATCAGACAGCGCAAACAAAAACATTGTCAAACGGTTGAGAGAAATACCAAATTCACCAAAGAAGAAAAGAAAGATAACTTTTTTTTTTGTGGAATGTTAAGCGAATCGAAAAGATTTTGTTTGTGAGATTTCTATGCCAAAGAAATATGCTAATATAACCAATGCGGACGTCGCGTTCCCGTTCCCGTTCCCGTGCCCGTGCCCTTGCACGTTCCCGTTGCCGTTGCCGTCTCTCAAAACAAAGTTGCCCTCGTCGCATTTGGGTCTCTGTTTGTTGTGTGCATGTGTGAGTGTTGCGTGTGTGAGGCGCGCGCTACGACAAAAAAAAAACAAAAAAAAAATATATATATATAAGTAAAACAAAACTAAAACCAGTTTAATGAACCTTTTAGCTGAACATATTTTCAATGGGACTAGACAGCTGCTTGGCTTAAAGGTTGAAATCGGTTGAAATCAACGTCAAAAGCGTAGAAAACTGTCGCCCTGCAATTTGCAATGTTCATTGAACACGATTCTGGGGTGTGTGTGTGTGTGTGTGTGTGGCAGCCATTTTGTTAAGAGCTTGCAACATGCCACAGCCACAATTTGGCTCGTTTATTGGCGAAGTTAAAGGCCCCGTGCGGCAGTGCAGCCACATAATCAAGCGACAGGCGCGCATAGTTCAAACGCAAGCTCATAGATACACACACACACACACACATACACACAGACACACGCGAGCGCACACTCGCGCAGCAGCGGGAAGTGGTCTGCATTTATATTTTTTCTTTCTTTTTTTCTGCTCTTGCTGTTTGCTTTGCAATTTTCAATCTGTTGTCGTTGGCTTTTCTATGTGGTTCAAGGCGCACTTGTTGCATGCCTTTGTTAGCCGTTGCCGAAGGAAGTTGCACGCCCTATGACAAAGCCACATACAGCTGCAACAAGCGGCTACAACAACAGATCCAACAGATACGCGTACTGTTGTTTGCCATGCCACTTAATGCGGCTGCAGCTCGAAACCCGTTGGGATAGGTTGCCAGCCTGTTGTTGTAGCTGTATGCCACATTTATACATACTTGCAACTGGCGGTATGCGGCAAGGGCGTGCCGGACAGGTACGCGTGAGATCAGCCGCACAGATTGCAATTTCTTCGACTGCCTTCTGCGACAACGTGGCTGCCACTTACTTTCCCACTGACTTGACACAACACACAAATATTTGAGCGGACATTTTGTTTTCGTTGCGTTAAGTTGAGTTTCGTTTTTTTCTTCTCTCTGGTATAATGAGTTGTGGCCACACCTCTTTCTTTTGAACAGAGCTTTTACCCCGCTGCTGCTGCTGTTGCTGCTGGTGCTTATGGCTATTTCCGCTGTCCAACATATTGGCATACATGCCCAATTTCACAGCTACTCCGCTGGCCCTGCCCTGCCCCTGGCCGCTGCCTCTATCACTCTGCATTTTTGTGATTTTATGAGCCACATTCAAAGTGAAATTTTTGTTTGATACACGCATGGCGCACAGGCAACTGGTTTTTAAGCGACGGTCAACATAAATTAAGGCAAAAAAAATAATAAAACAAACCAAATACGCAATTAAAACAACTGATAAATTACAAATCGTTTGGCTTTTAATTTTGTTTAGCGACGGTCGCGGAAAACGTTGAAAAACGCGAGAAAAACGTGCGCGATTCGTGATTTTCGTTAAACAACATTTTTGTGCAATGCTCGACGAAATGTGAAGAAAAAAAGCAAAAGAGAGCTCTTTAAACTAAATTGTTTTGTTGAAATTCGCACAGTGCAGCATTTAACACAAGAAAAATATACATAAAAAATACACAAGTTATTTATTAAAAAATTAATAATTAAAATAATACAAAAATAACAAGCCGCTGACATAATCGCAGCGCGTTTAACAACTTGACTTTCAAGTGGTTCAAGTTCAGACGTGCCGCCCGCTCAGCAATTGTGTATTGATATACAAAAGAATAAGGTCCAATCACGCGTTTTCAGATACAACATCTTGCACTGCCCCAACAACAACAACAACAACATCAACAACAACAACAACAACAGCAACAAAAGCCTCGCTACCAACGCTCCAACGCATCATCAGCAGCTACCAACACAGTCACCACAAAACGTAAATCTCCATTCTGCGAAATCAAATACCAAAAATTCTTTAGCTATAGATACATGTGTATATAGATACTTATGTGTGCATAGATACATTTATATATATAAACTATTCGTAACGGTCGCTGTCAGACATTCTGGCTTTGAATTCTTCTGCTGCTTCTGCTGTCGCGGCTGCTGCTGCTGTGGCGACAGCTGCTGGCCATCTAACGGTTTGCATGCCGCAGTCACGTAACCGATTTCGTATACGCACACACACACGCTCGCACGTAGATACTCAGGCACTCACACAGATACTCGTATGCATATTGAATAACAGCATTCAGCCATCTACTCTTAACTGCACTTGTTCTCTGGCCACATGCCGGAAAAGTTGGTCGCTGCCAGCGACAGCTACACGGCAAAACAAAACCGGCCGCGGCCAGAACCGCTAGCAGCAACAGGTAGACACACCGAAGTCAAAAATACCCTTATCCGTTACGTGAATAACGCACAGGATGCATGGGGCCTACTTTGGTTCGCCAGCCCAAACATAAAGCCAGATTTATTGACCAAAAAATTTGTTTAAATAATCGTGTGTTTCGAATTGGTTCGAACTGTTAGCTGGCTATTATCTTTCAGTTAATGTGGTATGAGAATGTCGCCGGAAATGAACGTGGGAACAATATCCACTGTATGAGTGAAACTCGCAAAGAACTTGCTTGAAGATAGTTTAAAGTTTTGTTTTTTCAACCTAAACCGCACTTTGTTTAAGCTGCCTGCCTTAACTCAGCTAGTTTAGGTCAATTGTACGACAAACTATAACTTTCTGGGCTATGGCAATCTAGAGATAAATATACTAGACTCAGATTGCAAGCAATTTGTCTTAAATCACGCTTTTATTGTGTTTATAGAGCAGCAAATTATGCAAAAATGAAGCCAACTTAAATTTGAACTAGATTTAAGAACTAAGACCAGCGGCTAATATGCACAACTAGATAATAAACTATTAGTTAATTGTGTAGACTCTTTAGTAGTTGAATCAAGTTCAAGATAATTTGCTGAGTTTATGTTTGATTTATAGAATATTAATACGAAGAGTTGAGTCTGCTCTACTTAAACAAAAGCAGCTCTTAACATAAAGTTTGGACATTTCTTTCTGAACTTTGCAAAGTTCAAATGTAGTCCATCAAGGTTCAATACTTTAGTTGTCTAAAACTTTATTATTTTTAATAATTAAGCATGAAACTAGTTTTTGAATGAAGTTCAACTTACTTGAATGTTTACCATTTTTAATTTCTTAACATCCTGTTCATGTTATAGAGTATATATGAATCGAAAACCCAGCAGCAAGCCTTGCAACTTCATACGTTCCTTTAGCACACGCAATTCGAGCAAGAGTTCATACTTACATGAGCTTCTCACACGCCACAAGATGTGCATAAGACTCTCTTGAGATAGCTACAAAAACAATAACAACAACAAGAAGAAGAAAACCCCACCAAAACTGAGCCCGTTAGAGTTGCAAATGCAAGCAAAGTTCAAGTTGCAGACTCGTCTGTGCAACGCGTAGAATGTGGCAGTGACACAGAGGCAGACTTTAATTTATGAGCATGGGAAACTCTTACTTGAAGCTGTTGAGGTTTATTAGATGACCGGCTAACTGTTGTTCACATGGAGCTCGAGCTGTGTGTGTGTGTGCGGCTGATAAATGCTGGCCCAAAGTGTGCCGCCAATTGGTGGTCAACAAACCCCAAGAGCGGTATTCAAATTGAACTGTGGTAGTTTTGAGTGTGGCAACAACAACAGTTCGCGGCCGAATTCGGTTTCAATTTTGTAGCCGGCGCATCGCAAGAAGTTTCCCAGGCAAAAAGGTTTGGGTTTTTTCCGGCCAAAACGAAATGTTACGTTCAACGATTTGCGCAAGACAAAAAAAGTGCCAACTCAAATCGAGTTTTGAGCGACAACGCAACAGTTTGATTTTCCATTGAACTGAAGCGACGGCACGAGGCGCAACTCAACTGCTGTGGCAATTTTCATGGAAAAGCCATAAAAAGCAGCACCAGCAGCTGCAACCGAAACGAGCGCTAAAAGGAAAAGTGCAGCAGCAGCAGCAGCACACGAAAAAAAATATGAGAAAGAGAAATGTGTGGAAAGTTGCAAACAAAAGTAAATTTTTGCGCCAAGCTAAAACACGACAGCAACAACAACATCAACAGTTGCAGCAACAATCGACTAAATCAATAAAAAAAAAAAAAAGGAGAAATGAGCAAACATTTAACGAGCTGCTCGTAATTGCCAATTGCAAGTTCAATTCGCTTAGCGCCAGCTCACGAATGTATCTCTGTCTGTCTGAGCCTCAAGCTTTAATGGCTTCGAGCTGGTTGCTCCATCTCCATCCAGCAGCAGCTGTAGCTACTGCAACTAACTTTGGCCAATTAATGTGTTATAATCTGCTCGAGTTGATTGTCTAAGCATTTGCAGCCTGCTGGCCGTGCCCACTTGGATGCCCACAAATGCAGATACAGCTACAGATACAGCTACATCCATCTGGCAGAGATACATTTGCAGATACAAATACGCAGCTCAAGATACGCACTTGTGCCTCGCACTCAGCCAGCTGGCAACGAGGCGGCACAAATTGTTGTTGCGTTCGTTGCGTAGCTATTGCGACAATTATAATGGGACGCAGCGGAAAACAATGCGAAATCCAAATAGAAACCTTGTTTTGACTTCCACGCGGGGGCTGCCACAGAAATGCTGTACGTTTCATTTGGAAAGTTGAAGAATTGACACAGAAACAACAAGATTTTAATTAAAGAAATGAGATGTGGCTGATTTTAGGAATAAAAATTATATGACATGATATGCATATCTTTATGTATTGAGCTATACGAATCTGAGAAAAAGGTTATATTTATATTTATACAACAAATTATAGAATCTAGTCAAATAACAAGTTATGTACATGTCAACTTTTTATATAAAAGCAACCAACAAATTATATATATATGGGCAAAGGTTTATAAAATAGAGGATTGAAAAACGAATGCCTAAAGACAAACTCGTTCATTAAAGCGTGATATTCTTAACTATTAAATCATTGATAAGGCCGTTTTTGGTATTATGTGTACTTTAAACAAGATATGAAAAATTACTTAAAACTCAAGCAGGCAATGCAAACTAGAAGAGAGTTTATGTGGATGCCTTGGATTGGTCTTAAAAATATCTCAAACAAAACTTGATTCAAGTTTTTACTTTAAAAAGAACTACTTGTACTTTTTACTCGCATTTTCATACTTATATCAAGTACATCCGGCCCTGTCATGCTTTTGAGATGAGGTTTGATTAATTTAAGTTTGAATTTGTTGAATTGTTTTCTCTGCGTGTGTGTGTACATATGACAAAATGATAGCTTCACAAACACATCGTGCCTTTTGGAATTATATTTTCTTCCACATCTCCAAACTTCGACAGATCTATCGATTTTATTGTAGCACTACTTCGTATACTTATCATAAGACTATTTTATAAATTTTAAGTTTATGTTAATTTATTGAGTCACCCTCGCTATAGCGACGAGCTGTGTCTCTTGCCTTAGTCAACGCGAGCAGCGTCTCAATTACCAGCGCTGCCGCAGCATAAAGTCGCTTTGTGGGTCAAATAACCTGGCCAGAGAGGGTATAGGGGCAGCTCGAATCACAAACTCACATACATATCTTTTATCTGAGCTCTTAACTGACAATCTTTTTCTGATTTGCGCTTGATTGCAGGTTCACCGTGGCACGCTGAGATCATGTCGTCACCCGGCCTAACCGCTCTGGGCGAATCCACACGCCTTGTACCCGCCAATACGCCGGCGGTTTTTGAGATACTGCCGCCTCCTGGACAAAGCCTGAGCAAAGGCGAGTGCGTGGCAACGGTCTTGACTCCATCCAAGTCAAAGCTGAATGCCAGAGTCACCCATGAGGCGGCAAATGGTGCTGCACGCATTGAGTTCGTGCCCACCGAAGTGGGCACGCACATCATTGATGCGTCCATCAATGGCACGAAGATCGCTGGCGGTCCTTTGATAGCAAAGGTCTACGATGCCAGCCTGATCCAAGTGACCGAGGTTAACGGCGGCGTGGTTGGCCAGCCATGCCAGTTTCGTGTGGACGCCAGTGCGGCTGGTGAGGGACAGCTGGAGATATCCATTAATGAGGGCGAGGTGCCCAACCATGTCCAAGTCGTTGGCGGCGGTCGTTGTCTCGTCTCCTTCACCCCCGAGCAGGCCAAGTCCCATTTGATAGACATCAAGTTCAATGGGGAGACGGTGCGCGGCTGCCCCTTTGTCTGTGCCGTGGCGGACACCTCGCGTGTTCTCCTCAACCTGTCCAATCTGGAGCTGATACCGGTCAACCGGCCCTCCTCCTTTCACATCACGGTGAGCGGTGGTGGAGCCGCTGAGCTGGCGGTCAGCGTCCGTGGGCCACACGGCGAGTTGCCCGTTCGCGTCACTGGCGATATACACGCCGGCTTCACGGCGGAGTTCACGCCCACCAGCGTGGGCGGCCACTCGATTAATGTGGAGTACAATGGCTTCGCGGTGCAGGGCACACCATTTCTGGCCAAGTCATATGATGCCAGCAAGGTGGTCGTTGGTAGCGTCTCCCGTGGCACCATGGGTCGACCCGTGCAGTTCACTGTGGATGCGGGCGATGCTGGCGAGGGCAATCTAGAGATAACCATATCGGCCAAGGGTCAAAATATACCCACACAGGTGCATCCCCAGGGCAGTGCAAGGTAAGCATAATCAGGTCTTAGCCACCTGCCAGCTTCTCTTACTCACACACACTCTCTCTCTCTCTCTCTCTCTCTTTGTCTCTGCAGATTCTCCGTTTCGTTTGTGCCGACAGAGTCGTGCGAGCACACAATTAATGTCTCCTTTAATAAAATGCCCGTGCCCGGCTGCCCAATAACGGTTGGCATTAGCGGCGGCGTCGCCGGGCCCCAGGTATCCCTTGGCGGTCCCGGGCCGGTGCATCAGACCAATTCTTTTGTTATCAATCACAATGGCGGCCGTTTGGAAGATATTGAGGTCAACGTCGAAGGTATGTAGCTGGCCAGGAGCTGGCTGAACGGGCTCGCTCACACTAACACACGGTACTCATACGCTATGTGTACCTCCCCCCCTCCTCACCCTCTCACATTTATAAGCCCCTCCGTCCACCCCTCTATATCATTGTGCTCTGCTCGCCTTCATTTTGTTTGCGTGTGGTTTGATTTGCATTTTGCATTTGATTTTGGTTCAAGTTATTCGTAATTGTAATTAAATTGCTCGTTACCTAAATGTTAATTGTCTATGTATGTGTGTGTGTGTGTGTGTGTGTGTTTGTGGGAGAGAGTAATCGATATCGCACACACCCACACATACACTCACACACCCACACACACATATGCATACGCATACATATCTGCTCATAATCCGTATCTTTAGCTAGCATCTTATCCGTATCCGCATCGGCACACAAAAACACATGACGTTTTTTTTTCCCACACGCACACACATTTTCACACTTTTCAACACAATCTACGGAAATTGTTGTTAAAACTTTTAAGCATGCCAGCACGCCCCACTCCGCCCACCACTGCGCCCAACCCTTTTCAATGGTAACTCACCCACAACTGGCCCCTTAACTCTACGCTACTCACAGCTCCATTTCTGCTTCACACGCAGCGCTCTTGACAATAGCTTTGCTCCACCGTGCGGCAGCTTGTAAACTTGTGTGGCGCCCCGCTCCACTTAGCCACTGTGGCTAGCTGCGTGTGTGTGTGTGTGGTGCTCATTTAGTATATGTAATTATGCGTCATATTTATCATTTTGGCAATTGCTACGGTTACACGTTGACGCATTAGCATCTGTGCTTAGGCATTACAGCTGGGAGCAGGCTTTACAAACTCTGAATTATTCAATGGCCGCAACTGTGTAGGCGTGTGTAACAGTGTTTGTATGTGTGTGCGTGTGTATAGACATTAGAATGTACGTTATGTAATTGATTTCACTGTAGTATAGCAGCACATTTATATATAATTACTTTTTAATTTTAATTTTTAACTGTATATATACATTATAGTATGCGTCTGTGTATGTGTTTGTGCCTGCGGTATTTATTTCTGTGTATGTATGTGTGTATGTTCCGTATCTAGTTGTGTTTAAATGTTTTGTAATCTTACGCCCTTTAATTTGTAATAATTTGCTCACTTTTATATCTGTATTATATTTCAGGACGGCGAAATCTTTTGTACTAGACTCTATAAATATGCATATACTTACCTATATATATATATATAACTTTATATATGAGTACTTTCTATCTCTCTCACTCTATATATATGTATATACTAGCTCCTTATATCTACTCTATATATATATATATATGTTCCGCCTAACAGTCCGTTTAAATTGAAAGAAACCATAACCCAACAGCGTGTTTACCAAGCGAAGTACTACTGTATCGACCACGAGTGAAAGAACCACAACAGCAACAACAACTATAACTTTAAAAAAGCACCCACTACACCACACTAAACAACAAAGTACTCGTTTTTTTTTTAATTTACTACTAATGTCCTTTTGCGCCTCAGGGCTAAATATTTACTAATTTGTTCAATTGATTTTGATTAATGTCTTTTAAAAGATGCGCAAGCAAACAAATAAAATGATGTTTTACGAACATGATATATGCATAAAGGATTGTGTGTATTGGTATTGTTTTGTGTTCAGGCAGACTTTCAATATTGTACATAAGCTATATAGACACTAGAAGTATATAACTACAGGGATATATTTAAAATATGTCTGCTCGCTGCTCGCTCTGTCTCTCAAAAAAACACATGCAACATCTCAAGTTTACTAACCGTTTCTGGCACGTTCTCGGTATAATACTCAAGACAACAACTGCAACAACCACTGCAACCACTAACCCAACAATTACAACACCAGACAACCCACTAACCAGCCCGTTGGCATCGTTCATATTAAGTTCCTTACAAAACCAAATCCAAGCCTAATGCCGTTACTAATCTGAGTAAACATTTTTCCAAATTTTTTACCAATTGCGCGAAACCAATAAACAAAAATACCATAAACAAATCACTAACTACACCACACAACTACAATTACGACAACTACAACTACAAAAACAACAACAACAACATGCTCTATATATGAATTTCAACAAAACAATCAAATGAAACCCTCTCAAAACTCATTTCCGGCCGCGTCGCAATCGAAAATTCTTGATTAAAAACTTAAAAACCTAATAATACTAAAAACCAAAAAAAAAAAAAAACAAAAAACAACTAAATATACAAATAAAATGCAAAATGTGCACATTGCAAAATCGGGGCAACTCAGGTCCCGCCGGACAATCGGTGCCCGCCCAGGTGCATCAGTCCGCCGAGGGCGTCTTCAAGGCGGAGTTTGTGCCCCGCGTCGTCGGCGAACATCGCGTCAATGTCACTGTCAATGGTTTGCCCACAGCTGGCAGCCCCTATGCGGCTAAGGTAAGTTCATGTATCCTTATAAACTTAAAGGTTGTCCGAAGGTAAATTGTAAAGTTCATGTTAACTTTCCTAACCCTTGTACACTATCTAAGTCCATTGTAAAGAATTCTGTTCATATTTTACGGCCATAAATTTGTCAAAACTAAACCGATTTTTGTAGAGCTTACCTTTTTCATCATGGTTTTTCCGCTAAATTGATTTTACAGAAAAATATGAAAAGCTGAATTTGACAAAAATATCTTGAATATTTTAACATACAAAATCTAATTTTTCGACTGATTCTTCCTATAGAGCTATTTAATATCTTAGTACGATTTTGATCAAATTTGACTCATAAATAAGCATCAGCGTTTAACAAGTAAACTTATTTGATCAATATATCTTGATAAACAAAAATGTTTACCATACAAGAACCTAATTTTCGACCGATTGTTCCCATGACAGCTATGCGATATTGCTGTCCGATGTCCGATATTTAAAAAGCATACTGAAACTAATAACTATATAAACTATATGATACCCTGAAACTGCCTATGATAGCCCTAAAACTGACAGACAAGTTTTGCATAGAAACAGACAGACGGACATGGATATATCAACTGGTAATGATAATCAAGAATATATGTATATACTTCTTGGGGTCAAAGATGTCTCCTTCTGTGCCTTAAACATTTCATGAAAAAATTATAATACTCTCTACAAGAAACTTAATTTGGAAAAATTATTCCACACTCACCGTGCTTGTGCCTATCTTTGAGGTATATTCCTCCTTCCAGATCCGACTATAAATTCTCATAGAGCCTATAAGTAATACTTATTTGTAAATTTTGAGCATTAACCTTTTCCCTCTTCGCAGGTTTATGACGTCAGCGCAATCAAGGTGAAGAATGTGAGCAGTGGAACGGTGGGTAAGCCTGTTACCTTCCTTGTCGAAACATCCCAGGCTGGTCCCGGCAATCTGGAAGTCACAGTAAACGGCGGTCGCGTGCCCACCTCGGCACAGGCCCAGGGCCAGCACACATATGCGATCAGTTTTACTCCACGCGAGGCCGAGAGCCACACGGTGGAGCTGCGCTTCAACAGCCAGGATGTGCCCGGCTCACCATTCACATGCCGTGTGGCGGCCGCAGCACGCATACAATCGCCGGAGACCATGGACAAGGTCAGCGTGGGTCGCCTCTTCGAGTTTGTGGTGGAATCGGACACCAAGCCAACGGTGGAGGTGCTCGGCCCGGCCAGACGAAGTGTCCCGGTAAAGATCGATGCACTCGGCTCAACGCAGGGCTACAATGTCAAGTTCGAGCCCATGGAGGTGGGCGATCATTCGGTGGAGGTGCGACTGCCTGGCGGCGGTCATGTGGAGGGGAGTCCCTTCCTGCTGAAGGCCTACTCTGCCGAAAAGGTCATCGTAACGGACATACGACCTGGCGTGGTCAACAAGAGCGTCAGCTTTGGCATCAATGCCTCCCAGGCGGGCGCCGGCAATCTGGAAATCATTGTTGCCGTCAACGGCAAGAATGTGCCAAACTTTGTGCAATCCGAGGGCAACGCGCGATTCAAGGTGAACTTCAAGCCCACGGAGGCGGCTGCCCATTCGCTTTCCGTGCGCTTCAATGGACACCCGGTGCCGGGATCACCCTTTAGCTGCCACATAGCAGCTGCTGCCGCCAGTTCTTTGGGCTTGCCACGCGCCCAGGCGCTGGGCGAATGCCTAAAGCAAGCGGCCGTCAAGATGGACAACACCTTCGAGCTAGAGGGCTTCGAGGGCATCGAGCCGCAGATATTTGTCACCTCGCCCGCCGGCGACAATGAGCACTGTCAACTGAGTCAGCACGATGGCGGCACCTACAGCGCCTCCTTCCGACCGAGCACAGTGGGTCGGCATCTGATTAGCGTGCTGGCGAATGATCAGCACATTAATGGATCGCCTTTTAGCTGCAATGTGTTCGATGTCTCCCGCGTGAGCATCAGCGGCCTAGAGCAGCAGTATGGACCTGCCACGCTGGGCGTGCCTGTCACCTTCAGTGTGGATGCAGCTGGCGCAGGGGAGGGCACACTCGAGCTGGTGGTGTCCACCGACAGCAGCACCGTCAAGGCCGAGGTGGTCGCCTGTGCACGCGGCCTCTACGACGTCACCTTTGTGCCGCAGAGCACCGAGCCGCATTATGTGAATATTACGTTCAACGAGGTCGCCGTGGATGGCAGTCCCTTTCGCGTGGACATTCAGCAGCACACACAGCACATACAGATTGGCAGTCTGGCAGCCATTGATTTTCCGGCCGATGATCAGATTGTAGAGATACTGGCGCCCGATCAGAAGCCCGTGCCGTACACCATCAATCGCCAGACGGCGGAGTTCCGCACACACATGACCGGCAACTATACGCTGCGCTTCATTGACCGCGAGACGCGCCAGCATATTGGCACCCGCACGCTCTGCGCCTTCGATCCCATGCTGGTCAAGATCACCGAGGTGGGCGAGGCCCTGTGTCATCGTCCGGCCAGCATCAGCGTCTCGCTTAATGAAGCCGGCCAGGGTGATCTGTCGGCGCTGGTGCGTTGCGGTGTCACCGAGGTGCCGCACACCATACGCGGCCCCAGCAAATCGGGCGTCTACGAGATTGTCTACCAGCCCACGCGCGTGGCTCCGCACAAGATAAGCATACTCTTTAACGATGTGCCCATATCGCTGAAGCCACTCGAGATAAATGTGCTGCCTGCCAGCGCTGGCAAGGAGATCAGCGTCAGCGGCCTGGGTCTGTATCAGGCGCGCGTCGGCAAGACCACATCCTTTGCCATTGACACAGTGAAGCGGCCGGCGCGAGAGTTCGATGTTGTGGTCTCTGGGCCCGGTGGCCAGGCTCTGCCCGTGCGCTGCTATCAGACCAAGAACGGGCATCTGCAGGCGGAGTTCAGCATTAACAAGCCGGGTCAATGCGTTATCGGTAAGTACCGTCACAGCTACAGCCATTCCTTGTCCAATCGCTAATCTCGAATCGTCTTCTTTTGCAGAGGTGCTGCATCAGTCGAAGCCACTGCCGGGCAGCCCCTTCACCTGCGAGGCTTTCGACAGCAGCAAGGTCAGCGTGCAGGGCGTCACCAAAGAGCCGCTGGCGCAGCACAGCGCCAATAGCTTCACCGTGCGCACAGACAATGCCGGCACCGCCGAGCTGGAAGCCTTTGCCATTTCGCCCACTAACCAGAGCCTGCCCGTGCACATCAGCGAGCAGTCCGAGGGCATTTACAACGTGGAGTTTGTGCCCTCCCAGCCGGGCAACTATAAGCTAACGCTCATGTATGGCGGCGAGACGATTCCCAGCTCCCCGCTCAACTTCAGCGCCTCGTCGAGTGGCGTACGTAATGATGCACGCGCTGCTGGCCACGGCCTGGAAGTATGTCATCGCAACAAGGAGGCCTCCTTTGTCGTCTATTGTCCCATTGCACCCAATGTGCAGATCGAACGCGTGGATGAGTTTGGCGAACGCATCGAGCCCAAGATCAAGGCGCTGGGCAACAACGAGTGGCGCATCTCGTATGTAATCCTATCGGTGGGCACCTACGAGATTCGTGCCAGCTGCCCCAACCGCGGCAGTCTGCCCGGCTCACCTTGGCGCGTCTGCTGCGTGGAGTCGACAAAGGTCACTCCTGTTGGCGGCTGGGGCACGCTGGTTGATCATGACGGACGTCTAATATTGCCGGCACGCATTATCTTCGATGTGGAGAATGCCGGGCCCGGCAAGCTGGTCTGCAGCATCGATGGCATTGAAATACCCGTGGATAAGCTGGCCGATGGCAAAATGTGTCTCAACATTACGGGCGAGAATCTGGCCGCCGGCGAGCATGATCTGGACTTAACCTGGAGCGGTTTGACCATCACACAGTGCCCACGCAGCGCCTTTGTAACTGGCCAGCAAGCCGCCGACAAAGTGGTGCTAATGGGTCGCGGACTGGCCGCCGCCCAGGCCGGCGAGGCGGCGCACTTTACCATCGATGCCTCCAATGCGCCAGCCGGCCGCCCGGAAGTCATTTTGATCACGCAGGAGAATACAGCGCTGCCCGTGAGCCTGGCACAGCCGCGGCCCAGCGAAAACATTTGGCTGGCCTCGTACACGCCGCAGAAGTCCATGACGGGCACTCTGACGCTCTCGGTCAAGTGGAATGGCCGGCTGGTCAAGGGCTGCCCGCTCACTGTGGCCGTCGGCTCCTCCATGGACGCCTCGAAGGTCATTGCGTCTGGTGAAGGTCTGCGCCATGGCATCGTTGGCAAGGACATCAAATCCTGGATAGACACCCGACGCGCCGGCCCTGGCGAGCTAACCGCCCACTGCGCCGGCGCACGCAAGGTGGCCTACTGCGAGCTGTATGACCACGGTGATGCCACCTTCACGCTGAATATTAAGCCACAGGAGCCGGGTCGCCATCTGCTGACCATCAAATACGGCGGACAGAATGTGCCCGGCTCGCCGTTTGCGCTCAAAGTAGCCGGCGCACCGGATGCCAGCAAGGTGAGTAACAGAGAGAAGGCAAATATAGCTTTTATCCACAATCCGTTACCTATATGTCTCTTTAACGAAACAGGTTCGCGTTTATGGACCCGGCATCGAGCATGGCGTGCTGGCCACCTTTCAATCGCGCTTCATATGCGACACACGTGGCGCTGGCGCCGGGCAGCTGACGGTGCGCGTGCGCGGACCCAAGGGCGCCTTCCGCGTGGAAATGCAGCGCGAGAGCCAAAAGGATCGCACCATTCTGTGCAAGGTAAGCAGGCGGCTTTGTACGCTTGAAGAGTGTGATTAATTTGGCTTGTTCTATGCGATTCCTAGTACGATCCAACGGAGCCGGGTGACTATCGCGTCGAGGTCAAGTGGGCTGGTGAATTTGTGCCCGGCTCGCCGTTCCCCGTCATGATCTTTGACACTGAGGAGGAGTTACGAAGGTACTTGCAGGGCATATGAGGCCAGATCAACCATCCCATCATCGTCTTCCCCAGTGGACTGAGTCCGCCCATTCGCTATCAGCCTGCAGCTGCCACGCAGCAGACGCGTCGTGCCGCCTGTGTGCCACTCTAGCGGATGGCACAAATATTTATAGTGTATTTTTGGGGTACATACACGAGCACGCACATGTAGCTACAATCGCAGATCGTTAAGGTCAACCATTATATATATATATATACATATGTTACGAGTACTAGTTAAGTTTTAAAACCGAACGAAACGAATCGACTACGATAAGTCAAGGTGAAGTCGGGGCCCGCCAGGCTCAGCTCTTCGGGCCACAAAAGGCTTCTGCGCTACGATAAATAGCTTTCTGTTCTTCTGTTCTGTTGTAGACCTAATACCTATGTAATACAATGTTATTATTGCGAAACAATTTGATCCAAATGTTTAACAACGTATTCAATACAAACACACGACATTAAAAATATTCACTTACACACATACTAAAGAAAATCCAGAAACCGCAGAAATTCGTATATGCGAAAATCATAGCATACTTTTGTGCGCCCCTCAAAAGATGCAATCACTGGTTCGTGCTGCTTACTTCTTGAGATTTGAATTAACGAAAATTGCTTAGCAAACCTTAAAGATTTTCGAGGGATAAATTGCGCTAGGATCACATTAACTTTATCGATTAGTAATTTAGCTTAAAATGGTCTTCTAAGAATTACATACTTTTATATACACAAGCTAAATACCAGGACAATTTTGCAAGCATTCGATCAATTTGGTTTGCGGTACGTATGCGTCGTATAGGTTTCGATTATATGTTCGCAAAGGGCGTGACAGATTTGGCTCTAAACTATATATAAATAATTAATTATTTCGCTTTTGCAATCTTTTCGTGAACAGGTGCAGATCATCGATAGAGTTGGCGTTTTTAACTCAGCAAATTCCATCTATATAGAATTGCAATCATCATTTTGTATTTTAGGACTGATCCCTTTTGTCCAATTCGGTCATAATTAAGAACCTTAATTTTGCAGTGTTAGTGGTGTTTATGAAAGATTTTAAAATTACGACATTTGATAAAATGGCTATATATTTGATAAATTAAATCAGATCTTGAAAAGATCGCAAGGTCAAGCTTTAATGGTAGGCCTACAAGAAAATGGAAATCAAGCAAGTATTGGACAAAATCTTTCATATTTCTAAAGCTACCCGCATGTTTAATTCGTCAAGATCATAGTGAAGGATACAGCCGAGAAGTTGATATATTTTTTAGAAAAATGTCCTTGTTACAAGGCTTTTTAAGGATCTTCGTCCTTTTCTTGTATATTCCATTTAAAATAAATTCTTCTTGTGCAACATAAATATAAGTTAAAAAGCATTTGGTTCAGCCTAATACATAGCACGTATATAACACAAGCTTATGGATATTCGATACGAATACAGATGATATGTAAACCTTTAAAAAAACCTTTAGAAAACCCGGAAACCTATTAGAAAACCTTATGAAATGTAGCGCATGGCTAGGCCTGTTCCTCTACCTCCCAATCCTCGGGCAGGGCAAATTCGTTGATAAACTCCTTACGATATTTGCGCAGAAATTTGAGTAGATTAGCTTCCAGAAAATTTTTGCATGCGTCACCGAAATCGGTATCGCCAATATTCATGCCCTTGACGCCGCAGTGCATGTGCTGCAGCAGCGCGATGAGCGTGTCATGGTTTTTGGTCTGCATGTCATCGAAACGATCGTGCATTAGATATTCTGTCCAGGGCGCCTCAAAGAAGCTAACGAAATTCTTGATCAGACCCATTTTCCAGCGACTATTCATATTATTGAGCAGCGTCTCATGCTTTCCGCAAAAGTACTCCAAAAAATAGAGGGGCTTATATAGCTGAGCAGGGATATAAAATTACATAGGAATCTCATGGCATATATGTAGATATATTTAGCCTACCTTACGAGTAACGCACACTATTTCCTCAACAAGCAGATTCGGATTCAAGCGTACGCGAAAGAAATCACCTGAGCTGCAGTAGCTAGTCATGATATGGCTATACTCATTTGTGAGCTTGCCCAGTAAGAAGCGCTTGGGCACAGTTATCTTGATGACCATATGACCCAGGGGCAGTAGACAGTGAAATAAACATGGCTTGCTAAACTTGCGCTCCTTGGTGTACGGCTCCTGGCTCAGCTGCAGTATGTCTATCAACTGGAAGAGGAAATGTTTCGAATTGCGGGATGAAGCATACAGAGGCCAGATCTCACTCACCTTTTGAGCCATCTCGCGTTCGCTGGTATAGATATACTGATAGAATGAATCCAAGCCAAATGTGACATGTTTGCCAGCCGCATAAATATGCGGATCATTTGTGCAATAGTCCTCATCGACAAGTATCTTGCGATTCCTCATATGAATATCGCTTTTGATAAGCACTGAAAGCATAAAAATACTTTTAAGCATTTAGTAAATATTCCCAATCTTCAAGAAACCCACTTTGTTCGATGGACATGGGCATAAAGTTCTCCATGAAATTGATGAATAAACTACACGACAAGGACATAGGATTTCCGCTGGGCACTAGCTTGAAGTAGACCCTATCAATAAAGGACGCGTTTGCATAAAACGAAAAGCTCACAAAATTGGCAGATTCGTAGACTTTAATGCCCAGATCAGAAACCATTTGCACCAGTATATTGTCCAGATTCCGGTCATTTGTGGGATTATTTAAATACTCAGGCTCCATTACCTTATGCGGCTGAACATACACAATATTCTCGGGCCGACAGTTGTGCTTCAGCAGGAAGTCAATGCACTCGTATAGAGCCAAGGTGTAGCCATAGATGATAACCTTTTTTTTGATCATCACGCAATCGTTAAGCTCCTCGAGCTTGTGATATAGCATAATCTTGTCTAGGCGTCCATTGATGTGCGCATAGTTGTATGGATAGGCATGATTGGACTCATCAATCCTTCCCAGCGTAGGCAATCCAAACTTCGTATCACACAGCAGCAGCAGCTTGTCATAGAAGACCTTGCAGTTGTTATCCAGACGAATGAACTTTTCAGCACTGCAAAACGGTGCGTATACGTAAGAAATAAACCCAAACCAAGTACAGTTACTCGAACACCCACCGATCAATATACGTCACCTTTCCAGACACAAAGTTGATCCAGTTGCGCATATCCAGCCGTTGTGTGGTATCCATTACGAAAGGAGAACTGTTCTTATTGCTCAAATAGCATTCCTCCTTGCGGTAACAGTATTGGCACGCGACATTGGGATCATACTCCGCCTCAATCTCGCCATTTTTGACAATAACTGTTATGTCCACAATGGGCAGGCAATTGTTCACATTCACGTACTTGTAGCTAAGGGAAGGTCATTTTAGAGTAATCCAAAAATAGGTAAAAAAAAAAATAAATTTCAGCTCCTACTCGGGCGTATTCCAGCCGAAAACCATGAGACGCAGAAAAGCCTTGCATATGTCCGAGAAGCCGACGATAACTATAGGATTTTGATTGCCCATGAATTTGGAGGGAAAAAGATTATGTCGAAACAGATAGAACTGATCCATGACGCAGTTTATCTTCGACAGATCCACCTGTGTCGACGAACGCCTGTAACAATGCTCGCTTTGGGTGTCTATGAACCAGTTTCTACGCAAGCGACGCGGCTCCACGGGCATCATTTTTTGGGCCAAATCATTGGGTAAGGGCTCGCCGATGATTTCCTGAAAGTAGAAGATTTCCCGATAGCCCGATCTGATGGCCACGGTGCGCAGCACCTCATCCGACCACATGTGAAAGTAGGGATGCAGACGCAGCATCACAAGCTCGCAACGATCAAAGGTCATGTAGTCTTCATCGTGGGGCAGCACGAATTGCTTATACACCGCTTCGTAATTCGAGAACGGACTGCGAGACGGAACGTTAAATGTATGCCACTGACCACGCCCACTTACCGTAATATTGCAAAACCAACAGCCGTGGTATTCTCTCTGCTCGTGTGACCGCAACGTATAATCCAGAAGCTAAACTCGGACATCGGGTTATACAGCACATCGGAGCTAATCTGTTTAATGATTTTGATCTGATGGCTGATCGTCTCTTGGATATGCGATTCACGGCCACTCTTTAGACTGTCGTCGCTCAATTTACTTTGGTTGGTGACACTCAGCAGCTTGATGACATCCTCGACATCATCCTTAACCAGGTGGTAGATACTGAGCTCTGTGTTTATGGAACAGCGATGTGCCACAAAGACCTCGTCGGACATTTCGGAGCTGGGGCGATGTTGCACGCGCTATCAAAGTGCGACTCAAGCGCTTGTTAAGCCCAAAACTATTCGAAACTACTCACTATAAAGAACTTCAGTAATGCCCAGAGGCTGACGGAATTCTTGGCACCAGGTGCCAAGGGCACCACGCAGTAATCGCGATCCGGATATGCGCTGAACATCGCGCAGAGGTAATAAAAGGTATACTCCAGTCTGAGACTCGGGTGCAATATGAAGTTCTTCAGCACAAACGCCCGGGAGGCATTGTTCAGGCAGTATTTCCTATTCTTGGTCATGCTCTTGCGCGCCGGCATATCAAATGATATGTTCAGAGTTTTCGATACTTTGTCCAAATAGTTGCTGCTATTGCTTAGCTCTGCAATTTACAAGAAGCTTACAAGAAGGTCCATTAAGGACTCTAACCTACCATCGGTTATGTATTTGAATTTAGTGAAAAGGCTCTCATGTGCAACCAGTTCCTTGGGATCATATTCGGAGTAGACACTGCGTTGACTATCTTTTCTCAGCGAAACACTGCGGCGCTTAAAGTAACTCATATTTTTCTTGAGATTAAAATATTGTCGCTGCTCTGCCGTGCTGCGTGGTCAGCCATTACCATAAGCAACTTATTCTGATCAACTATAATTATCCTACTTACAAGACGTCGAATTGCACAGAGGCGTGTGGAACATCGGGCGTACACGTCACCAGGTTGCCCAAGCTCTCCAGATCAAAGTTCCTAATCAACTCCTCGATGTCCACCTCCTCCGTGAGCCACATCATACCCGTGCTGCCACCCGTTGTGGAACCGCTTTCCTAAATAATATAAGGTAATTAAAGTGAAAGTGCTTTAAATATTCCATTCATTTTCCGCCAATGTAGGTGAATGTTCTTCAATCGGCGAGACTTATGGCTTAGCAGAATCTTTATACTGTTCGGACGAACATACCAAAAGGCGGAGATCAATAGCTTTTCCTTAGTAATCCAGCCTTGTTAGCGGAATTAGCCAGGAAACTATTATCAGTCCATCAATCAACCATTCTAAAAATAGAAAGTTCGGATTTACTTTGTACCTCTGTAACAATAACTTTATTCTTTTCCATATCGCTGCCTGCTGTGCCCAGAAGCAACTCGGCTATAAAGAAATCTCCATGCTCTTCGCGCCTTTCCGGCTCATAGACGTCAATCATGTCAATAACATCATCATTGTCCTCAGGTCTGCACAGTTATAGACGACTTTGCATTAATCTGTAGTATTGTGGTAGAGCTACTTACAGGGCTTTACGAAAAGCTACGGATGGCATAAATTTGCTGCGCGATACTACAATAATTGTCGGCAGATTCCTGCATGAGAACATATCAAAGGCAATGGGGTAATATATCTTGCCAATCTTTTCCAGCTGCTCAAACTCCTTGGGTGAATAGTTTGGGGGCCTAGTCACAACCAAAAAAGATACTTTATGCTCGCGATAAAATACCTCCATTATGAGTTGATTCAAAATATTTGCATGTTCCGACATGTGTATGTAAAAATTAAAAAATATTGTATTCATCAGCGTAATGGGCAGATCCACGCTATAAGGCACAACACGCAGGATTTTAAATTTTATAGGTCTTATAGGCTCGTAATAGCCTATTCGAATTTCTCTTACCAAAAACGACATTTTAGCCACTGTGGCCAGCAGTCGTTGGAGAGCACCGGTATATTTGGATATATGCAAAACTCGCTATAGGCCAATAAAGCCCTAGGACCCTTTGGCTGGCAGACGACCAGGCGATGGGTTTGATATTCTTGGAATAGCTGGCTTAAGGGCGGCTTTCGCTTCTCGCCAAAGTATTCCGCCAATTTCGAGGAGAAGAGCGACTCAAGCTGATCAATATCGTTTTTGCTAGCCGTGCGTATCTCATACTCCATTTTTAGTATATGTGAGTAATTATTGTTTTTATTTGTATGTTGATAAGTAATGAATTGTTTTCCATGCAACTACTCAGTTTACAAGTTATTTGAACATTGAAAATTTGGATTAATTTCCATGACCCGAGCGAAGGTCTCTAAAGTTGTCCACGTGTAAGTAGTCTTCAGGCAGTACGAAATCGTGATGAAAGTCCCCCCGGCGTTGTCGTACAAAGTCCAATAGATTCTGTTCCAATAGCTGTTGATTGACCTCTAGTAGATTATTGTCGGTGTTCTGTTAAAGAGAAAGTAAAGTTTTTAGATGCCATATGCGTGCGTCTAAGGTCAAGGTCTACCCTTTCCAAAGTTTGTAACATGGGCCTCAGTATTTTATGATTCTCGGCCTGAAAGTCATCGAAATCATCGTGCATTAACAGCTCTGTCCAGGGCTCTTGAAGGAACTGCAAGAAGCACTTTATGCTGCCTGCCTTATAACGTGCTTTCAAATTATTCAACATCTGCTCGTGCTTGCCACAGAAATGCTCCAGATAATCCAAAGGCGCACTCTACAAACGAAAACGAAAATTATATGAAACATGCTGTGGCTATAGAGGAGACTCCACACTTGAGCTCACCAGTTTGGTGACAACAACTATCTCGTCCACAATCATCTTCGGGGTGAGTCCAATGCGGCAAAAGGTATTGTTGGTTGTATGGTAGGTGCTCAGTGAGCATTTGGCACAGCCGAGGACAAAGCTGGCCAGATAGCGGCGAGGCATGGTCACCTTGGTGATGAAGTAGCCAAGTGGCAGAAGGGCCTTAAAGAATGTGGGCTGCGAGTATTTATAGTCAAGAGGCGTGTCGTATTTTCGCAGCTCCAGTATTTGCATTAACTATAAGAGATTGGGAGATTGTAAGGAGCGTAAGATAAAGGCAAATCTCATTCCGCAGCACCCAACCTTCATAGCTGTTTCCTTCTCATTTGTATACTGGTACTGATGATTTATGGACTCATATATTTCTATGAACTTGCCCACGGCATAAATGTCCGGATCGTTTGTCTGAAAGTTCTTATTAACCAAAATACGTCTGTCACGCAGCTTAATGTCCGATGCTTTCAGCCCTGTGTTAAAAATAAGCTGAAAACGCAGTTAGGCTTGACATTAGTTAACTTACATTCCTTGGTGTTGGAGTCCATGCAACCCTCCTGGAATGATATGAATATATCGCAATCGAATGTAACTCCTGATCTCCTTCCTTTCAAGCGATTAAAGACAACCTCAAGTATGAAGTTCGCTGTGCCATGTTGTACCCAATGTGAAAAGGTGAGATCCCTATGTATTTGTACATCGAGATCGTCCAACATGTCATCGATAACGTACTGTAGATTCTCATCGACGAAGGGACTGATAAGTTTCTGCTCCTCCTCAGAGCCCATCTTTTTATGAGGCAAGACAAGGATGATTCGCTCCGGCGCGACACCATGGGATATCAGGAAGGCGATGCACTCATAAGTATACAAATTGGAACCATATATAAGTATTAAATAATCGCGCTTGTGCTCCTCTATAAGCACACGCAGCTTATAGAAGAGCAGAAACTTGTCAAGGCGGCTGTTGAGCTCAATGAAATTAGAGGGTATACGTCCGGGATGTTCGTCTGTGTGTTCGTCAACTTTTAGTCTGAAGCTCAAATAGTTCATTAGCAGCAGGGTATCGTAGTATATCTCGCAGGTCTTATTAATCTTCACAAACTTCTTTTCCCTGTGACAATCAGAGGGATTTGGAAGTGTTCATTAATCTGTAAGACTTACCTGTTAATGTAATTCACATGCCCGGGCAGAAATTGGACCCAAAGGCGCAGATCCATGCGCACCACGACATCGCGCACATAACAGGAATAGTTTCGATAGCTTAAATAGCAGTGTCCTCCCGGCGAGCAGTAGGGACAATCGAACATACAATCATATTCTGCCTCCACGAGACCGGGAGCTGCAATAACCGTAACCTGCAAGCGTGGGAGACAGTTATAGGTATCCGAGTTCTCGTGGCTGCAGCAGATTTTAGCGATTAGACAATGGGATCCAGAAATTGGGCGAATGCACTTACTCCTTGGTATTCCACTGAAAGACCAGCTGACGCAAGAACGCCTTGGTGCTAGCCGTAAATCCAATGATGACCAATCTGCTGGCCTTCCCATACCATTGCGAGGGATTCAGCCTGTGGCGAAAGACTACCAAATGATCACGATAGTAATCGAACTCGGGCAGACCCGTAAACACGTTTCTGCGATTCCATTGAAGCTTTTTATCAATAGCTGTGAAGAAAAACTTCTTCATGGGCGTGGGCTCGATGGGCATCATCATCGTCTTCAAATCGTTGGAGAATAAAAATTTCTGCGACAACAAATCGAGTGTACATAAAATAAAGAAATATATATGTACGGTATATAGTAAAGGCCTACATTACGTGCATATATGAAATAGAAATCAAAATATCTGGTCTTCGCTGCCAGATTTCGAAGTATCACATCGCAGCAATTGCTGAAGAGTGGATGCAATCGCAGGGATATAATCTCGGCACGTTCATTATCCAGATGCTGGTCGTTTTTGGGCAGATGATAGTGATGATGCAATTCGTGATGCTGCAGATACTTGCGCAAGATCACAAACCCAATGGCCGTATTATGCATGGCCGCCTTGGTGGAATCGCCACAGCGTATGGTGAACACATCGTAATCGCTATTCTCATTTTCCAGCACGTCGTTCATGATCTGCTGTATGACCTGCACCTCATTGTCAATGTTGACGAACGCATTCACCTTGGAGTAATACGAGAAGCTGCTGTCCGGCGACAGCTCTCTCAGTTCTGAGTCCATTTGGCCGCCCTTGGCCAATTGCACTACCGTTTCAAAGTCTCCGCTTTCCAAGCGAGAAAGGCTGGGCAGGTCGTTATGGGTAATCTAGAGATAGGCATGAGTACATTTGGGCGTCACATACCTAATTTCTCCGAAAATGGCGCTTCGGTGCGTGATATAGATATCCATCAAGTTGGCCACTCTGCTGGGACGCATCGCCACGGGCTGTGTAAAAGGGGCAAAAACTACAAATCATGGATTTTCATTGTGGGTTTTTGTGACTTGCCATAAAATATTTAAGCGCCTCCACGTGACTTCGCAGAGAGTTGGCGCTCTTGGGTATGGTCATTATGCAATAGTCGCGGTCCGGAAAGGCTGCGTACATCGCATTCAGGCAGCTAAACAAACGGGCCAGAGGAAAGTCCTTGCGCACACAGATGTACTTCAACTCGAAAACATTGGAGGCAGATTGCACGCCATCCTCCTCTCGCTTCTTGAGATCCGTATTATAATGAAGAATTATATACTTGTTTTGCTCATTGATATAGTAACCAGTCGTGACTAGCTCTAGAGACATACACACATAGGCAGCACGCATTAGACATGAAGCTTTTTTTCTAGGACCTAAGACTTACTCTCGAATATATACACAAACTTCATATATAGACCTTCACGCATATAGAACTTATCCTGACTGGTCGAAACGTTCGTATCTACGATAATGCCTTGAATCGAGCTCACCTTTAGCTTGCTCAGACTGGCCACACTATAAAAGAGAAGTGAGTATGCTCGAGTCGAGGTTGCCCGACTAGCAGCTACCCTGTACCCAGCTCTAAACGAGCTTATTCCGAGTTTGGAAAATTAAGATGAAACTTCATATGTGCATAAGAACTTTATGCCTTACGGCAATCAACATACCAAATGTGAACTACTTAGGTGTAATAACTGCGAAGTATGCCCCAAAACCGAAGCTAATGTTGCATATATATCGATATCGGCGAATTGAATCAACATATCTAAAACCTAAACAATCAGACAGGCACAAGGATGGACAGCTTTTTACAAACATTCGAACTCGTTCGATTCATTATACCCAACGGTGACAGGGTATGTTAAGCTAAGGTGTTCAGAGCTGGGAAAAGGGAAAATGAAGTATCCAACCTGATGCCACTATCATTGCGCTGCACGCCGCCAATTATGGTCGTTTCGTTGAGGTCGTCCATGGCATCGGCTGTGAATAGATTGGCCTCAGCTTTGCGCTCCACGGACCTGGGTAGAGGCCAATTGAAGCCCTTTGGCTGGCAAAGATACACGAGGATCACTCACGACACAGTTATTTGCTCGAAAGCAAACGGCTTGTTGGCTGTGAACTTGACCAGATTGCCGAACATTTCCATCTCAAAGTTCTGCACGTAGAAGCGTATGTCCACCATTGCGTCTAGCCAGATGAAGCCCGCAGTATGCGATTCCTTGTTTTCATTCTCTAGCTCGGCCACAATTATCACCGAATTCTTGGCATCCTCATTCGAGCGCAGTAGCTCTTCGGCAATATAAAAGTCACCCAGCTCGGCGCGCATCTCGGGCAGTTCGTGTTCGTGCATCTCGATGATGTCGTCGTTATCTTCGGCGCTAAGGATGCACTGGCAGGAGTTGAAGGATTTGGCAACAGTCGAGACTGTGTCAGGAACTTACAGAGCCTTGCGATATGTGATACTCGGCAGAACTCTGAACCGCTCCGTAACATATAAGGACTGCGTGTTCGAATTGGAGGAAATGCTAAACTCGCGTGGATAATAGACCGTCGCATACTTCTCCAGATCGTCAAAGCTCTCGGCATAGTACAAATCCTCCCGCAGCACGGGCGTTCGAACTGTTATCAAATACCAAACGCGATTCTCTAGGTAAAAGACTTCACGCAGCAGCGCGAGCAACGCCTCCGGATGCTCCCTTCGATAGACGCAAAAGTTAAAGAACATGGAGTTCAGCCAGCTTATGGTGACTCGGATGCTGATGGAGCAGGCTTTGTTAGCACTGCCAATTCATAGATATCTGCCAGGCATATATTTAATTTTTACCAATATTTCTCATGCAGCCATTCCAGCCAGCTGTCGCTGGGCATTGGCCCAATCGCTGGATAATTACGAAACTCGGCATAGGCTATTAGGGTGCTGTCCATGGGATCGTTAAGCTCGACGGCCATGCGATGGGTCTGGTATTTTTTAAAGATCTCATTCTTTTCGTATTTGGGACGCTTGTTGCCAAACCATTTGACAGTCGGCTCATAGATCAGCGCCGATATCTTCTGCAGGTCATCTTTGGTAGCGCCGCGCACTGTGTACCCTTGCGACATTTGTATAAATGCTCTGTATGTGTATATATGTATATGTATGTGTAATTGTATTTTTGTTTTTTATTTATTGTTTATTATTCAGTGTGTTTGAATTTTGAATAGTAAGGCACATTAGGTGCTACTCTCTTCGGGTGCTGCAATCCCATCGATCGCATAGCACTTGGCCCTCGCATCGTGGCACTGTTGCTTGGTGCCCGCCTTCTCGTCGCCCTCCCAACGAAAGTAGGGGCACTCGTGCTTCTGGTGATAGTCCGACTGGCAGAGGTATACCATCAGGAGAAAGGGTCGACATGCGTTCTTCAGCATAGCCTTGGCACCCGGACTGGTCTTTAGCAGGTTGTAGACGGTCATGGCTGGACAAAAATATGACATTTAATATCGTCCAGCTGGCAATTAATTAAAGCTCCCACCATCCTTGCGACAGAAATCAAACATTTTGATGTGATACGCCTGCTCTTTGGGTCGATCTGCGTACAGTGTCTCCGCATCGAGCTTCACCATCTTCATGTTGATCGTATCGCTTTTGCCGATATACTTGCGCTGCTTATACAGACACTCCACGAAGCACTAGAGATCGGTCAGAGATTAGGCCAACACCCAACTTATCCAAACTGTATATATATATAATACCAACCGACAGAAACTTGAGCGTTTTGCCCATGTCTTTATCGCCATCCGGTGGCAGCCGAGTGGAATGTATGGAGAAGCATTTCATCAGCGTTTCCTCATCGCCCAGATACAGATCCGAGCAGCATCCACTGCGCTGGCATTGCCGTCAACTATCAGTTATTTTTGGGTACTTATAGAAGACTCAGCTGCTCACCTTCATGCCACACTGTGCCTCAGTTAAGCTCTCTACTGAGCCCGCCTCCACAGCCGTCTCCTCGGAGTCCTGTGCCAGGACCTGCCCGACCAGCAGAAGGCCAAGTAGTAGGCATACTCGACTGCGCATTGTTAAATTGTTTGTTAAATGAAATGGAGCTGAGTTTTGCACGTCACTTTATAACATTTCGTACTTTAATTACGCATTTAATTAAATTGGTTTTGCTTAATTAAATGTAGAAAAAGTTGCTACTCCACTTGTGTAATGGCTCGCAACAAAAACAAATCTATTAGTCCAAAGATATGAGATCACGATGAAGCCTCATTTAAGGCAATAATATACATATAGCCGGAAATCGGTAAAGTTCCGGACTAGCATCTATATAAAGGCCACATATTTGGATTTAGTGAAGAACCAAGTTGAGCACCAAAATGTATCTAAAAGTCTCCATAACATTCGTCTGTCTCGTCTGGGTAAGTTCCTGACTAAACTATAAACTTTAATGCTCAACTAATTTTAAACACAGTTTGCCGGCGCAATCAAAATTGACTGCGATAAGACCGATACCATAAACGAGGATCACATCCATCAGTGCTGCAAGCATCCCGACGGGCACAATGATATCATTGCCAGCTGCGCCAAGGAGACGGGCTTCAAGGTGCCCAATCCGAAGGAGCAAGCTATTGTGGATCTGACTGCAGGCCGCGCCATTGCCGGCACCTGTTTCGCCAAGTGCGTCTTCGAAAAGCTGAACATCATGAAGGACGACAACCTGGACATGGATGCAGTGAAAAAGTACTTAAGCGAAAAGTACAGCGATGATCCGGAGTATGTCAAGGAAATGATAAGCGCCTTTGATCATTGTCATGGCAAAAGTGAGTCGCAGCCATAGCGAATCCCATCTCTGTACGCAATCTCATCGAATGTCCTCTCATTTCAGCTGAGGAGAACACGGCCAAGTTCATGTCCAATCATATATTCGTGCAGATGTCCCAACATTTCTGCGCGCCCAAGTCTAGCGTGATTATGGCCTGTGTCATACGACAATTCTTCCATAACTGTCCCGCTGATCGCTGGTCCAAGTCCGCGGAGTGCGAGAACGTATTGGCCTTTAGTCAGAACTGTCGCGATTCCTTGGCCACTTTGTAAAGAGTTGAATGATTTTGAAACAATAAAGAAGATATCTAACATATATAAAGCTCATCTGATCTAAAAGTTTAATTGATCATCTTATCTATCTATCATCGCTTAACTTTATTTAGCTATGGTCTATTTATTCTTTTCTTTCGAGTTTTCAGTTTTCAGCTTTAACTACACATATATCTATCCCAATTCTTTGTGAGCATGTTCCCTTCTCAACCTATTCCCACTTGTTAGCTCAGAGCTCTCTCCCCTCTCTTTAATTCTTAAGTTAAAATCAAAGTTGTATGCTGCTTTGCTCATTTAATTCTTTTTTTTTATATAGTTCGTTCTATAATTATATAAAGATTTATATGATTGGAAATCCTTTGACATCTTTTACATGGTGGTTAGCACATCCTTGCACTTCTTGGAGAAGGCCAAGGTCTCCGCACACTCCGTGGTATTGGACCAACGGCTTCGGGGACAGTTATGGAAAAAGTTCTTGATCACGCAGGACAGGATAATGCTGGACATGGGCTTGCAGTACTTTGCGGTGCTAAAGGCGCGCACAATGGGCAGCGACAGAAACTCCGCTGTGGCCTCCTCAGCTGTAAGTGTGCCCATGAAAAAATATAAATGCCAAGTAAAAGTTCAATCCTGTTTGCTTACATTTCGAATGGCATTTCTCGAATGCATCCAACATTTCCGTCTCGTACTCGGGATCCAGCTTGTGCACGGTCCTAAAGTGACTGCGCACGGCCAGCATGTCGAGCGAATCGTTCACCATAAATTTGTAATGATCGAAGACGCACTTGGCCCAACAGTTGCCGGACATGACCTCGTCGACAGTGATGTCCTCCATGGCCTCCTCGTTCCTGGCGGGCAGCCTAAAGTTGGTCTGCTGGGCGCACAGCTCGGTGACATCGTTGTGCCCGTCCGGATGCTTGCAGCAGTAGTGTATGTGATCCTCATGGATGCGTTCCATGTGACGGCAGTGCACGCGAATGCCCAGCGATGGCCG
Organism: Drosophila montana; assembly: GCF_035044405.1. NCBI lineage: Eukaryota > Metazoa > Arthropoda > Insecta > Diptera > Drosophilidae > Drosophila > Drosophila montana. The sequence continues at coordinate 2,449,167 of NW_026998080.1, forward strand.
GATCTGCGTAAATGGATATTTTATATTGTGAATCGGGTCGGTCGACTGCACTTGACTCACCACCACCAGCCGCAGCGCCAGTGCAAAGGCCAACACATATATCGCTCTCCACATGCTGACAACTAGCTGTGGCTGCCAGTTGCCAGTGGCCATTTATAGGTCAGCGTTTAGACCGAATCAGTTGTCAAGCTTTAATGGGCTTTGAAATGAACAGACGTTAATTTAATGCACGCTCAATTGCTGGGCATTATGATGACAACCGGCGGGCAGCCCCTGGCAACGAGCCGGCGGAGGGTCGTCATGGCAGCCGTTTTCGCTTGTTTTGGGTCTGCGAGCTGTAGGCATAATTAGTCCGACTGCTGGCCTTTGAAATTTGATAAGCGGGTTTCAATAAGCATCAATCAATAGAAACACTTCAAGATGGGCAAAAAGGGCAAGGGCAAGGGCAATAAGCTGGCAAAAATGTCCGAGGAGGAGCGTGCCAGATACTTGCAAATGCGCGCCGATATGGAGGAGGAGACCAGGCGGCGGAAAATGCAGCTCATTGCGCTCTACATGAAGGTACCGACGCACAGATACCCTAAGAAAACCTCGACTATACACATTTGATCCCGTACAGAACAAACTGAAACGTGAGGATGCGTTTTGCCGCCTTAACATGGCGAAAATAAACCAGGAATGGCGTTCGATACTGCGGCAGGTGAAGATACAGGATCTGCGACGTGAAATCGTCGATGTGGCGCAGTTCTTCAAGGAGGCACTCAAACGCAAGAATCTGGTTATACAACGACTCATCGGCGACATCAATACCACCGAGGATATGTACGCCAATCTGCAGCAGTCGCACATGGAGAACATTGACCGGATCATAGGTGAACTCTTGACACGTGTGCTATATACATGTATTTATTTATTTTTTTTAATTTTTTTTAAAACCCCAAACCCAGGCATTCATAGTAGCCGCATAGAGTTCTTCTGGCGCATCTACGAGGACGATAAACAGGCGGTGCTTAGAGAATGGAAACAGGACGCGTCCATCTTCAAGGAGCTGCAGGCGGAAAAGCAACAACAGCTGGAGTGCGTTTTCTATCAACTAGAGGATAGCTCCGATCGAGCCGTTAAGGACAATCACGAGCGTTTCCTGGATCGTGTCGAGGATCTAAAGAGCGGCGTGAGTGGCCATCAGCTAATTAAACAACATATTCCCATGCTCCTCCCAATCGTCGCACTGCGCCTTCGCATACTCCGACATGCATTTGATAAGCTCACGCGACTGGCTGCACTTGTTGTTGTTGTTGTTGTTGTTGTTATTGTTGTTGTAGCGGGAGTGTTCCAGATAGCGAAAGCATTGCTGCACCGTGTCCATGTAGAAGTTGCGCAGCTCGCGATCCCTTAGATCTTTGGTCAGCAAATAGCTGACCTTGCGACGATCCGGCTGCCCGTTGCCATCCACCTGCAAGAACAGGGCTTAGCTGTTAGTGTGGAGGCGCCTTTTGCCTGCGGCTGACCTACCATGTTCATCTCCTCGAAGAAGCACTGTGCCACACAGGCGCCCCCCATGTCACCCGTGTGGCTCACCTTGTTGTTGTTGTCCGTTTGCTTCACGCTGCGCTGCCAGCGATTGCCATAGGGCTGCTGCTGCTGCTGCTGTCGCTGACCTTGGCCTTGTCCCTGACCTTGCCCCTGGCCATAGTCCTGACTATTGTACGAGTTGTCAAAATTGTATCGGCCATTGCCGTAGCGTCTGTCGTTCTCCTCCTGGTTGCTCCCGCTGCCGCTGCGCTGCATGCAGCTGCGCACAATCCGTTTCAGCTCCGAATCGCCGGCGCCATCCTGGGAGCGGCACTTGAGGCTGTGTATGCCGCAGCAAAAGCCGAGTAAGAGGAACACCAGTAGACGCATTTGAAGCACTGTTGAGCGGCTCATGACTCCACGCGACATTTATAGCCAGAGGCATTTGACACTGACGCCCTAATAGCCACCCGCTTGACTGACACACAATGGAGACATTGACGTTGACTGCAATTCAACTAATTCCACTTTCAACGCCAATTCTCAGATGCAATTGGAACTCGAGAACATCACGGGCAGGGGCGAGGGCAAGCTTGAGGCGCTGTGGCAGGAGTATCAATCTGTGCTGGCCGGCTATGGCAAGCACATCGAAGGCTTCTACTCGGAGTATGTGGATCTGAAGCAACGGGACGAAGAGAGCGCTCAACAGATCAGCCAGCAGCATTACGAGATTGAGCATCTGATTGAGCAGCTGTCCAATCTGCGTCTGCTCGCCGAGGAGCAGCAAATCAAGCAGCAGGCACAGCTGAAGCTGAGGCAGAGCATCAAGCAAGAGCTTACGGAGCGCCTGCGCGAGCTGCGGACTTGCGTCGACAAGGAGCTGGAAACCGAGCACAAGCTGTTCAAGCAAATGACCGTGGAGAGCTACGAGGCCATTGAGGTGGGTGCCTGACTGATCTACAACATGAAATAACCCTTACTGATAACCATTTCAGACACTCAAGTGCCACCTAACCAAGGTCGATACGTTGTCGCAGCTGTCGCGCATCTGCGCCAAAATGGAGACCCAGCGGGAAAAGCTGTTTCTACTGCCGCAGCTGTCCCGTGAGATAATTGAGATACGCGAGCTGAAAACGCCAGTGGAGGATGCAGTCAGCGATCCTCTCAAGGTAAGCGGAACTTTGGCAGAGTAGTCAGAGCAGTTACGAATTTCCAATTTAGGAGGAAGTTGCCGCCTTGCCGCAAATGGAAACCTTTTGGCGACGCGTCAACAACGTGTCCGTCGACGTGGCCTGCCTTAAGCAGCAAAAACGCAATCTGGAGGCAGCCAATGCAGGACTCAAGGCAGAGCTGCAAGAGTATCTCATCAACCTGAACATTAGCAACGGCTCCAACAGCCACATACACGACTATCTGTCCAAGCGGCCCAAGAGCATGTCCGTCGATCGTGTAACCCAGCTGCGCCTGCAGCCCAAGCAGGTCAAGAGCGCGATGGCAGCAGCGGGCGGGCGACGACCGCTGCCGCGTCCACCAGGCAGTTATGTGCCCACTTGTGAAGCAGGCATCTCGAACACTATTCGATCTCGTAACTTGCTCAGAGGCAAGCCTCAGTTGGCTAAAATTGATGTGAAAAGGCACTTATAAATTTTACATTTCGGCCAGTTTCTAAAAATTCCGTCTAGGCCTAACATTACTAAATTTCCAGATTTATGTAATACACTAAAATGCTCCGTTCCCGGAATATTATCAAACGCTTTGTGCTAAGTCGCTGCCCACCGCCCGCTTTTGGAAGGGTGCCCGTAAGAGATTCCATATCCAATGGATATAGTCATGCCCAAGCTAATCTTGCTGCCTGCTGCCGAAAGCTGTACACAAAACTTTTGGAATCCGGCAGAGATCAGCTCGTAGATATACGAAGGGCAATAATATCGCGACAACGCAACAACGACATGACCTGGCTCAAATTAACTTGCAACCTGAAGAAAAATACCAACAAGAAACCCAAAACAATGGTCGATTATCTGAGCATGCCGCTCGGGGATTGTTTCGACTTTAAACCGTGTCGCATTGGTTATAGGAAGCGAATTCTTTGCTCGGAATGCATCGGGTTAAACACAGGCGATAGGGAACGGAAACTCGATGCCCAAATAACCAGCCCGCATATTCCGTCAGAGCTGCAACAGGATAATACGAGCGATGAATTTCAAAACGGGAGAGTGCGCTTCCAAAGTCTGCGCGTTACCTCGAGAAATCCGCTGAAAGCTTAAACTTACCAAAACTTTTGTAATAGACTGGGACAATACAATAAAACATAACGGAAATTCTATTTAAATTTGAAGCGCCTTTCATTGGATATGGCGCCAGACGACGCAGGCTGGCAACACCAGGAAGGCTGCCAGATAGTTAAATATTGTTCGCAGGGTATTTTTCTAGTATATTTTTCGTTGTGGCTCGCATACACGTTTCACATCCACATTGTTCCGCAGTTTTCCACAGACACAACCCATGTCCAATAGTCGTTTACACAGAAATCAAATTAAACACAAAGAATAGTTTAAGTTTAATTAATAAAAGTTTGCTGCAGCTGCTGCTTAATTCAGCGCACAAATTAATATCAATGGACAAGTGAATTAAAGTCGCAATCAAGCCCGCATTTGGGGTGTAAAAATCGGATGTGTTTTTTACATCTGTGTATCTACCGAAACCGAATTCAAAGTGTGCGTGAGTGTGTGTTGCTCTTGTGAGTGTGTATATTTGTACGTACGCTACGCACTGTTATAGATACAACAACAAGCCAGCAGCAGCAGCAGGCTGACAGTTGGAACGGCAACGGGCACGGGAACGGTGAACGCTGAACAGCAGGAGCATATTCTTGCTCTTGTAAAATTACCAAAAAGAAATTTCATTCGGAAAATGCGGAAATGAGGCTGAGAATGAGAAACAACCCCGAAAACGCAAACGAATTATGTACATAAGACTAAAAGGAGGCAAAAACAACAAGCAAAAAGGAGAGAAGACAAACGCTGTAGTCTTTTAGCTTCGATTTAACTTTATTTTGTGATTAATAAAAACATCGAAAATAAATAGATACGAAATCTGTGGATAGAAAGTGTGAGAAACTCGAAAAAACGAAAAACCCATCAAAATCAAAACTCTGCTCTGCGTTGCGCTGCATTTGGATTGTAAATTTTTTTCTTTTTGGGCCACGCCGTCGCCGTAGGCGCTCGTTCGTTCTTGTTGGGCGACGCGAGATAAACATAAAGAGAGATAAATACAGAAATAAAAAAAAAAAACCAAATTAATGGAAAAGCATAGACACAAATAAGTATATATAATTTTATTGGTGTTGCGCGCTGAGTGCTCTGCTGTGCTGTGCTGTGCTGTGCAGTGCTTATCTATATGCATATGTCGTCATTGTCGCCTTCGATTTGGGTCTGTCTAGGCGCCTGCAGCTAGAGCTGCCTGCATGGAAATGTAACTGGAGCAGGCGTAGAATAATTTTCCGAAATGTGTTCAATGCAGGCCTGAAGATAAAAAGAAAGAAATCAAACGCGGAAATCAGAACGGGCCCAATAAAAGGTTTGTAAATGCGCCTGCCACAAGACCAAGTCTTTGTATTCAAATACTGCCACACCTCCCCCGCCATATACATATATGTAAGAATATATATATGTGTGAGTGTGTGTGTGTGTGTGTGCGAGTGTGCACTTCATTTGTGATTCTTATTGACTAACAGCTGCCACATTCTTTGCCATTTTCATTTGTGCCATTAGCCAAGACAAACGCTAAATAAAAAAAAAAAACAATGATTGCCACCACTCACAACTGCGCAATATAATATTATCCATATAAATATATTTATATTTATATAATATACATATGCATATGTATATATATCCACCACATCGACATCGATACATCTGGAGCACTAACTTTCATCCAGCATCAAACATAAAAAATATGCCCCGGCAGCTTCTACTGCTGCTGCTGGCCCTCATCCTGGTCGCGCTGCCAGCCGCCAAAGGTAAAGCCATCCGCTCCATCCATCCAAGCATAAGTCTAGATCCCAGTTTGTTGTCTTCCCCAGCGCAATATCAATCGCCTCGCATCATCGAGCATCCCACGGATCTGGTAGTAAAGAAAAATGAGCCCGCAACACTCAATTGCAAGGTGGAGGGCAAGCCGGAGCCCACCATCGAGTGGTATAAGGTATGTAGGGAGAGAATACTGAACAGTTTTCCATATATAAATTGATCTCTGATGTGCAGGATGGCGAACCAGTCAATACCAATGAGAAGAAATCGCATCGTGTGCTGTTCAAGGATGGCGCCCTATTCTTCTACCGCACCATGCAGAGCAAGAAGGAGCAGGACGGCGGCGAATACTGGTGTGTGGCCAAAAACCACGTGGGCAAAGCCGTCAGTCGGCATGCCTCGCTCCAAATAGCTGGTAAGCACCACAGGCACAGGCAGCACAACTTGTTAACCCACACTTGCGAATGTTTTGGTACCATGTTTGACACCTTGTTGCTGTCTTTGCAGTTTTGCGCGACGATTTTCGCGTGGAGCCGAAAGACACGCGCGTGGCCAAAGGCGAAACGGCGCTGCTCGAGTGTGGGCCGCCCAAAGGCATACCAGAGCCGACCATTATCTGGATGAAGGCAAGCTAACGCAAATCTTAAGCAACACTTATGCCAAATTCAAACTGTCTGGCTTTTCATTTATTTTGTTTTTAGAATGGCGTGCCGCTCGATGACCTGAGCTCGAAACCTTTTGGCACCAGCTCTCGTGTGCGCATTGTGGATGGCGGCAATTTGCTGATCAGCAATGTGGAGCCAATCGATGAGGGCAACTACAGGTGCATTGCCCAGAATCTGTTGGGCTCGCGCGAATCCAGCTATGCCAAGCTGATTGTACAGATCAAGCCGTTCTTCATGAAAGAACCCAAGGATTTGACTATGGTCTATGGCCAAACAGCTACGTTCCATTGCTCTGTTGGTGGTGATCCGCCACCGAAGGTGCTCTGGAAGAAGGAGGAGGGCAACATACCAGTATCCCGTGCGCGTATTCTGCACGACGAGAAGAGCCTCGAGTTGAGCAACATAACGCCCAACGATGAAGGCACCTATGTCTGTGAGGCGCACAACAATGTGGGGCAGATCAGCGCCAGAGCAACGCTCACCGTGCATGGTACGTTCCTTAGCCAAGTATTCCCTCTAGTCCTCCGCCTAATTTTATGTTTTCTTATACAGCGCCACCAAATTTTTCGAAGAAGCCCACAAATAAGAAAGTCGGTCTCAATGGCCAAGTGCAGCTGCCTTGCGTGGCCACTGGCAACCCGCCACCATCTGTGTTCTGGACCAAGGAGGGCTTGTCCACGCTTATGTTCCCAAACAGCACCCATGGACGTCAACACATTACAGCGGAGGGCACGCTGCAGATCAGTGATGTGCAGCAGGATGACGAGGGCTTCTATGTGTGCTCCGCTTTCAGTGTGGTTGACTCTTCCACTGTGCGCATCTTTCTGCAGGTCAGCACGGTGGACGAGCGCCCACCACCCATCATTCAAATTGGACCCACAAATCAAACACTGCCCAAGGGCTCAGTGGCCACAATGCCCTGCCGAGCCACGGGAAATCCTACGCCACGTGTTAAATGGTTTCACGACGGCTATGCGGTGCAGACGAGCAATCGCCACAGCATCGTGCAGGGCAGCTCCCTCAGAGTGGATGGTATTGCCTAACGAATTTATTTTTATAAATATAGATTATAAACCTTGTTCTCACAATTACAGACCTTCAGCTAAGCGATTCTGGTCTATATACATGCACTGCCACCTCGGAACGCGGTGAATCCTCTTGGTCTGCTACCCTGACGGTAAAACTACAGCTTAATTAAAATTTCTCTAGTCTGTTCACTAATAAAATTTGCTTTCAAACAGGTGGAGAAGAGTAGCTCTGCAACGCTGCATCGTATAGCAGATCCCAGCACCTATCCCGCACCTCCAGGCACGCCAAAAGTGATCAATGTCACACGCACCAGCATCTCGCTGCGCTGGGCCAAGAGCCAAGAGAAGCCAGGCGCCGTTGGACCTATCGTAGGGTAAGCGAAATAATGTTGTGATAAGACAAGTAATAGTTGCTGTAATCGAAAATTTCTCAAAATCAAGCTAATAAGCTTGAAAGAAAATATGAATAATTAGTTAAGAGCAAGATTAATTAAATGTTTTGACTTTTTTCGATAAATAGTTAATTTAAAAATGATATTCTTTTTATTATTAAATATATCATTAAAATTAAATCATATATTATTTGCAGATATGCTGTGGAGTACTTTAGTCCCGATCTGCAGACGGGTTGGATCGTAGCCGCTCATCGTGTGCCCGACACCCAAGTAACGGTGAGTAGGCCCTCTCTTATTGTCATGCCTACGATTTGCCTAATATTTCTTATGTGCGTTCTCAACAGATCTCAGACCTGACATCTGCCACAGCGTATGTGTTTCTGGTGCGGGCAGAAAATTCACAGGGTGTGTCCGTGCCTTCAGGCCTATCGAATGCTATAAAAACCTTGGGCGAGGACTTTGATGTGACGCCGTCCAACGAGTTGTCTGCAGCGCGCACGCTGCTGACGGGCAAAGTAAGGAGAACACAATCTGATCAAATTCAATTATATACTTATGATTATATTTATGTACAGGTCGTGGAGCTTATCGATGCGTCCGCTGTAAATGCCAGCGCCGTGCGCTTGGATTGGATGCTTCATGTGAGCGCCAATGAGAAATTTGTTGAGGTAAGTTGTAATCCCTATTAAAATCAAAACTTCATCAACTAATCTTTATCTATTCCCCAGGGTCTGCACATTCGCTATCGGGATGCTAGCTCCCACTTGACGCAATACAATGTCATCACAGTGCTTGATGCCGGAGCGGAGTCCCATGTGGTGGCCAATTTGCGAAAATATACGAAGTACGAATTCTTTCTGACGCCCTTCTTCGAAACCATCGAGGGCCAGCCAAGCAACTCGAAACTGGTCACAACCTTTGAGGATGGTAAGCATTAGCAATATTCCTTTTGATTATGCCTTCGTTCAATCTGAGATTGTTTAGTGCCCTCCGCACCGCCGGATAATATACAAATTGGCATGTACAATTTGACTGCTGGCTGGGTGCGGTGGACGCCGCCGCCAGCACAGCACCACAACGGCAATCTGTATGGCTACAAGATTGAGGTTAGCGCTGGCAACACCATGAAAGTGTTGGCCAACATGACGTTGAATGCGACGACCACATCGGTGCTACTCAACAATCTTACCACAACGGCCGTTTATAGCGTGCGACTCAATGCGTTTACCAAGGCCGGCGATGGACCTTACTCAAAGCCTGTAAGTGTGGACTTTGTTGCCTCTAATGTTGGCTCTTGCTATATGTTGTGCTCCTTTTAGAAATCTTTGTATATGGATCCTACTTATCATGTGCATCCACCGCGTGCCCATCCCAGTGGCACACACGATGGCCGTCATGAGTCTGGCAACGATTTTACTTACCACACCAATGGCATGGTCAATACGGAGCCTAATAACGCCAATCCTACGACACATCGCAAAAACACAGCATTTCCCCAAGGCACCTGGGTAATGGTGCTGGTCATCATTATACTTCTCGTTGTGGTGGTGTCCACAGCAACAGCCATGGTTTACTTTAAGCGGCGGCATCAAATGACCAAAGACCTTGGTCATCTGAGCGGTAAGTCAAGCAATTAACATGGTCTCCTATATATAACTGACCCTTCTCTTCTTTGGCCAGTGGTAAGCGCCAATGAGATAACCGCACTGAACATCAACAGCAAGGAGAGTCTGTGGATAGATCGCGGCTGGCGCACGACGGACACGGACAAGGACTCGGGTCTGAGCGAATCAAAACTACTGTCCCATGTCAACAGCAGCCAGTCCAACTACAATAACTCGGATGGCGGCACCGATTATGCCGAAGTGGACACACGCAACCTGACCACGTTCTACAACTGTCGCAAGGTGCGTTAGAGCTGCTGCCACAACATATACTCTAGCTAATCAGCTTGTTCTTCCTTAGAGTCCCGATAATCCTACACCCTATGCCACGACCATGATCGTGGGCACCTCTTCCAGCGAAACCTGCACCAAAACCACCTCGCTAAGCGCTGACAAGGATTCGGGCACACATTCACCCTACTCGGATGCATTCACGGCACAGAGCGCTGCAGCTGCTGCTGCGGCTGCTGCTAGCAACAAGTCGAACTATTTGCAATATCCTACAGAATCGATTAATTGGTCAGAGTTCTTGCCACCACCGCCGGAACATCCGCCGCCGCTGTCCTCCAACTATGGTTATGCGCAGGGCTCGCCTGAATCCTCGCGCAAGAGCTCTAAAAGCGCCGGTTCGGGCATTTCCACCAATCAAAGGTGAGTTTCATAACTGCAAGCAACAAATGGAAGGACCATTCAAACCCCTCCCCACTGCTCTATCAGCATTTTAAATGCCTCTATACACAGCAGCTCGTCGGGTGGCTTCTCTGCCTGGGGCGTTTCGCCGCAGTGCGCCGTCGGCGCCTGTCCCCAGGAGGATCTGTACAGCAATCCGCTGAGTGCTATGGGCGGCACACAAAATCGCTACCAGATTACGCCCACCAACCAGCATCCGCCGCCATATCCGCCCTGTTTTGGCACCAATGGCGCCGGCGACATGGCTTCCCGCAACATACATATCCACTATCCCACACAGCGACATGCCGTCAGCGAGTACCAGGCCGGCTTGAATGCGACGCGCTGCGCCAACAACAACAGAGCCTGCAATAGCTGCGACGCTCTGGCCTCGCCCATGCAGCCACCGCCGCTGCCGCCGCCAGCGGAGGGCTGGTACCAGCCGGTGCATCCCCATGGCAGTCAGATGCAGCCCACAGCCTCCAGTCACCAAATCTATCAATGCTCCTCTGAGTGCTCGGACAACTCGCGAGCCTCACATGGCCACAGCAAGCGACACCAGCAACAGCAGCAGCAACTTCATTCCGACAGCAGGGCCGAGCACAGCAGCAGCAAGCGATCCGGCCAGCGTCGACAAGCTGCACATCTTGCCCAGCAGCAACAGCAGCAACAGAACTCCTGCGCGGAGAGTGAGAACGAGAACATGCTGTCGGGCTATGAGCTGCATCAACGCACTTATACGAGCGACTGCTGCAACAGCTCACGCGAGGGCGACACCTGCTCCTGCAGCGAGGGCTCCTGCCTGTACGCCGAGGCTGGGGATCCCATGGGACCGGCTCCACGCCTCATGACTGCTAAAAATACTTAAACTGGTTGGCTAGCGTATTTACATAAAGGTCCGATGGGGATTGGGTCTTGCGTAGTATTAATATAGCATCTAGTCCAAAATTTCATTCATATCGATCCTAGCACACGATACTATACAGCATTTTATATAACTAGAACTGTGCTGCGCCCGCGCCCCCCAAACATATAATACGCAAAATCTTACGAAACCGAATACGTACATACACTCACAAAAAAGCAGAACAAGAAGTAGAACTACTTAAACTACAATCAAGGTGCACAGCTCGAATTATGATCTTAACTAATTGGTACTTTGTGCGGGCCTTAAGCAAAATACGAATTTTAGATATTACAGAAAAACACTCAATAAAAACCTGCACCGAGCGAAAGAGAGATCCCTAAATAATGTACTTAAGAAGTGAATGCTGTATGATATGCTTCCGAAAAACAAAGAGAAAAGGAAAAGGAAAACAACTCGATAAATTGCTAAACACGAAATACGTACTCAAAAAAGAATAATAACAGTCAGGCCATAGCAAGTACCATAAATAACACTTTTGATAAATCCAGAACTAGTTAGATATAAACAATATGTATACAGTTAGAGTTGGCTGGCCCCTAGTCATAGGCTTGAATTAACGTTAGTAACATGTACTCACAAAACTCTTTCATATCTACGATCACAATCGAGCGTTTATCAACTATGTTCCCTGATTTTGCATTTACATACTATATAGAGAAGGAAATTACGAAGACGACGTTTAGATTGAGAACAATGAACGGCAGTTGCAATGTTTAATGGTTAGTGCTTTTCTATAAAACTGAAAACTAAAAAAAAAACAAAAAACAAAGAAATACTTCAAATAATAACGACTTGACCTAGTGCTTAGTAAAACTTAAACTCTAATTACTACTTATTATGCTTAATAGGCAGCATATACATAAATAGCTAAAGCCAACACTTCGGTGCCATCGAAGACAACCTCCACACACACACTCACACACACATATACATACATACATACAAACAAGACACTGTCCGATCTTTAACCTGTTTAGACCCCTTTCACCCTCCGGCCGTTCGCCTTTGTGTGGGGGCTCTCCATAACGTACATACATTTTTACAAGCTTGCATTTGAAAAAAGTCTAAAATGTACCTGTGATATATATAACCCCATTAAAGTATTTTAATATTATTAATTTTTAATTTTTTTTGTTCTTAGTTTGGTTTACTTTTTTCTCACATTTGTTTTTTTTTTTTTCAAGCAACAAAAACCGCACACAGACATGAAATTTTTGGGTGTTTTAAGAGCAAACATAGCATAATTTAGAACTTAGGCACGTACGACATTAGAAATGCAAAATATATCATCATCCCAAATAAAATAAAAAAAGAGCCCAGTGAAACGCGCTGCTTCGGCCAGCCGAAGAAGTCGCACACTTCTCAAAATTTTCGAATCATGTTTGGATTCTTAAGTACCCGAAACGTTCAGACAAATAAAGTGTGCGGCTCCATTGATTAATAGTATAACCATTTGGACTTAATTCAACGAAATGAACAACTTAAATACACACAAATAATATTTAAAATAATAATAATACAAAATAATAATTAGCATATAGCACATAGAAACGCGCATGTATCAAACTATGAAAAATCAAAAGAATGCTTTAGCATATACACACAAGCCACTTCCTTGCGTGCACCCTACTTATATCCCTAGTTCGTTGAGGTGCTCATGCATGTAAATATACACTATATAGCGTCATAAACACTACACTACACAACACAACATAACATATTTATGCCCCCCTGCCATACATACATAAACTACTATTATATTATTGAAAGCCAACTAGCTTGAGTTGAACTACACTTCCGTAGCATAATGAAGCCTAGTTGGGTTCTTGGGTTTTAATTAATTAGCAACTAGTTATTAACTACGTACATACGAGTATTTTAAAGTCATAGCGTAAACGAATTTTAAGATTTAAAACTAAAATCAACATTAATTTTTAGTGCATAATAGTATGCCATATGTAAACGAAACTTTTCAAACACGAAAAACGAATAAGAAAAACTGACATAAATCTACTTACCATACATAATATAACAAATATATATATATACACACATATAGCATTTAAATTACATAAACAATAAAGGAACATTTTACATATATGTGGAAAACATTAAGACTATTTACTAAGTGTATGAATATGATTATATTTCGGTTAAGACAGCCAACTTGTATATTTTATGCCATTCACTTCTTCATCTCCTCCAGTTAGGGCTCTTTTTTCCATTTTGAGAAAATTCAAATATAATTTGATTACATTTTATCATTCCCATATTCCATCTTCCGGTTGCTTTTAACCCCATTTATCAGCATATCTTCCTTCAGAATTCTTTAACTTCTTCTCTTTTTGGGGTTATTTTTTCCATGTTAAGATAATTGATCTTTTTCTACATTTATGTTTCCCGTATGTCATCTTCTTGTTGCTTTTATCCCCGTTTGAAACTCTTCCTATTATTCCTTTAGGATTCTCGTAGTTCATTTGGTTTATTTTTAGTTCTAACTCACTTTAGAAAACTTCTTTTACACACTTATTAAAATTGTTCCGTTCCTCAATTTGTATCTGATAGATCTGAAGAACTGTTAAGTTTTCGCAGCAGGAGTTTTTCCACTAATGTTTTGTCAGTTGTGCATCCATCTCTTACCATCGCAATCCCTAGAGCAACGCCTGTTTTCACCAGAAACGCCACCGAGCTGCGGAACTTGGCACTTGAGCCAAGTGCTGGCTGCCAGCCACAACGTGGTTTCAGTTTTCAGTTTTTCCGCATAGCCCAGAGATTACCAAGTGGTTCCAAAAACCGGACAAGTGTCCAATTGAGCTCTAATACAGCTTACTCTCAATTGTGCTAGAGTATTGCAAAAGTATCGAAGGCTTCCTAAACTGGAACCCAACTTGAAAAGATAGTTTAATGTGTGATTGATAATGCCGAAAGCCCTGAAATCCCTTCCTGCTTTAACAGAAAGAATAGTTTGGATTCCCTCGACATATGCTAAGAACCATCATCTCCAGTCTTGATGCGATCCGTCACAGTCATTGTGAGACGCCGCTGTCGGTCCCACAATTTGTTATCAAACTCGTCTAACCCTTCGAGCTGGGCGTATTCACTGCGGCATGCGGGCTAACCGAATACAAATTGAAGCCAGATTTCGATTACAACAAATTCAAAAAATAAATAGCGGCATCTTTGTTTGACAATCCCGCAGTACTTGTTGGGTTAATTTGCGTGTACTTCTAAAACTGGATCAACTGGAAACGCAATTAATCAATTTATATATAAATTTTATTATACAAAATCGTTTTATTATGCACTCTGTAATTACATAAAGGGGCAAAAGATACTTTGTACAGCAAATCTAAATTGTATAATCAAATGTTAGATATCTGCAGAGAGAGTCTGAAGATCTTCTGAATATATTTTAGGCCTTTAGTTAGATCAAAAGATAACATAAGATTTGATTTGATCTTTTGATCTTTGTCACTTAACATTTTGTTAGCTGAAATAATTTTAGGATTGTCTGAATATATTTTATAAGAGGATGCCCCTTAAACCTTAGCTAGATCAGAAGATATCCAAGAAATTTACTATCTCTAAACGAATATCTGATTTGTGGTCTGTCATACTTGAAGATATTATGCACATATATATATATATATTATGCAAATTATGTGGTCCATAGCGTCTAGTCAAGTCTTATAAAATACCATATTGGATTTAACTTTAGGATTCTCTATAAATGTTTGATCCTTCTTGAACAATATTCTAAGTTATCTTTCAGTTGTATTATACAGCCAAACGTTTTTACTGCCTAATTCTATTCTGAAGTTCTTGATATCTTTTGAAAATCTTTCTTGGGTATATGATGTGCAAATCTTGTCCAGCTGCAAAAAGTACCAGGAAGGTCCAAAAATACCGCCCATAAATCAAGAACAGTCTTTAGAGCCAATAAAGCAATTTTCAGTGTGTAATCACGCATATGCCCAGCCTCGCATATATAATAAACTGTGTGTAAGTATGTACGTGACAAGTACAGGTATTTATGCAGATACATACTGATGTACATATATATGTGTGCGTGTGTGTATCTTGTATATTGTATCTTGTGGTTTCCAGTTATTGGGCTCGCCGCGAAGAGAGCTGGCAATGGGGTCGCGGTCGCCTGATTTGCACTTGTTGCGTGGGCTCCCCTCTGGGCACCTCGCCCACAGCTGTATTGGATGCTTGTCTCTATTGCGTGTTGCACCTCTTCCGCAGTAACACAAAGATGCTGCTGCTGGTGCTGCTTCTTCTTCTGCTGCTGCCTACCTGGTGCAGCTAATGATGATCACAGTGTGTGCGAAAGGCAGCCAAAAACCAATCGATTATTATCTGCCGCACTATATATTTCTTTCCAAGTTCCAGCGAACAGATTATTTTTTCGTTGCCAGCGACGCCTTGACACGACCGCGTCCCCGTGCCTGTCCCGAGATTGGCCCTGGCCCTGGCCCTGGCCCTTTAGGCCAACCGGTTTGACAGGTAGCAGCTAAGCAGAGGAGAGCGTGAGAGAGAAACTGAGAGAAAGCAACTCCGGCCGCACGCCTTGTTCTCGCTCTCGCTCTCGGCAAGGATAATCTGGATGGCTGACTGTACGAGTCCCTCGGCCTCTAGAGTCTCGAGTCTCGGGTCCGGAGTCTAGACAATGGGCATGAGAAATCAGCGTAGGCATTTTCTTTTTACCGTTTGCCCCCAACCCGAAACGATCTCGAGGGTGCGTTCGTATGCGGGTGTCCGTCCGTCCGTGTTTTTCCCCGGGCAGGTAGCGACGCAGATTTTCTCAATTCCCGATGCCTGGTCCCTTTTTTCTTTTCTTTTTTAGAGACGGCGGCGTTTTCCTTGCCTTTTTAAGGGTCCGTCTGGATTCACAATTTTTACCCAACACATGTGCGTGTGTGCGTGTGCATGTGTGTGTGTGTGCATTGCTTTCCTAGTATCAATAACAATGCGTGGCCCGCTATTGTGGCTCGGCTTTTGTGCTTCCCAGCGGGTCTCAGCTCTGCAACTCGAGCTGCCTTTGGATTTGTGTGCGGCAACGTTTTGGGAGATATCGTTAATATTTTCTTGGAAACCGGGATTGTTGTGCGTCGCAGTCGCAGTCGGCAGGTAGCGACAAGCACCAACATGAAACGATCACAGATACACACACACACTGGCAGTTGGGCACAGATAAAGATAGAGGGGCATGGCAAGACAGGTACCTGCTCACATGATCGTGCCTGGAATGCATTGCTGCAGCAACAAATGCGTCGGAGTTTTGGCCCAAAGCTGTTATAGAACATGAACACAATGAAATCTTAGCCAAGTCTGCGGAGGAAAATGCTTCCTTAAGAACTGTACAACTCATTTTTTATATGGACATCAACATTTAAATGTAGGATAACGTTAAACTACGTTATTTTGATATATAAAAATACCCTACAGTCAGTATAACTCCTGATAGAGATTGTTCTTATATTTAAAACATTTTTTTATATTATATTTTTCATTTTTTCACTAATAGATTTTTCGGCTGTTTTGCATAATCCACACATTTTTCCGGTTTCTTTGCTTTCCCAACGCTTAAAAAAATATAAATAATAAATATAAACATTTTATTCGTTAAGAGAATTCACTAATATTTAGCATAAATCACAAAGATTTTCTAGTTTTCTTTTCTTTCTTATAGATAAATAAATAGCAAGAAGAAGAAACCAAATTTATGTTGCATTTAAATTTAATTGAATACATAAATTTGTATATATTGTGGGAGCTGTCTGCCTCGAAAGTGTTTACAAATATAGCTGCAAGTTTTTCTTCTATTTGCATTGCAGAATGTAGTTTATTTAATTTCAAAAATATAGAAAATATAAGGCCCAATATTGTTTAAACATTTCCTTAAGCAAAAACTTATTTATATACATTTAAAAAAAGCAAAAATAAGTAATCAAATGTAGAAATCATCTAAAAAGTCGGGCTATAAAGAATCTAGCCATAAACCAGCCAAAGATAACGCAACGCGCAGCACTAATTGAGAGAGAGCGAGCGCGCAAGAGAGCGACAGTACCTGCTTGCCTATTGCTGAATTTAGCTGCCTGCCATTGCTGTCGCGCTCAGCGCACATGCATTTGTGTTGGTGGCGCGTGTGTGTGTGTGTGCGACCGCTCATTTATTCTGTCGCCTTGTCGCACTGTGGCTCATTCTGTTACTCGCCATCGAACCGTTCGGACGTCGCTGCGGAACTCAATTGTCGTGGTCCGGTTTTTGTCTTCACTTGAAGCTCGTTTAACGCTCGTTCGCCAGTGAATAATAGAGATAAAAGCCGTTCATCTGGACTAAACAACTGGCTCCAAGCAAGTGCATCCGAATACGTATTTGTGCAGTGCTCATCTAGTCCTCCAGTGCATCCATATAAAGAACAAGTCGCAGCAAGCGTAAAATGCGACGTACATCAAGTATCTAAAGCGTAAAGTATCTCAAGAGTGAATACAAGTAAAAGCAACAATAAAAACAAAAACAACGACGAGTCGAGGAACTCGTTGCAAGCTTGAGTAGAAGCTGCCACATAGAATGGCCACCAACACAGAGCTGCTGCCCTTCCATCATCAGACCACAATCTCGCTGCAGACAGCCGCCGCCCTGACCAACTATCATGGCGGTGGCGTCGGAGGTGGTGGCGGCGGCGGCGGTGGGGCTGCAGCTGGCGGCATGGCAGCCGGCTCGGCGGCCGGTTGGAATATGGACGAACTGTATCAACAGACTGAGCTGCCCGGCTTGACACGCAACGCCCACCACCTGCTGCGCTTCACGCCCTACGCGCTGCACCATCGGCCACAGCTGCAAACTCTGCCACCTGCGCTCTATTTGCAACATGCGGCAGCCGCGGCGGCGGCGGCAGCAGCGGCCGCTGCAGCGGCACATGCCCAGCATCATCATCATCACCATCACCATCATCAGCACAGAGCCGCCTCGCCGGAGAGCCCGCCGCCCGTGGAGGGGACACACATCAGCAATCTGTTCCCGGAGCTGCTCGAGCAGATCTTTGAGCATCTGCCGGTGCGGGACTTGGGGCGTGCGGCACAGGTGTGCACCGCCTGGCGGGATGCAGCCTATGCGAAGAGCGTGTGGAAGGGTGTCGAGGCCAAGCTGCATCTGAAGCGCTCCAGTCCGAGTCTATTCAATTGCCTGGTGCGACGCGGCATCAAGAAGGTGCAGATCCTCTCCCTGCGACGATCTCTGAAGGATCTAGTGCTGGGCGTGCCGGCGCTGACATCGTTGAATCTCAGCGGTTGCTTCAATGTGGCCGACATGAATCTGGGACACGCGTTCAGCGTGGATTTGCCCAATCTGAAGACGCTCGACCTGTCGCTCTGCAAACAGATCACGGACACCAGTCTGGGCAGGATTGCGCAGCATCTGAAGAATCTGGAAACGCTCGAGCTGGGCGGCTGCTGCAACATAACCAACACGGGCCTGCTCCTGATCGCGTGGGGCCTCAAGAAGCTGCGCCACTTGAATCTGCGCTCCTGCTGGCACATCAGCGACCAGGGCATCGGCCATCTGGCCGGCTTCAGCCGCGAGACAGCCGAGGGCAATCTGCAGCTGGAGTATCTGGGCCTGCAGGATTGCCAGCGGCTGAGCGACGAGGCGCTGGGTCACATAGCACAGGGTCTAACCTCACTAAAGTCCATCAATCTGAGCTTCTGCGTGTCGGTGACGGACAGCGGACTGAAGCATCTGGCGCGCATGCCCAAGCTGGAACAGCTGAATCTGCGCTCCTGCGACAACATCTCCGACATTGGCATGGCCTACCTGACGGAGGGCGGCAGCGGCATCAATTCCCTCGACGTGAGCTTCTGCGACAAGATCAGCGACCAGGCGCTCACCCACATCGCCCAGGGCCTGTACAGGCTGCGCTCGCTCAGCCTCAACCAGTGCCAGATAACGGATCAGGGCATGCTGAAGATTGCCAAGTCGCTGCACGAGCTCGAGAATCTCAACATTGGCCAGTGCAGCCGCATCACGGACAAGGGTCTGCAGACGCTCGCCGAGGATCTGTCCAATCTGAAGACCATCGATCTCTATGGCTGCACACAGCTCAGCTCCAAGGGCATCGACATCATCATGAAGCTGCCCAAGCTGCAGAAGCTCAATCTGGGCCTCTGGCTGGTCAGATGATGCGTTCACCATGACTGCAATGCCTGTGCCGCCGCCGAGGCAGAGAAGTCGGCGCAGGCTAACGCTTAGGATGCCGCACTCTCTGACTGTGTGCGTGTGTGTGCCTGTGTGCGTGTGACTTTTGTGACTTTAGCTGCGTCTTCTACTTCTTTTTGACTTTGTCTTCCTACTCGTCTCCTTCTACCTGCGTGCCGTGTTGCATGTCTGACGTGAAGGCAAGGCACGTAATTACACACACCAGCACACACACTAACACACACACACACTCGCATACTCTCGGAGTTGGGCAGACAACTAAGTAAAAAAAAAAACAAGATACACTGAAAACTCATAGCTTTCGTTTGCCATACCACACGCTGTACTAAATTTTTTCGTACGAATCGAGTAGAAAACGAAACAGCAAAAGCAACAGCAGAGACAGAGCACAGGCGAGCGAGCCAACGAAGGAGGGGGGAGAGCGAGAGAGAGAGGCAGAAAACAACAAACGCCAACAACAAAAAGCAAACAATGAACACAACACACATATACATGTACATACGCAGACACAAGCACGGCACACAACAGCAACAGCGACTGCGACTGCTACGACTACGGCTACGGTGTCATGGAGCTGAAGCTCGCTCTGGTCTGGTGTGTTGTTGCTGCCGCCGCAGGTTCCTAAGGGGCTGGCAGCGGCGCACTTGTGGGCCTGTGCGTTACGTTGACGGGGTATAGGTTAGCAGGGGGGCGACGCGTCAGCTTACACGCACGCAGCGCAGCGGCAGCGATAAAAAGAAACGAGAGAAAAAAAAACACGGCTGCAGCTATGGCCGACGGCAGCAACAAAGTGCATGGCGATGGAGACGCGCGATAAGCATAGCGCAAGAGTAAAAGAGAGAGGGAGAAGAGCGCGGGCAACGCAGCGCACACACACGTATGCATATGCATAAATGTGCGCTTTGGTGTGTGTGTGTGTATAATGCAGGCCGCAGTTAAACAGATGCAAATAAATTTAAATAGTTTATTTTAATTCACGCTTCGGCAACAACAGAAACAACAGCGAAAAGTAGAAGCAGAAACAACAAAAGCCAGCGTCCTCCAACACTACAACAACAACAGGCGCGGCAATGGCGGCAGCTGCGACGCCAGCAGCGACGTGAGCAGCGCTTTAAGCTTGCCCGCAACAGCAGCAACAACAGCAACAACAACAACGACGACGACAACGACTACAAAAAAAGTTTGCTCTTTGTTGGCGCTCTCTGTCTCTGCCTTTTGTTAGAAATGTTTTTTTTTATTTCTATTTTTTTTGTTTTGTGTATTTGGCCCAACGAGATTCTTTGTGTTGAACTTTATTTTTTGTTTTGTTTGCTTTTGTTTCGAATTTGTTTAGTGCAGCGTCGTTAGTTATGCCGTTTAATTTAGTTGGCGATTAAATTTAAAACATGTTAATAGTAGACACTTAACGAAAATTTAATAAATTTACATTTAGTTTTAGTTATTAACTTGGTCAAGCAACAATTAGTCAAATAACTCAACAACTTTGTTTACTAGCAAAAAAAAAAAGAAAAGAAAAACACCAACACAAAAGAAACGTTAAAGAAAATTCTGTAAATTTTTTATTGTTTAATTTATAAGTAAGCAAAAAGTTAAAAAACAAAACATACAAAAAAAAACCTATAACGATTGAAAAGAATATGTGAATTAATTCTTTTTTCTATTGTGATATAAAATATATGTATAAACGAAAACAAAAAATTAAATGCTAAAATACAAGAATTACGTAATTTTATTTTTAACTAAGCAAAGACAAACTAAAAGAATTACAACAAAAATGAAAAAACAACTATGATAAACTATGTTATATAGTAGCTATATGTTAAGTCTAGTTCCAGCGCTGTTTCGATTTTAGCTCAAATCCCCGATCTGTCAGTTTTGTTGAACCTATTTTTTGATTTCAGTCCAAATGCAATATTTATAAAGGCCTTATTTGAAGACAGAAATATCTTATTATTATTATTATTATTATTATTATATAACTATGTTGAACTCTCTGACGTTTCTTTGAGTATCCAAGTTTAGCATTAAGTTTAATATCATTTAATTATTGATATTTTTGTTGTAGTTTCAGGCGAATACACACACAAACACATACACACACACACACACACACATAGAAAAACATGAAGAAACTGAAATAAAATTCAATATGTAAAAATTAAAATAAACAAAAACTCTGGTTAAGTTCTTTAAGCCCGTGGGGGGTTGAAAATGTATATAGATATAAATTTATATATAAATATATACATATAACGGCAGGAGCTGCAAAGGAATGCAGATGCTGCCGCCACGGGGCAAGTTGAGTTTCGGATTTCGCATGCAACATCAGTCAGCGCCAGTCTACCCCCAACATCTTCTCCAGCAGCTACTGTCTCCTGCTCCCGCTCCCGCTGCTTCTCCTGGTCCGCCTCCTTCTGCTCCGCTTGTCTCATTTAACAAATGCGTTCGAGTATTTTGCTGTAGATTTATTTTATGCCAGCATTGTGCGTGTAATGAACAAAAGGACGCCACACTAATGCAATTGCAATGCAATGCAGCAGGCATCGATGCACATTTAAATACGCACACACACACACACACGCATATTAACATAGGCGACTACATAAGGATATGCCTATGTATCTGTAGCATATGTAAACGACAAATGCGGTTATGCAACACACTCACACACACACACACACACGTACAGCTGCAATTTATATGTATTGCAATTATTTATATTGCCCTGCATTATGTATCCGCAACGGCGCAGCAATATATACACACACACATACACATTTATATATATATATAGGCAAACACATAGACATAACGGTTTTACTTGCTTGCTAACTGCTTAAATTTGCATTAAATGTGCGTATGCGTGCCCACGCACACATGTGCTTGTGTTTGTGTGCGCGCTCCACATGATTATATGCGTGTATGTACTCACATATACCATGCATATACATATATGTATGTATAAGCTGCATGTTTGTATGTATGCAGAAAAGCCACCCAATTGGAAATGTTGCCTTAATGCTGTGCAATCAATTGCAGGCCTGGCCACATTTTGAATGCCAAGCTTTAAGCAGCTTCTCAGCCGTTAGCCAAAGTCAAGCTTTAAAGCTTGAGTTAAGTGCTGTAACTAAAGCTTTAATTGCAGCTATGTCATGAAGGAGTACAGCGGGAGGGTGGGGAGAGCTTACAATCTATTAGTTAGTTAAGTTAGGAGATATACAAATTAAAGCCAAATTTGTGTGTTTATATTTAGTACGTATTCGTATATCTACTTAGGCCTAAGTCTTTTTCTATTACTCCTCCTTTACAGCTTACAGCTCTCCTGCCGAAACTAGTTCCGTGATAGTAAAAAACATCTAGCTATTGTTAATTCGATTTTTATCCTACCTGAAAGACGTTCTGTATTCTTATGTCTTAGACAAATAATTCAATTCATTTTATAGGAATAAACAACATACCTTTGCAGATATCTACTTTAAGCAGACACACTTATTTCCAGAAAGTATAATTCCTTCTCTTTGAGTAGTTGAATGCTGGCCCTTGAGTTACTTTAAGATTTCCCGTATTAAAAGTCATTAAATGCAAGATAGTTAAATGTAGAATTTCATACGTCAATTAAGATATATTGTCGCCCTACAGATCCAATATAGACCGAGTTTACTTTCATTTTTGTGTGTGTATTGCTTATGCATGTATACATGCATTTATATATGTATGTGTGTACGTATGTTATCGTATACCAAACGCAGACCAAGTTTACGTCACTTTTTTGAGAATTCCCCGCGCTGCGCTGTAAATTAAACAAAAACTTGTTTTTAAATATTCGCCCTACTACGCGATTCTCATGAATTCAGGTAGGGCTTAAAGTGTTTTTTCTTTGTGTTAACAATTTGTGTGAATGTGGTGAGTGTGTATCTATGTAGTCAAATATGTGCACAGTCTGGAAGTATGTTTGTGTATTTGTATGTACATATATGTGCATATATATGTATTTTTACAGTTATAGCAAATGCAAACGAAGCTCATTTTCGGCTCCGATCCAAATTATGAAGCTATCTTTTGATAGCGCTCTACTATGCGATTCTCAAATATGCAAGTAAGACCTGCAGGGTTTCATGCTTTGATTCTTTTTAATAAGAAGTCTTTATCTCTCTCTCCCTCCCTCCCTCTCTCTCTTTCTAAAGTAGTTCACTGTCTTTCGCCTGCTTTTACTTCAACCCGCTTTCCTTTGTCCATTCAGGAAAGTGTATTTGTATATAAAACTCTGTCTCCCTGCTACCAATAATAGATACAATAACTACTTTGAAATAATCAAACGTATGTGTGTTAATTTTTGGGTAACTATTGCACATTTACACACACGTACACACATGTATCAATTAGAAGATATATTTATATTACCTCATATATTAGCTCACAAGCTAAATTGAGGATAAACTTACGAGGAAGTTTCGGCAAAAGAATCTTGTATAACCATGGAAACGCCATTTAACACAACAAGTCTGTGGCCCATGCTCGTGGGCCAGTCAAAGTTGCTGTTAAGATTGGCGCATTTTAGCCCAAACCATGGTCCGGGGGGCTGTTTACAATTTTTAGCTCTAGTTTCAGTTACAAATTCAAGTCACAGGCAGCGGCTCAGCCGGGGCTGCGACTCCGACAACGACAACAACAACAACAACAACAACTGGAAGAAGAAAACCCGACTCAGAGCTATGGAAACCTCGTCCCCCCCCTGGGTTCCCCCCGCTGAGCAAACACGTACGAGGTGCTCTCAGAGAGTTGCCTCGGGTTGCTTTGTTTTTGGCTTGGCTGTGCCCAACTGCGACCTGGCTGCGGCTCTGTGTGGTCTTTGGCGACGTCGTGTGCCTGGCGAAAATGTTGTTTAACCAACATTTGCATTCTATGAATTTTGAATTTACTGAAAACTCGCTCAAAGAAGTCGCCGAGTCACGAGCTGGCCATGGGCATTCGCCTGCGCGCGTTTGTGTGTGTGTGTGTCTGTGTGTGTGTGGGTAAAAGCGGCTTTGCTTATCTTATCAGAGCGTCAAATTGGGTAAACAAAACCCACCAATCGGCTCGACATAGATGAAAAAAAAAAGAACCCAGCCATTAGAGAGAGCACCCGCCTTATCGGTCACAAATAAAAAGGGTGTGATTCCCGGCAGCTCCATTGCAGTTCCAGTTGCAGTTGCAATTGCCGTTGCTGTTGCTGTTGCAGTTGGGCTGGCCTCATTAGCATGGCAATGACCAGCTCGGGCTGCCGGTCCAGGCCTTTGTCCAGTCCGCTTTTCCGGCCGTCTCCATTTATCAGCATTTTCCACACATTCGCATGAGACGAATTCCAAAATCGATTTGCTGCTTACACTTTGCGTTTGCTGCCGGCGCATAATGTCACACAGGGAGTCGAAACTGAGACGCAGTCTGGCATCCAAATGTGTTCCTTGCCGCGCACACACACACACACACACACACACACGCACACAGACACACAGGCAAGCACACACACACACAGCGAACAACCCTTCGCACGTTCGTTCGGTTCGGTCTAGCGCTTTGAATTTGAACCCCCGTTTGCAAAGGACCAACTTCAAATGCCGAAAATAAATGCCTCTGTCCCTTGTGCCCCGTTCCCGTTCCCTTTCCCGTTCCCATTCCCGTTTGCGTTCACATTTTCCCAGCCCGTACCCTGCCCCCCCCCAGGCACCGAGCAGTCACAGTCGCTGTCGCAGGCGCAGAGAAATGCATTCAACATAAAAAAGCAACGAAAGAAATTTTAATGCAAAGCGGTCCCGCATATGCCCTTTAGAAAATTGTGTGTGCCTGTGTATGTGTGTGTGTGTTAGTGGATACACATTTTATAAATGCCGCCCAAGGTGACCAGAATTTGATAAAGCACCACCGCGGCAAGGTTATCGCAGCGAAGCTGTAACAGGACCAGGACGAGGAGCAGCAGCAGCGGCAGTCACAGCGCTCGGCATCCTCATCCTTGTCAGTGTCAAAGGGCAGCCGTCTTACCTGCCCCTGCGACCGGATGTTGAACACACACACACTCACACACACACACACACAATACAATGCAAAAACTTTCCCCTTGCCAGGAACGCAACGCGCTGGCTGCAGCCGGGCAAGGATCAGCGACAGAAGTGTCAAGATTTCTTGGCTGCAATATTGAAACAGGTGTCCAAATTGCACCGAGATTACAAATAGTTTCCGCTGTCAGAACGCCGGGCGAAGCGACGCGCAGTGCGGGGCACCATGCTCAAATACCTATACGCTATAGCTAGGCAGTACTAGAAACTATCTGAATACACTGAGAGAAATAAGTACGCAATCAGGCTAGGAAATACATGAGCCTAAATAAGGCAGATGTGAAGATAATTAATTTTAAAGTTCTGCAGGGCTTGAAAAATGTTAGTTTAAGTAGAGCAAAGCAAGTAACGAATTTGAAAGCACTTCAAATTATTCAATTTGCTCTTTTTTAAAGTTAATCTTAAATTGTACAAAAAAATCTGTTCTTTTCTTAGGTTTTATACGTGGAATATCAAGCCGAAATTCATATTTAAGTTTTCTATTCTTCTGTGATCTTAAGATACAATATTTTTAATAGAGTACTTACACATAAGACTTGGGAATACTTTCAAAACTGAGACAACAAATGCAAGATTGTATGTCCATCATTAATGGGAAATTCGTAAAATCAGTTTATCTGATGAGATTTACGAGTTGGCAAGCAAACAAGCCCGGGAAATCAGATAGTTCGCGTGGTTTCCTGGAAGTAATAATTGTGTTGTTTTAGTTGATTATTGAATTTGTTGTTGATCAAACAATTAAGTTCGTTGCAGGAATGCAACTAAATGGTTCTGTAAACTTTTGTGTGCGAAGAAACGTTGCGGGCTCAGGGTCAAAGCATCTAATACAGCTCAGGAAATGCGAGCGTTCTACGTTGAATAAACCGAGAACAACAACAGCAATAACAACAATAACAACAGGGGCAATGTGTTTGAGAACAATGCGAAACAAGCGCTGAGATACAAATACATATAAAGATACAGATAGAGATACTTATTTTTAATTTCGATGAATCACCGTTGCTTGAATTCAGCGACAACAACTCGCAACGGCGATGACTGCATGCCTCGTTGGAGACTGGAGACAGCGGAGAGCGGAGAGTGGAGAGCGGCGAGCGGAGACGTCGGTTCGCATACCCAGGCCGACAATCAAAGCGAATGCGAGCGCAAAGCAAACTGAAAGAATGCACAAAGAGCAGACGACGATCAGCAAAGCAGAGGAGCGAGACGCGTTCAAATGTCGGAGGAATATATGGGAACTTGCCATACAGACAGACGGAACAGACGGACAGACATATCGTGCATATATCCCACATTCCAACAGCCCTGCCTTAGATAAGGGTTTATCGCTGTGCTACATATACAACCAGGTATACAAATACCAGGTCTGTCTGGCTCAGTGTTTGTGTGCGTGTGTGTCTGTGTGTGTGTGCTTTAAAGCTTGTCATATGTCGGCTTCCTTCTTGGCTTGGAACTCTACACGTATCGTTGGGCTAGCGCAGACCTTGGCGGGGGGCTTGCACTCACGGGGTCTCCACATGTGACGTCTCTGTTGTTGTAGCTGTTGTTGTTGTTATTGCTGCTGCTGGCGCTGCTTGATTAGAGCTTGAATATTATTTTTTTTTCATTCTTACGAAAGTTTTCGGTCTGGCAGGACTTCAGGGCTGGGCTCACAGCCCGCTTTGTGCGTAGCGGAAGTGCTTATTGTCGCCATTTGATGTGACAACGACTTCCGCTCGCCTTGCTGGCAGCTCTGCCGGCTCTGGCAGCTGTCCTCTCGCCTAGGCATTAGCTTAACAGTTGACAGCTTGGCTTGAAAACGCTTTGCATGCGCAGCAGCAACAACAACAACAACAATATCGATTATTTGGCCATTGCGTGCTGCAGCGGCTGGTGGTGCGGCGGTGCACATCAAGGGCTTCATCAAAATGTTCTCGAGCTGCGCGCCATTTGCATTATTTGGCGCTTGCCCTGCGCCTGCGAAGGTCTCCAAAACGCAAATTGTTTGTCAGCGCGAACAAAACCTGGGAAAGACCTTTGCATATGCATGTCAAGAGTCGCGTCTTGCAGTTGTTGCACTCACCCATTGTTGTTGTTGTTGCTGTTGCGGCTGCCACGGCCTGTTGCTGGCTGTTGTCGTTCGTCTGGTTTTCTGTGTCAGCGTCAGCCACCTGCCCGATCATGGCAAACATGGCCTTAGGATCTCTTGTCTGCCAGACTTGTTTCTTTTTTCATTTTTTTTAATTTTGGTTGCAACAACAACTGCGGCGCAACCTAATTGCAGTGCTGGATACCGCCACGCCCGAAATGCATATTACAATTTTTGCGCAATAAATGCGAAAAATGCATAAATAAATAAAATGCTCTCGACCGCAACAACATGGCCGGCACTTCCGTTTGCCCACAAAATGGCGTCGCAACCAAATGATAAATATGCATGATCTAGGCTTAAGGGTTAACTATCCCATCGACATCTAAGCATTGAGCAATAAATATATAATATTAATATATATTTATTACTCAATGACTAATCATATGTTTTGAAAAAATCGCATTCAAAGTATTTCAAAAACTTTCTAATAGACTTTATAAAAAGCAAAGTCTGCAGCAAATGTTAATAGATTATTGTGAAGTCAAGCCTGGCAAAATTACAAAGTGTTTTAATAACAGTGTACAAATTGAACAGTTTTTGGAAAACATTAACAAACAGCTTTGAAATAAAGTTGTTATTAAATTATTTTAGTTGATGTCGAACAGGACAGACGTGTAATAAAAGAATTTAAACACTATATTGTCTAAAGAGAGGACAAACTTGTCAGCTTCGTTCTCAATCTAGACCTCGAGCCGGCTAAATCTTCAAAAAGAATTTAGAAAGTTCGCCAAATAATCAAAACTATTAAGTATTTATAAGTGATTGTAGGTATACAAACAAATATTTAAATAATAATCACGACTAAAGATTAGGAATTTAGGAATAGAGCCTTTTTTCTTGGGTATAGTTTTCAAGTTTCTAAACAGAAACTTTTAAGTAACAATTCGAATTGAGAAAATCACAGAAAAAAGATGAGTTCGCTAAGAACCCATTGTAAACAACATTATTTTATATAAGATCTCTTATATCCATTCCAATTGTATCCAATTGTTTTTCCTTACTCGAGAGAATGCCGCAAATTGTTCTCTAAGCATATTCATGGCATATATTCGGAATATATATTGTACAGACTTTGGCGCAACACGAAAATAGAAATCTTGCTTATCAACGGGGCTATTGTGAAGAGTATTTCAAAAAACTGATGCAACAAAATCAAAAATATAATCACAAAAATTATGTGCGTGCTGCAAAAATGCAGAATCATGTCATATATGCGTTGGGCCAAATGGGAAATACATTATTGTATATGCTTAATAGTGTCTGGCCGGAGTGTGAGGC
Organism: Drosophila montana; assembly: GCF_035044405.1. Taxonomy (NCBI): domain Eukaryota; kingdom Metazoa; phylum Arthropoda; class Insecta; order Diptera; family Drosophilidae; genus Drosophila; species Drosophila montana. The sequence goes on from NW_026998080.1 coordinate 2,477,780, forward strand.
GGCGGGTCAGTGGTTATGGTGGGGCGGACTGGCGGTCTGGCGGCTGCATGGTCGGGATGTGGATGCGGGTGCGGGTACGGGTTGCCGGACAGGAAGCTTGATAAGTTGGCTGCACAAAGGAAATGCATGAAATGTGCAACATGAAAAGCAGTCTGGGCCGCGGGAAGGTTAAAGGGAAACGCTTCTGTTGCTGGTTATGCATGCAAATGCAACTCTGTCAGTGCGTGCGTGTGTGTGTGTACGTGTATGTTTGCATTATATGAGTATAAATTGCATACGCAATACAACGCATAGATAATTGCGACGTTTTGATTATCGCAGCAGCTTCGAGCGCTGTAAAGTAGGCTATATATTTTTTTTTATCAGACAATGGCACAACAAATTGCAAGAGTTAGCATGCGTGTGTGTGTGTGTGTGTGTTAGTGCAGCAGTTGTTTTTTAACCATTTTTAGCACATTTGCAATTGTTGCTGCAGTTAAATTCAAGTGCAGCCCCAATGCCAAATTGGCTGCACAGACAAAAGACCGTTGGATTTCAAATGTGGCGGCTGCTCATTCAGCGCTCAGCTATATTCAGCTCACACAGATACAGGCGCGCTCTCTGTCGCACGCACACAGACACAGCTACAGAGAGCGAGAGTGAGAGAACACGCGCCCGCAGTCCGCACCGCACCGCACCGCTTTCAACGACATCCACTACCCACCACTGGCAAGCGACGACGACGACGGCGACGACGACGTCGACGGCAACAACGACGCGCACGGGTTGGGGGCACAGCCAGTGTGCGCCATCAAGTGTGCGATTGCTCAGCACGCAGCGTGTCCAACACAGAAATTGTAAACTTGCTGGGACGCGACGTGCCAGCAAGTAGCGAGTTTTGCGCCACGGCACGCCATGCACCCATCAAGCTGAAACATTTTGGTGGCGTACGCGCCATAAAGTGCTCGATACTTTTATCTTATTTTTGGCTAGCTGATTTCTGCGTACTTACTGGCGCGCCGCCCCAGCAAGTATTGGGAAATGTCAAACGCTGTGCTCTGTGCCGACAAATGCGCTGCCTGATGGCTCCCTCAAATGGGCGCTGCCAGCCCCGCAACGCTGCCCGCCAAGCTGCCCAAGCTCCAGCTCGTCGTCGTCGTCGACGTCGTCGTAGCCATTGCTGTAGCTGTAGCTGTAGCTGGAGCTGGCTGGCTGGTCGCCTTGCCTTGCCTTGCCTTTGCCTTGCTGGGTTGCCAGGGCTACGTCATGGCAGCTGAAAACTGAAAACTGAAAACTGCTTAGAAAGAGTCCAATTCGCATTCCACACTATGTATGTATATCAGTATCTTTTGCGGTTTTCAATAGAACCAACTCTTCGGCACAAATTCCAAATAAATTATATACTTTAGACATTCGAATTTCTGTCACACAACGCGGGGCAAGATTTGGTTATTTGAGAATTTTAACTGCTCTATAGACAACCTATATATACAATATTCTTTTCGATCCGCACAACTATTCTAAGTACTCTATTCTAATTCCCTCTTTTGGTTCAAAATGTAAAGTTCCTGATGCCCCTTAAATAAAAAAATATTTTTCAAATCAAAAGTCTATATATTCCCTAGCTCTCACTAAGGTGAAGACCGTGATATTGCTGAGTTTGATTTGTGTTGTTTTTCATTAAACCTCTTTTTCAATCTTTTTTTTAGAATTTTTCGAATTTATTCAAAGCTTTCTTTTTGAAATCTTAAAACAAATATAATCATAATGTAAGATTTAACTATTATGCACATGGAACATCATATATCATTTAATATAAGCCTAAGTCTCTTTCAATTTTAGAGGTTCCTTTTAATATAATGCAAGTTTAAATATCAGGTCCAATGAAGCAACGCTTCCAATCCTTTATAATTCAACTTAAAAACTTTTTTCTTATCTATTTCTTATTTTTATATCTTAAAAATTTTTCTTATTTTAATATCTTAAATATATTTCGTAATGCCTTGTTAATTTCTATTATTTCTAATTGCAATCCGCCTCTAGGACTTGCATTTGGGTATTTTTCTCAGTGTACGTCTAATTCTTATCAGCTTGTCAGCTGTACAAACTAAAATATCATTTAAGTTTTGTTTCTTGATAAGGTTTTTGTTTTCTTTCAACAGAATTTGCCGTTGTATTCGCTGCGACTCGAAACTGTGGCAGAGTTTGAAAAGGGGCAGCTAAAAATAGAGCTTAGATTTCGATAGCTGTCCCACATCAGATATAACTATAATTTATAAATGACCCAACAGGTATGCCAGGTCTGATACGGATTTTGCCATACTTTTTCAATTTCTCTACTTTGCTTCTTTTTTAGTCGCGCACCAAAAATATCCGCACAGTTATTAGCTAAGTCAACAAAAAATATATATATGACATAATGTTGTTTTAGCCGAACATTTCGGGGCTTTTCCTGTTGGCACAGCTGTTTCTGGGCTCCATTTGCCTTCGGCTCCGGCTGGCCTCAAGCCGGCCGGGGCTTGTGCAGCCCTGGTCGCTGGCTATGTTGTCGCATGGCAAGTATTTTTCTTTCTTGGACTTGGACATATAGCGCTCGTCCGTGAATTTTCCCCGTGCATACAGGGCGTTCCAGTTGGTGTCCAGAGCCGCACTGACTCCAAGCTGAAGAATTCTACCAGGGGCCGGGGCACAGGGTGAGGCAGCAATAGCTTCACAGACATCAAGGCTTTCGTGCGTTTGGATACATTTTCGAAATGCTCGTGGCCCTGTATTATAAAATATACTGTGAGCATAAGTGTAGCTGTGTGTGTGCATGTGTGTGTGCGCAACTTTGTGTCGCTGTCTGTCTGTGTGTGTGTGTGTGCGTGTGAGTGTGCGAGAGTTTAAGCTTAAAGCTATTGTACACTTGGTGTCGTGTCTGCCCGTTCTTGTCCTCGCCCTCGTCGTCGTCCTCGACTTCGTTCTCGTCCCTGTTCTTATCCTTACAGGCGGCAGGCAGCAGGCAGCAGGCAGCAGGCGGCTGTGGCAGCAACAAAAATGACGTTGCTTTTGCTGTCGTCGTCGACGCCAGCTGCCTCTGCCCGCGTCTCTGCCACCGACCCCTGGCAGCGTCTACTCCAGCGCTTTGCCAACGCATTTTGTTTTGTTTAGAGCGCAAGTTGTGTGTGCGTGTGTCTGTGTGTGTGGGCGTTCAAGACAGGCAGCATGCCTCATGCGGCATGTTATTTGGTACCTGTCGGCATCGGCTGCCTCTGCCTCTGCCTCTGCCGCTTGGCAATTTTTGAATGCGCTGCAGTCTTTAAAGTTGGCAGCTTTGCAGCTCGCTTTAAGGCTCTGGCATTACAGACATTACGTGGAGCCTGATGTCGGCGCAGGGACAGCACGCCGGAAGCAGCTCTGCAACCCCCAAGAAGCACACACACACACACGCACACACACACACGCTCGCACGCACGCACCTTAACACATTTTTCCACTTCCTTTTCATTTTCAGGCCAAATGAAAAATTGCACACGCGGGAATTTGATTTTAACATGAGAAATAAATACAATGACGTTGACGTCGACAGCGACGCCGACGGCGACTGCGACGCTAGCAGCAGCAGCAGCAGCAGCGGAGCAACAAGGATTGGGGGGTTGACATTGCTTCAGTTGGGAGCCTTGTGCCAACTTGTGTCGATAGTTTTGAATGAATACGCTCGCTCGTCCTTGCTCGTGTCGATAATGATTTAATTAGGGCCGCGATTCATGCAGCCAACGGCGGCTATTGGCAGCCCTTGACCACCCCTCGGTCACCCCTCGGCCCAACCCCTTGGCGTTTTACCTGTGTAATTGATTTATGGGCCGTGCGCTGCGCTCAATGATTGCAATTTGTTGCTCATTTGTTGCAGCTATGCGCAGCGCGGCGTCAGATAAACGCAGAGCGGATCAAATTCTCAACCCCTTTAAGCCCCACACACACACACACACACACGCAGACACAACCCCCTTTTGCCAAGACAACGAACAGCAGCAGTTGCTGTAGTCGCATTCCTTGTCTAATGCCGGAATTTCAATTTAAAGCCTTAAACACTAAACTTGATTACGCGCGACTCACTGAGCAGCAACTGCCAGGAGATAGAGAAGGACTTGTTTCTGTGTGTGTGTGTGTTTTTAGGGGATAGCGCGGCTGGAGGGTAGCTTTGTGTCCTGCTCCATTGTCTCTGAGAATAGAAGGGGGGGCATTTCTCGCATGAACAGCAAAAGTTACTTTTGCTCTGTAACTGGGATCAAAGTGACATAAGTTCAGCGCTCAGCTTCAATTTATTTAATGCCAAAAACTTTTAATGTAATTAAAACGGATAATGCCTAAAACGCGCAAAACTTTAAAAACGCGCGCGATGTGCGCCGCCGTCGAGCTTAAAGTGCGTGAGAGCTTTAAGAAGTGCTAGGCGGGTGCGAGGGGGTGCGAGGGGGGGCCAATCCATCCCCCCCTCACACGCACGCACACAGTTACAAACACGTGCCATAAAGCGCTCAAGTTACTTGCTGGGATTACACATTGCCCAGCCCCAGCTCGCTAAAAACTTTTCTAGGGAATATATATATATCTAGATAAGAATATATGCATGTGTGTGTGTGTGTGTGTGTGTGTGTGTGTGTGTGTGTGTGTGTATAAGGGCTGTTAGTTGGGCATGCTGTCCAGTTTTGACGATCGCGCTGGGTCCTGTGCCAGCTCTGCTGGACAGCGCAGCGGGCCAATGCGGCGTATGCGTCATGTAAAACTTAACGCCAAGGCAGCCAAAGGAGTCTCTAACATTTTCGAAATGCTGCACATTTTTGTTGCTGACTACGACACAAATACAGACACACACACACGGACACACACACGCACACGAGGACAGGCAGGGAGCAAGTGTAACAAAGGCAGCAGCCGGGGCAAAAGAGGGGAGGGGGGGCGGGGCAGTTAGGGTGGAGCAGGATGTGCGAACGGTCGCACAGACGAGTCGGAAGCACGGACAAACAAACGGATAAGAAGGCAGCCGGGCAGGCAGCAGCAAAGGACGCAGGACGCAGGACGAAGGACGAGCCAAACAAACGAAACGAATCGAAACGAAACGAATAGAACGTACAACGTACATGAAGAAGATAAGCGCACAGAGCGCCGCTGATAACGCAAGTTGTGCTAGCCGGCAACAGGACTTGTGCCGGGCAGGCGGGGACCTACCCAATGCCTGAGGCAGTCCAGGATAGACAGACAGACGGACGAACGAACGGACAGACACAGCCGCTCCATGGAGGAGGACTTGTGAATTTTAACATTTTAGAGAAAAGCGAACGAAATTTTCGAATGTCAGCGTCGACTGAAACGAATTGTTGGGGCCGCAGTTGGGGCATGTCTAGCTGCGGATGGGGAGGCTGGCGCTGTGTGTGGGGCGTGGCAGTGTGTAAGTAGTAGCAATGCAAGGCAGCGACGGCAGCAGCGACGGCGGCGGCTGCGAAGCTGGAACGAAACAATTTGTAATTTATTTGCGAAGCGTGCGAAAGTTGAGGCAGCTGCCAAAGGCGTAGCCAGAGATGGCGATGGCGATGGCGCAACTGTGCCAGGCCGAAGGAGCAGCAGCAGCAGCAGCAGCAGCAGATACAGATGATGCCAACACACACACACACACACACACAGCTCGCGCATAGGAAAGCATACATTTAGTTAGCGCCGTGTGGGTGGCCCTCGCAGTTGGGGTAGTTGTAAGGGGGGGGAGGCTGGAGAATAATATTTTTTTTTTTGGTGCGGAGGGCTGGTGGGGCACTTTGGGCCGTGCGCCGTTTTAAAGACAACATGTTTAAGGTTTAGTTTTTGAAATTTATTTAAAACTTTTACGCTTAACACAATTTGAAATTTGAGTTCTTTTTTTTAAGTTTTGTGTGTGTGTGTGTGTGTGTGTGATTTTTAATTAGTTAGTTTTATTTGTTTGGCTAGCCTTGATTTAATTATGTATACTGTTTGCTAAGTATATAAACTATGAACTTTAAATACTTATTACAAATATTATAAGCTGCTTTTTACGCTCTTATCTCTTCTTCGTTTCTTGGAAGTTTTTGTTTTTGACTATGTTACTCAGTCCGGCAGTTTTGAATGAGCTTTTCGTGCAAAGCTTTTGCCAATTTAAAGACGTGAACAACTTGCTAAAGAGCACGGTGAATGTGTGCATGTGTGTGTGCGTGCGTGTGTGTGTATGTGTTTGGAGGAATACTTTAAAAGTAATTTAAAACATGCATATCTAACCCATTTTTCCATTACTAAAAAGTATATCAAAATTCTTTGATTCAGCTAAATACGTTCTATGTATATGTGTATATATATATAATATATTTGTATGGCCAAGCTTGAAAAGTTTGCTAAGTATAAAAAATGGTTGTAATTATTGCAACTATTGTATTGTTTATTTTCTGGGCCTGTTAGTTGTGTGTTCTTATCGAGGGCAACACAAACGAACTGAACTGTGTGGGCTATCGTTATAGTAGTATGGTCTTTAGGTATTTGCTTAATCAGTCTTGTATACAAAAACAAAAAACAAAACAAGAATCATTTAAATTAGCAAATTTTCTAAGTATTATTCACATGGCTACGGCTCATTTCGTTGTCATGCAGCATTAAACTAGGCAAAAATGTTATTGTTAGTAAATTAATAATAATACATAACAAGTAAAATGAAAACACAAACCATTTAATGGAGACACTTGAACTTGGTTATTGGATCTGCTGCAACCTACATACACCTACATACACAGTTATACAGAGAAATTGAGAATCAGGTATTCTTTTTCACATTTTTTTTTGTGTGTTGTTTACATAAACGAGCGCCGTCGCTTTGTCTGCCCATTGGATGGGCGAGTCGTGAACATGGAACATTTCGCACTTGCACTTATTCAAATTATATTTTCAATTTGACACTTATAAACAATAGATTTGTAGAACATATAAATATGTATGTATAAGATGCGTTTACAAATCAATAAATTAGGAATCAAATATTACAATACGAGACAGTTGTTGTTTGTTTTCATTTCGTTTTGTTATAAAACATATATGTATATATATACAAGGTTCTCGACTTCACATTCAATTACATTGTTTCTCGTTCGAGAATGCAGCGGAACCACAGCGTCTTTTAAATGCAGTCATCAGCTACAAAAGCCAGTACAATTGGAAGTTCTTATGCATGGGGATCATCGTCAGATGCTGTGGCTGCTGTTTTACAGAACATGAATATCGCTTAATACTTGCTAACTTAAGAACAGGCTATAGATTTACAATTGTACTTAGGCCTAATATTAGAATTTACAATTTTTAGTTGTACACTAAGACGACATTGGATTTGTGTGTGTATGTGGAGAGAGGACGGGGAAGGAATCGCGGCCGTTCGCCGACAGAGAATATCTTTAAACATATATGTATATATAAATATATATATCTCAATACATATATAAAAGAAAAAAAAAAGATGTAATTGGGAAAACAAATTACGCGCTTATCATTTAAACCTAACTCCGGCTATCGTTGCTCTCGCTGAAGCTCTGTTCACTCGACTCACGCCGGCTGCTCACCGGCTTGGCCTTGTATTCTGTGATGAAAACGGTTACCGAATTCACGGTCACCTCACGCGTCTGCGCCGTCGAGCGATCCACGTTCTTCAAACGCGCTGGATACCGTTTGTGTCGCTGCCTGTCGTGCCCGCTGCCGTGCCGCGAACTGGACGCCGGCTTGCCGTTGGGCATGTTACCACTGGCGCCGGGCAATGTGGCCGCCTGCTGAGCGACTAGCGCCGAGTTCAGGCGCGGTTTGCGCGTCGAGGTGCCTAGCAGCAACCGCAGCAGCAGCAACAGGAGAAAAAAGAAAAGGGAAAATGAGACCAAGCATAAACAGTAAAACGAGAGGGCGATACTATGATGCCACCACATCACATGAGCAATTGGGTTTTTTTTTTTACAAATTACTCGCAATTCAAATGCGACGTTGGCGTTGACGTTGACGCGGCGTCGCAGTCGCAGTTGCCTCTAAATCGAAATCGAGGTCACTCACCTTTTCTCACGTCACACATGCGACACTTGAACGCCTCCGCCGAGTTCCTGTACGTGCAGACGCTGCAGTCCCAGAAGTTCTCCTCAATTACTTTCGCTTGGCGCTTTTGTCGTCGCACGGGCGAGGATTTTTTGTCCATAATAATATCGCTGACCAAAGAGATGACAAATGCAGCTGGCCGAATTTTTGCAATTGTTGTTGTCACTGCTGCTGCTACTGTTGTTGTGGCTGCTCTTGCTGGGCACAGCAACAGAAAGGCTCGCAAACGGTCACTGCAGCGCTGCTGGCTTACAAAATATGCACAATTTAAGCTTAATTACTCCATTCATCTGCAATTGGCGAATTATAGCTGCTTTTTTCGGGTGAAAACTTTCTGCAATTGTCTTCTGGCCAAATAGAAAATTGTTGCGGAGTTGCCGTATGTGACGCGAGAATAAACACAAAATGTTGCTGAACTACCGCAATCACTATCGATATATCGGCGGCAATGTATCGATAGGCAAAACATCGCTAAGTATCTGATAAAATATGCTTTGTTTATTTACAAATTTTGTTTTTGGTTTTTTGTTTTTATTAAGCTCAATGAATTAGAAACATCCATTTTAAATATATATTAAAAACACATTTTTATTACGAAAATTGACGATATTTACATATACCTCATTTGTCCTACATCTACATATACAATTTTTTCTTAATTTTGGGTAAAGTATATACATGTTTTCATTTAGCCTTTAATTCACATTTAACTTAACTATAACTATGATCAAATCTATTGCTCCAGCATATTCTCAAAGTCCTTCAGCTCCAGCTCACGCTCTATGACCTGCGTGTAGAGATTATCTAGCGTTTCCTGCATCCGCTGCTTCAGCGTCGCATTCTGAATGGACGCAATTTCAGTTGACTTTTGCAATTGTTGATTCTTCAGTTCGCTTATTTGGCGCGTCAGTTGATTGATCTTCTCATGGATTTGCTGTTGTGTATACTGAGGTTGTGGCTCATCCATGAACTCCAGATTCTCGAACTCCTCACGCTTGGTCATAAGCTGATTGTCATAGAAGCCACTGGGCGCAGCCAAATTCGAACTGGAGCCAGCTGCACTCAGCTTTGGACTGCTGTTTTCGCGTCCAAACATCGACTTGTTGAACTCATTGTGTTCCATTTTAGCGCCACTGTTGCTCCCGCCACCGCCAACGCCACTGCCGCTGGCAGCGCCAAAGAAATCGGACATGCGTGAATCATCGGCGGACAACCGTGAGGATTCCTCCAGTTCGTGGCGCTGTGCACGTGAATCATTGCCGGGCAATGTGGGCTCGTCTTCGTCATCTGTGGTAGAGACCTCTTCGCCGAATATATCATGAGCTGCTACGCCCATATTGGGCGCCCGATGTGAATCGAAATTGCTAGTTTCATCGTCATCCGACTCCACGTTTATGTCACGCTGCGAGGTGCTCTCATTGAGGGTCTTATCGCTAGCATGCATGGTCTCGTCCTGCATATCCTCATCAGCCTCATTGTACGGCTTGATGTCTGATTGATCCAGCTCATCGCTGGGCTTGTCCTCCTCATTGATGATCTCGTAATCGACGCGCACAGCCTCGTTGTCGATGCGCAGCAAATGCTTCACTTCCTTCTCGATTTCCGGCGTTTCCACGTTCTTCTTTTTCAACGTCTTGCGAAAGCGTCGTTTGCGCACGTTCTTGCAGGGCGGCGTTATGCCATGGGGCCACAAATACTTTTTGTCCACCTTGTTGGGATCCTTTTTCTTGTTCTTGTTGGGCGACTCTTTCTCCGTCTCATCCTCCGGCTCCTCCTTGCATATGAGCAACTGGCAAATGTCCGCTGATTTATAAAAACTTTTATTGTCTATCGTCTTGTAGCTCTCCATAACTGTCGGCAAGTCCACAATTTTTGCGTAGAGCAATTGGTCATCGAGCCGCACTTCCCCATACCGCAAATCCTGATCTAATTGTATAGATAATCGGTCCTTGATATTTCCTGCCTGTATGGACTCGTGCACCACAGTGGCCAGGTGCTACAAAAGGTGGCAAATTGTCAAATGTGTCAAAAGAAAGCGAACGTTGCCCTACCTTGGGAAAACGCATTATGAACTGGTTCTCTAGCTCAACTCCATCATCCCTAGGCTTATGCTCAGCCTGTTTTTTCTTTTCAAACATTTTAACTAATAGATTTAACTTATATTTAATAAACAACAAACTAAGAAATTTCTGGCACAACTTTTACTACACTGTTGCATGTTCGATACCGCGAATATAATCAGCGTGCGGGTGGCAGCTATCGATAGACGTAGAAGTGTTGAAAAGTGTCGTTCTGTGGTTGTGCATCTGGCAACCTTAAATAAAAAAAAAAAGAAAAGCGCGCCTAAACAAATCAAATAAGAATCTACATTGTGTTTCGGACTTCTTCACACGTCTGCTGTGTGTATGGTTAATAATAATAATGTACGCTTAATAACTCTGTATCGTAGCTGCCGTATAGCGCCCACGCTGCGCGCAAAAATGGAACCCAAAGGCCGCCAAGCAGAAAACCAAGCGCAACTTGTTTTTTAACACACACATGTATGTACATATGTATGTATGCATAGTTTATTTGTATGCATGATTAATTATAATATTCTTAAACAAATATGTAGCTAAAATAATATAGTACAAACAGCTGATGTTAGAGTGACAGTTTAAGCTGTTATATGAGACTGCTTATATATTTAGATCAACGTTTGGCTTATCTTATCTTAATTAACTGCGCTCATCAGACTGCATCATTTCACACCCTTCGGATTGTAGACACCCAAAAAGGTGTTGCACTTGCGGCAGTAGTGGTTGCCCGTGCGGCAGCTATTCATGCAATAGGGCACAAAGCAGGCGCAGACACACCACCTACGGAATTGGCAATTGGATTAGATTTCGAATTCAGCTTCTAGAGGCTTCCCACTTACCCCACTAGGCAGATGAGCGCTGCGGCCATATGAGTACGTGCGTTGGCTGTGTGCGTCATGCGAGTGGTCTTCTGAACGCCACAGGCGGGACACAGCACGCGGCAGGGATTCGGACCCAAATTCGTGGGACCTGCAACCAAGTTGTTTTTTTTTTCAAAAACATTTCTCGCAATCATAATTGCACGCATCCGGACTCACCTGTCTGCACAAATGTGGGCTCCAGCTGTTGCGGTTCTTGTGGTTGTTGTGGCTGCGGCTGCGCAATCACAATCGTCGCTGGAGCGGGAGCGGGAGTATGTGCTGCTATTGCCACATCATACGATGGCGGCGCTTCAATGGGCACACCGAGCTGGGCAGCAGACAGTTCGTTTGTTGGCGTCGGCAGCGGAGCGCTTGGCGTGTTGAAATCCACTTGCGGATAGAGCATGGCACGCTTCTGTTCCATGGTGCGAAGTTCAGCTTTAACTTCAATATGAATCAGATACAACAGAGAGACAAAATCACAGCCCAAAAGCTTTGTTTGCTTTGCTAATTGTCGTCTCAAACCTCGTCGTTGTTACTCGCTTCTCCTCTCTATCCACGCTCTCGCCGTGGTCTTTTTCGTTTCACTTTCAACACGCGACTGAATTCAAGTTTAGCGCTAGCCAAAAGAGCTGCCAGAGATCAGCGGAGAGCGAGCTTGAAAGCTAAAACGAAAAGAAAAACAGGTACGAGTGTGGCATTCTAGAGTGCCCGACTAGAAGATACTTCTTACTTAGTTTCTAGTACAATCTTATTTTTTGTACTTCGTCTGTCAGCCCAAACTCAGCTCAAACTAAGGCAAATGCATTCTTGAATAACTTTGGTATTTACAGTCCGATACTTAGCATATTTAAAGTTCTAAGATATGTCATACAAATGTATTTTTGCACCAAGGCTAAACCTTAAAAAAGGTTTCGTTTTAAATTGGGGAGAAAATGGATTGGACATTTAAAAAGTTAAATATATAATCCTAGAAACAAGTTCAAAAACTAATTACAAATCTACTCTTATCAATTTATATATATATTCTGTAAAGGCTCCGAAATATATTTTTCACTTCAATATACCTTTTTAGCCATTTTGAATTGTTACAGGGTATACAACAAAATCAAGTAAAAACTTAGGCAATCTTTTGCAACCAGGCTAAACCTTAAAAAAGGTTTCGTTTTAAATTGGGGAGAAAATGGATTGGACATTTCAAAAGTTAAGTGCATATATAATCCACGAAACAATTTTAAAAACGGATTACGAATCTATTTTTATCAATTTATATATATTCCTAAATATATTTTGCAGCACTTCAATATACCTTTTAGGCAATTTTAAATGGCTACAGGGTAAACAACAAAATCAAGTAACAACTTTGGCAATCTTTTGCAACAATTGCACAACCGAAAAAAACACGAAATTTAGATACTAACTACAAATGTATTTGAACAATTTATCTAAGGTACACAAATGCCTGCTCTTCAAATACAGGTAGATATGTGCATACATGTATGTATGTATGTAATTAAATGTATCTGTGTATATGTATGTATGTGTGCATCTCAGGTATAATTCTGTATTTTTAGCCAAAGCTGCTGCTGCTGCTGCAGATAAACGTTCATATTGGAGTTCCACATCCGGCTGTGCGGGGGGTGGGAAGCGTGTGGGGGAGGGGGGTGGGGGCGTCACTTGCGCAAATAGGTGCCCAGGTAGCGGTCGCACATGCCGCAGTAGTGATTGGTGTTCATGCAGCTGGAAATGCAGTAGGGCAGGCACACGCAGCAGTAGAGTCTGGCAGAATGGAAAAGTGTCGCAACAGTCATACAACAACAATTATCTGTGGCCCATTACGGCGATTACTCACTGCAGCAAGCACAGCACCAGCGCAATCAGGTGGGTGCGCGAGTTGGGCCTGTAGGAGACGCGGGTGCGCGTGTAATTGTGGCAGAACGGACACTGTACATCCTGTGGCTCCGGCCCATACGGCGAACTGGGCACCACGATCACCGTGTGATGGGTGCTTGTCGCTGTTGTTGCCGGTCCGGGTCCGGTTGGCTGGGCAGGCGTGGGCGTGGTCGTGGCCGTTGCCTGGTCATAGCTGGGCGGTGCTGGTGGAGCCAACAGCTGCTGTTGCTCCGGCTCCTCGTGCGCCTCTTTAGGCACCTCCAGCGGCTCTTTCGGGTAGACACTTTCCATAATTGGAGTATGACCGAAGTATGACAAATTCTCTGTCGGCGCTGTCAATGCTAGCCATGAAAAAAAAAGAACGAAAACGAAAACCTGCGACGCACCCAATCGGCTCTTATCAATGAAAGCCGTTCGCTCAGCTCTGTGGTAGGTTTCTGTTGTCTCAATTGTTGAAAGCTTCCCGCCGATTGTGTGCTTATTTGTTTACCTAATAGGTACAATAAGTAGCTTTCCATCAGAGTAGTATGTTCGAGTATGTGTGTGCGTGTCGCTTAACACCTAACAAAAAATGTGTGTGTGTGTGTTGCGAAATTGTTTACGTTTATTGTTGTTTAGCATAAAGCTATTAATCGCTGCTATAGACGCCCACAAATTTGTTGCAATTGCCGCAGAAATGATTCGCATTCATGCAGCTGGTGGCGCAGTAGGGCAAACAGGCAAAGCACCAGAGACTGCACGAGTAAGAAAAACAAGCGCACACCGATAAGATAAGAGAAAGGCAGAGATACTGATACCAGAGTCTGCGTTATCTTACCCCACTATGCAAAGCAGGGCGGCCATGCAATGGGTGCGCACACTGGGCGAATACTCGACGCGCGTCAGCTTCTGCACATGACAATGGGGACAGCTAATGTAGCACGGATCCGGTCCCACAGCGGGCGGCGGCTGTTCTGCAAGTGTTCCAATCAGTCAATCAATCATTCAATCAAATGAGCAGCATTCTGTACTCACGTTGTATGATGACCACCTGAGCAGGTGCTGGCACGTGAAAGTGCGTTGCCTGCTCGTAGCTGGGCGGCTGTGGCTGCGCCTGCGCATACTGATAGCTCATGCCCGTGCTCCCGCCCCCGCCCCCGCCCGCTGCTCCAGGCTGCTGGAAGTTCTTCTGCATGATGGGTTTATCCGCGCACAGGTCCGTTGGTAACCAGCTTCGATTTCGTACTCTTCGTTGTTTTGCCTGCGTCTGGCAACAATGTTGCCAGCGCGCATGTTGCAGCAACATGCCGATAAAAAGCTCTCGAAACTTTCAGCAACAGTTGCCAACACATTTAATTATTGCCAACTTAACGCTTTGCTCCGCTGTTTATTTGCGTTTCGTTGGCGATTCATCAGCCGCTCTTTGTAAAACGAATACTGGGGAATTTTTTATTGGATCGCATTTATTTGCAGGCAACCGGAAATGCGCTTGGCAACCATATTGACACATTTTTGCCCCTGCAATGCTTGAACACGAACTCCCATTGAGTAATGAATATATCTGAGAGGTTGTGTAATGCAAGCTTTCCATGATCTTCTGTCTCTAAATTTGATATGGTGGCTCTCTTATATCACAGACAGCTTATGTGGTTAACTCTCTCGGCTAATACAAATATAAAGAATCCAAGCTATGTGCAGGACGTATGCAAGTCGAGCAGACGCCTCAAATCATCTCTTAAATTGTGAAAGTACATAAGTATATTAATCATCATATTTTAAACAATTCACGAAATTTTGACGAACCTCAAAAGATAATGTTCCATTTTTGCAATAATTGGTTTTTTCAGCTTAGCAAGTACGTTTTATAGAATATATATAAAAATATTATAAACTGAGGTTTTCTGAATCATGAAAAAATTTCTTGAAATTGCCTTTTTTTTTAGATTTTTTTATGTGGTTTGCTTCATTTGTTTATTATACTTGATAAAAATGTATTTCTGTACTAATTGAGAATCCGGGCTCGATTCCCAGGCATATTATAAGTAGCAATAATAGTATTAAAATCTATTTTTAAATCTTGGTTCCACACAGTCAAACATCATTCATATATTCAGCTACATAAATCAAATTTGGGTAAAGTTAATTATCGATCTTCCTGAGGGCGGCGAAAATTGGTTTCGTGCTTGATAAAAAAACGTCGTGCTTTGCTCTGCAAACTTATATATGCATATAGTATATGAATATCTGTGTATACAGTGTATATATATATATTGTTAGCTTGTGATGAAATCGATCTCAATTCTGATAGGAGCCGACGTAGGCACCACAACGACCGCATTTGTGCACGGCTGTCTGGCAGGACTGTGCACAGTAGGGTATACAGCAGCACAAGAAGCAGCTGAAGAAACGGAGGAAACATCCTTTTAGAAGATGCAGTCAGATTAAAATAGCATTTGCTTACCCCAGCAAACACAGGAGCAGCGCCACCAAATGCGTCTTGGAATTGGGCTCGTATGAGACCGTGGTTAGCTGACAACTGTGGCACGTGGGGCAGGTGGCCATACAGGGTCCGTTGCCCAGAGCATTTGGTATTGAAGCTGCAACAAAATGTGTCAAATAGATGGCTCCTTTTAGGATGATCGAGGCAAACTACTTACTACTAGAGGCAACAGGCGCTGGAATTGGATTGCCACATAATTCGCCGTACATAGGAGGAGCGTCGGGATAACCATGCTTCGATTCCATTTTCGTATGTATTTAAGTGCTGCTTCTCTAAAGGTCTGAAGTGCTCGCAGCCTGACGCGGAACTGAAACTTCTTGTCGAGTGAAACCGCAAAAGAAACCCACCCAAGAACTGAAAAGCTAACGAGAGCTCGAACCCAAGTGCGGAGAGTCATTGATAAGGCTTTGAAATAAAAGTAGAATATGAGAGCAAAAAATGTGTCGTCATAAAAGAAGTACCCGCAGGTGGCAAGTCATACAGTTATGTTTTTTAAAAACAAAGGGTTATTGATTAATCACCAAAGGAATATTGTGAAATGAATAATGTGCTTAGTAAAATGAACTCAGGCTGCAGTTCAAATAGCCTCCCATCGAATATAATGATTATAATAATGCACCAGAGCGAACGCCAAATAGATGACAGTCTTATGTGTGCCATTAGAGGAGGCGATTTGAATATAATGTCCCTTTTAATAGCTAGTGTATGCTTATCTAATATTATGGTTATTGGCGCTGAATATAAGCTATAAGCCTCTCTTTCCAAAGGCACAATACACACAAATTCGAACCCTCATCTTCGTTGTGCAAACGCCTGAGCTATGTTATTTATTTATTTATGTGATTAATTATTATACAAAAAAAAAATAATATAAGGAGGGAGTGCTAGCTTCTAAGGCCATCGACTCTGAGCCATGTTATATTATGTTTCTATTAAAAATATAAATATTATTTCTATTAATATTATCATTATTAACTATAAAAGTAGGCTACGTTTTCAAAAACACATTACACACTACATCCAAAAACCAGATTTGAACCGTCATCTTCGTTGTTCGTTTGCTTCAACTATGTTTTTTAATTATACTTATATATATATTACTTTCAAATGAATACTACATCCATCAATAGAATACCAAGAGATTATGTTATGTTGGGTTTATATTGCTATTATAAACACTTACTCATTGGTAAGGCATTGAAATAAAAGTGAAATATGATATGTAAAGCACACTAGCCAGGGATTCGAACCCTCATCCTCGTTGTTACCAAATTACCGCTCAACTTCCACAACCAGCTTTAAGATTTATCGCATTTGCGTAATTTAGATATATTCTAGTTTCTGGATTTCTTTATTCAAAATATATAATCGTACATAATTTGATCCACAGCTTAGCGTTCGTAGGTGCCAATAAAGGAGTTGCAAGAGGAGCAATAGTGGTCCACGTTGCGGGCACAGTCCGTGCAATACAAGCAGCAGGCGCAGGGCCACAAACTGGTGGAAGGCAGAAATTTTGATACTCTCTTTAGTTAAAGTATATATAAGTATATAAAGTTTCCACTTACAGTGTCAGGCACATGATCAGGGCTATGATGTGCGTTCTTGTCGTGGCATGGCCCTCCGTTCGTGTCATCATCTCCAGATGACAGATCGGGCAGACCGCTCTGGAGGACTCAGGACCAACGTTTGGGGACATATCGCCTTTCCTTCTATTAATTGTTTTATGTTGAGCTCCGCAGTGGCTGCTTGTCGTTGCGATACTGTAACTCTTTGAGAACTTACGGACTTTATTTACCTAAAAATAAGAAAAATAACCCGCATAAAATGGGGTATAAACAATAAACTACCTCGATACGAATGTATGGAATTCTCTTAGACACATAAGCTTTCGAAAAAGAGTTGCTCTTGTAGAAAAGTTCAATATATTAATTGAGCTTATGCCTAAAACTGGGATATATTCCATCTGTATATATTGTACATGCATACAAATTTGTTGCATAACTTTCTCGTTTAATTAAGTGAATAATTCATTTATGTGCGCGATATACAAATTCGGTTTAACATTTAATTTTAGATTAATGCAATATTTTTTTCAAATTGAAAAACATTTAAACATTTAACCTTTGGATATCTAATTGATAATTGTGAACGGAAATCGTATGGAATATCTTGAGGACATTACAAACTCAGTAATGTTAAGTATTTTGTGATTTCAATTGTATTTCAAGCCAGATTGAAGAGCTTCAGTTCTGGTAGCTGCCCACGAAGGCGCCACAGCTGGAGCAGGTGTGCACGGCGCTCTGGCAGGAGTCCACACAGTACGGGACACAGCAGCAACAGATGCCGCTGCAAGTCAACAGGTTTTAGATGGTAAACAGAAGGTCTCGAATGCGGCCGAAACTTACCCCACCAGGCAAATCAGCAGCGCCAGAAGATGGGTCTTGGTGCTGGGCTCGGACTTGACCGTGGTCAGCAGACGGGCCTGGCACGAGGGGCACGTGGCCATAGTTGGCATTCGGCCCAAATGATTTTGTACCACACCTGTGTAAGTTATTAATTGTGTGTTGTGTGTTTACTTAACCATTGCTCGGCAATTTGCTGGCTTCCACTAACCCTGCACATAAACCTGCGGCTGTTGAGTGTTAATCACGGACGCAGGCATCACCGACGGCTGCATCTCCGTCGGCATCATCGATGGTCCAAGGTCGCCATATTGCGGCGGCGCGTCCGGCGCTTGCGGATAGAGATGCGATTTGGTGTCCATTGCTCAGCTTTGGTTTTCCGCACGAGGTCTGCTCCGTTTGCGGCCCGCTACGAAACTGAGTAGCGTGAAATGCCGATGCTTTCCCGATGCCTGTCAGTCAATAGCAAAATAACACAAGTGTGTATACGCCTGGTGTGTGTGTGTGTGTGAGTGTGTGTGTGCGCGTGTGAGTTTAACAACTTCCAGCGGAAGAATCCAAAACGTCAGCCATCCAATCACGCAAAGCTGAACGAGGATTTAAGTTTAAGATTTATTTAATAGCTTTAAGCAGCATAAAGTCAACTTAAGTCAAAAACCATGTACATAGCGTATATAGGGAGTATAAACTCAACTTAAGCTGTAGGACATGCGCATTGGGTATATATAAGGCAAAGCTTGTCAAATCCATCATAATAATAATTGCAATTTTAATCTAATGCATATCAAATGTGCATTAAGTAAGCAGTCACAGCACATTCCCTTTGGAAAAATATGCTTATGTCAATAATTGATTATTTTATATCGACAAATATATACTATAAGGCCCTGGTCAGTAGTTCCCGATTAGGGGATTCCCGGAATTCTCTTTACAGAATACAATACAATCGCAGCTGCGATTGTTTATAGAATCCAAATGTACATGCACGCAAATCTTCTTGCAATATAAGCACAATTTTCAGCAGTTGATTTTATTGTGCTAAAGAATATTCGAATATTCTAAAAAAAAAAACAGCAGCATTTAAGTTGAGGCATAAATTTGTGGATAGTCCCAATTGATTTATTTATTTGATTTATAAATTATAAATTATAAATATATAAATAGCTATGAAATGAAAGATATTTTACCTATGTGTACTATTCTAGAAGCTATCTGACAGGTTTTGTGACTCTTGACTCTCCAGGGTATCAAAATTTCATCATATCTCATATTAATTGAAAAAGTGGGCAAAGTAACGAACTTTCCTATAACTATATTGTCCGAATTCCCTGTTGGTAAATGTATATAAAAGCTTTGTTATTCTTGAGTTGAGAGCTATTTTGTGCAACTAATGCATATTTATGAATAACAAACGAAATCGAGCAGTGCTTGGCAATCTTTACCAGATCCAAAAACAAATACACACATTTGGTTTGTTTTTGTTCCCAGAACCCATTGAAAATGTGTAAATATGGAATAATTCTTGATCAGCATAAAAAGCCAAGTCGATCTTCCTAGTGTTCGCGAGTTTGTTTTTTCTTAACGTGCCCCGTTTCCAATCAATTGATATAACTCACAACTCAAACTCGAATTACTGTGCTTAGCTTTTAGAATAGTATAAACAGATCGAGAATCGTTTAAAAGTATTCTTGGTTCGGCTACATTTGGTGTTGGGAGAAGAAGGTTCAGGGTATATCCTATTCGGGCACTCCCGACTAGAGCACTTTTACTTGTTTAAACTGTTTTTGTCTAAATGTTTACAATTTAATTTTAATTTCTGCCGATAGAGTACTTAATGGATGGTTTTAATGTCCCGCACTTAGTAATGGGTGCAATTAGTTGACGGCTTTGCCCAGGTACTGGTTGCAGCAGCTGCAATAATGATCCAAGCTGCGGCAGCTCTTGAGGCAATACGGGAGCGGCACCAGGCAGACCAGCCTGGAAAACAGAACAGAAGGGCGCCGCCCATGGGAACTTAGCTCTGTGCCAGCAGTTGTAGCCACACTTAGCTGACTCACCCGGTTAGGCAGAGTACAAGGGCCAACATGTGCGTGCTCTTATTCGCACGCGGTGCCAGGCGCGTTTGCATCACATTGCGGCAACTGGGGCAAGTCATGCGCTGCGGCTCATGCCCCAATGGTGGTGCGGCTGCAAAAGGAGTTGCAGTAATCAATGGGTAGGTGCTGCCAGGTGATGCAATCACTTACCATTTGCATTGAGCACCATCACTGCAGCCGGCGCTGGAGCTGGCGCAGGCAGAGCTGTTATCTCAGCTCGGGCTGGAGTCGTTGACATGTAGGCGTAGTAATTCTGCTTGATATCCGTCTCCATATTAAGCTATGTGATAAGCGCCTGAAACTCGGCGGCTTTTTATAGCTAGCTTCCCATGTACAGTTGGCCATTTGACATTACGTGGCGTATACGCGATAATCGACCCATTAAGGACTATTTGGCACTTGACTTGAATATTTATTTAATGTCCGACATTTCGAAAAACAATTGACATACACATTACTATTTTTTTCTCTAACATCAAAATGATTGCATACGAGTAAATGTTAAATGCACTAAGTTACAGTCGTACTTCGCTACAATGAAAGTCTTCATAGGCAATAATATTCTGATTGTATCTTGCATTTTATGGGAATGCCAATATTTTTTCGCATTATTTAAGATTTGTTGCTTTAATTCTTAAAACGTATTTAAAAAAGTGCTTATCTTTGAGGTTTTACTGTATTCCTTTTACAATATCTTTTCTTCGCTTTGCTGTAAACTTTTTTGTTGACCCAAAATAAGCTCAAAGCGTTTTTTAAATATATATTAGATATTAAAAATATTATGTATGTTAAAAACTGTACCCAATAACAACATTCGTTAAAGCGTAGCTCGACTGTATGTAAAAAGAAGAAATGTGTATCCATAGAAGCAGGACACTGCAATTGGGCTGTGCTTTGAAGTTAACTAGCTGTGCATCTAGCTGGAAATATCAGGTGTACTTCAAACTGTCAAAAGGTTGTCAGGACTTTTCAGCGCTCGTAGGTGCCGACAAAGGCGTTGCACGAGGGGCAGAAGTGATCCATGTTGCGCGCACAATCCGTGCAATACAAGCAGCAGGCGCAGGGCCAGCAGCTGGGAGAATAAATAATTTAGTAGCCATTAGTCGGAGGAACTTAATATAGTTTGGCAGAGCGATTGCTTACCAGGTGAGGCACATGATTAGCGCTATCAAGTGCGTCTTGGTGCTGGCCTTTGGCTCGGTGCGCGTGGTCACCTGTTGATGGCAGTTGGGGCAGACCACATTGCTGGGCTCCGGACCGACAGGTGTTGACATTTTGCTTTCGTAAGAAATATGCAAGGGCTTGGTTAGATATCGATTTGAAGTTGGTGTTGGCCTTCTCGTTCGGCATTGCATGCCAACTGGCGTGTGGCAATCAGTGCAATGTCATCTGGAAACCCCATTTTAAAACATTCTAATAGCAACCTGTTCGTGGTTCGTTATTTGTTGTTGTTTCAACGTACTTTCATTTGACTCTATTGCTAATTGCATACGAGCTTAACAAAAATGCGCGCTGATACTGGATAATTGCTTGGCATGCGGCAGGCAAATTAATTTCAATAGCCCCGCCAGCATTCACTTAAGCGACTCCCCTGATATCATAATACGCCGGCCTTTTCACAATTTCTGTCCATGATGTCAGTTTGTGGCGCCAGCGAAAGTGTCTGCCACATGCCACACTACGATGTCGTCATGCAAAACAAGTCCCAGCAACCCCAACTTGGGCAGAGAGACAACAAAGGGCTGTACAAATAAAAACAACTAGCCACTACTACAAATATTCTCTCGATCTACGCCTCAACCCCCCACCCCCCACCACCTCTCCAAAGCTCCACTCCTTAGGTTATGTAGGGCGTGTCCATCATATTTTGGGTGTGTAACGCTATCTCCATCAATCCCCTGGACAATGTGTTAATGTGTTATTATGCTTTGACTGTCCGCTTTATTGCCTACTTTTAGGGATTTCACGTAGAGTACACACAATTTAATAAATAAAATAAATTAGTCTTTGCCGCACTCGCGCCGCATAAATAAATTTCAAATTCGAACATAAACATTTTCTTAAGATTCATCAATAGTCTCGTCATCGAACTGATCGCTGCCAGCTGCCAATTTGTATACTCACAGTTTTGAGATATGTGTATATATGTTTATTTATTTATGTATATAGCGCAAATAGAACTTCTTCAGATTAGAAGCGTTGCCGTCGCGTACTTGTTGCTCGTTGTAGCGACGAAAGCGTTTTGAAGTTCGCAACGCAGATGAGCCGCAGCCAACCGATTGTTGGCATGTTAACCCTCAAATTATGCACAGTGGCGCAGTTTCCATTTTCATGGGCTTAAAAAGTGACCCATATGAAAAAAGTGCTCTTTTAAATGCAAGCCGAATGTGGACTTATCAGTTATGTTTAGGTGTTGCCACCTGATGACAAATTGGCAACACCGTGACAGTAAAATTCGAGTCTCAAGCGTTATCGATCGATAATTTAGCAACCCTTCTCTCTACTTATCGAGCTAAAACTGATTTGAAATGACGTTAATATTTAAAATATAAATATCTTTTACATAAAGCCAAGTTACTTTATGCCTAAGCACAACAGCATTTTACCCTATTAAATTTGCTCATTAGCCACAGTGCGACGAGAACCGAAACATAGCTTGGCAACAATGTTGCGAACGTGTTGCTGAAACATGAGCTAGTAACTCCTTTATTTTGATAATTTAACAGATAACAAATATTTCTTGTAAGTATAAGTATATGTGAAATTCAAACAATGTGCAATTGTATTTGTTCGTTAAATATATTTTGTATTTTTCAGAAAAATATAATAAATGCATAGTTATGTGTATATACGAGTCCGTACGTTGACATGGGAAATTTGCGAAACTGTTTACTTTGAAAATGTGCTGTTTATCCATTTTTGTTATTGAAACGAAATGCTTGCTAAAAGCAAGGGTAGTATTTCAAGAGCCGCGTCTTTATCTCCCGTTTTTATAAATCAAATGTACGTACATACATATGTATGTATGTTCTTTGTTGGAGTGCGCATATATGAAATATATCGGCATATATATGTGCTTGTGTGGTTAGAGTTTATATGCTTATTGGCATGTACAGATATGAATGTACGTGTTTTCGTTGTATTTTTGGATGAGCTCTGCAGTTTCCAGTCCTAGAATCTGCCCAGGCAGGCCTTACAATTCGGGCAGTATTGGCTGGTTCTATAGCCGCAATCGCAGCAGCAGGGCAAACAGACGCACGGCCAGCAGCTGTGGGGGAAGACGAATTGCAATTAGATACGCTGCGATTTTTTGCCGAAATCAGAAACTGAAACGTCACGCCGTTTGTGTACACTTACAGAAAGAGGCAGAGTATAGCGGACCACATATAGGTGGTGCATGTTGCATGGTGCTCCACACGCATGCGAATCCGAGCATGGCAATGGGGACAAATCATGCCATTGCCCGAGTTGTTATCGATAAGAACAGTGCTGGTTTGGTTCAATATGGTGATCGGGGGGGCTTGGTTTACCACGGTGACCGGCGGGTTATACATTGGTGCTGTATGAATCATTTCGGTTGGCGGAGCACTCGGGGCTGCCCTCATGTCGGGCTGCTCAGGTGAGTACGGCGGCGGTTGTGGAGGCAGTTTGGTGTATTCCATGGCTAGTTACACGTGCCTGGAAATCAAAGTGCTATCAATATTACGATTGGACTACTGCGTCGTTATTGCGGGGAAAGAACCGTAATATAAATATGTATGTACATATGTCCGAGCGTGCACAAATGTATGTACATATGTATAGAAATCTTTTATTTAAAATGCATTTACAATTTTTCACACTTTGCCCTATACAATTCTATGAATATTTACGTTTGTACATGATTACTTTATATTTATGAACTTTAGGTATTTATTTGTCAAAATACTTAGCAAAGCGAGCGAAGCGACCGGCGACTTATTCCAAGAATACAAACGAAATGAGCAAAGCGCAAAAAACGAACTACGGCAAGAGGAAGCAAAGTTTTGAGCATTCTTCATATTTGTGCGAGTGAGATGACAACACAAGCAACATTATCAGTGCACAAAACGGAAAAAGTGCTCAAAAGCCTTGCAAAACATAATTGTAGCCCAGTAAACATATTTTTGGTAAAAAAAAAAACACGTTCTAGTTATATATCATACAAATAAAGACAAAAGTGAAGCATTCATATGTGTTTCCAACCGAGGAGCTAGACAATAAATGGTATTTAACAAATAGATATAACTAAATATATGCAGCTTTAAAACACAGCTTGGCAAAATTGCTGCACTTGGGCAATTTATATTAAATAAGATATGTTTTAAGTTCTTATGAAAATACCCAGTACTGATCAGTAGGAAAATACTAGCAAGTTAGTTAATATCAATTAAGCGATATGTATGTATATCCTATATAGTTCAGATGTAACTTGAACGTCTCCCCAGCCGATTGAAAAAGAAAAAAACGTGGTATGCCAGTCGATCAGTACGAGTTCAAAAAGGTATGTATATCTTTCCAAAATCGGACCATTTTTAACCGAATTATCGCAAAAAAACGAAAAATCTTGAAAATTATAACGGCATTTTTTCGCGTTTTTAAAATGGCTGGTATCTTGGACAAATAAACCCCGATCTTGAAAAAATTAAAATTGAAATATCTCGGGTACCATATGTCTGATTTCGAAATGATATACCTCTTTTTTCACGGATCCCGACTATCGATTGACAACAAATCTGAAGAAATGGCCCATATATGACGACGTTGGCTAAAAATGGCTGTAACCACGAGTTGAATGCGACCAATCTTTCCAATCAACATACATGCCATAAAAATTCCAAATCGGACATTATTTGGCTGTGATATTCCAAAACAGCATCAAAAGCGGTTGACTTTAGAAACGAATCGGTTTTTGGTCAACCACTTTTTTTAACCCATCGATTTTTAAAATGTTTGAATGCCAATTGATAATAGGGATCCGTACGAATTCAAAAAGGTGTAACATTTCAAAAGCTGACATTATTTGGCCAAGATAGTCAAAAAAAATCCTCAAAAAAGTTTTGATTTTCGAACCGACCCCGATTTTTAGAAAAAAGGTGATGTAACCCCTTGCCATTTGACCGATTTTAGTCAGATGAGCCGCAGCCAACCGATTGTTGGCATGTTAACCCTCAAATTATGCACAGTGGCGCAGTTTCCATTTTCATGGGCTTAAAAAGTGACCCATATGAAAAAAGTGCTCTTTTAAATGCAAGCCGAATGTGGACTTATCAGTTATGTTTAGGTGTTGCCACCTGATGACAAATTGGCAACACCGTGACAGTAAAATTCGAGTCTCAAGCGTTATCGATCGATAATTTAGCAACCCTTCTCTCTACTTATCGAGCTAAAACTGATTTGAAATGACGTTAATATTTAAAATATAAATATCTTTTACATAAAGCCAAGTTACTTTATGCCTAAGCACAACAGCATTTTACCCTATTAAATTTGCTCATTAGCCACAGTGCGACGAGAACCGAAACATAGCTTGGCAACAATGTTGCGAACGTGTTGCTGAAACATGAGCTAGTAACTCCTTTATTTTGATAATTTAACAGATAACAAATATTTCTTGTAAGTATAAGTATATGTGAAATTCAAACAATGTGCAATTGTATTTGTTCGTTAAATATATTTTGTATTTTTCAGAAAAATATAATAAATGCATAGTTATGTGTATATACGAGTCCGTACGTTGACATGGGAAATTTGCGAAACTGTTTACTTTGAAAATGTGCTGTTTATCCATTTTTGTTATTGAAACGAAATGCTTGCTAAAAGCAAGGGTAGTATTTCAAGAGCCGCGTCTTTATCTCCCGTTTTTATAAATCAAATGTACGTACATACATATGTATGTATGTTCTTTGTTGGAGTGCGCATATATGAAATATATCGGCATATATATGTGCTTGTGTGGTTAGAGTTTATATGCTTATTGGCATGTACAGATATGAATGTACGTGT
Source organism: Drosophila montana (assembly GCF_035044405.1). Lineage (NCBI taxonomy): Eukaryota > Metazoa > Arthropoda > Insecta > Diptera > Drosophilidae > Drosophila > Drosophila montana. The sequence continues at coordinate 2,503,688 of NW_026998080.1, forward strand.
TTTCGTTGTATTTTTGGATGAGCTCTGCAGTTTCCAGTCCTAGAATCTGCCCAGGCAGGCCTTACAATTCGGGCAGTATTGGCTGGTTCTATAGCCGCAATCGCAGCAGCAGGGCAAACAGACGCACGGCCAGCAGCTGTGGGGGAAGACGAATTGCAATTAGATACGCTGCGATTTTTTGCCGAAATCAGAAACTGAAACGTCACGCCGTTTGTGTACACTTACAGAAAGAGGCAGAGTATAGCGGACCACATATAGGTGGTGCATGTTGCATGGTGCTCCACACGCATGCGAATCCGAGCATGGCAATGGGGACAAATCATGCCATTGCCCGAGTTGTTATCGATAAGAACAGTGCTGGTTTGGTTCAATATGGTGATCGGGGGGGCTTGGTTTACCACGGTGACCGGCGGGTTATACATTGGTGCTGTATGAATCATTTCGGTTGGCGGAGCACTCGGGGCTGCCCTCATGTCGGGCTGCTCAGGTGAGTACGGCGGCGGTTGTGGAGGCAGTTTGGTGTATTCCATGGCTAGTTACACGTGCCTGGAAATCAAAGTGCTATCAATATTACGATTGGACTACTGCGTCGTTATTGCGGGGAAAGAACCGTAATATAAATATGTATGTACATATGTCCGAGCGTGCACAAATGTATGTACATATGTATAGAAATCTTTTATTTAAAATGCATTTACAATTTTTCACACTTTGCCCTATACAATTCTATGAATATTTACGTTTGTACATGATTACTTTATATTTATGAACTTTAGGTATTTATTTGTCAAAATACTTAGCAAAGCGAGCGAAGCGACCGGCGACTTATTCCAAGAATACAAACGAAATGAGCAAAGCGCAAAAAACGAACTACGGCAAGAGGAAGCAAAGTTTTGAGCATTCTTCATATTTGTGCGAGTGAGATGACAACACAAGCAACATTATCAGTGCACAAAACGGAAAAAGTGCTCAAAAGCCTTGCAAAACATAATTGTAGCCCAGTAAACATATTTTTGGTAAAAAAAAAACACGTTCTAGTTATATATCATACAAATAAAGACAAAAGTGAAGCATTCATATGTGTTTCCAACCGAGGAGCTAGACAATAAATGGTATTTAACAAATAGATATAACTAAATATATGCAGCTTTAAAACACAGCTTGGCAAAATTGCTGCACTTGGGCAATTTATATTAAATAAGATATGTTTTAAGTTCTTATGAAAATACCCAGTACTGATCAGTAGGAAAATACTAGCAAGTTAGTTAATATCAATTAAGCGATATGTATGTATATCCTATATAGTTCAGATGTAACTTGAACGTCTCCCCAGCCGATTGAAAAAGAAAAAAACGTGGTATGCCAGTCGATCAGTACGAGTTCAAAAAGGTATGTATATCTTTCCAAAATCGGACCATTTTTAACCGAATTATCGCAAAAAAACGAAAAATCTTGAAAATTATAACGGCATTTTTTCGCGTTTTTAAAATGGCTGGTATCTTGGACAAATAAACCCCGATCTTGAAAAAATTAAAATTGAAATATCTCGGGTACCATATGTCTGATTTCGAAATGATATACCTCTTTTTTCACGGATCCCGACTATCGATTGACAACAAATCTGAAGAAATGGCCCATATATGACGACGTTGGCTAAAAATGGCTGTAACCACGAGTTGAATGCGACCAATCTTTCCAATCAACATACATGCCATAAAAATTCCAAATCGGACATTATTTGGCTGTGATATTCCAAAACAGCATCAAAAGCGGTTGACTTTAGAAACGAATCGGTTTTTGGTCAACCACTTTTTTTAACCCATCGATTTTTAAAATGTTTGAATGCCAATTGATAATAGGGATCCGTACGAATTCAAAAAGGTGTAACATTTCAAAAGCTGACATTATTTGGCCAAGATAGTCAAAAAAAATCCTCAAAAAAGTTTTGATTTTCGAACCGACCCCGATTTTTAGAAAAAAGGTGATGTAACCCCTTGCCATTTGACCGATTTTAGTCAGATGAGCCGCAGCCAACCGATTGTTGGCATGTTAACCCTCAAATTATGCACAGTGGCGCAGTTTCCATTTTCATGGGCTTAAAAAGTGACCCATATGAAAAAAGTGCTCTTTTAAATGCAAGCCGAATGTGGACTTATCAGTTATGTTTAGGTGTTGCCACCTGATGACAAATTGGCAACACCGTGACAGTAAAATTCGAGTCTCAAGCGTTATCGATCGATAATTTAGCAACCCTTCTCTCTACTTATCGAGCTAAAACTGATTTGAAATGACGTTAATATTTAAAATATAAATATCTTTTACATAAAGCCAAGTTACTTTATGCCTAAGCACAACAGCATTTTACCCTATTAAATTTGCTCATTAGCCACAGTGCGACGAGAACCGAAACATAGCTTGGCAACAATGTTGCGAACGTGTTGCTGAAACATGAGCTAGTAACTCCTTTATTTTGATAATTTAACAGATAACAAATATTTCTTGTAAGTATAAGTATATGTGAAATTCAAACAATGTGCAATTGTATTTGTTCGTTAAATATATTTTGTATTTTTCAGAAAAATATAATAAATGCATAGTTATGTGTATATACGAGTCCGTACGTTGACATGGGAAATTTGCGAAACTGTTTACTTTGAAAATGTGCTGTTTATCCATTTTTGTTATTGAAACGAAATGCTTGCTAAAAGCAAGGGTAGTATTTCAAGAGCCGCGTCTTTATCTCCCGTTTTTATAAATCAAATGTACGTACATACATATGTATGTATGTTCTTTGTTGGAGTGCGCATATATGAAATATATCGGCATATATATGTGCTTGTGTGGTTAGAGTTTATATGCTTATTGGCATGTACAGATATGAATGTACGTGTTTTCGTTGTATTTTTGGATGAGCTCTGCAGTTTCCAGTCCTAGAATCTGCCCAGGCAGGCCTTACAATTCGGGCAGTATTGGCTGGTTCTATAGCCGCAATCGCAGCAGCAGGGCAAACAGACGCACGGCCAGCAGCTGTGGGGGAAGACGAATTGCAATTAGATACGCTGCGATTTTTTGCCGAAATCAGAAACTGAAACGTCACGCCGTTTGTGTACACTTACAGAAAGAGGCAGAGTATAGCGGACCACATATAGGTGGTGCATGTTGCATGGTGCTCCACACGCATGCGAATCCGAGCATGGCAATGGGGACAAATCATGCCATTGCCCGAGTTGTTATCGATAAGAACAGTGCTGGTTTGGTTCAATATGGTGATCGGGGGGGCTTGGTTTACCACGGTGACCGGCGGGTTATACATTGGTGCTGTATGAATCATTTCGGTTGGCGGAGCACTCGGGGCTGCCCTCATGTCGGGCTGCTCAGGTGAGTACGGCGGCGGTTGTGGAGGCAGTTTGGTGTATTCCATGGCTAGTTACACGTGCCTGGAAATCAAAGTGCTATCAATATTACGATTGGACTACTGCGTCGTTATTGCGGGGAAAGAACCGTAATATAAATATGTATGTACATATGTCCGAGCGTGCACAAATGTATGTACATATGTATAGAAATCTTTTATTTAAAATGCATTTACAATTTTTCACACTTTGCCCTATACAATTCTATGAATATTTACGTTTGTACATGATTACTTTATATTTATGAACTTTAGGTATTTATTTGTCAAAATACTTAGCAAAGCGAGCGAAGCGACCGGCGACTTATTCCAAGAATACAAACGAAATGAGCAAAGCGCAAAAAACGAACTACGGCAAGAGGAAGCAAAGTTTTGAGCATTCTTCATATTTGTGCGAGTGAGATGACAACACAAGCAACATTATCAGTGCACAAAACGGAAAAAGTGCTCAAAAGCCTTGCAAAACATAATTGTAGCCCAGTAAACATATTTTTGGTAAAAAAAAAAACACGTTCTAGTTATATATCATACAAATAAAGACAAAAGTGAAGCATTCATATGTGTTTCCAACCGAGGAGCTAGACAATAAATGGTATTTAACAAATAGATATAACTAAATATATGCAGCTTTAAAACACAGCTTGGCAAAATTGCTGCACTTGGGCAATTTATATTAAATAAGATATGTTTTAAGTTCTTATGAAAATACCCAGTACTGATCAGTAGGAAAATACTAGCAAGTTAGTTAATATCAATTAAGCGATATGTATGTATATCCTATATAGTTCAGATGTAACTTGAACGTCTCCCCAGCCGATTGAAAAAGAAAAAAACGTGGTATGCCAGTCGATCAGTACGAGTTCAAAAAGGTATGTATATCTTTCCAAAATCGGACCATTTTTAACCGAATTATCGCAAAAAAACGAAAAATCTTGAAAATTATAACGGCATTTTTTCGCGTTTTTAAAATGGCTGGTATCTTGGACAAATAAACCCCGATCTTGAAAAAATTAAAATTGAAATATCTCGGGTACCATATGTCTGATTTCGAAATGATATACCTCTTTTTTCACGGATCCCGACTATCGATTGACAACAAATCTGAAGAAATGGCCCATATATGACGACGTTGGCTAAAAATGGCTGTAACCACGAGTTGAATGCGACCAATCTTTCCAATCAACATACATGCCATAAAAATTCCAAATCGGACATTATTTGGCTGTGATATTCCAAAACAGCATCAAAAGCGGTTGACTTTAGAAACGAATCGGTTTTTGGTCAACCACTTTTTTTAACCCATCGATTTTTAAAATGTTTGAATGCCAATTGATAATAGGGATCCGTACGAATTCAAAAAGGTGTAACATTTCAAAAGCTGACATTATTTGGCCAAGATAGTCAAAAAAAATCCTCAAAAAAGTTTTGATTTTCGAACCGACCCCGATTTTAAGGAAAAAACGTGACCCCTTGCCATTTGGCCGATTTTGGTCAAAATTTAGATTTTCATTTTTTTGATGCCAATCGATAGTACTGATCCTAAAGAGTCCAAAATGGTATAAAATTTCCAAATCGGACATTATTTGGCTGTGATATTCCAAAAAATCATCAAAAACGGTTGACTTTACAAACGAATCGGTTTTTGGTAAACCACTTCTAAACCCATCAATTTTTAAAATGGTTGAAAGCCAATTGATAGTAGGGAAAAAATGAAAATCTAAATTTTGACTAAAATCGGCCAAATGGCAAGGGGTTACATCACCTTTTTTCTAAAAATCGGGGTCGGTTCGAAAATCAGAACTTTTTTGATGATTTTTTTTGACTATTTCGGCCAAATATTGTCAGATTTTGAAATGTTACATCTTTTTTAATTCGTACGGATATAGTAGGGATCCGTACAAATTTAAAAAGGTATAACATTTCAAAATCAGGCTATATTTACCCAAAATATTAAAAAAAATAATCAAAAAAATTTCGATTTTCGAGCCGACGAAAAACGTGATTGATTTTTTGTATTGATAGTATTGATCCTTAAGAGTCCAAAATGGTATATTATCCCGACATCGGATAGTGTTTATAAAAGTTATAGGATATTAGTTAATATAAGTTATTTTTTAACGTAATAAATAGTTATGTCTTATATTTTACATTAGGTCAGTTCCTTTATTAAAGCACAGTTTTGAATTTTGATTTCCTAATACTTTTAGAGCATTCGGCTGCCTATAAAGGCATTGCAGACGGGACAGTAGTGGTTCGCCGTCTTACAGGAGTCCATGCAGTAGGGTACGCAAACACAGGGCCAGCAGCTGTGTGGGAGAGTGGGGAGATTAGATAATTGCTGTTACTGATAACTAATGAATTCGACAAGCTCTATAAGCAAGCTCTAATACGGTTGTCTTCCAATTGTCGAATCATTTTTGGTTAGTCTTTGCTACTACAATTTGATGATTGAAGGTTTTCAGGTAACAATACAGTTCCAATGAAACTTAACTGTTAACCGAGTCAACTAAATAGCTTACCCAACTAGACACAGTAGCAGGGCCCACATATGCGTTCGTCCTGTGGGCGTACTTTGAATTGTGGTCACCACATCGTTCTGGCAGGTGGGGCAACGTACGAAGGTCGGATCCCTGCCCACCGGCACATGGACAGGTTGTGTTGTTGTGTGTATCACGACACAGGAACAGGGTTGCTGCTGCATCGGTGGATAGAGAGGTGGCTGCGTCGGACCCTGCACGGGCACAAACCTGATCTGCGCTTGAGGTGTTGCCTGTGGCATTGGCTGCGGTTGCGTTTCCGGCAGCGGCTGCTCAGTGTACGGTGGCGGCTCCTGTTTTTCCATGATAGTTCCGTTTCTTTTTCTATATAAATTGTCACTAAGCAATCGAACCGTTCAGCTTGCTGTTTATTGTTTTACTAAATAAGCCACACACGAACTAAGGCCTGATAATGTGCCCAAATTATAAAAAGTCCACGAGTTTGGCTGATATCGAACTTATCTGTTAAAGCTGCACAGCTGGCATAGATTAGCTGGCACTGACATCTGGGAAATGGGGGACTTTTCAAGTTAAAGGGCACTTTAGCACTTTAACAACCTGTTTCTCTGAAAATTGACATAATGTCCAAAATGGGTCATCAACTTTTAGAAATGAGTGTAATCGACGAAAAATGTATTTCCTATCAAGAAAGACTGCAAAAAGATAATGATGGACAACTTTTATGGGGTACACACTTATTAGACCTTATCATCTAATATTCCTAACATTTTCTTAAGTTGTTCGCACAAAAAGCTTGGAAGTATTGTATTGTATTGCTATGTATTGAAAATGTTATACTCAATCTTAACTTATTAAAGATTATTCCTTTATATAAAATAAAATTTGGTCCTGTAAAAGCTATAAAGCGGTAATTGCGTCTTTAGGTGCCAAGACAGGTTGCTTGGCAAATCCACCCGCAAGTGTGGAAAATTCGTGAAAACAGTTGCATTTAATTACTTTCTGTGCCTTTCTTTCGACCTAAAACTCATTTTCACGGATCTTTGATCCACACTTTTCTCAAAATCCAACCCTTTATGGTAGAAAGTGAGGCTTAAAGTTTTGACGAACGTGTTTACGGGCTCCAAATCATTTTTCAGAATCATTCTAGGAAATTATTTGGTTGGATTGTTAAAGTCCAGTCCACAAATTCATTTTCAAATATCTATAGAAATTTTATTACAATTCTGATGGGCGAGGATGAACAGACAGGGTCTAAAATTCTAAGAAAAAACGTAGTCCGGGTAAAGCTGAGCAAATCGAAAAATCATGCAGTAAATCCATATTTGATATATATGAAATTTATAAGATTCTATGGATTCAGTCGTGATCGCGGGGCTTTAATTTGAGACTTTAGCTTAATTTTAAATATACAAATCGTTCTTAAATTTAGGTCTTAGTTTAGTTCTCGTAGGTGCCAATGTAGGCGCCGCAATTGGGGCAGGAGTGCTCAGCGTTCTGGCAGGAGTCCATGCAATAGGGCACACAAACACAAGGCCAGCAGCTGCAAGGGGAATAAAAGAAAGAAATCATTTCGAAATGTATTTCAATTATCAGTGCACTCAACAGGCGCAGCGCGCCGAACTGATTGTGAATGATTCATGGATGACTCAACGAGCTCAATTTGCCCAGTTCACAGATGAGTCATGCGCAGGGCTTTTGGAGCTTGGCGACTTACAGGAACAGGCACAAGATCAGGGCCCAGCAGTGGGTGCGTCCCGTGGGCGTTCGCTTCACATTGGTCAGGATGTCGGCGTGGCAGGAGGGGCACTGGACACGCGACGGGTCGCTGCCAATGGGCACCACATTCGTCGTGGTTGTCGTGTGTATGACCACATGGGGTCCTCCGGGCTGGTAGGTCTGCGCTGGCGTGTATCCCTGGCTCATGTTGCTCTTGCTCGAATAATCCCAACTAACTGTTAACTGTTCGATGGTTTCCCCCACAATGAAGCATATATAGGTGCTTCTGTAGAACCTACCATACGGTTCCACAGTCTGATATCGTGTCGCGTTATCTTACAAGGTGCGGTCATAACTGATAAAAAAAGAGAATGAGAATCAGAAAGAGACATCGAGCGAGGGAGATAGGGAGAGAACACTGAAACCAAAGGGGACTTTTTACGATTAATTGTCAGAGTTTCGCCTAATGCTAATTCCTCACGGTAAAACGTAGTTTTATTTGTTTTATTTAAGGATTGTTAAGTGCTTTCAATAGGTCTGACTCATGGCTAAAAGTGGTCTGTAAAACAATTATTGTTGAGGTATTTACGACCTGCATTTTCTATAAAGTTGACTCATTTCAACAGTTGGTACATTCGGAAACTGTTGATAAGCCCAGCAGCATTTTAAATGGGTTATATATCTCTCTCTATATACCATTGGATCTTGATAAATTTACTGAATGGAACTTAGTCTTGTTCAACTATCTCATTATCTTAGATAACTTAATGAAGTTAGCTAGCTAGAGATTGTATGAGCTATATACATATATGCATTTAATTCTAATTTCAACAATTTATATTCTTATAATCTGGATAAAAAATGGGCGAAATACGCTACGTAAGATGCAACTCGGATCCTGTTAAATACGGCATGGAGCCTAACCAGATTTCGCTTATTCGTCTCGTGATCGCGAAGTCGATAAAAATCAATTTCTTGACAGGGCTTTTAGGCAATCAGAGGATGCTTATTTGTGAATATAATACTGTATAATATAAAAAAAGCGTATAGTCCCTTTTGTGAAAATTTATCACAGGCAGAAAATAGCTTATCCGACAACATAAACTATATATATATTCTTAATCAGCATCAGCAGCCGAGTCGATTGAGTCATGTTCTTCAGTTTAACCGCGTGCCTGCCTGTCCATATAACCGCATCGATCTCTTATACTATCACTATAGTATAGTCCCTCCCGAAGGCTTGTCATTGGGAACGTATTGTTTTCAACTCATGAGGGACTAATACGAATAAAATCTTATGAAATCGATATAAATCGAATTTTAGATTAAACTTTTGGGGCTCATCTCAGAGGTCAACCAACAAGAGACACCAAATTTGGTATAAAGGGCCACGAATATTGAACCAAAAAGATTCAAAATTGTAACTTTTTCGGTGCCACCGCCTGATCTTCTCGGTTTAAAGGGCATAGCTTTCAAATTTGGTATATAGAAACTCTTGATTGCCTTATTTAAGCCCTGCAAATTTGGTAATAATCGGACAGTAAACACATAAGTTATTAAAAAACAAATTTCCCACAGTATCGGGCTAAGGGAAGAGGAAGCACAGACGTAAATATATATAGATAGAAGCAGGAATATACCTAAAGGTATCTCCTAGTCGAACAGTCTCGACCACTTCTACCTGTTTCAATTATTACTTACAAATATTATCATGTATATAGATTATGTTATGAACTTAAGTTATATTTATTATCTTGATAATATAATCGAAACCTGCTAAAAAAAACAACAACCAAAAATGGTCATTCACAGACATGCACAACCAGTACACCTGCTCTTCCCATAAAAAGGTGAAGAGAAAAAAGAACAATGCGTATACGTAATAATTTACTTGATATACTCGTATATTTACAGTTCGTTCGCATTCGCTTAGTCGGCAAAAAATATTAATTCGTTCAGAGTTAAGATCTATGTACACATGTGCTTAATTAGAATACATACATATACACGTATATGTATGTGTATGCGTATGTATTTATATATTAATTCTCGTAGGTGCCTATGTAGGAGCTGCAGTTGGGGCAGTAATGATTGGCATTCTGGCAGGAGTCCATGCAGTAGGGCAGGCACACACAGGGCCAGCAGCTAGAGGTGAAGAAGAAGAAGAAGCATAAGAATATATATTAGTTATTTATAGTTATTTATAAATAAATGAATGTATATGTATATGTTTATAACGAGCATAATAAAAGGTTTTTCCATCGAAATACGGCATTGTGACAGTTTAACGCAGTTGTTTCTGTGTTATCTGACTGAACTCCGCAGCCAGTTGAGATAACAATGGTACACACGCACACACACACACACGCACACACACACACTCACACACAATTGCACTTCAGATAAGCGTCTGGTTATGTACAGCGCCGTTTTTTTGAGCGAATGTCACTTGTTGCTTGTGGCCCAATTGCAATTGAAACTGATTCACCTGCTGCCACACGCCCACACACACACACACCCACACACACACACACACACAAATCTACTTACATAAATAGACATAGAACCATGGCCCAGCAGTGTGTACGGCCGGAGGGTGTGCTCTTAACGGTGGTCACCACCTCCGCATGACAGGAGGGGCAACGTATGCGCGTCGGCCCGCTGCCAATGGGCACCAGATTGGATGTGGTTGTCGTCTGTATGATCACCGTGGACTGCTGCGGCGGCTGTGGCATCGGCGGATACAGCGGCGGCTGTGTGGGTCCCGACGGGTACGGCTGATAGGTCTGTGCTGGCGTATAGCCGGGCATCGGCTGCGGCATCGCGCTATATGGCGGTGGCTGCTTGCTGTCCATGTTGGAGCTTTGTTTCTCTGGCTGTTGGAGCTAGGCTCGACCGCGCGGCTTGCTGGCTGTCGTTCGACTGAAGCCAGCGAGAAAATCGGGTGCTGACTATACGCCCGTCCAACTCAGGCCATAGCTGGGCCTATTCAAGCCAATTCGGGCGTATCTTATCAGCAGTTTTGCTGCCAGCGATTAGCTGGCAAACACCTTGGCCACAATATGTGGCCAATTAGGTTTAGTTTTTTGGCAGTTCGTAGACTTGTTTCCGCTCATCACCGATATTTGTGCATGTAAACACAAACAGTCAAGATCTGTATGTTAATATATTTATAAAGAGATCAGTGCGAGCTCTGCATGAGACCCGCTCTGTGACTCACCCGCTCTGTGACGTCGCTTGTGTGAGCCCTTGTATCGCTTGAATCTATTGAGAGGGGGCTGGGTCCGAGTATTTCACCATATATTACACTTTCGGTCGTTTTATTTTTATAGCTGTTGATAATATATTAGCAAGTGGAAACGCTACTGGGCATGGGAAATGGATTTAAAGCAGGGCACAAGTGTTTATTTTTCATCTCAACTTTCCAAGATATTGTTCAAATATAGAATCCAGTCAGATTATATCTGCCTAGAAGTCTCTTATATACTCTCTTATCACTCTAAAATATTACATATTGAGAGTGCGAATTAAGAGTTAGCCAGGAATTGATAATGAGGTTGAGGTAATGTACTCTTTATTCCCGTTAGGAACAGGGTATAACAAGATCAAAGATTATGTGCTAGAATTTATAGCTCTGGGTACAGTAGAACGAGTGAAGTGCCTTAGTACGTGTACTTTTGTTTACTCATATCAAATTTAAGCCTCATCATCTGACGTCACAGCAAAGAGACTCAGTTGAAAGCTCGCTGCTAATAAAAACAAGAATGAACGACCGAAGATTATATACCCTTGGGTTGGAATTGCTTTATTTCCGACTCATACGATATAAATGTTTGAAGAACACTGCTTGGCAGATATATTAGGAATATAGTGAAGCTCGTGATTGCTTAGTATGGTCAAGATATCTAGAAAAAAATAAGTTTTCTTTAAAAAGACTTTTTTCGACCGATTCTCTATACGATATAGTGATCTGTTGTTGTTAAGATTTGGCTTATATGTAATTTTTCCATCTAAATTGTTTTGAAATTTATGAAACTAATTGTCGTGAATCAAGGTGATTTTTACCGTTGGTTGCTATTATTCAGTTAGAGCTCACATATAAAACTTGGCTTATATTCAGTGCAAGTTCGCACTGTAATATAGAAAAATTTGGACAGAAACTTAAAACTTGAATCGCCCAAAATTAAAAAAAAATGTATGTCCCTAATAATGGAAAATATTTTCTAAAAGTTCATATTTAAAGGTATTTTTTTCAGAAATTTAGAAAAAGGTTTTTTTATTGTATTTTGGCAAATTGGTAAGCTCGTTAACCCCATGTATGGTCAATTTATCTTTAAAAACAGACGATCAATGCATTAAACAATTCGTGACAAAATACTTATACCCTCTACAAGGGTATAAAATCAACTTGAAGCACCCCTTACAAGATATACATATGTACATCGATCGCGAGCATTGTGGATCAAGGCGCGGCCAATAACGGGAGTTTGGTTTGCTTCTAATTATCAGCGCTTCTCTCAACAAAAACAACAACAACAAAAACCAGCTATATGAACGGAGAGCAATGTCAAAGTCTGTTTGATTTTGTGCTTTCAGCGCGCAAGTCGAACAAAAGCGAAAGCTCAAAGCCAACGGGGCTGCAGCTGGATACAAAACACGCGCCGCTCAAGCTAACGTCTGCCTACGCTGGAGCTTTCTGGCAATGGTGAAAGCTTTTCTAGTGGCTTTAGCTTTTGGCGCTACCTTGGCGCTTTCAAGTTCAAACGTTAACAGTTGAGCCATGAAAATAATGTTAGGTAAATATGAAAAAACAACTCAGATCGAAGAGCAGGAAACAAATAACAAATATAAAAAAAAAAATTTGAAAAAATAGCAGAAAAATAACGACAACTGGTTTTCAAAATTACACACACAGCACTTGACAAACATTTGGCTGATGTTTTTGTTATTTCATTTTCTTTCTTCACCTGTCTTGTACTTTAACCCAAATTCAAACTAAATAAGAAACACTTGCGCCAGCCAAGCGCCGCAGTAAGCAGACATGAGCCGGCAACTGAGGTTCAGCTTCCAAGCGCCGGCGGCTGAGACATGCCACTCGGATCTGGTGGAGATCAATTTGAATGGCGGCCGCGCACAGGCCAAACAGCAGTCGGCGCAGGCGCTGGACGAGCTGTTGCAGGCCAGGACAACGGCCACGTTGCCCACGCACCGTGGCTATCCCTATGGCTACGGCGATACGGATGATGAAGCCGATTTTTACTTCTGCAAAAAGTCGAACTCGACGGGCCAGCTGGCCGAGAAGGTATCGCCGCCGCCGCCCTCCGCCACGAACATCAGCTGCCTGCGGCAAATGTACTGTCCCGAGTGCCACGAGCGTCTGCATGAGCAGGGCGTGCGCCTGGAGCGCCTGCTCACCCTGTGGTAGGTTGCCCAAGCCCAGTTGTTGACGGCCTTTGCTGTAACTGTTCTTCCTTCTCTGTTGCAGCTGTTTCGCCCTGCTGCCCATCTATCCCTGCTGCATGCGACGCTCCAAGGATGAGTGCAAGGTTATTTGCGGCAAGTGTGGCTACTTGTTGGGCGCCTGGAAGCGCTAGCGAAGCGCTTTTGTGTTTTTTTTTTTTAAATTCGTTTTTGGTTTAGTTATATATTTTTCGTTATTGTTTTTGTTAGTTTTTAAGCACCAATTGACCCTGCAATGCGTGGGAGAGCCATAAGTATTTGTTTTTATTTTTAACGGAGATGAGCGCGAGCAATCTCTGCCTCTCTCTCGCTCACATGCCGTGCCTCTCTGTTGCTCTTTTGCTCTGAGTATTTCTTTGGGCTGATTTTGTGTGCCGCCTGCCGCTGCGCCCAGTCGCAATGTCAAGCGCGCCGAACATGTTGGACGAACTGGAGCAGCAGCTGGATAATGTATCCGCTGCCACGGCCACACTGGAACTGGGCGAGGAGCAGCTTCATCCGTTGAAGCCGCGCCTGCGCTTCTATAGTGTTGGCCCCAGCACCTATCGCGTGCTCTGTCCGCTGTGCCAGCATCGCTCCCGCTCGGAAACGGTGCAAATGACCGGTGCCTTAGGTCAGCTCAGCTGCCTGCTGTCCGCCTTGTCCTGGTGAGTGGTGGAATGGCATCCAGTTATTATAATTTTTAACTGATCCCTTGCAGCTGTTTTCCCATCTTCGCACTGAGCTGCGTCTACTCTTGCCTGCAGAGCCGCCTGAAAAGCAAGCGCGTCTTTTGCAGCAGCTGCGGTGGTCATTTGGGCTTCCACTGGCGTCCCATTTAGCTCTGTTACTGTTTCCACATTTCTTTATTTTTTTATTGGCCACAATTTTCGCAAGTGTTCTATAAATAAACGCAGTTCGCGCAGCGGTTGCCAATTTTCAGCATTTTCTTTTTAATAAGTACGCATATTTCTATCAACGCCTCTTGATCATGGATCTTCTTGTTGTTGTTGTTTCTGTCCACTTGGAGAATTCAGTCTCTCGATCGATCTCCCGCCTCTCAGTTTTTGGCTTTTCGTAGTTGTTTTGGCATCGCTTAGTTGCTCAGAGGCCGTCGTTGTTATCAAATGGCCAGCACTGAGAGTCTGGACGGAAGCGCCTGTGATTTTGGTGGCATCTCGGCTGTTCCACAGGTGGGTCATTTGCCCGTCGAGCCGCTCGAGTTTGTCTGCCCCGCCTGCCAGCAGCTGCAAACCAGCTGCGTTGAGCACGAGGCCGTCACTTGCCTACAAAAGATCGCATGCAGCCTAAATTGGCTGCTCTGCTGGTGTGTATATATACATTGTATCTCGATATACCATGCAGACCTACAAATTATATATTTCGATAGCAATCCCATACGCTGGAGCGGTCGACAAGACACTAATCATTATTGCAGCGCCTGCGGCTGCTTCATTGGACGCCACATCTCGCTGAGCTGGTACAAACGCGCTTTGTTTCGCATGCAGCGCTCCGAGGTGGAGGACAATGGACGCTGGCAGCGTTTTCGCAAGGTGGAGAAGGAGCAGCTGGACGAAAAGAAGCTGGGCAAGCAGCGTGCCGCGCTTAAGCAAAACTAGTCTCAAGTTATTTTGATATTTTGAATACAATTTTTAATAAAAAAAATTACTAACCCTTATGTGCGAGGACTATTTACTAGTAGACAGCGATCCACTGATTCATTTGAATAAAAGGCTGATCGTATTCATAACGGACCTTTGAGCTAATGGGCGTGCTGGCACATTCAGCAGTGTTGCATAACTTAATTTAAAATTCTAAACTACAAATTCAAAAACCGTTCAATTTGATTGTAAGCAGCGAACCAGTGATTCATTTGAACAAATAGCTGCGATCAGATAATGAACGCCAAAGCTCGCTCAGCTGCAGTTTGTCTATGAAAAAGCGTCGCTCGCGCTAAATTTTTGCTCCGTTATGACGTCACAAGCAAACAAAACGTGCTGCAATTGCAATTCTCATCGTAAATAATTAAGAAATTGGCATTCCAGCTGAGTGTTGGCTTCACAAGGTTATCGCGGCTGCGCTTTTATATGCATATAGTATCCAGCAGATCGGCAACTGGAACACGCTCTTTATAAGTTTTAGGTACAGACGAATCGCTTTCAAGACTCGGAACAGACGCTCTTGTTCAGTTTGCCCGGGCATTTCGCCAGAGATAGTGCTCCAGAATGTACCTCGTATTGCTGCTGACCATATTGCTGGCACTGCTGGTGCAATATTTAAGACGCATTTATAGCTATTGGCAGCGCGAGGGTGTGGCCGAGGAGCCAGCCAAGTTTCCCTTTGGCGTTTTGGATAAGCTGGTGAAACGACAGCGCGGCTTTGGACTCATCATAAGCGATGTCTATGAACGCCACAGCTCGAAAATTGTGGGCATCTACATGATGCACAAACCGACTCTCTTGGTGCGCGATGCGCAGCTGGCCCGCCAGATCATGACCAGCGACTTCAGTAGCTTCCACGATCGTGGTATTTATGTGGATGAGAAGCACGACCCGTTGTCGGCCAATCTATTTAATTTACAGGGTGCTTCGTGGCGCAATTTGCGCAACAAACTAACTCCCTCGTTCTCCTCGGGAAAGATCAAGGGCATGTTCGGCACGATCGACGATGTGGGTGACCGACTGGTGCAGCATTTAATGGGCGTCATAGAGAAGGCGCCAAATGAAGCAATTGAAATAAAGGAGAAACTCACAACTTATGCCGTTGACATCATAGGCTCAGTGATCTTCGGCCTGGAGATCGATAGCTTTACCAATCCCAAGAACGAGTTTCGGGCTGTCAGTGATTCCCTCTTAGTAGAGAACGACTTGGTGCTAAAATTTCACAATACGGCCTCGGTAATATTCCCACCGTAAGTACTATATAATCAGCCAGATCATCTGGTAATCAGACTTATCCCATGATCTGATGTAATCAACAGCCTTGCCAAGCTCATGAATCGCCTTGGCTATGAGAATAAAGTGCTTACCAAACTGCGTGACATAATGCAGCACACCATCGAGTTCCGGGAGAAACACAATGTCGTACGCAAGGATTTGCTGCAGCTGCTCATACGTCTGCGTAATACGGGCAAGATCGGCGACGACGATGACGAAGTGTGGAATATCGAAACGGCGCAGGAGGAGCTGAAGGCCATGTCCATTGAGAAGATTGCGGCCCAGGCTTTTCTTTTTTATATAGCTGGCTCGGAGACCACGGCGGCTGCATCTTCCTTTACGCTCTACGAGCTGGCTATGTACCCAGAGCTCCTCAAAGAGGCACGCGACGAGCTGGATGCAGTCATGATACGTCACAATCTTGAACGCGGCGACAAGTTTACCTATGAGGCGGTGCAAGAACTTAAGTTCTTGGATCAGTGTATTTTGGGTAAGATTCTTTAATAAGAGTGTACTTGGGATGCCTTGATCACCAATCAATATCATTCTGTCCCACAACAGAGACTATACGCAAATATCCTGGCTTGCCCTTCCTCAATCGCGAGTGCACTCAGGACTTTGCAGTCCCTGACATCGAATACACCATCAAAAAGGGCACCCCCATTTTGATATCACTCTTTGGCATTCATCGTGATCCCAGCTACTTTCCCAATCCCGATGACTATGATCCCCATCGATTTGATGCTGATGTTATGAACTACGACCAAACAGCCTATATGCCCTTCGGCGAGGGTCCCAGACATTGTATAGGTGGGTTGTGCCTGATATCCAATTGAGCTTCATTTTCTTAAAGGGATTTTTATTTTTATTTATTTTATAGCTCTGCGCATGGGCAAGGTCAATGCAAAGGTAGCTGTGGCCAAAATACTGGCCAATTTCGATTTAATAGAAGCACCACGTAAGGAAGTCAAGTTTCGCTTTGATCCTGCGCCCGTGCTTCTTCCAGAGGGGGGCCTCCATGTGCGCCTAGTGAAGCGTGCCTGAATGTAAAATTCGTGCCATGTAAAACTATTTGTAAATTCGATTAATCATGAAATTAAAGCATTTTAAAAATTTGTATGTATTTAAAACTGTTTGTTTAGACTACTTGTCTGACTGATTGAGGATGAGCGCATAAATCAAACTTTGTTTATCATTCGATCAGCTTCATACTCAATTTAAGATTAAAGATCTGCATACGAATCTCGTAAATTCAGGTTAGATTATCGGTGTGTATATAAAAGTCGGTCCATCTGCTAATTAATGTCAAAAAACAATCGTAATAACCGCGATTTTTCTGTTAATGCAGAAATACAGAAATATGCGGTAGATCACGCTTTATATTGTGTACACAAGCCTAAAATATTGTATATTTCGTAAGACTTCTTTTTTTCTACCTGGTCTTTAAGTAAATGTTCGATATACATATACAAATCTACATAGGCAATTCAGATCTGGCATTACTAAATAGTCTAGCTAATATGCCTAACAGGCATTATGTGGTAAAAAATAATTTAAACTTAAATTTAAGCAGGGCTAAAAAGTTTGCATCGTTTTGTAAACTTTTTTAATTTCAAGTTCAACTGGGAGAGATACAAAAATAAATATGTGCGCTCTCTTTGTTGTGTGGGGGCAGCCATCAATCGGCTGTGAAGTTGCCCCTCTCTCTCTCTCTCTCTAACTCTCTGTTTCTTTCGCGCTCTTATTGTGACGTCACTAACAAGTATCGGCTTAGAGAGCTGACTTATCAGCAGTGTAGAATAACCCTCAAATGATAGTCGAAGTCTTATCACGATTCGAGTCAGACTCCGACGGAACACCCTATATAAAGCAGGCCAGCGGCAGGGCGAAAAACTCACTTGAACAAGTATCGTTGTTTAGTTCACGCCGGAATTTCGCCAGTTACAGTAATTGAAACACCTTTCTACGTAAATGGCACGGAAACCACCGCAGCTACGGCTTCCTTTACACTCTGTGGGCTGGCCATGTATCCCGACTTACTTAAGGAGGTGCGCGAGGAGCTGCAGTTATGGAAAGTCATAAGCTCGAACGCGGGGGCAAGTTCACTTACAAAGCACTGCAGGATTTGAAGTTCCTGGATAAGTGTATTATGGGTACGTGTCCCTAGCATTTTGTCTATAAGAAATTCCCCTCTCATCTATATCTTTATCCCTTTTCAACAGAAACCATACGCAAGTATCCCGGTCTGCCCTTCCTCAATCGGGAGTGCACTCAGGACTTTGATATCTCTTTTGGGCATACAACGCGATGCCAGCTACTTTCCCAATCCCGATGACTACGATCCACATCGATTTGATGCCGTTGCTATGAAAATGATCAGTTTGCATTTATGCCCTTTGGCGAGGGCCCCAAACATTGCATAGGTAGGGTCTTACCGCGAATTGGTTAAAGATTTGCAATTTCTAAATGGATTTTCGTTCATTTTCCAGCTATGCGCATGGGCAAGGTTAGTTTTAAGCTGGCTGGGACCAAGGTACTTGCCAGCTTCGATTTGATCCAGGCCACGCAAGGAAGTCGAGTTCGTCTTCAATCTAGCACCCGCCCTGGTGCCCAAGGGGGGGCGAAGCGTGTCTAGGGCGAGCATTCTATAAACAAGAAAAATAAAACGCAAAAGCATTTTTGAAATCTGACAGCTCAAGTGGTCCGTGTGTGTGTACATGCCATAAACATATATAGATATAGATAGATATATATGTATATATTAGGCAGACTGGCAGCCGATCTATCTATGGTATTTCGTAATGTGTGACGCTCAGAAATGCTTCACATTTGTTAAGCAAATAAACAATAAGCAATTTGTTTGTTGCTCTGGTTTTGGTTCTGCTTGGCATGCCACACGGACTAGCTCCAGCCGATGATGACATCATATGCGATCCACACGCAGAGCAAGAGATACAGCATTGCGCATACGCCTCGTGAGCAAACGCTAGCGCTCGCTCTCGCTCCCGCTCCGATTTGCTCTTGGCTCGCTAAACGCTCGCCGCTGAGGGCAGCGTTGGTTGCCCAGCCAGTTACGATGGAGACGCAGACGCTGCAGATCAGACTGCTGCCGGCACAGACAGCCGAGGAGCGTGCCCGCAACATAATAGCCAATGTGGTTGTCGAGGGTCATCAGGCCGCGCTGGTGCCCTACATCGATGAGCAAGTGGGCCAAGCGGCCGAGAAGCGGACGCTGCTCACCCAGCTGGAGGCGGCACCCGCCCCGGCACAGCCACGCCTGCGCTACTACAAGCCGGGCCCCTCCACCTACAAACTGCTCTGTCCGCTGTGCCGCGAGAGAAGCGATGCGGCTGTAATGCG
This sequence comes from Drosophila montana, assembly GCF_035044405.1. Lineage (NCBI taxonomy): Eukaryota > Metazoa > Arthropoda > Insecta > Diptera > Drosophilidae > Drosophila > Drosophila montana. The sequence continues at coordinate 2,523,049 of NW_026998080.1, forward strand.
CGCCGCCGGCTGCAAGGACGCCAGCTGCTGCCTGAGCCTGCTCTCCTGGTGAGCCCCAACTCCACTTTGTATGCACAGGCAACTAATTTTTGTTGTTGTGATTTATAGCGTGTTTCCCATCTTTTGGCTCTGCTGCATTTGCACCTGGTGCGGCTGCAATCGCGAGTGGACCACCAAGGGCGTCTACTGCAGCCGCTGTGGCGGCAAGCTGGGCATTCAGAGCAAGTCCGATTAGGTCAATTAAATTGATATAAATGCCACACATAGTTTGTTTTAATTCTATTACGCATCTAACTCAATTAAAGACGCACGCTCGCTCGATCTCTACCTCTCTCCCGCTCTCCCTCTCGCGCTCTCTTTGTGTCTCACTCTCTCGCACTCGGGCGCTCTCTGCTTGTTATCCAAACAGGTTGCCCCTTGGCTCTAGCCACATTACGCTTTCAGTTTTCAATTTGTTCAGCTATGGCCACCACCACCACGACGACGACGACGACGCCGACTGCTGAGGAGCAGCAGCAGCTAGCAGAGGCAGCCGCGTCCAAAACGCTGGAGGCGCAAAAGGAGCTCGATATCTATGAGAACTTTGCGACGCCGCTGGCAGGCACCTTTCTCAACTTGCCACACGAGTCCGTGCTGATCAAGTGCCCCGCCTGCGGCATCAAGGATTACAGCGTCCTGCAGAACGATCTCAAATGGTGGGCCAGCGAACTCAACCGCATCGTGGGCTGTCTCTTCGTGTAGGTTTGCCGGATCTGGATCCGCTCTGCTCGTGCCGTGGACTAATCTTTGCGTTTCCCCTTTCAGCACCTTCTGCTGCTGCTGCTGCCTGGACTACATTGTGCCCTGCAAGCAAACGGATCGCAGTCATTACTGTGGCAACTGTGGCTGCTACTTTGGGCGCGCCATGAAGCGACGCGCTCCACTCAAAATCAAATCGAGCGCCAGTCAATAGATACCCACAAAAAAAAAAATATTACTCACATTAACGCCCATCTCTTGGCTTTTCATCAAATTTTCTATTTTTCCACACGCTGCCAATAAACAACACAAAAACGCAAACGAAAAAAAATCCGCTCGCACTTGTCTTTTTTCTGCTCTCCAGAGCAGCTGCTCAGTATCAATTCACACGCGGCGGAAGCTGGTCAACATGGCTGAGGAACTTGCGCCCGTCTATTTTGCCGTGGGCCCCAACGCCCGCGAGATCACCTGCCCCTATTGCAAGGTGCTGGCCAGGACGCGTCTGGTGCGCTCCTGGCTGCGCTGCTGCACCAAGCGTCACCATTGGGGCGCCTGCGGCGAGTACCTGGGCGTCTACAGGCGACCCCAGCTCTGATACTCTACATCATCTTCACTTTTACTGTACATTGCAACAATAAAGAACTGGCATTAAATTCCATGTGTGTTGTTAATTAATTGCGGGGAGGGGCGCGCACGGGCATGGCAGAGCAAGTTTCTCTCTCTTTTTCGGCCCGCTCTCGGCTGGCTCTTTTGCTGCTCTTGGTTATGGTCGGCTGCTGGGGCGTCGCTGGCGTTAGTTACGCGCCGTACGGCAGAGAGTGCGCACAAAATGACCAAGGTGGAGCCGCAAGTCATAGCCATAAGCATCGGCGGCGCCAAGCCCCAAGTGGGCTACCTGCAGACGCAGTCCACAATGGTCAACTGTCCCGCCTGCGAGCACTTCGAGCAGAGCATTGTGCAGCGCGAGGCGGTCAGCTGTCTGCAGCGATTGCTCAGCCTGACCAAGCTATGGTGAGTCCGCATACCAGAATTTTTCCCAAGGATTCCCACTCATGTTCCCCAAACGCAGCAAGAGCTGGAGTGGACGCGAGGACATCAATCATTACTGTGCCCACTGCGGCTGCTTTATCGGACGCTACGTGCCCCTAGACTGCTACGAGCGCTGCCTTTCCAAGTCGGCACGTAAGCAGGCCGTTGTGGATGAGATGCGACTCAAGACCAAGCCCAAGGATTGTGCTGTGCGCGCCCAGAAGTCCAGGGAACTAATCTTGGCCAAGCGCGCGGAGAAGCGTGCCCAGCGAGAGGCGCAACAGCAAAATCAATCCGAAACCCAAACTGTGTTGCAATAAGTTCTAAATGGGATGAATGGTTCTTGTCTTGGCTAAGCAAGCTTTTTTTTGTGGCGACCCAAAAATCACGAGCTTCTGGGTCGCAATTGAAATATATTATTGTTACTAACTCGTATTTCCAGCACTGCAGCAAATGTGTGTAAATAAATATATAGTTAATGGTGAGCTGGTGGGCAGATGTTGCTCCTAGGTGGGCACAAATTCGCGATTGGGCCGTATGCAATTGTTCTCGCGATCGTAGATGCCCAGAAAGCTCTTGCAGTTGGAGCAGTGCAGATATTCGCGATTGTCGCCCGAGTTGAGGCAGGGCAGAAAGCAGAAGGGCCAACAATTGGCCACACAGGCCGCCGAGCAGCCGGTGCTCGTATAGAACTCGGAGCTGGTCTTGATCAATGGCCGGCGATTGCAGCCGCAGCTGGGACAATAGATGCAGCCCTCCGTGGGCATCCAGCGCTCAATGGAGCTGCGATAGAACTGACGTCGGTTCAGCTCCTTGGAATCGGTTAGCTTCGGCTGCTTCCAACTCCCCGAATGGGCACCATCCTTGCCATCGCGCTGCTGGCTGTCGGGGCGCTTCTTGCCCTGCAAATCTGTGAACAGCTCGATTTGTAGCAGAGATTCGGTTGAGCTAACTGCAAGCACTTACAGCGCTCGGCCTCATCGGCCATCTCTGCCTCGGACATGCCCGTCATTTTGCTAATCTCCGACAGCCGCTCCTCGCTGATGCCGTGCTCGGCGGCCAGCTTGTGCAGGTTGTGCACCTTCTCATTGGACTCGTCAATGATCTCCGGATGATCCTTCTGCACGTGACGCACCAGGCAGCTGGTATCGTACCGCGAGCACTTGATTATCTTCAGGCACTTCAGGCAGCGCAGATACTGAACATCGGTGGGTTGTGTTGACATTATTGCTTATTCCTTATCGATTAGGTTTGCGATATCAGTTGATATTTGATGATATTTCTCTTTAATAATTAACGCACAATTTATGAATATTTGTTTGTGTTCGATCGTTGTGTTTACAGAGCCAAAAAGTTATTAGGTTTACCAGCTGGGACGGCAAATTCCTGGCTCACTGGGGTTTCATTCGGATGAAATAATACACATATGGTAACTTTGATAAAATCGAATATAAATATAATATATATAGAAATAAAAAGTAAATTGTGTATACCCTATACACATTGACAGCGGGTATTCAACTGAATATGCATGCGTATGCATCAATATTACGTATACGCATTACGTATACGTATATATATAAAAAGTATATAATCGTATAGCATCACACGGCTGAAAATAAATCTAATTCTTACCTGCTGTCCATTTGACAAAGCGTGGCCTCTATATATACCCTTCCTGTCATTACAGGGTAAAGGGCATCTGCTAGTTTGCCATTTCCAAGTGGAGCACTCTTCTTTTTATATACTTGTAAAGGGTACTATAATTTTGTCATTAAGTATATATATTCAGCATCAGTAGCCGTATTGATTTCTTTCTCGCTTATAAGTATTTATATTTTCTAAACTTTCTCTACTTTTCCGCTAATGAATATGTTACTAATATATTTCCTTTTAACATGTTCGATATTGTTATCTGAAGTATAATTTTGTATTAAGCCTTTAGGACTTTTATTTTTGATCATTAAAAGCTCAGCATTTGAATTCTTTTAAATCGAATGACGCTCAATATGTCAATTTTTTGCATACTTGTGTACGAGTAAAAACCGAACGTGGTTGCGTTGACTACAAAGTGCAGCAAAAAGTCCGCATGTCTCTTAGAAAAAAAGACCATTAACAATGTTATGCTAGCCTGCAGCAGACCGAGTTATCGTAGAGTAGAAAAAAAGCACTCACTTCTCGCACAATTCCATTGAAGCGTCGACATTTTATTGTCTGTCATGCGCCCCAAGGAGCTTCATTCATTCCTTGTCATGGCAACAAATAAAGTCATATGGATAACCCACCTCCACGCCAGCTCTGTGCTCCGGGTGCCTAGGCAAATGTGTGTGGGGCAGCGGAAATGGGAGCCTACACAGGGTACTTCCACCTCAATTGGTGGGGGTTTTCTTTTATTATTTTCATTCCTTTTTTTTTTTTGACGCGTTTCGTCAAAATTGATTTTTTTTTTACTACATTTACATTTACAGGATTGGGGGTCGTCATTTGGGTTGCGTGGCTTTCACTTTCACTTTGACTTTCGCACGATTCGCTCGCCGACTGAATGATTGGCTGAATGACTGACTGACTGACTGACTGCCCCGCAGCTTGTTACTCATACGCAGCGTGGTACGGCGGGTAAAGCGAACGCGTCTGCATTTCTTTACGTACTTCACGTAATTGCCGCCTTTGTCTGCTCGCTTCGACTTATCATTAGAATCGCGTCGTTGGCTGGTTTCCTGTTTTATTGGCCAACAATGCTGGCCAAGGGCTTGGGGTTATTGAGCTATTGACGTATTGCGAATGTTTAATTAAAGTTTTCTTTACATTTTATTATAGTTTTGCTTACACATATAACTCTCGTACATTTACCAGGCTAATATAAAAATACAGTTTTCCACTTGTGTGTGTGTTGTTTTAGTTCTTGTTTTAGTTTTAGTTCTTGTTTTTGTTTTAGTTTTTGTTTACAATTTGTATTTGAAGTTTGGCTTTGGAAGCTGTTTTACTCTTAACACTGAATTACTTAAATACAATTACAATTCGCTGACTCAAAAATGTTAACATGAATTTTCGTTACTGTTGCTCCTCCGCCCCCATACCCCCCCCTGTACATGCACGCACACAGACATACACAAATTGTATATATATATATATATATATATGGTATATATCGTACTTTTACACAGATAACTAAAGGTAGCATCCACGGCACAAAAACATTGAGGTGCACCGAGGTGTGACTAATAGGAAATGCGTTTTTTTGTTTTTTCTCTCAATTTTCAGCTCATTCTCGTTCCTTCTCGCAGCATTTTCAGCAAATGTCTCTTGGTGGTTGTTGTTGTTGTAGTTGTTGTTGTAGTTGCACATATATATATATATTTATACATAGGTATATATATATACGTAGTTGGACCTAAGCGTATCTCAAACGGTTATAGATTTAGAAAAATAAAATCTAGCTTGTAAAATTGGACTATTGCCGAGTCGCATTCTCAATGTCAGCTCAGCTTGCATATGTACAACGATCCTTGTGTTTTTTTTTTAACACGTTAATTCAGTTATTTGTGCTATAGTTGGGTTCAAGTTCTCGAATCCTAGCAGTTCCCCGCCTGCGTCGTTTCAGCCCGCTTCGCTGCGTCGTTTTGTTTTTTGTTCCGGCTCCTAACTTATCTACTTTTACACACTTTGAGGCACATTCAGTTTGAATCATTTTATAAATTTATAAAGTTGCGCTACAAAAAAAAAAAAAAAAACAAAACATACCCAAAAAACTCTCGCTGACAAACATTCTCCAACCCCTCCCCCCCTGCACCTGCCTAAAAACCCCTTGCTTTGGCGCGTCCTAAAACTAATTGTAAAAATTAAAAATTGATTTACACGCGCACGCGTCGAGTTGGCGCCCAGCCAAGTCGCAGCAAACCTTCCCCAACCCCAGCCACAGTCCCAGCCACAGTCCCAGCTCCAGCCCCAGTCCCAACCACAAGCCACTCGGTAGCAACTTTTTAATCTTCAGCATGATTCTCCAGACTCGTAACTCCGTCAAGCTTAATGCATTTATCACCATCATTCAGCAGAGCGGGAAACGCAGGCATATGGAATAGGCGACATTTGGAATGTCGCCATGCGGATGTCCCTGCTCGGGCGCCCGGCGTCGCCGCCGCCTTAGAGCGTATTCTGTTTGGCCGCCTCGCCGCATTTGGCAGCCGATTCGAGGCGCGCACGTGGGCGCCGCTTGGTCTGCAGGGAATACAGGCGACCGCTGCGTGAGCGCATCTGCGGCTCCGCCTCCCGCCCACCGGAGCCACCAGCGGCACCGCTACAAACGATAAAATGTCTATTAGGAGCAGCCGAATAGCAAACAAGTTAAGACACACTCACTTGAGCTCCAGCTTGGCCAGGCGCTGTTTGATTTTGGCCTGGCTGGCCGTGTACTCGGCAAGCAGGCGGGCCAGTCGCATGTTCAAGTTCTCGACGGACAGCTCCAGTTTCTCGATGCCGCCCTCGATGCTGTCGTGCACGCGCTGCGAATCTGCGAAAGCAAACAGGATGGCGGAAGTGCGTTAGTGAGGAGCTGCCGGAAGTGGCCCAAATTGTGTTGGCATCAATTACCCGCAAAGATCTGCTCATCGAGCAGCCCGTCCTTGCGCAGCAGCTGACAGCCACGCTGTGTGAGCGTGGACCGCGCCTCCGGATAGTCGGCCAGCGTCTCCCACAAGTCACGTTTGGCCAGGCAAAAGAGATCCGAGTAGCCCAGCGAGCGCACATTGGCCGTGCGTCGGTTGCCCGTGCGATTGCCGGCAATCTCCAGCACCGAGACCTCGCCAAAGACCGAGCCAGCGCCCAGCGTGGCCAGCACCGTAACGCCATTGTCACCCACCACGGACAGCTTGCCGCGCTTCACAATGTACATCTCCTTGCCGACGTCGCCTTTGCGGCAAATGTAGTCGCCGGGACTGAAGACCTGCAGCTTCAGCTTGAGCACCAACGCCTCCAGCAGACCCGGCTCTGTGTCGTGGAAGATGCGCACCTGCTTTAGCGTATCCATGTGCACCTGTATAGCTATCTCCGCCTTCAGCTTGTCCGGCAGTGCCGCCAGCACGCGCTCCTCATCCAGGGCGCCGCTCTGCGACCAGGTGTACGCAAACCAGCGTATCACTCGCGCCTCCAGCTCATGGCCCACGCGCCGAAAGGCCATATACTGCTTGACGCCATCCATGCGGTTCTGGAACTCGACGCGCGCAACATTCATGTTGGATATCATGGAACCGATGTTGCCTATTGCCAACCAGCGGAACAATATGGTTTTCAAATTGTCATAAAATACGTGTTTTTATGCCCTGCAGCCATTCAAAAATGGCATAGGGTATACTTAAGCAAAGGACCAGCTGGGTTTATATATACCCTCACTTATTAGCTATTTTAATAAGCCAGAGATAATAAAAGTAAGAAAGGCTCAGGTATTACTTTACTCTACATGCTTATCCAGATTGAAATTCTTTCACAAACTTTTCAAACTTTTCCGAAAATCTTTAAGAAAAAATCGATTTTCAACCAATCTTATCACAAATCCTACAGATACTGAGAACTTTTGAAATAAAATTCTGAGTAGAGAGTTTTATATACCGCATATTTAAATTTCTCCCGCCTAGATACTTTGGCATGCGGGTCAAGTGGGCATCTCCTGGTCGAGCACTCGAACGGCTTGTTTTGTTAGAGGCTGATTTTAATTTCGAGTGCCATTTCCGCTGCTGGCATTGAAGATTGTGCTGCGCCACTTGTGAGTCGTAAATTCTTCGAGGGGCCCATGCGGCGTATGCGTAACGCGTGGCACAAAGGCGACTAATGGCGACACTTCCGGTGCACACAGAGAGACGCAGACGGACGGACATATGCATGATGGTAAAATATGCCACTCTGACGAACTTTGCATTCATCATGGTAAGTAAATTTGTTTGCCCAGATGTCAGACGAGACGCTGCTTCTCAGCAGCAGCAGCGGCGGCAGCGGCAGCGGCAGCTGCCCGGTAATGGCGGCGATAAGAAGGACGACAAAAATGATAAAAAGGCACGTTTGCCAAAAAGCGTTGCGAATGTGAAGGCGTCGACAGCAACAAATCAACCCCGCACATGCCAAACAACAAAAAATACAGAAAACAAAACAATGTTGAAAACAGAAAAGCGTAATGAATAATGTGGGTCGACACGAAGGAAGGGACAGGGACAGGGAAAGGGACGCCCATTGGAAAAGGGACACGAACACACATAGAGGGGGAGTGTGGGTCGTTGTCCCTGACGTACGTGGCGGGCCGTAAATTAATACCCATTGATGTCACAGATGTCACTCCGCAACCAATTAAACGATCAGACGAAATATTTGCGTAAACAATGCGCCAAAACAAACAGCTAAAAATCCCCCAAAAATGGACCAGCATCCCAGCCCCACAGACTAAATGAAAGAAAGGGGGCGGGGTCAGAGGGAGACACTCACCCACAATGGTGGCGAAGATGAGCACGCCGGCGAGAAAGTCGGCGACCACAAACAAATATTCGACATCATTCTCCGGCGTCGGCGTCTCCCCAATTGTCGTCAGCGTCAGCGTGGACCAGTAGAAGCTGTAGATATATTGGCGCTGCAGCGTATTGTTCCGCGTGCCATTCAAGTTGTAGACCCAGGAATCGGAGCTGAAACCTATTTCGTAGCTAATGGCAAAGTACATGCAGGCATTCCAATGGATCAGCACCAGAATGGCCAGCACCACCTTGCAGATGCGAAATGCATTCGGATAGCCGGTGGCCGTTTCCGTGCGATCGAACCACTCCCAGAGGCGGGGCAGGCGCAGCAGGCGATTCAGGCGCACAATCACCGGACAGGGCAGATACAGGCTGGAGCATGTCTCCGGCGGCCACCAGATATATGCCAGATCCGTTGGCAGCATGGACAGCACGTCCAGATACCAGCCCTTAGTGTGAAAATAATGGCGACGCAGCCGGAAAGCATCGCGCACCAACAGACCCTGGTCCAGAAAGCCTGCGGACCAAAACGAAAGGATTAGACCGCCGTGTTTGTGTATGTGTGTGTGTGTGTGTGTGTGTGAGCTTGGTTGTGCCTTTCAGTTAATTTTTTTTGCATGCCACATGCAGCGAGACATTTCGCAGCGTTTTGTTGCCAGAGCAGAGCTGTGGAAATGCAAAACTTAAACTAAAACTTTGATACCCTTGCAGCTGGATAATCCGCTTACATTATTTACACAAATCCTGTCCGAGGATTTGAGTAGCAAAATGTGTTTTCACTCGCACAAGGAACTCGCTTTTCTTGACTAGGAAACAGACAACTTTTGCTAAGGTAAGCTTATAAAATAAATGCATATGTCCCATTTTCCAATGAAAAATGAAATGTTTGAAAAATGCAATAATATAATTGACTATTATTATCGAATATTCTACGTATTTCGTCCTTAGAGCTGGCAACTGGAATTCGAAGCTGGATTTTAAATTTAAGGATTTCCTATACAACAATTTTATGAAGCTTTAACACATTCTACGTTCACAAGGAGAAGCTTATAAAAATAATCTTTTAAGCAAAGTTTTCCACGCAAGAAATATTCTTGGAAAATGAGTGTAGTAATTTCTGGAAATTTCTAATCACGGAATTTCCTATTTCCGAGCGCTCACAGTGTGATAATAATTGTTCTCCAGAAACTAAGTATATACGTTTATACATATTAACTAACTAACTATACATATTAACTACAAATACATATTTGATTAAGAAAGAACCAAGTATAATAATGTGGGGCTCCGCTTGTTAAGTTTAACTTTATTTTAAACTAAAGCAAATTAAAAAAAATATTTGAAAATGTGTTTTAGTTGGGCCGCAGGCTCCTGCTTTCCCCGTATTTGTGCAGCACTTTTCATGCATTCTTTTTAATTCCGATTTTCCTAGACTAGAGTTTTACAAAGTTGCGTGGCTCGCGGCGAGAGTATAACAAAGCGTTTTGTTGTTGCCGTCTGAAATGTCAAGGCTGGCTTATCCCTGCATTTGGCAACTCTAACACACACACACACACACAGACAGACAGACAGGCACACATACACACACACACAAGCACACACACACATATGCTGTTGATGTATGTTTTTTATATGGAAGCAAATGGCTTTGCTGGCAACGCTTTGCTGGCATTGTCTGCGGCGGCTTAGTTAGACCAAAAGTCACCAAGTCTCATTTGCATAAGCAGCCCCTCCCCCTCTCCCCATCACTTGGCTGACGTCTTGGCTGTTGAACTTACCCTCATGCATGTGCACCAGCGTATCCAGCAGGTAAATGAAATCGCATAGGTAATCCAGCGTATACCAAACGGCGGGCGCATTCTTGTTGATCTCCCAGAACACGGAGCGTCCCACCACAAATATGATATTATAGAGCACCGCCAGAGACACCACGGCGAGCCACTGCCATACAGATGGGTGAAACGTGCTGTATTAGCTAATGGATTGCAAAAGTTAAAGTGCATCCCGATTCGACTTACCCTGTAGTGTGACTGGAGCGTGGGATCCACGGAGAGGTGATTGCAGAGCGCGCTGCTGCCACGGATTTCACTGGACAGCGCCGCGTCGTCCATGGCGCCAGTTTTGCCTATTTTGTCCGTGTTGCTGGTATTGGAGAACTTCTCGAGGAACCAATCGGGCGGCTTGGCGCGACTCCGTTTCGTTAGACGCTGCCGCAACGCCTGCAGCGTTCGCCTCAACGCTGAGGGTTTGCTCCGTTTGTTCGGCTCCTGCAAGAAGCGGGGCAGAGAATGAAGTTCAGCTCAAAGTTTGACGACCCAGTCACCCTCCCGCCCTATATGAAATGTGCCACACAACTGGCGCGGGCTAATTGAAACATTTTAATGGCCATCTACAGTGCCTTTTGTGCGGTTACCCAATCCTGGTCGGGGTAACCACATTAAAACTTGGTCAGCTCTGGCAAGTTTGGCGCTTAAATTTGTTATGTATCTGCACAGCTGCAGCATGCTAACGAGGGGGCGGGAGGAGGGGTTGTTTGTATGTATAATAGTATGTATGTAAAATAGTTGCACATGACACGGGCAATTTCATGTTTGGAATTGCGTTTATTCTGTGATTCAATTTTGTTCAATTTGAGCTTTAATGAAGCGTAACTGTAGCGATTTATTGTGGTATAAGATTGTAGTACTAATTGTGCATCGCCCTTCTATGCGATTTTCATGAAGTCAAGTAAAGCTTTTGACAACGTATGTAGTATAAGTGTGTGTGTGTTTGTTTACGGTTAAGTGCGCACACATTTGAACAATAAAGAGCTGGCTACAGGGCATCTCTTAGTCGCGCACTTCTAATATAGCGTTTATACTGTATATATTCATGACAGCGTTTACTGTGGGGTCAAGAGGGTAGCACATTTAGTTAACAGACAAGTTAGTCTCAGTGCTTAGTCAAGGGGTTCCACAAACATTGTACATATGTATGTGAATACATATGTTGGCATGTAGAAAGTTTATGGTTAACACACACACACACACACACACACGCGCGCATAATCGCAGATGGGATGCTTGTTTCGCGTTCACTCTGCACATCCTGAGATTAGGGGCGTGTGCTTGACAGTCTAATAAACGCGTATCAGTCGCTGCCAGCGGTTAATCCATTAAGCTATATCGCCGGGCATGGATCGGCGTGGGGCGGACAGTTGGTATGAGCTTGGCTCAATGTGACGCATACGTGCGTCGCTTTGTATGGCAGCCCTTCGGGCGCAATGCTAATGACAATGCAATGCCACGCCTCCTGCTGCGCCCAGCTGTTATGAAGGTCGCGCGCGCACACACACACACTCAATCGCACACACAAACACACACTTGGTGTAGTCTTTATTTTTGTACTTTCAGCTCACATTTACCGCATCGTTTTGTTGTTGTTGCTGTTGTTGTCCCGCTATGGCTGCTATATCCAAAGATTGCACCATGGCTTTGACTTTGAAATGTCGCATGCAAAAGCGACGTTAATGTCGCCTGCGTGCTCTTCCGTCTCTTCCTCTTCCACTTGGTACTTTAATTGTAATAGCAAGTTGTTAACCTAAAATTGCTACATGAAGACCGTTAACCGTTAGTATTTTGCTGCTGCTTATGCTGCGCATGCGCGTCGACGTCGAACGGCCCGTTAGCACTGGAAAAAAAATGCGTTGCGCGGTTTGCAACTGCCATTGAAGGCAGCAACAGCGACGCCAACAGCGACGTCGACGTCGAATTCACGAACGCGCAGCTAGCCACGGCAGGCATACACAATAACTAAATGTTTGTTGTTGCTGTTGTTGTTGTTGGTTTTGTTGCTGTTGTCAATTCGAAATGCTATTTTATCTGCTGTTGTTGTTATTTTATTTTGCAATTTTCTTAATTTGCATGTGCCGACATCGGCGACGTCGCCGGCGTTTAATTAATTAACTCGCAAAAGTCTCAAGTGACTTTGGTCCTTCATTGCCAGCGCGCCACATCGCAGCCAGAGGACAAAAGTCGTGTAGTTGTTGTTTTGGGGTGTGTGTATACTATGGCCATTGATGGCAATTTGACAAGATTGATGACACTTTCAGCTGAACTGTGCGCGGTTTTGTAAACGCTTTTTAATTGTTTGGCCATCATTTAATTAAGCTGAAAGCTGTTGGCAGGTGGACGCACAATGCGAGGCAATGCGATCAAGAGCGCGCGCGTCGCTAGCCAATATCGATAAGTAATCGCTTGTGCGATATGTGGGTCCAGTGTCTACACACATGAAAACGAAAACTGGTGCATAAATTAAGTTGCATTGGCACTGGCAGGAAGCAGCCAACCAGTTATCCACTTGTGATGGATAAGCAGCGGCGCAGCGATAATAAACATGTTGATTTAATGCTGATGAGCTCATCCAGTCACTAGTTGCATGGCAAAAAACGGTTTATTTATTTTTATTTGCAAGGTTGCAGCCATAAACTCAACTGATTCGGATTGGAAGCAGCAGCAGCAGCTCTTGTGCTTGAAATCACAATCGAAATCGAAATCGAAATACAATTTGAATCACCCCCCGGTAGCCAATATCTCTACAAGTGCTGCTGACACTCGCCGGCTGCCTGCCTGCCTGATTGGCATTCACAGCGCTGCGGCGTGAGCTGCACAATAAATTTCCATAATTGCCCGGCGACCGTTAGGCGTTGACGCAGGTGAGCAGAGGCGGGTGGAAGGGGCAGGCTGCTACCAGTAGGTGGTTAGACGGACCACATTATGCTAAGCAAATCAAGTGCCGCCGTTGATGTTTATTGCATGTGTGTGCTTTATGCCCAAATAAAGTTGCTTTAAGCGACTTTTAAGCCCCAAAGACCTTTGGAAATGACCAATGGACACAAAATTGAAATGCCAGGCAAGCTGTGCGCCCAAATATGAGAAGGTCAGCCGGGCACGTGGCGCTGATTGAAGGGAAGCTTAAGCGCTGAATGGAAATTGTCTTGTGCCCGGCATGTAACAGAAACTGTTCTCAATCAAATGTGTGTGTGGGTCTCTTATTTCCGTTTTTGACAGGGGCGAGCCCAAAAAAGATTGAATGTCAAGTGCTGAACACAAAACATTTACTATTTCATTTAGGAGCTTGTTGGAGAATACCCCTATAAAAATACATGCTTTTGCTTGAGTTTTATGCCTTGTACTAAGTGCTGAACAGTGTAACATTTATCAGATAGTATAAATTTGTATCAGCCATCTTTAATTTACGTGCAATTTCCGTGGAGAAAATGGGAAGTCCCAATGGGAACAGCTCAAAATGGCATTTAAATGTATAGGAAAATAGCTTAAAGTCGTTTTTACTGTTTCCGCACTTTTTTTTCGCTTTTGCACGAGTTTTTTAACACTGCAATAAATACATATATTAAAAAGACAGCTTTGAAAGCGCGTTAAAGCTTTAATAAAAATGCCTAAAAGGAAAACAGAAAGCTGCTTGACTATAAAACAGCAAAGGGCTCCTATTGGAGACCATTTGTTGGTTTTAAAGCAACCGCATTACAGGAATAAAGCTTTACATAAAGTAACCACAGTGTTGTTTAACGCTCGAATGCATTTGAATAATCCACCAATTCCACATACATACATCACAAATTGGGTATTTGTGGTCCTTTAATGCAGTTTGTGTTAAATAAACCATATAAACCAAATGCGTTGTTATCGAATATGTATTCTGATGCCATGATACATGAGCTCCGTAATCGCAATTGTTAGCTGATAAGCACTTTAGCCATCTGGCATTTTGGCGTACTTGAACTTTGATAAACTCCACATATTCAGTTGTTATAGATAACACCGAGTTTATCTGTAATATTTTGGTTATTTGTTGTGTTGATATTGGCAATGATTTTTGTTTGGCTTAATGCTCCACTGAACGCCGTGGGAAATTATGCAAATGCGCCGCAAATTGGATGACGATGACCATAAACAACGGCGCTTATCGGCGACAGCAACAGGAATAAAACAACACACACATATTTCCTCGAACACTGCGGGCTGTTCTAATGCCTTGTCTAATGGCCGACAACCCAAACTAGATACCACAACAACAACAACAACAGAAAGCAGCTGCATAAAATGATCTGGAACTGTCCCCAAATGGACCCTCATCAAGACAAAATCCAGCTGGCCCAACACGACGCCCTTTTTCGGTGTGTTTTCTGGCCTAATCTTTGGGCCTAGTTGGCATTGTTTACAAAGCGTATTAGTCAATTTTTGATTTAGTGGCCCCGTTTTTAAGTCACTTCTTCTTTTAGCCAAGGATTTCAATTTTGCCGTTTTTCAGTTAATTTTATTATTATTTTCGTGCTGCCGCTGGCGAACGCGTTTTTTGCGCAACTGTCGATGTTGAAATTTGTACAAAATTGACTAAGCGAATAAGCGAAAAAACAAAACCCGCTGCTGTCAACCGGGGGCAGACATCAAGGATGAGCACAGAACTCACAGGACTAGGGACATTCAGCGTTTGTTTGCTCGAGTGTCCTGCTGTCAGCTCAAATTGCACAGAAACAATAAGCAAAACACAAGCACAAAACGGCAGCCAATCGAAGGCAAAAACAAAAACAAAAAGGAGAAATGGAAATGGCAATGGAAATACCAGAAGGTAAGGCAAGCAAATAGAGCTCATTAATCGGTTTAATGGCCAAAAGCAGCCGCTGACTTTGGCTAACTCGTTGCCTTCTTCGAGTGCCCCAATTGAACTTCATCTAGCTGCAAATGCCCGCAGACTCTAGTCTAACTCTTCAGGTTTTGAGTTATCTACATGCTAAATATCAATATGTATATATATATGTGTACATATATGCCAGGCATCTATTTGTATATATTGTGTACAGGCCGTTTCCATTGTGGCCTCCGTTTGCGGTTTTGTGCCGCAGAGTTGATGGCCAAACAACAGACAACACACCTCAAACGCATTACAACAATCAAGCCAATATTTGGACGCCGTTATGCGGGCGGTTGGGCGGTTTTTCCACCTGGAACTGAGCGCTTTCCATTTGTATTTATTTCATTGCGTTTTCGGTGCTCTCCTTCTGCCTTTGTCCTGCCATTTATGAAACGACATTGAAACAATTTTAGTTTCAGTTTCATTTTCAGTTTCTGTGGTTGCTTTCACTTCAACTCTCTCTCTCTCTCTCTCTCTCTATCTCTCTCTCTCTGTGTGGCTCAATGTTCTTATCTATCAAATTGGTCGTCGGCTAAGATACCAGCGTACCCCCCTCTCCCCTCACCAAGCGCCCTCGACGTGACCAGCCAGTAGCTGATATGGCTGGTCAACGTTGGGCTTCGCCCTTGTCTCACTTGCTCAAGTATTTATAACCCGAGGGTCAAATTAAGTTCTAAACAGACCTTTATTTCTGTACGTTTCTTCTTCGTTTTTTTTTTTGCGTATAAAGAGTAAAGGCCTAAAATAATGTAATTATTAAAAGTTTGCAACAGAGTCGCTTTGACGCGCTATTCGCTTGGTAAAGTAGGTTAAATGTGCTATTTAAATATTTATTAAAATAAACTGCTTCCAGTGTTGAAAAACACGAAAGTTGTCGTCTGATAAATGCCTAGATATTTCAGCAATTAAATTTCAACTGGTTTTCGATTAATTTTAATTTTTCTTAATTTATTTTAGATTTATTAATTATTGCTCGAACTTTTCAATAATTTTGGTTTGAACTCCGAATTTTGGCCTGAACTGTTCAAAATAATTAGTTTAAAATTGAAAAATCTTCAAAAAAAGAATATTATGCTTACACCTAGAAATACGCTTTATAGAAAAGGTGTTCTAGAATTTTTAAAAATTTTCCCACTAAAAAATAACTGATGAAAATATTCATCCAGCTCAAATATTCTTCGCACCATTTAATCTCAAAAGCCCTGATAAAATCCGACTCCTAGTTATTTATTTGTTTCGTGTAGTGTAGCAAAACGTCGGCTACACAAACTTGCAGCGTGTTTCGTGTTTTTTATTCAAGTAATTTGACACGTGCTAATAAAAATTTCTGAGGCCACAAAAATGGCAGTCAGCTGGCACGGAACATGGAACCTGGAAATGGAGTGTGGTTCGTGGTGTATGTGGAGGGCGCTTAACGCGGAGCACGGAGCACGGGGCACGGAGCACGGAGCACGTTGCATGGAGCATCGGCCGACGCGTCGGCTACGTGACAATAGAGGAAGTAATTAAAACGCGATTTACGACAAGGTCAAGTTTATGAAGGTCCGCAGTTCATTTGCATGGAGCCATACACGGGCATGGGTTTCGTGAATGTGCAAATAAAATAAAGAAATGGGGAGTAGGAAGTGCCCCCCCCCCCTCTCTCTCTCTCTCTCTCTCTCTTGCTGCTGTGGCCCGCAGCTTGGTAAGTGGCATTGTGTTTTATTGTTATTATTGTTGTTGTTGTTATTCGTGGTTTTGTTCGTGGTTTCGTTCTCGATGGCGTCAATCAATTAGCGCAATTACTTAATTACGGCCCACATAATTGAATAGGCTGACGGCCTCGGAATTATGACCGGGCCAAAACGAAATGAAATTAATGCAACAAATGAGCAAAGTGTCTGCATTAAATGCGCGTATCTAAAGCTGTTTATCTCTCCTGTTCACGTTTTATTAAATATATGCTTGCATGCTGTACTTGATGCATATGGCATATTAAATTACGCATACGCCGCGTGATTTATGGGTGCTTTTATATGTATATATATGGAGAGATAGATAGTATCGATGTCCTGACAAGACTTACTTGTATCAGTTTCCTGCCATTTTCCAGATAGTTGGCATCGTTGGCACGCGGCTGTGTGGATCTCTGGTCGGCAGGGGCAATCGCCTCTTCCTGGTTGTCTTTGCCACGTGCGTCAGCAAACCCATTCTCACGCCCAACTGCCGCCGCCATCTCCACATCATCATTATCATCATCCACATCCTCATCGTCGTCAGCGTCATCGTCATCGTCATCTTGGTTGACGTCTAATTCAATGCGTTGCCTAGGCAGCCAGCCGCTGCTGCTGCAGCTGCTGCGTGGATAGTGTAGCTGCTGCTCCTCCAGCTCATCGCTGTCTGGACCCATGGGTATCGCCGTTTGGTTGGCAATTAAATGCTTGCGGGGCAGGCAAACGCCATCCATGCTGACAGCCGCCAGCGTCGGCTGGAAGGGCGCATACAGGCCGCCGCTGATCTCGAGCTCCTCGTGCGCCATGGGCAACGGCTGAGCTGTGTTGCAGCTGGAACTGGTGCTGCTGCTGCCGCCGCCTCCGCTGCCGTAGGGCAACTGAGCGGGTGCCGAGGCAGCGGGGCCAACAAAACGCGTGGTACGATACATCGGACGGGAGAGGCTGTTCAACGAGATGGAAAATAATGCCTGTCAACCGAATCTGTTTGTTTTCCCACTTACTTGTAACCGTATTTGGGTGATTCGGTCTCGGGGCGGCGTCTGCTGGACATCATTGTGTTGACCCGATCTCCGCGGGCGGCAGCCATCATGTACGTCCACATTGCGGCGCATCCAATGCTGCTATGCTGAGCACATGTCGCAAGCAGTTAATCGTAGCAGGTGGAGAGATGAAGAGCTGCTCAAGTTGAAGCTGTCGCAGTCGCAGTCGCAGTCGCAGCACAGCCTGTCGCAGGTGAGGCAGCTGCAAGCACAAAAACCATGGAGTACAGCCACATTAATGTCGCAACTTAAGGCACTTGAGGGGCGGCGGGGCAACTGTTGAACTGTTTGGGGCAATCATAAACGCTTGCTCCATGTGCCAGTTAGTGCTTGCTGGGCCATAAAATCGGTTGAGCATTGCACACTTGGGGAGGGGCGCAGGGGCGTGGCAGCAATGCAGACGTAATTAAGCAATTAAAACAACCCGCGCCTCAAGGTATGCAACACCAAAAGCGCAAGAAGTGCGAGTTGCAGAAGCCGTAGAAGAAGAAGAAGAGCTGAATTCCATAGCAAGTCGCCTGGGCGCCTTTTGATGGCTTCCTGTGGTCATAAAATCAGCATAGAACACAGCTTACTTTTATGTTTGCATTTTTATTTTATAGTTTTTACTGTGATTCGCATTGCTGACTGTGATTTTTGTCTGCTCAGCCATTAAGCACATTCTAGAGCTTGCTTCCGCTTCAATCGCAGCTGCCTCAGTTGTTAAACTATGGCAAATGCACCGCTTAAACGTATTTTATTATATTATCAGACAGTCATATTACAGTGAATCGTTCGAATTATGAGAAATGTTCCGCTTTGCACTTTTGCAGCTATTTCCAAGAACTTTTAGCATACTTTTTGGGGCAGCAATGATTATAAAGTGAATTTAATTAGTTGAATAGCAAATAAATGCGAGGTGAGAAACTTCGAAGCGCTTTTACACGCTGTTGAGTTGAGTGGGGTTTCAAGCTAATTTTCGGAAGGTAATATATATCATATTATATATTCCCAAGGTCGCACACTTAGGATATTTAAATGAGCTCACGATACTTTATGGCATTATCCTTAATCATAGATAATTCGAATTTTCCAGGTATTTTAAGTAGCTTTAAGAGTTCAAATCTCTTAAGCTAATATTTTACCTTGAAAATGGTTAAAGAGGACGTACTTAGTTTGTGCAAATATATATTACAGGCAGAAGAAGGCTTCTCCGACTCTAGAAAGTACACATATTTATGGTCAGCATCGATGAAGATTCGATTGAGCCCTGTCCATTCGTCTGCATGTACGCATCTCTCGAATCTTAGAGATTTTAAGAGCTGCAGAATTGAAATTTGAAATAAAGTTGCACACAAATCCTTCATAGATTTCACAGGCGTGCACACACAAGCATAATTTTTACAATATTCATATCCTAAGAGTGAGAGCTTGCGAATATATTACATATTTTATATTTCATTCTTCAAATTAGTTTAAGGTAAAAGTTTCTAATGTGCTATCCTGACTAGACCCAAAACGAACACGAAACTAACTTTATGAAACACTAATGGGAAATATTACCCAACTCAGCCCATCACGGTGCAGAGAAGTTATAAATTACTGTTGTTTTTTTTTTCAAAATTAAACAACATAAATGTCGGAATCGACTTTTACTGTATATTTTCCAAACTCAATATCCCAATACTTCCAACTCTGTTTCTTCGAAAAAGTTGAAAGCTTTGAATCGAAAGTTTTAGCTGATAATATTGTTTTGACTATAGCTCGACCTCATCGTTATTTTCGTGTTGATAAGAAATAAGTTTTGCGACCCGGGTCCGTCATGCCACGTAGAAAAACACGGACTATGCCCATCTCTAATCCCGACTGGAGCACTCTTTCGTGCTCATCACCCGCTTTCGGGGATAATCAGCGTACTTTTGGGCAGGCAATTAAAACTAGCTGAAAAGCAATTTTATATATAAGCCCCCTCGCAATAAATGGACAACTGGATGAATGTTGCTTCGGCAGCTGTGACAAAATCTATTATTATTCATGAACTAATCTTTGTGCTAATATGCATTTCAAAGATGTGTCTGAGCCGGAAAATGAATTTATGGAATACTTGGCGAACGTGCAAACTAAACTTAAACTAGCCAGAAAAGAGATACGAAACTTTCCGCAGAGTTCATGACCCGGGCGCTTGAGACATATAAACTCCGAGTTTAGCCAGTTGTCCAAAGAGTGTATAAATAATGTCCTTTAGTATGGCCGCAAGCAGCATAGACATAAACTAATGAGGCGCAAATGATAAATACAAGCTGACAGCATGGCAAAAAGAGATTTCAGACAAGCATAAGTACGCGCATCTAATGCCAAGCGAAGGCAGCAGAGCAAAAAAATGCTAGATGAAAAAAACGGAACAGCTGCAAAAATGTGAGTCACAGTAAAATGCCAAAAAATTTGTACAAATTGAGCCAAAATGCAAATTGTGAAAGTCTTGCAGATAATCAAAACGTGCGCAAAAATTAAGTAAAATGCGAATTTTCTTCACATAATTTCCATTTGAATGGCGCGCAGAGACCCAAAGGGGGAGGAGGAGGAGCAGCAGCAGGACGGGATTGAGTAGCTGACAACCAGATGAGGACTGCAGCTAGCCAGTCGCAGTTGTCCTTTGTGTGCGCCTTTTGCCTTTCGCCTTTGTCTGGCATTTAACTGTCGCGTGATTTTATGTCATAGATTATCTTGCGCTGCACGCTTCAACTGCGCTGGACCATTCAGTTTTAAGTGCAATTTCGGTTTGCCAAAAACGAAGAAACCACCTCTCCCCCCCCTCCCAGACCCTTTTAAGTAAAAGCAAAAACCTTTTGCCGCAGTGGCTGTTGCTGCAGTTTGATGAGTCAGTGGCAAAGTCTTTGACCGCATCAAAACAGAAAAAAAACTAAGTAAAAAACAGAAGCAAAAAAACGTGGAGTAGAGACACCGCATTGTGTGTGTGTGCGTGTGTGTGTGTGTGTGCGTGTAGGCTGGTGTGGGTGGCCTAGCCTCTGACATTCAAATGGCAAGGACTACGGCGACATGGAAGGATGCAAGACAAAGCATACACATCGATTTTTAGCTATAAAATCAAAGTAAATCCATTTATCAACTTCAGCTGCAAACATTTTCGTGCAGATAACAGCAGAAACTTGACTTTGATAAAATGTGCCAGTGCAACAGCAATAGCAACAACACTTGACCAAGTTTTTAAGGGCCAAGTGCCTTGGAGCCATTAAATACTCGTACTCGATAGCTTTAGAGAAACAAATTGTTAAGAGCTCAGCTCCATAGCTTATAACACCTAATCAAAGCGGCCACAAAACGCTGGCAGGTCAAATCGGAGCAATTAACGCCTGGCCGGGACCATCAGGACCATCAGGCCAAGGATTCAGCATCGGCTACAGCTTCATCTCATGCCCCGCTGCGCTGATGCTTGGCCAAATCGTTTGACTCAACTTGGAATTGCTAACGAGCTATAAATGGCGTGTGTGTGTTAACTGTGTGTGTGTGTGTGTGTGTTTGTGTGCGGCTCATTTGTAATGATTAAGTTGCGCTGGGAGCTTGTGGTGTTTATGGCCCAAAGGAATCGTTTACACGCCTTCCACTTGTGTGTGCAAGGATTATGAGAGTTCTGAATAGCAGCAGATAAAGTGAAAGATAAGCAGAGAAGGAACAAAAAAAAAACACAGACGCAAAAAACAATTCAAACACTTTTTCAATTGCTGCTTGAATAAATAAACACACATGCGGCCATATCTATGGAAAGTAAATAAACTTCGTCCAAAACGAATCGAGTCGAAACACATCAAATAAGTATTATATGCCATACAATTATATGTATACATATATATATTTATATATATATATATATAATGTATGTATATAGTATAAGTACAAGACAAATATGGCCGACAAAGTGACTGGGGGGCCAGCTAAAAAAGGGCACTCAGCCCAGGCAGTTAGACGCTTTATAACCTGACGCTCGAACATATATCACGTATACGCCATGTGTGTGACGTATCAAAACAAGAGCTGAGACGCTGTCTGCAGGCGCAGGTGCCGGGAGCTGAAGCTGGAGCTGGCTTCAGGAGTTGGGAGCACAAAATATGCTAATGTCAATTATTTTGTGCGTAATTTGCTTTCATGCTTCGAGCACACATCAAAATGTGTGTACTGAACGAACGCGCCCGGCGGGGTCGGGCCCCTCATTATGAATATTCATTTTTGCATAACGTTTAGCAGAATGCGCTAATAATTTCATGTGCTTAAAGCGACGATGAAAACCAATCGACGATTTATCTAATCTCTATTTATAAGTATATGGAGTATATATCGGTATATATCTGTATATATATAAGTATGTATAGAGTTATATCTATATTTTCCTGCTGCTCTTACACCGTAAAGGTGAGCTGGCTTCAATTAACATTCGTGCACGTAAACGCAATAACGCAAATGGATTCGGGGTTTCGGTTTAATAAAATGCGTTGTTTATGGAGTTTACTGCCGATACCTGCGACACGCCCCACACAACCGCCCCCAACAGTTAGCGGATGCCAATTAATATGGCACCAAGTTAGATATTAATATGTGTGCTTATAGTTAACAATTACGCCTGTCCGCACTTCATATGGCCCAGCGAGTGGCCATATTCATTCAAATCACGCTGGTTGCCTGGTTGGTCGGTTGGCTGTTTGGAGTGAGCGTAAGGACACTTAGCAGAGGATCAGAGCGCCTGTTGCAGCACAGACAGGATGTGAAGTGTGGCTGTGACGACACGGGCTTACCTTGCCACGCAGTTTTCTATTTAAGTTGTTTTATTAATCCGGCAACTGTCGGGCAGCGCGTAATCCTATTAGATGTGGCTACATTGGTCGCTGCGTGCGCGGTTGCCTCTTTTTATATTTTCCTGCTATTTGTTGTTGTTGTATTTGTTGCCTCTCAGTATTTGAATTTTTCACTTTTTTACACTTGTGCTGGCATCACAATTATTTAAATGCGTGCAGTAATTTCAAATTAAATTTGAATATGTATTTTTGAGCGGCGCATTTTTTCACAAACACCCAAACACACACACGCACACAAATATACTCTGAGAAAGGGGGGCGGCCATTAACAGTTGCTGCATGAAAATGGCGAT
The DNA here is from genome assembly GCF_035044405.1 of Drosophila montana. Lineage (NCBI taxonomy): Eukaryota > Metazoa > Arthropoda > Insecta > Diptera > Drosophilidae > Drosophila > Drosophila montana. The sequence continues at coordinate 2,545,883 of NW_026998080.1, forward strand.
GATTTTTGCACTTTAATTGAATAAAAATTCAAATGTTGATGCTGTTGCTGATGCGAAACAAAATCACGCGCGCTTATACACGAAAAAACCAAAATGGCGTAAACGCGAAACAGGACGAGACAGCCAGCAGGAGAATAACGGAACAGCGGCTGCAGAGATGTTGCGCGCCGTGTACGTTCGCATGCCTGGCTAACGGCGCAATGAGCGCCCGTGGGAGAACACAGAACCAAATGCGAATGCAAACACCAACCAGCAGCAGCAGCAGCAGCAGCGCCCGCAGCAGCAGCAGCAGCAGCCGAGCAGAGCCGATAGCAGACGCGTCGAGAGCAGCTTGTGCATGCCCGTGTGTGTGTGTGTGTGTGTGTGTTTGTGTGCGTGCTTTTCATTCATGCCTTGCAAGCTTTTTGTGTGAGAGCTTTCGCGCGCGTAATATAACCTGTTGCTTGCGATTTATTGCTATTATTCGGTTCTTTGGGAAGCTGGCGAGCGACCAGTGTTGCCACACGTCTGGCAGCTGTTGCCAGGCAGCGTGCCAAATGGCAACATAAATTAATTAAATTGATGTTTAAATGTTGTCCTGAGCCTGGTTTATTAACCCGCCTACAGCGCGATTTGCCTGACACATTGACAAATTGCTGAAATCAAAGCATAGCATCAAACACAAAAATACAAGTACACACAGATAAAGAAGCTGGGCGACAACATGCCTGAACTTGATTAATGTCGGTCTAGGACCATGTCTAGGCCCTGTCCAAACCAGCCGATGCTCACGCACAGTTCATTTAGTTTGATTTAAACTTGCCCAATTGCAGTTCGCTTAGGGTTTATTTGGTAAGACAGTAGCTTAATTAGTTGGCATACCTTTTCTTAATCAACATATATACATAGAAATTTGTATGGATGTTCGCTATAAATGTTCTAGAAAATTCACATTAATTGCCTTGCGCTGCGTTTGACATTTACTCTCGAAGCATACTTTTGAGTTCAAGTTCAGCAGTTTTGCACCTGCCGTTCCTTGAGTTTTATTTTAACAAGCTGCTGCCTTCAGTTTTGTACGTGTTTGATTATGTATATGTATGTGCAAGCATGACACGATTATTGCTTTTTGGTCTCCTATTTATTTTTTTTCTTATTTTTGGTAGCTTCACAAAGACACAAGGATAATCCAATGCTCACATGTTCATTGTCTGAGAGTTCAAATAGTTCAAGTGAAGTTCAGTCACCAACCCAGAAGCCAATACCAACAAGTGGTTAGCTATGCTCGGGCAGTCAGGCGAAGACAGACAGACGTGCCACCAGAAGACGAAGTCATGCCAAAAAACGTGTAGCGCCAGCTGCAAGCTGTGCATAAATTTAATTTCTACGGCGCGCCTAAAAGCATGCAATATGAACGTGAAAGCCGCGTGCTCATGTGTGTGAGTGCGAGTGCGAACTTGTGTGTGTGTGTGAGTATATACAATGGGCTTTCGCACAATTCACAATTTGAGTAATTTGTTATTCAAACACATTTCGAATCGATTATACGCTTGGCGTACTCCCTCCAATGGAGCAAATATGTTGATTGACTTTTGTCAAGGCGCACGCCTTTGTGTGTGCGTGCGAGCTTTTGTCCTGTGCCGTGCAAAAGGCAAATTTGCCATTGTGTGCGTCTGGGTACACATGGGTAGAATGCCAACACAAATACAAATAAGGAAATGAGTGGTGTCAGGCGGTTCCCCGCGCATTTAAGTGATGACATCCACAACCCCCCTTCGTCCAGCAAGTGCGAATGTAATGCATGGTTGGCTTTATGAGCGTATGTGCCAACGATTGTCTGCATGTGTGTGTGATAACGCAGAACTAAGCATTTGCTGCTCATTGAAAAGCTCATTATAACACACGAACACACACTGACACACACACCAAAGTACACACACACACACACACACATTGTGTTAGAATCGGGCGCATAGCTGCCAATGGCACAGCCCAAGGTTAAATATTTGTCATATGTTAAAAAATTCGAACAAAGTGGGTTAAGGTTCGTTCAGCTGATGGCTGGCCATAAAGCATTCAGAGTTGGACACTTAGACCCTACGGCTGCGGCATCTCAATGTCAGGCTTTAGCAGCTACCTGGCCGAGTCAGGGACGGGACCAACTTGTTGAATTGAATTGATTGCCGCATTGAAATTTAATTGCAATTGCTCGGCTCTCAGCTTGAATGTTAAGAGGCAAGGACATTAATTAACAGCAGACAGGATGGCTGCCAGGCAGGCAGCTGAGCAGCTGATGCCCCACTGAAGTGGCTCTGATTGCGATTGCGATTGCGATTGCGATTGCAGCAGCAGCAGCAGCTAAGCGGCCTGCATTTTAATTAGAATGCAAAAGTAAAAATAAACCCCATTGCGCCATTGCGAATATGCAAATATTTGGCGTATGGCAGATGCTTTATCTGCTTTATGAATATAAACTGCACTCGACCCAGGCGACACAGCGCCAGTTATTCCATAAATACACAAATATAAGACCCTCTGTGAAATACGATACAGGGAATGTTCTCCACACTCTCCAGCTCTATTGGTTGCTGTCAAAAGGTTAAAGTTAAGCTTGACAAATGCGCGGCACTGGGGCGTACTTCATATCGACAGCATTATGTGCATAGCATATACTTGCCACCACATTTGTCATGGCACAACTAACAGCTTATCCACATAATTCCTGACCCAATCACCCCAAGCCGGTGCAAACACAAATTACTGCAAACCAATCGAATCCACATATTTTAATCAGTTGCGAGAGTTGCTTAAAGGAAACAACGTCTGATTAAAGTAGATTATAAAATATTCAATAATATTAATATAAGTCAAAATAAGTTCGATTTCTAAGAAGAGAATACCATAATGATTTTGATAAATCCTTTTAAAACTTACCTATTTATGGCAAATGCAGGTTATTGAAGGAAAGTTTAGTTTTTTGGCTTTAAGCTTCGCCCCGCGCGTGACATTGATCCCAGTCTTTTAGAATTCCTTGAAAGAAATTAAGCTTACATTTTTCACAGGCGAGAGCTGGGCGTAATATTGATACCTGTAATAAGAAGCAATAAATTACAATCGGGCAAAGCCGGGTAATTATTAATTATTAGGTTGAAAAATGGATAAGTGTTTTTAATTCTGTTTTCCAAATTATTTTGATTTAACTTAAATGCAATCGTAGCAATAGCACACTATAATTATTTTAACTTTTACAAAACACACTAAAAATCGGCTAAGAGCTCTTTTGGGAAATACAAGAGTATGGAAACAGTTTTCAAGAATAATTCGTGCATCGGTGTTGGACCGTGGCAGTGGATAATCGAGAATATTGCATAATATATGTATATCATATAACTTCAATGCTCCAAATAACAATTGCAGCAACTTAATGAGTAAACCTCGCCATTGTTTAAACATAATTTAAATTTACAATATTATAATCGGAATAGCGTATGCGTTTTGTTCGGTTACTTTTTAATTGACTTGAGATGCTGTTGGAGCTGATCGCAACGATGGCACTCCCGGGTGAGCTGCTTGACAGCGGCCGCATACTGACGCTGTAGCTCGAGGAGACTCAGCAGCTCTTCGTTCAGCTCATCCCGCCGCATGCGCTCCTCGTTGTATTTGTGGCGCACCTTGTCCTGGGCACTCTTCACACCGTCCACAATGGTCTCAAATTGCTTTATGAAATCCTCGCGTCCGTGGGGACTGAGCATGCCCTCGTTGTAGGCCTCGCAAATGGAGTTGAGCAGCGACAGCTCCTTCTCCAGGTAGCGTTTCTTGTCGTTAAGTGTGTTGTAGAGTGTATAATATTGCTTAGTTTCTAGATGTTTGGCACTCATCTCGTTGTACAGCTCGTGGAAGCGTCGCTGGTACTGGGCCAGCTCTGTGCGATCGGGTATTGCGTCCAGTTTGCGCTCGATGGCTACAATGCCGCGATTGCGCTTTGCGAGATGCAAACGCAGCGCCTGCAAACGCTGCTGCTCGCTCGCTATGGCCGCGGCCTGTGCCTCCGCATCTTGTGCATTAAACGCCTCCAGTTCGCTATTAGTACATATTGTTAATTTATCATGTCAAATAGCGCTGAAATCATCTTACTCGATTTGCTGCTGCAAATTGGCCAGATCCGTGCGGCAACTTTCCTTGAATTCCGCCTCGCTCTTCTTCAGCTCGTCGTGCTGCTGCAGAAGTCCGCGCACCTTTTCCAACAAACTGGAAGCCATATTAGTATAGATTGATAGCACCACAGTTACACAAACACTTACGCAGGGTCTGCATTCGCCTCCGTTTGCTTGTACGAGTCCAGCTCTGCGTTGAGCGTTTGTAGCTTTTGTTCCTGTTGTTCGGTTTGTTGTTTTTGCGCCTGAAAAGACACTGCCAGTTGCTCATTTTCTTTTCCATAACGTTTTATCTTGTGCTCCAGCGCTATCTTGGCTGCCTCCAAGCGTTTCTGTTGATTTTGCGACTTTAGCTCCTGTGCATCCGTTTCCATTTCCAGCTTGAATTCAGCATAATGCTGCTGCAGAGCGCTACGAGCGACGGGATCCAGGTCGATACGCTTTAGAGGCGCTGGTGAGGGCACCTTTGTGACAGTGAGTTGTTGCAGTTTTCTCTCCAGATCAGGCTGCAGTTGAATTGTAAGATGATAACTATAACATATAAATGATCTATGGTAGCTCACCTCAATTTCCTCTGTGTTTGATCCCACCTGCTGATCTATGATTTGCTTAGCCGCTGGGCCCGCATCGCCATATTCCAATAACGTTAAACGCACGCGTAATGCATCATCGTCGCCACTGGCCTCCTGGCGCTCAAAATGTCTTTTGGGACTGTACAGCTCCTGCAAGGGATTAAAAAAATCTAAATCCTTTTGCTTATGTGTAAGTTAGAGAGAACTTCACTTACCTGAATAGCTTTTATGTTTACAGCAGCGTAGCGTATTTTTGTGAGATTATCCTTGTCGCTTTTATACTGATAGTCATGGTGAAACTGACCAATAGCAAATCTCTTCAAGCGTTGCCCGCGTTCCTCACGATTTTCAACCTGCAAGTACATTAATTTGATAATTTGCGATGGGCACGGGTTCCATTCTAGTAAAAATGAAACTCTTTATCCGAACTTACTGAGGTCTTAACAAGCCACTGGATAACGGGATGTATGGCGAGAAACTCCAGGCCCTGCACCTGATGCGGTTCCAGGCTATGGGGGCATTTCATGTCTATCAGAACCGCGACAATTTTCTCTACAAGCGCTCTAAAAACGGAATTCGATTATTCACATTATGCTCACGTATAGGATATGCTTGCTTTTACATCTTTTGGCCTATTGTTAAGTTCTCATGGAAGAGCAGGTCGACATCCACATCATAGTCGCAGCATTCAATGCACCAGGTCATGCCGCCCACAACTTTGTCGAACGCAGATAAGCCCTTGATACGTGCTCGATAGTAGCCGGCAGCTACGAGCATATCAAATGTGTCCAACTCCTTGGCAGCAGCATCCGTGTCCTCACGGCGTTCCACCTGCACAAGAGCAAACTCATTTTATAGCTTTTGTTTACACACACAATTTAAGCGAACCCACCTGGATTTCGCGCCCTTCTGCATCATAGCGCGTTGCCAACTTAACATTGGGCAAGATCTTGGAGAAAACATCGCGATTAGCCATGTACAACAATAATTACATACTATTATAAATAAATAAAAGCCGAAGAGGCTAAAATGGCCATTGCTATGTAATGGCCACACACACGATACGACTATCACATACGGTAAGTATTTATTAGTGTGTACACACTGTAGCACAACGCAACAGTCGGCGGCATATCGTTGATATCGATACCTTTCTTATTTACATTTCTTTTGGATGTGTGCACACCGAAGCCGGCACACGCTTTTTGTTTGATTAAAATGAATTACTACGTTTGTCTACACCAGGAAGGCATTAGCAGCATATCTAAATTAATACAAAAAGCCCAGGCAAATAACTACAATGTGGTCGCCACATCGATTAATGCAAATATGCTGCCCATGGATCCATTTGAAACGGATCCAACCTATCCGGCAACCGTGCTAAATGCCGTTGATTGGAACTCCAAAGTGATTTTTGCAGTGTCCGATGTGGATGTGGATTCGCCCAATGCCAAGCTACGTGAGTATTCGAAAGCCATGCTGCTGCGCGACATCACCTGGGCAGAGCACTTGCAGAATAATGGCAGCATAATGGTACGTCTAAGAGGACCAAAGAATGACAATTTGGCTGATATAATCAAGACGAGGACGAAAGGTTTGTGCACGCTGTCAATTATAACCACATAAATTAATTGTTTTGTTGTTCAGGCAACTGGTTTATACATGTTCCCATTACTAATCCCGAACTGGCCACCTTTGAGCACCGCAAGGATGCAACTGAAAAAGACATTGAAGATGCCCAACAGGTTGATCCCTGGAGCTGGTGGAACGAGCTGCGCTTTGCCGTTAAGCACAACGGGAAAGTGAGGGTTGTGCTCGAGCTGAGCGACTCGGATCGACCCAGCCGTGAGACCGTGCGCCGTTGGCTTGGCGAGCCCATTGAGGCCATTATTATTCCATCCAGCTTATTTGTGCTGAACCGCTCTAACTACTATGTTCTGCACAAGGAGTGGCAGGCCATTGTAGGCCACTTTATCTCCGTGCGCGCCAACATTATAGTCTCCACAAATGCCAATGACAATGCTATAGCCCAGTATGCGGAGTATGTCAAGAAGCTGATCAACGATCATGGCGACACGCACACTCTAAACAAGTAAGTGGCTTTTCATGTATGCTTCTGTACTTTAATATTAATTTATTTAAGCTATGAGAACATGTTGGAGATACCGCTGCAGCCACTGTGTGATAATCTGGATACCTACACCTATGAAATCTTTGAGACAGATCCCGTCAAGTATAAGCTTTACCAGGAGGCCATACAGCAGGTGCTGCTGGATCGTGTTAGCGACGAGGAGGCCAAGCGAAAGCTGGTAAATCAAGAAACTAACATATCCTAAAAACAGAATTCCCTATGTGTCATATTTTTTTCCATTCGCAGACGGTCATCATGGTCTTGGGCGGCGGACGTGGTCCCTTGGCGCGTGCCGCATTTAATGCTGCAGAGATTACTAAACGCAAAGTGCGCGTCTATATCATAGAAAAGAATCCCAGTGCGATACGTACACTTTCCAACATGGTCAAGACACTTTGGTCAAAAAAAGGTGAATATTGACCTCAACAACCGTGTTATCATCTACTTATCAAATTTGCCATTGTAGATGTTCACATATTCTCCAAGGACATGCGTGACTTCTCGCCTCCTGAATTAGCGGACGTGCTTGTCTCCGAGTTGCTCGGCTCCTTTGGCGACAATGAGCTGTCGCCCGAGTGTCTCGACGGCGCCTTAAAACTGCTCAAGCCAAATGGCATTAGCATACCCTGTAAATCGACTTCGTATATTAATCCCCTTATGTCAGCTGTTCTGCATAATAATGTCTGCCAGCTGACTTCCACAGTGCCTGCGTTCAACTGTGGCTACGTGGTGCTGCTCAAGAACATTTACCACATTGATCAGCCTCAGGCGCTGTTTGAATTTACGCATCCCAATCGGGCTAAAGTTATTGACAATACGCGTCACAAGCAGCTGTCCTTTACAGCTCAGAAGGATTGTGTGCTACACGGCATTGGCGGCTACTTTGATACTGTGCTGTATAAGAATATAATCTTAAGCATTAATCCTCTGACGCATACGCAGGGCATGTTCTCCTGGTTCCCCATGTTCTTTCCAACGGTATGTCCGAGCAGCTAAGCCATGTTTTAAGTGTACTATATTATATCTCTAACCTCTGCAGCAACCGCGCACCATCAAGGCGGGCGAAACAATTTCCATCAAGTTTTGGCGCTGCGTGGACCCCGAGAAGGTCTGGTATGAGTGGCAAGTGTGCGAGCCTGCCGAATGCGAGCGCCACAATGTGGCTGGCATGGGCTACAATATGCGTTTATAAACTGAACTAACTGCAATATACAACAGGGGGGATAATTTACAACGGGGGAACAATATCTTTATTACACAACTGTAACAGAAAACAAAACCAAACAACATAAAAGAAGAAGTCTAGCATAAATTGTCTGCGACTTTTATTTAAGTTTATATTTGAAAAGTTTATAAATATGCTTAAACTTATTTATGTGTCCTTAAATATCTGTGGGGTTTCTTGTTGTTGTAAAATTTAGTTAATAATTTCCTCTTTTTTACTTTCCTCTCATTTATTTAATTATTTATATTTATATATAAAGCGCTGCACATGATCGCAAAACGACATTCTTTAAGCGAAGGCAATTATTTTATGGTTAAATAGGTTAAAGCGGAGCTAAACTGAAACTGTACTGAACTGGGCGGCGATTTAGGAGTTAACAGCGCTGACCTGAGCCATTGTGGCACCGCCGGCGGCACCGCCACTGCCGCCGCCGCCGCGAATTGCAATAGCACCCTGGCCAGCCCGTATGGGCTTGGCAATTTGTGCCTGGGGTCCTCGTCGGCCCAGATGCTTTTGTCGCACCGCCTCCTTGATGCGATCGACCTCGTACTGATAACGCTTGCGATCCCGCATCGCACCCTCCTTGGCCTCTTTGAGCGCCGTTTCCAGCGCCTTGACGCGCTCCATTGTTGTGCGCAAACGCTTCTCCAGCTTGGGCAGCTCACAGCGCAGGTCGGCGTTGTCGCGCACCAGCTGCTTGTGCACCTTGGTCAGCTGGTCCAGATTGTTCTCCAGGAAGGAGATCTTCTGCTTCTGCGCCAGCGAGCCGCCATCTTCTTCGCTCTCCTCGTTCACCACATTCTTGCGAATGCGTTGCTACGTGCGGCAGGGAATAAAAATAAGTTAGAGTGCGTGCATAAATATGATATACCGGATGAATTCCTACCTGCAGATCCTGTACGAAGAGTTTGCGCAGATTGTGCAACGTTTGCAGCTCCTTGGCGACTGTGTCCTCCAGACCCTTGAGGTCCTTTCGCGCCTGTTCGCGACGCTCGTTGGTTAGTATAATGTCCTGCAATTTGTTTGATTTGTCTGCCTCGTCCTGCTTAAGCTTCTCGTAGTCGACGGTCATCTGTTGATGCGCCAGCAACAGCTTCTGATGCACATCCTTCATCTCATTCATTTCGTGCTGCTTGGCGGTAATCTCGTCGCGTAGCTCCGATACCTGTTTAGTGTGCGCCTCGCGCAGCTCATCCATCTGCGAGTCGAACATGGAACGCAACTCCTCGGCGCGCTGCTTCTCCTCGGCATTCACCGCGGACACATGCTCGGCGGCCTTCAGTTTGGCGCACTCTTCGCGCAGCGAATCGATCTGCTCCTCCAAATTACGCTTCTTGTTCTCGGCCTCGCGCATCGACTCCTGCAGCGACTTCATCCGTGCCTCGTGCTGCGAGATAAGCAGACGATACTCGCCCAGATCCTTTTCGTACTCGGATATCTTTTTGTTGGAATCCACCTGCTGCGTCTCCATGTTAGCGCAGCGCTGCGCAATGTTCTTTGCCTCCGTTTTCATTTTGCTGATATACAGACGTGCCATAGTAAAGTCCTCCTCCACTTTAGCGGCATCGGTGCCCGCCAGGGCACTCATCTTGAGATCGATCGCGGAATCGCCGGGCGCTATGGCCTGGCCAACCTCGCCCAGATCCCGCAGCAGATTGGTTAGCATTTCAGTGATTCGTTTCTTTTGGTGCGTGGACATGTCCTTCAGCTGCTGCAGCTCCGTCGAGGTGGAATTGAATTGAGTTTTGTTCTGTTGCAGTTCTTCGTTGAGGGCATCAATGTCCTTGTTCTTGTTGTCGATCTCCTGCGACTTCTGGTCGTAGTTGACAGCCAGCTCCTCGAGAGCCTGCAGCACCTCCTTGACCTCCTCCTTGGCCGATTCGTTCTCCTGTTGAATGCGCGCCATTTCCGATTGCAGTGCCTCGTATTCACGTCGCGCATTTGCAATAAGCTCTTCCTGCTCCATGACCTGCTCCTTCAGTTGCTCTGCATACTGGCTCTGCTGATTGATTTCCTCATCCTTATCGTCCAGCTGCTGATAGAGGCGTTCGCATTCCGTGGCCAATCGCGCTCGCTCATCAGCTGCCACCGAGGCGGACATGTTAGCAATGGCAGTGCGTTGAGCTGCCGCCGCTGCTGCGGCACCAGCAGCCTGCGCAGCCGCCTCAACTTCGAGATTGGGCGTGCTGGCTTCCATGAGATCCTCCATGTTGATTTGCTCCTCCGCTTTGACCGTTTCACCGGCACGCCAACGCGCCAGCTCCAACTCCAGCTTCTCCACCTTGCCCTTGAGCCGTGCATTCTTCTCCTTCTCCTTTTCGTAGCGACGCTTCCACTCCTCGGCGGTAAGCTCCTCGTTGACACACACAACATTCTTCACTGTCTTGGCGCGCCGACCAAAGTCCAGCGTAGATTTCGTCTCCGACTCGTTAAAGCTGGCCGGCGAGCAGCAGATGACAATCGTTGTGCGTGCGTTGCCACCGAGCGACTCTTGCAGGATACGCGTCAGCTTAGAGTCACGATACGGTATGTGCGTTTTGTTGCCATCCGCCAGCGCCGAAATGACATTGCCCAGCGCCGATAGCGACTTGTTAATGTTCTTCGCCTCATCGAGCACTGTGCCCTCAGCACCTGTTTTCGATACCTTTTCGGAACCAGCCAAATCCACCAGATACAGCTTGCCGGAAAGCTTTTTTTGATTCTCCAGATTCTCCTGCTTTACATTAATAAGGAACACCGAGTGGGAACGCGATGAATGTTCATTCATGTCTATAAGAGATTAAATTTATTAGATTTACCTCTTACTTTCGATTTATATTATCTCTACTTACTTGTCACGGCAATGTGACGATTGGATTTGCCCTCCTCGATCACCTCAAAGACATCCTCGGGCGAGGAGACAAAACGCTCCGTGGCACCCTTGACATAGGGTACACGATTCTTATCCTCGTGCACACTCAAATTCACCTTGGATACATCGAGCAAATCTCTGATCTTGTCCATATAGATTTCATAGTACGAAACCTTAATGTGAAACTCCAGATTCTCTTCCATCGCGTAAATGTGATTGAAAATGTCGTTCACAATGCGCGGAATTATACCCTGCTTCACCGAATCCCCAATGACGCCCTCCATTGTGTGCGTCTTACCGGAGGATGTCTGACCGTAGGCGAATATCGTTCCATTGTAGCCAGCCAGCACGTCCGTGACAATCGATTTGGCCGCCTCATTGTACACCTTCTCCTGCGACGCATTCGGCTTAAAGACTTTGTCGAACAGATATACCTTGCCCTAAAATAAACAACCACTAATTTTGTAGTTAAGTGAAAATATTTTTCGTGTCTTGTGTCTTCATGCCGGCCACAACATGTGTCTATGTCAGCAACCCCAATCCCCTTTCTATCCACAAAACAGCTTTCAAATAATTTTCAACGCATCACCGCGAAACGGCTCGTAATTATAAGATGAGCACAGGCATCAAGAGGCAGAAGCACAACAAATGAGTGGAACTTGAAATTAATGAATAACGAGCAGTAGTAAAAGAAAGAGCTAAAAGAGAGCAGCAGTATGAGCAGATATGAATAATAGGTAAAGATTGCGCCGGAGGTAAACGACTGAAATATACCCTGCAAACAACTATCAAAAGTGTCTTCCACCAAAGAGCTCAGAGAGAGAGAGAGAGAGAGAGAGCAGCAGTCACACAATCCTAATGGTTATCGAGATTTTAAGAGTAACTTTAAACTAAAACTTCTGTAGCTAGCTTTCTATCTATATTTACAATGCTTTATATTTCCAGCATTCCTTGCTGGCTTTTAGTTAGCCAGTTTTTCACAGCTGTTAATTAAGAACTGCAATTCCATTTTAAATCCACCCAACTTTCGCATGTAACCCGATTCCACTTAGTCAATGTCTAAACAAATATATACCGAGAAATGCGGAGTAATAAACAATAGCTATAAAATGTTAACTTTGTTGTAGGCATTTGAAGAGTTGACAATATTAACAGCACATGTAACAAGCTCGATCAATGACTAACAATTGTATTTACAATAAAAGAGTAAAGTTGTGGTGAGAATATTCGACATGCAGCTTATGCCGCTTCGCTTAGCAAGGGTATACACACATATACATATACATATATACTTATTAACATTTAGATATATGTATAATGTGTGCAACTAACTTTATCATGGCGGACACAGTGGAAGACAGATGAACTTTTGGGCCATTAATAATATTCAGTAAAATCCAAATGTCTTTAACGAAAACATGCATATTCATGTTGTTGTTGCTACATTATTATTTACAGTTTTTTCTGGGCTTGCGTGCATGACTCATTTAACGGGCAGCAGCTGGTGGCAAGCAGCAACATTTGAGGGCGATGGTTTGTTTTGGGGCCAAAGCTTACTGAACATACACGCACACACATAGAGTACATACCTAGGTCTATGTTGGTAGAGGTGAAGCTGAAGTTGGGCGTATTGGTAGTCAGGTAGAATGTGCATATATTGCCATATCAAGTCAAATAGCAATGCAAATATAAAAAAACATGCCCGGCAAACACGAGTGGGTGGCTCTGGTTACACACACACACAGACACATAGGCCAGGTTGCCACTATGCGCGAAAAATCAATTGAACGACTTCTGTTTTTGCCTCAATGTGGCGATTGTAGTAACAATGTTAGAGTTATTTGGCAACAAAATCCAAAATTGCACAAGCACGCGCAAAAATTGGATCGCTAATTAGTTATAATACACACAAGCGTATGTACATATGTATGTATATAATTGCTACTCTCTTTCACTCAGTTGTACTACATATATGCGTGTGTGTTTGTGTAATTGTGGCGGTAAGGAAAGGCTAATGTACTGCGCTAATGTTAGACAATGTTCGGCATGACGTCACCGCCACAGAACCGCAACGGCACGCAGAAATATGTGTGCATATGTATGCTTATGTATGCGTGTGTGTGTGTATCGTTTAATCTGATTGGTTATATTTTGTTTAATTACCGCTATGGATATGCAGTTCTCCTCCGCATTATTTGGAAACTTGACAACAAACTTTGAGCCGGCCCTTTCCTCGCTGTCGTTGAGCGGCCGAAAACGACATACGACTTTGATACTGTCCTCAGCGGGTATTTCGCGTTCCGCAGACATTTTAATGCAGTTCCGTCACCCACACACTTTTGTACAATTCTTGTTGTTGTTGCAATATTAACAGCAGCTTATGCTTATTCAGCCAAGTTTATTTTACTTGGAGCTTAATCTCGCATACAATTGTCGCAATCTTATATTATAGTTGGTGGTACTTCAACTTTGATGTTCAGTGTTAAAATTCGATGTAATTACAAAAATTAACATTCGAACAAATAAAACGACGATGACGAAGCCACCAAGCACTGATTGTGAATTTGTTGTACCGTCCCGCCGCTCTTCGGTTTTTCGAAGTGCCCGTTCTCCCAGCAAAATTGGGGCTCGAAATGCAGAGAAAATTTTTGTGGTTATACCAGACACCAGTCACAATCACAATCAATCGGATGCAAATGTTGTTGTTATTGCTACTGCTACTGTTACTGCAATGGCCTGTATTTTAATTAAGTTCGCTTGTTTATTGGCCCGGAATGTTTTGCAGCCTGTTAAATGCACTCTCATGCGTTGTGCCTTTAAATTTGTTCCACTTAAATTGTATTTTTTAGGTTCAATATCACGTTGAATAAAAAATTATTTGTAGGATAGATGGTCGATAGATTGTGGCGGCGGACCGATATTTGTTCGATAGATTGCACAGCCTAGCTGCAAAAGTGTTGACAGTGCTCGATATATGTACCTATTTCTGGTTGTTTTGGGAGCACTATTTATAATTCGTATATAAACGCTGGCTGCATAATTAAGTAGTTATCTAAATAAGTTAGAAATGTTCAAGCTTTTTGTTTAAGCTGTTTCGTTAAGTGAATGTATTTCGGCAAGTATCGTTATCGGTTGGTTTTCAGAACTTTTCCAGCACTCGATTTTGAATTAATTGCCAAACTTTCGTTTATTTTCCACATACATTTATTTGTTTTTGAAGCGTTAACATTTTACATTTAGCATACAAAATTAATTTGAAATTGTACAATACGTAATAGACCAGTTACCATAGCCTAAGAAGGCACTATGTTATGGTAGATTGCTGGTAAAGGTTGGTTAGTTTACGAAGTTCTTAATTGTCAAAAAAATGGGATCCAACCGAAAGCGTAAAAGCGACGTGAATGGCACATACAAACTTATTCGTCTTTATCGCGCCAATGATTGTCTTTGGAATCCAAAATCATCGGGATTTAAGAATTTGGCGTTGAAGGAGAGAGCCTGGTTACGCATATCACAATTTTTTAAGGACAAGCTAACCGTGGAGCAGATCAAATTGCAGATTTTATCGCTTCGTTATTACTATGCCACAGAACTATTAGCCATTAAACGCAGCAAACTGGGAGGATACCACTATGTCCCTCGACAATCGTACTTTGCAGATCTGGAGTTTTTGAAAGAAGCGATGGAGCACAGTGTCACTGTTAAAGCCATTGAGGTATGTGATATCATTGCATAAAATCCCAAGAAGATTAACAAAATTATAATATATCTGCATTACAGACAAAGACTCAGGTCACCAGCGACCAAATCAACTGCCTCGTTGAGGATGCATTTCTGCTGAGCAGCAGCGAGAACAGTATCCGCAGCGAACAAGTTGATTTTCAGATCACTTCCGCATCGAATGAAGATGGCATTACAAGCTCTGTGCTGCATTCGGTTGTCTCCTCAGACAGAGAGCAATTTATGCAACTGCCTTTGCCTCCACTTGATGTACGAGATAATCAGCTTCCAATTCGAGTAGTTTCTGGTAACGATCGATGGCTCACCACATCAAATTCTTATAACGACCATGAAGATGACAATTATGTTGGGAGCCAGTGGAAGTCGCGTAACAGCAACTATAGTGTCAGCAGCGGAATTGAGAGACGTAGCCATAATCAAAGTCCAGCTATATATAGGCCAGAAATGGGTGCTACTACGAGTACGTATGATGAAGATTTTATATATGGTGAATCTTATAGGGCCAGAGCTCGAGTTCCACCCAAAAAAAAGATTTTGACCGCAAGATACAGAAGCAAGGCAAGGCATTCACATGGCCCTGATTCATATATCGATACGGAGGACTGGCAGAGAAATAATGATTCTGGAAGCCAAAAACTGCACCATAGGATGAGTGATGGCAGGGAGAGTGACTATCGCAGTGGTAGAAGCTCACGAGATGTTGGTCGCAAATCAAGCGAGGACGCTAAGAATCAAAACTACAAATATACAGGAAGTACCAGCTTTAACGGCTCCGTCACATTTCCATTTGTTCAGCAATTGAGCGTACAGCCAACTTATCAAGGGGATGGAGTTTGCACATGTTGCCCAAATGCCTTTCCAAATGAGCAACCTGAATACAATGAACCCACTCCGAAACCGGACCCGGAGCCAATACTATCAGAGCCAGAGCCAGAATCTGAAATGTATGTGCCACCATCACTCCCTCGAAAGGAAAACGATCGTGATCTTATTAGGGATATACCAATCGCATCGTCTAGACTTGAATCAAAGCGAACTTCAAGGGTTGCATCTGTAGCTGGGTCTAGAGCGGTGTCCAATCGACCATCGTTCGAACAAGCACGGCCTCTCAAAAGGATGGTCTGTACAAATAACAGAAGTAGATTTAATAAATCGCCCAAGGAAAACATGATAATGTGCCCTTCGGGAAGACAGGAAAAAATGGACGAATATGACGACGAGGGCCCAGAAAACAGAAATCGGCAAAGAAGTGATGACTTTAGAGGGAGCCCCGAAAGACCAACGCGCCGAAGTAATGAGGAAGAATTTGTAGATGGTCCAGAAAGGAAGATGCGCCGAAGTGGTGAAGATGAAAGAGTTTCGTCGGCGTCTGGCCAACAAAATGAAGACATCCCGGGAAAACAATCAAGATTGCAATCAAGAAGAATGTCAAGGAGTAAACCCGATCAGGACTTTTATCCCGAGACTGATCCGGTACAGTCTCCGCGAAGGCAATCTCAACGGGGCAATGAAGGGTACACTTCGCCAGATGGTTGTAAAAGTAGATCAAATCGGCAAAGCCGCGATAAAGGAGAGAGATCTAGGCATGCTAGTCAGGACTATTATCCCGAGACTGATCCGGTGGAGCCTTCGCAAAGGCAATCTCAACGGGGCGATGAAGGGTACACTTCGCCAGATAGTTCTAAAAATAGATCAAATCGGCAAAGCCGCGATAAAGGAGAGAGATCTAGGCATGCTAGTCAGGACTATTATCCCGAGACTGATCCGGTGGAGCCTCCGCAAAGGCAACCTCAACGGGGCGATGAAGGGTACACTTCGCCAGATGGTTCTAAAAATAGATCAAATCGTCAGAGCATCGAAAAACAAGAGAGATCTATGAATGATAATCCGGACTATTATCCCGGGCCTGATCCGATGAAGTCTCCGCGAAGGCAATCTCAACGGGCCGAAGAAGGGTACACTTCGCCAGATGGTTCTAAAAATAGATCAAATCGACAAAGCCGCGATAAAGGAGAGAGATCTAGGCATGCTAGTCAGGACTATTATGCCGAGGCTAATCCGGTGGAGCCTCCGCAAAGGCAATCTCAACGGGGCGATGAAGGGTACACTTCGCCAGATGGTTCTAAAAATAGATCAAATCGGCAAAGCCGTGACAAAGGAGAAAGATCTAGGCATGCTAGTCAGGACTATTATCCCGAGGCTAATCCGATGGAGTCTCCGCGAAGACAATCTCAACCGATCGATGATTCTAAAAATAGATCAAATCGGCAGAGCCGCGATAAAATAGAAAGATCAAGGCATAATAGTCAGGACTATTATCCAGAGACTGATCCGGTAGTGTCTCCGCGAAGACAATCTCAACGGGGCGATGAAGGGTACACTTCGCCAGATGGTTCTAAAAATAGATCAAATCGGCAAAGCCGCGATAAAGGAGAAAGATCTAGGCATGCTAGTCAGGACTATTATCCCGAGACTGATCCGGTGGAGCCTCCGCAAAGGCAATCTCAACGGGGCGATGAAGGGTATATTTCGCCAAACAGTTCCAAATATAGATCAAATCGGCAAAGCCTCGAAAAACAAGAAAGAGAACAGGACTATGATCGGTACGGTCCTAATAATCTTTGTAAAGGTAGTTGTTACGCAACGTGCGCATTGGTTAGAAGTACACGCAACAGTCAAAAAAGCAATGAATATCCCGCAAATTACGAAATCGACAAGGAGGACTACGGAGAAAGGACTACGGACGATGAATATAATAGTGAAAAGGACCGTTTGTCTTTAAAAGATCAGAATGGTCAGGAAGATTACGAAAACCCAACCGACAATCTTAACCACGGTATGGACTGTGAATGTCCACAGGGAAACTATGGAGGAAGGCAAAGTTACAAGCGCGATACGGAATATGTACCAGATAAATACCAGACCAGACAAGACGATGAGTATAATCGTGGTAAGGATCCTATATCAAAATACCAATCTGAACAGGATTACAATGAATGTCCTGCAAATTACCAGACAAACACAAATATCGATGGCAGAGATCTCGATATGGTTCCTATTTGTCCTAAATACCAGAACATCCAGGATGCCCGTGGAAGTAGAGAGGATAAAAATATTGAAGACTGTATCTGTCTAGGAAACCAGGCGCATCATGATAGCTACCAAGAAAGACAAGAGTATAACCGCCATAAGGATCAGACCTATCAGGAGAACTACGGAAGGACGGACGCTGATTTTAACACCGATAAGAATAATGAACCTGCAAATCAACAAGAGCACTATGATCCCTGTCTATGTGCAGCCAATCTGCCAAATCAATATAACCGCAAGAAACAAACCTTTAATTGTGACCTAAACTGCTCCTGTCCAGCAAATCGTAAGAAGGAACCCTATAAATATGATCCAGACTGCTCCTGTCCAGCAAATCTCAAAAGGGAACCCTTTAAATGTAATCTAGACTGCTTCTGCCCAGCAAATCGCAAGAAGGAGCCAGCAAATCAGATAACTCCTTATAAGAAGGAACCCTATAAAGATTATCAAGACTGCCCCTGCCCAGAAAATCCGATACCTCCTTATAAGGAGAAACCCTATAAAGGTGAACCTGACTGCTACTGTCCAGAAAATCGGATAGCTCCTTATAAAGGCAATATAGAGCCAGAATATCAGCCAGCTCCGGTTATTCGAGAAATAGAGTATCCACCAGAAAAGTACGAGCCAGAAGTTATACCAGAAAAGTACCAACCAGAAGTTATACCTGAAAAGTACGAGCCAGAAATTATACCTCAACAGTACGAGCCAGAAATTATACCTGAAAAGTACGAGCCAGAAATTATACCTGAAAAGTACGAACCAGAAGTTATACCTGAAAAGTACGAGCCAGAAAGTAGTCCTAAAGAGCCCCTTACCGATCAGGAAGACTTGAAACCTGATGAGGTAATGCTTGATTGTGAGTGCCCAACAAGCGAAGATGATGCGGAGAAATTCGAGCCCGCCAAGGAAGAGCCAAAGCCAGAGCCACCTATAAGGGCTCCTTGTCTTTGCGAGGCGGCCGTTGAGACGGACATTGACATGACCTTGACTGATAGAGCCAGACGAAAGAAATGCAATTGCTCTCAAGATTCCTTGGAAACAGCCAAGCTTATAGAGAAAAAGGCGAAAGAAGAAAAAAATGCAATCTTTAATGAACCTGAAAGTGCTCCGCCAGTTAAGTCCAGGGTCGCAAAAGGAGCCAAAAAAATAGGGAAAATCTGCTCATGCAAGCCACCTGTATTCAATAAAAATGTCAAAAACGCCAAGGCTGCAAGTCCTGTAGGTCCTGCGACAAAACACGAACAGTTGAAACAACGGACTCAGTCACCGGTGGGAGCCAAGCCACGTTCGCTCAGCAAGCGTCAGAACAAAATCGACGATGACGGCCTAAACAGTAAGTTCATAAATTATTAAATACTTGCAATCTGATCGGTGGCATTACCTAGAATTCCAGGCCCTCGGCGGCCCAGCACGCCAGTACGTTTACGAAATGCAGGATGAGATACACATTAAAGTCAGCAATCATCAGAATGGCGGCTATGAGGTGTACAAAAAGCATGTAAATAAATCGCAAACATGCGATGGTCTGGCTATATTGTGCTCGTTCCGGGTGCCGCCAACTTTGGCGGAGACGACAATAGGCATACTGAACAATCACATATCACAAAACGCGCCGAATGCGGAAGATGATTTTAATTCTATTTCAGAATCTCAAGAACGGCCCAAGAAATGCTTTCCAATACGAAACAACTTAACTGAACGGCGAAATCCTAGACAACCTGCGGAACGCTTAGGAAGTAATCCGTTTCTTAAATTGAATTTCGATGCTTCGAAACGAGACATAATTGTATTGCATCCTCCGGTGCCTAACTTTCGTCCGTCGAAGAACTCTCTCAGCATGAAGGATTTTGAAGTAGAGAATTACGAGAGAGAGCATTGGCCGGTTGAGAGATACTCGAAATCAATGCGGCCCATGCCGAAACGATCACCTAGTCACTGACAACCTAAGCCAAACCAATCTAACCATAGCTCTAGTTTCTTCACACATCATCCATAGCACCATAAAATGTCATTCACCAACTAAAGACTCAACTGCATTTTATTGTAGGGAAGGATGCCAAAGTACTTTTGATAAAAAGCACCCTGGTTACCTCAAGGGGCGTTACGCTTCAGTGCAATATGAGGATAACAGTCCGGTATTGCTATAAATACCGCTCTGTACGGCCGTTTCGTTAGGGGTTTGCCGAACTTATTGTTTTCCCATCAATGAAGTTTTTAGTAATTAATTTATGAGCAGTGTCCGGAACTATTGAAGCGTAGCCCAGCTAATTGATTTTTATGATGCACAGAAAGCTTCTGATTTAACGATGAGTCAACTTTGATCGACTTTTAACTTTGTCACGAAACGAACTAAAGAAGATATATCCGAGCCCACAATACATATTAGCTTTTGATCAATATCAGCATCAGGATCGGTATAGTCTGCACTCCAAGTAAACTTTAGTCCCGCAGTTTTAAAGCTATCGAGATTAAAACATGAATTTTGGATCCATGCAAAAACATGTTTTTCGATCGGAAACTTGTTTGTTTATTCAGAAATCCCAATCCCACAGCAACATTTCACTATTAATTAAACATGTTGATTTCTTATTTCCTGCCCTTCAGTAAATTTCAATTTAAATTATTTCCTTAATTTAATGCAATATCTTTTATTATAATGCTACAGTTAGAGAAAATCACAAACCTTAAATCTTAGATTCAATTTTAACCAAATAACGCTTTTTATATATTATTTAATAATCATATTTTGATCATTTAGGATCCCAGCTCAAAACTGCTTTCGCTGCCGCCAAAGATCGTATAGGCGGCGGCATCCACGTCTTCGCCATTGTTGTCCAGTAAATCGCACAGCGCTAATATGTAGGATTGGGCCATTTGCAGCGTCTCGAACTTGGACAGCTTCTGGTCAATGGAGGGAGCTGGCACCACCTCGCGCAGCCTATCGAATGCCTCGTTCAGGCCATTCATGCGCTTCCGCTCGCGCGCATTGGCCGCCTGCCGTCTTCGCTTCTGCACCGTGGGACTCAGCACCAGCGAGCTGGGCGTGGACTGTACGCTCAATCTGCGCGGGCCCAGCTTGCGCTTCTTCAGCGTCTGCAGGCTCTCGGCCTCTGGCAGGGCATGGTGCATCTGCATGGTGTGTGCTTCGTCATAGCTGGCAATCGGGTGCTGCTGCTGCTCCAAGGCGCCGCCAGTGGCATCCAAAAATTGCCAGTCGGGCGACAGGTACGCCAACTGGCTGTACTGCTGCGGCGCTGAAGCGCTGGACATCAGCGTTAGATTGTAGTTGGGACTGCCCAGATACTGTGAGCTGTTGTCCTCCTCCGATGAGTAGTAGCGGCTCATGGCTCTCGCGTGTTCAGCTCTGCACGGCTCGAATGTTGTGCCGCAACTGCAACTGACGCGCGAGCGGCACGCGCTGGCCACAGACAAAATGATTATGCTGCAGTTGGCCGCAAAGCCACCCTTCGGGCCACGGGGTCTAGTTGCACAAATATTATTACCGCCGCGCTGACCAAGTTTGTATGAATGTGGCCCGCAAATGACCCCTTGCCCCTCGGCCAGGATCTTCATCATTACCATATCAAGGATCGTCAACAGGGGCGGCGCAGCTCTGCTGCTCGCCAGTTAGGGGTTAGATGCGCTCTTCCTCTCGCTCTCTCTGACTCGCTCACTCGCTCCCGCCTACTACTTTGACCTTTGTCTCATTCATGCTGCGCCGCTCTCGCCTTGGCTCTGGCACGCGTCATAGCTTGCCAAATTGCCGCTATCATGGCATGTGATCTCCTTTTCTATAATTTGTGACTTTCACGCTCAACAGCACACAACAGCAACGAGCAAGCGAGAAGGCTCAGCGAGAGCGAGAGCGAGGGTGAGGGTGAGAGCGAGGATGAGCTACCGGCTACTGACTGGCACATCAATTAACTCGCTGTTGAATTTCTTAGTGCCTCCCGTCTACTGACCATATGTTGCACCGAGCCGCACTCCAGCAACCGGCACCATATGGCCACTCAGGCTAACTCTGGTTCGAGCTCAGCTCTGGCGCTGTCGCTGTCGCTCGTGTCGAGTCGAGTGGTGTGGCAATAAATGTCCTTTGGACTACCTTTGGGCTACCTTTGTCGAACTGTTTGAACTGCTTGGCACGCGACAATTGTTGTGCTAGTCTCAAGTAATGGTTGAGTCCAAGGGCAACTGTTACTTGGATCAGCATGAAAACAAACCGAAACTTACAAATCTCAATAATCAAATTCAAATAATTAGAGATGAATACTTCTAGCTGTTAGAAGAAATTTAAACATAGATAAAAACATATAGATATGAATTTTATACAACTTGAAAATTTATGTTAAAAATGGTATATAAATTGAGAAAAACCTGGGCTTATTATTGGAAAGCCGGGTTAACGAACTAAGGCGAAAATTGGTTCCAACTGTTAACCGAATAATTTTATTGGGTTTGCAGCTTACCTTAAAATACTTCAAAATCTTGTTAAATATACTTAATTAAGCTCTCAATGTAGAATTCGTATTGCCTATAGATAGCTTTAAATACTTAAATATATTGTTAAATATACTTCAATAAGCTCTCAATGTAGAATTCGTATTGCCTATAGATAATTGATAACTCAATTCATCTTAAATTTTATAGCTGCGATTTCGTACTTAAAACTTCGACTATAAACTAGCAAAACCCTCTTTTATTATATATATACGTATAAATATTTTATTTATATAAACTTGCAACCTAACATTTCTTTAAATAGCATTGACTTCTCAAGCCAGAGGCTAGGACAAAGCCTGCGACTTGAGCCCGGATCCTCGTTGAGCCTAAATGACTGAGTAGCATAGAGAACACATCTACCCGGGTCTGAACATGTATATTTGTTTATAATTATATGTTTTATTTCCTTAGAATATAATATGATATTATTAGCCATATAACAGCTCCCGGCAGAAAGTTCAAGCTTGGCCCCTTGTATGGTTAGAGGGAGAGGCGGAACAGCTCGAGAGAGCATGTTGGTGCTGCGCATGCACCGACACTGGGAAGCTGTCCAATGTCTTGCCCACTCGGCAATTGTTTTGTAGAGAAAAACGAGACGAAGACAGTTCGGGCAGCAGCAGCAGCAGCAACAGGACTGAAAACAGTGGCGCAAATGTGAAGTGTTGTCATTTGGAAAAGGCGACAACATAAACATTGTCTAGGCGTCACGCAAAGCGATAGAAACCAAGAGCTGAACCAGTTAAATCAACTAAAGAAAGGAAACTCACAAGTGCAAGTGCAATTGAAAATGTGTCTGTATTTGGGCGTCGTGGAGCACCTGGTGGATGTGGTCGCCTATTGTGTGTGCCGCATGCTGGAGCTGACCCTGGTCACCTTCATGATGATGTGCAGCACGGCCAAAGCCAAGCTGGCCAGCGGCAACGGCAACAACAACAACGAGCTGACTCTGGCGGAGCAATGACCCAGACTAGGACTCGGACTCGGGCTCGGACTCGCACTCGGACTCGGACAAGATGTCAGCTGCAACGGCAGATGCACTGAGGGGGAGCGCAGATGGGGTGTGGGCAATGTGTAACAATATAATTTAAGTGACTTTTTGTATGTAATTTGGCATAGACATAAATAAATAACTACAAATGTGTGTGCGTGTGTGTCATGGGATTAAAATGTGGCGCTGCTCTCTGACCAAAGGAGCCATAATTTGGCATAGCAAAGCCTTGGCCCACGGCAAGGATTTGCCTATTTGTGGTTGTTGTTCTTGCTGTTTGCTCAACCGTTTATTGTACTTATTAACATTGCCCGACAGCCGAGCCATTTGCATGATGATAAAGTATCGACTGGGGCTTACACATGTACCAATTTATTTACTTATCTCCACAGCGCCCGCTGTGCTCTGCTCCTTGGCGCCTGCAAATATGCTACACTTCTGGCGAGCAAGCATTTTATTGCCGCCCTCTCTGCAGGGCTTCAACCAAGCTGGAGCAATTGTTCTACAGTCTCTATTCTTTCTGCGAGTTTTTGGTATGGAATTTATGTAGTTGTTTACAGTTGTTGCCTCTGGCAATGGTTGCGCATAAATTTATTGAAATTGTACGTGCAAATTGGAGTAAAGTTTATTGCCTTGGCATAACACATAATAGCCCATTATTATTATTACGGGTAGTATTTTTGCATTCACATATTTGCTCTTATCATAATATGATTAACATCGCTTGGCTGGGTTACTTTTGGCCAATTTCAAGAATAGACAATTTCACCTGGCTTTAATTGGCCAAACTAATTTCTATACTACCTTTCAGCTGAATTAATAATAATAAGACAACTCGATCAGAGTTCAGAGTTTCCATATTCCATATTTCCCATATCCGGCTGTCTGTATGTTTCTATGCAAATTAGTCTTTCATTTTTCACTCAACCAACTTGACTTTAGCATAGTTTAAATTTCCGATCAAATTTCAAATAAAAGAGTTTTACATGTTGGTGTTTTAATATAAGTCCGAAAATATTGTGTATATTTACCCAATCGAGAAATTTTTGGCGTTCCAAATCGAAGTTTAAGCACCTAAAGCAAGAGTATTATGTAAATTTTAAAAAAATTCTTAGCAACATGGATGCGATCGAAAAGCCACAAGAGAAGGCAATTCTATCTAAAATAAGTGGATCGACAAAATTGATGGAAGTCCCAACGCCGACACCGTCCCAGACCGATATTAAGGAGCCGATCGTCTACGACTATATGAAGTATCCCAGCAAAAAGAAGGGCAAGGCTCTGCACGCACACGCAAAGGTCAAGAAGAGTGTGTCCTTTAAGCGTGTTGTCGAGCTAGTCACCTTCACCGACGACTGGAAGATGCAGACGAGCGAGAGCAATTTGCGCACCGAGGACCAGCAGGTGCGTCTCAAAGAAAGAAAAATATCAACATCAGATATTCTTTTTCTCCCTTTCGCAAGCGCAGCTCGGCAATAATTTGAGACGCAATTTTTGATCATTTTCGTTCCCATAAATGTATTTTGTTAATTTTACGTATCCGAATCAATCAAAATAAATTTAGTACAAAGTTGATTGCCATCAATTCTTTTTGTGTATATCGGTGAACATGTTGCAACGCAGCCGGTTCATAATGTTGCATATGACATATTCGCCACGGTCTGTGCCCTTAAAATCGCTCGTCTTTATGCCTTCTTCCATGGTGCGAATCATTTCGGCCCAGAGCGCATTGGCGCAATCGGAATGGCCCAGATGATGCATCAGATCCACGCAGGTGGACACAATCCCATACGGACTGAGCACCTTGTAGTTGGTCAGCGAGAGTTTCGTTTGCAGCGGCTTGAACACCGCATGATGTTCCCCAATCTCAATCGAGGAGAACAGATTCGCACCGCCACAGATGGCACTGCAAATGGTGGCCATAAAGGTGCCGTACAGATCGCTGGTGACCAGCACATCGAAGTACTCGGGGTCGAGTATCAGACGGGCAACGCATTTATCCAGCTCCATCGGCTCCAGCTGTATATCGGGAAATTCGTTCTTCTGCAGGTTGTGTGCAATATCCAGCAGGATACCCTCGGTCTTTGGCCACTCGGATGACTTGTGCACAAGGTTGACCTTTTGCCGCTTCTTATCCATCACGACCTTGAAGGCGTAACGCAGAAAGCGCTTAATGTCGCGGCTGGTGACAACGCGCAGTCCCTCGACCACACCTTTCACTGGCGAATACTCCAGCTCGGCATAGTTGCCCATGTTGTTCTGCGCGATCAGCTGGATGTTGACATTGGGAAAGCGACAGTTGAAGCCCGGAAAGCTGCGCAGGTTGGTCATAAACACGTGCAGATCCAGATCGTTGCAGACCTTCAGCGAATTCTTTTTCGAAATCGCATCGTGCACAATGTCCACATGGATGGCAGCTCGATTGCGCAACACCGAATTGTAATACTCTAATTCCTGATCGACAAAGATGCGCTGCACATCCACCGGCACCCGGGCGCTCGACAGCAGGGATTTCACATATTTGGCGCCCTGCTTGCCAATTATGGTTTCGCCGCAAAGGAGCGTTACGTGCGTGATGCCGCCGTACTTGGTCTGGGGCAAAACGTTCACACTTTCCGTACGTATATCTCCTTTGGCCATGAACGCAGTCGCACCGGTTATGATGGCGTTCTCGTCGAGTTTGGTATGGACCTGGCGGCGTCCGCACGCAGGAGAGAATGACGATTGCAACAGCTTCACGCATTTCATACGTCTCAGCATTGTGTTTTTAGTTTTGCGGAAAATTCGGATAATTTTGTTACGAAAGATTCTGTTTAAATCAGCTGCTTAATACGCCACTTTGATCTGAGACTCTATCGACAGCCGACACAGCTCTGCCAGCTGTCAAGACATTTGTTTGACCTGTCAACAGATGCCCAAACCGAAAACCCAATTCAAGATTGCGATTAATACAAACTCATCTCGAGTCTTTATTCCCCTAGCGATTAGATATAAGTGTGTTACAGGACTAGATATCCCAGCAAACGGACTTCTCGGGGCACGGACAACCATCGACGCCATAGTTGCCAATAAGTATTTCCGTTTGCGTGCCCTTGTCCAGCGGACCAACAACGCGCCAAGCATCTCTCAGATAATACTTGTACGGCAGGTAATAGGTTGGATTATCCTTGACCAGCTTCAAGTGATCCTTGAGCAGCGTCAGACCATATTCCGGCGAAACGCGCGTTGCCTCCAGTTTATATTGCTTGTGCTTCACCTGACGTATGGCCGGTTCCAGCTTGAGACGGTTATGTGGTATGAATGCATCAAGATTCCTGTCCAGTTCATCCTGCTGTGCCTGCCGTATTCTCTCGCACATTTCGCAACGGCATTTGCCGCCATGATAGCAGTACCGCCTCTTCCCATCCTCATCAACCATGAGCAGGGGCACACATATCGGGGGCGGTGCCGGCTGTGCCTCCGTCTGTGTGTTTTTCGTACTCTGTGCCGGCTGGGAATACATTTTATGGCGGCTTGAACTGGTCAACTAGGAGAATATGAGAGCGAGATGTTGGAGCTATGTGCTGACTAAACTGAATTCGGTTTCTGACTGTGCTGAAATCCCAGCACCAGTTGACAAACAAGACGAAATTCCCATTTTGAACGCACATGTGATTTATTAAATTGAACAAAATGTTGTACACAGATGGGAGCCTGTTCCATAGCTAAGAAACTTATATGCCAAAGGTGCTGCTCTTAAACACACACACACCCACACACATGCAGAGGCCTAGCATGTAAGTGTGTGGGCCAAGAGAAGCATCTTTGGCAGGTAAGTGCAGCAGCGAGAAACTTAGCACATTGTTTCAGGTCCCCAACAGTAGACATTGTGACGTATATCCTTGGCCGGAGCTTGATGCTTGAGTAATCCGCAGTCGGGACAAATGCTACGGATCGGTATATATGTCGGCCAGCTTCTCTCGGCGGCAATCATTTGGGCATAGTACTGCTTGAGCTTGCGATAGTGCACTTCTCTGATGAACTGCTTTATCAGCTGGGAATCTTCTGCCGTGCATTGGCCCTGTTGGCACTGTGCTACGCATGTTTCATTTTTCTTTGGCCTGAGCCTTGGGGCTTTTTGGCTTGGCTTTTTTACCGACGTTGTGGGACCTACTTTGTCCAAAATTGACAATCGGGACAAGGTGGTCATACTCAGAACGCTAACGCTACCCTTAGCCGGAATATATTTTGGCGTTGGCATTTCTGGCTTGATTGAAGACACCCTGGCACGCGTCAATATGTTAACATAGTTCTGCGGATTTGCGAACGAGCCTGAGACTGAGAGCCTATACCACTTTTGCGACATGGCCAGTTGTCGAATGCTGTTAATGGTATTGCACGGAAATAGCGTTTAAATTTTGAATTTTAAAGCGAAACAACTTGAGTCAAAACAGTAAAATAAAAGTTGATGTCAGCTAGCGAGTATTCCCCTGCCCAAATTATAGGCCTCAATTTTTAGACCTCATTTAAATACATCCCTACTTCCGCGAACTGCAAGTCTCGATTTGTATTTTACAAAGATATTTGAAATTAGCTAAATTTGACAATAGCTAAATGGTTTTGGTCTGTTTTTTGATTACAGATAAGGAGCGTAGAAAATGGAACAAAAGGAATGACAGGCCTCAATAGGTTAAGATGTCTATGTGCCTGCACGGCTGATATCTGTTCAGATAAGAGACAGATATCACGTCTATGCATATAATCTCATACATAAGAAAGACAAGAGCCTCAGCTCAGGTCAGTCGGAAACTTCTACCGTGGCTAACCACTCGTTGTATCTACTTTTATCTCTAACATGTCGCTGATAGTTGAGAACGAAATCGAATGGCTGAGAAAAAGCGTCTTGCCGAAGATCCTGCGTAGTGGACGTCTATTGGAGAACTACAGCGAGTCGCTGGCGGACACATTCCAGGTGGAGAGCATCGAAATCAATGTAATCGGCGCCGATGAGGCCTACATGTTGACCATATGCTACAAGGCTAATATCAAATTTAAATATGCTGGCCAACAAGAGCAGAGAAAACTGGTTATTAAGGTAAGCATGTAATAAGAAAAGTATTATATAGTAGATAAGCGTGTCAAAATAAAAGTTTGTATTATGCTTATGAGAAATAAAATACTTATAATAGACAAGCTTGCCACATGATAACGATATATCTTAAGCAATCTCTTAATCGTGATTATAATAAAGATAGACAAGAACTCAAAAAATACGAGATGTTAATAAACGTATCACATTGATATCCACAGAAAACTCCAAAGATATTGCCTGAAGTATATGATTCGGTGCAATTTGATGATCTATTTAGCAATGAAGTGGGCTTCTATATTGAGATACTGCCACTCCTTCAGAAGCTGAGCAATGGCAGGTTTGCTTCACCCAAGTATTATTACAGCGAGATAAAACCGAACTCCGCACTGCTTATACTGGGCGACTTTGCGGAGGATGGCTGGAGTATGACCAAGGACAGATTTGACCTGAGTCTGGAGCATGCGCGCATTGCAGGTGAGTCAGTGATCAAACCGAACTAAGTCATCTACTAAAGACTATTCCACTTCCAGTCAAGTACTTGGGCAAATTTCATGGCTTCGGCTATGCCATGAAGCACAACCATAGCGACCGCTTCCAGGAGCTCACTAGCAAGCTCAGGGAAGGACGTTATGCCAAAGAGTCTCTGAACAAGGAATGGGAACTAAAGCATAAGGCCAGTCTCAAGCGAGCGGAACGGGTAGTAGCTAAATATCAGCCACAAGTGGACAAGGAATTCGTCAGAAAGTTTCAGCTACTCCTATACAGTTACATTGGCTATGGACGCCAGCGTGTGGCGCCCAGGGAGCCACTCGCCATCATCTGCCACGGTGATTACCTGAGAAACAATGTGGCCTACAAGTACGATACGGACAATAGTGGCACTCCCCTGGATATAATGATGTTTGACTATCAGACAATGCGTTTGTCCTCGCCCATGATGGATCTTTGCGTATTCCTGGCACTCTCGCTTTTGGCCGAAGTGCGCTACAACAATTTTGATAGTCTTTTTGATGATTATTGCAATGCGCTGTTTGAAAGTTATAGGAAACATTCAAGTATTTCACTTCCGGCGTACCTCAAGTAAATACACATCTTTAAAGCTATTCGTTTAACATTAATTAAGAACTGAATTTTTGCAGTCGCGATGATTTGATGAAAGAGTACATCAGGATCTTGCCATACGCCGTGCACATAACGTGCTACTTCCTCTTCTCGCTGGTTGAACCACCAACAGTTTCGGCGGAGGAAATGTTTAACAAGGAGCTTTCGGATTTAGAAATTATTCAGACAGCATTGAAGCAAGGCGGTGAACTGGTGGACCGTGAAATAGCCCATCAAATAAAGGAGTTGTACGAGCTGAGCCAGTTGCACAAAGTGCAAATAGATGAGGATATTGATACATCAGATTGGATTAAAGATGCCTGCAAATTTGTAACAGAAACAAATTCGCTATACGAAAGTGCTTAAGTTATATCGAATGGCATAAATTTAAAAATTGGCAACATAAAAATATGTTCATCCAAAATGTTCTCTAATCTATTAAACACTTTTCAACTAATTAAGTTTCTAGCCTTGCAAAACTTTGTGTTTAACACTCTTTTAATACTCTCAGAAATTCGCCGCCTTTTTGACTACGAAAATTTGATCATATCTTATCGAGAGCTTTTTTTCGTCATTGAGCACCTTCACATTACTCGATTAAAATCGCAATTATTTGCACTAGACCAAACAAATATTACAAAAATCAAACATGTGCACACGAGTATCCACACGCTGATTAGTCCATACAAATATAAATTTATACTCGTATATTTACGCTTTTCTATTGTCGCTTAAAATGAGCATTGCATGGCCGTCTAACGACTAGTTGTACGGTATTCACGAAGCCGAGCGGTTCTCGAAAATACTCTCTGATAATGGCGTTGAACGTTGATAGAGAAGTCGAGTGGCTGACCACTTCAATCTTGCCAGAGATTCTAAAAAACGGACGTCTTGTGGACAATTACAGCGAGTCACAGCTGAGCACAGTCAAGGTGGGGGACATCAAAATCGCCGTAATCGGACCTGAAGAGGCGTTTATGATGACTCAATGCTACCGAGCGACAGTTAATTTTGAATATGCAGGCGAGGCGCAGCAGAGAAAATTTGTTGTTAAGGTGTGCATACAGAATTCATTGTAGTTTCCCACAATAACTTAAATGTTTGCATCAAATATTAGATTTACTATGAAAAACTCAGCTTTAATTGGCTACTAGGAAAACATTTGTGAAATTATTAACACATTTTCATGCATAGAAAACGCCAGAGATACCGCCAGACGTTTACAATGATGCACAGTTCGATGTTCTATTCCACAACGAAGTTAGTTTCTACACCGAGATACTACCTCTTATTCTAAAGCTGAGCAATGGCAAGTTTGCTGCACCCAAGTACTATCACAGCGAGATAAAACCGAACTTCGGTCTGCTCATCCTGGGGGATTTTTCAGCAGATGGCTGGAGTGTGACAAAGGACAGATTTGGCCTGAGTCTGGAGCACACTCGCATTGCAGGTGAGCCGGAGATCAAAGTAAATTAAATCATTGACTAAAGACTGTCCTTCTTCCAGTTAAGTACTTGGGCAGATTTCATGGATTTGGCTATGCAATGAAACACAGCCAGAAAGAGCGCTTCGAGCAGCTAACTCGTCATTTCAGGGAATCTCGTTACGCCAACGATGTTATCTTTCCCGAGTTTGAATTAGTTGGAAAGACTGCACTAAAACGTGTTGCCAAGGCAACGACCACTTACCATCCAGAAGTGGACAAAGACTTTGTCAAAAAGTTTCAGCAAACTGTGTGGGACTCTGTGGGCTATGGACGTCAGCGTGTAGCGCCCAAGGAGCCACTCTCTATCCTCTGCCACGGTGACTACCTGAGAAACAATGTGGCTTACAAGTACGATACGGACAATAGTGGCACTCCCCTGGATATAATGATGTTTGACTATCAGACAATGCGTTTGTCCTCGCCCATGATCGACCTCACAACATTCCTGGCCAATTCTGTGCTCGCGGATGTGCGTCATAAGCATTTCGGTAGTATTTTCGATGATTATTGCACTGCGCTCTTTGAGAGTTACACAAAGCACTCAGATGGGAAACTTCCGGAATTTTTGAAGTATTATTTTTATTTTTATGTTTATAGCTTGTTTGGACTTACCAATTTATGTTTTCTTGCAGTCGCGAGAATTTGCTGAAGGAGTACATTCGCTTTTTGCCGTATTCACTAAGTATTTCGGCATTCTTCCTAATGATGCTAGTCGAGCCTCCAACATTGACGATCGCAGAAATGCTTGCCCTCCAGAAATCAGAGGACGAAATCATACAGGAGGCTATGTCGCAGGGCGGTGAATTAGTCGATCGTGAGATTGCCCACCAAATGAAGGAAATGTTTGACCTGAGCCGCTTGCACAACGTTCAAATCGATGAAGATATTGATAGCAGTAAATGGATTAATAGTGTCGAATTTGAATAGATATTAACTCACGAAATCTAGTCCGAAAAACTGTGAACTAGCAAAAATAGATTTCCATTGGCAATGCCTTTTGATATCTATACCTGCTGCTTCGCTTATATACATATGTATAGATAATTGGTGATTGTCTTTTTAAAGGTGTGTATATCAAAATATGTTATCAATTAGATATGTTGTCCCAAATTAGGGTTTAATAAATAAATATTTTTGTAAGTGTGTATGTACATTTAATTTGCATTGGTGAACCGTATAGTCGATATGGCAACGCTATGTATGTGTGTAGTCTGGCAGCAACCTAATTTTATATACATATATGTATATTTATTTTACAGGTTTGTATCCCAACTGGCCATCGCGATTGGCTTAATAGGGCCAACTTCAATTAAAGTAAATTTTATCTTACAAAGCATGTGGAGAGCCAAGTTTCATTGGAATGAGAGCCGATACATTCGGATCGGACCACATAAGGTCCTTTGGTCCATCTCATCATCGGATTACCCAGCGCTGCAAAACTAAAGAACAGTTCCATCCTCTAGCAGCATCGTACCGTTATCATTGTTTCTTGACAACTTCGGCCTGTATCGCGTTGGCGGTCGCTTTATACACCCACCGCGTTGCTTTGAGGCTCACCATCCATACTCATGCTTGCTGGCATCCATCCTGACACAGTTTAAGCCAATAAGCGGCATGAAAACCTCGGCCCGATCATTGAGCATGTATATTACATGAGCCCAGCCCCGAGCCTTTACCACATCATGGCTGACCTGCCAATGGAGCGCATCTGAGACTCAAGGCCGTTTACAATCAGTGGCGTGGATTCGACCCCCAAATTGCTATATTACCGACTTCATCTACTTTGCAACCAGGTCTGTTAGGTTGAAGCTTAAACCAGTTCAATGTTCTTGACGTTCTCACGCGTTTTATAGCCACCGATCACATCAAGATCCATCTGGTCTGATAATGCTACCAAGTTTTGAAACTAAGTGTGAGTTCTAGGAGGAAAATTCTAGGAAAATCGTCAGGAAATGGACGCACCTTATAGCGCCCGTTCATCCATATAAAGATTGGTGCAGCCCTTCATATTCGCAGCTGCAGAAAAAATGATTAATTAACCCCGCCATCTGCAGCAGGATAACATTTGTCTTTCATCACTTGTTTATAGTCTGATCTGCGCGGCAGCATATGTATACAAGTCCCAAACTCTGCCATCTCGACAACCTCAGGAATAAATATTAAAGCTATAGGAGTCATTCAATTAATTCACTGCCAGCGTAACTCAAGTAATTTTATATCTTTTAATTTTATCTATGAACACTAATTAAGAATAAAATTCTTGCAGTCGCGATGATTTATTAAAAGAGTACATCATATTTGCGGCAAAGTAAAACTTCAACATGGAGCTTCCATATAAAAAAGAGTGTAAAACCAGCTTTAAAGCGACGTGGTGAGGGATGGAATCATGGACCGAGAAAAAATATATGAGATTGGATTGATAAAAGCACATGCCTTACGAAGTGTTCAGTTTTATAAAGTGGTGCACATTTAAGAGTAAACTTAGACTCATAAATTTGATTTATAGGCAAATCCAAAGTGTTCTATTATTTATTAAACATTACCCAAGTAATTATATCTTTTAGCCGTGCAAAGCTTTGTATTTCACAACTCGACGCTCTCAGCAATAGCCCGCCACAAAATGTGATCATATCTTATCGTGGAGAGCACACTATTTTCGTTATTGAGAACCCTCACATTTTGCGATTAAATTCGCATTCATTTCGACAAGCCCAAACAATAATATAACAAACATCGACCATACACACACAAGCATCCACACTCTGATTAGTTTGTACAAATACATATAATTTGATATATGTACATACAAGTTCACGTTCGTCTATTGTCGCTTAAAATGAGCATTGCATAGTCGACTAACGACTAGTTGTACGGTATTCACGAAGCCGAGAGGTTCTCGAAAATACTCTCTGATAATGGCGTTGAACGTTGATCGAGAAGTCGAGTGGCTGACCACTTCAATCTTGCCAGAGATTCTAAAAAACGGACGTCTTGTGGACAATTACAGCGAGTCAAAGCTGAGCACATTCAAGGTGGGGGACATCAAAATCGCCGTAATCGGACCTGAAGAGGCGTTTATGTTGACTCAATGCTACCGAGCGACAGTTAATTTTGAATATGCAGGCGAGGCGCAGCAGAGAAAATTTGTTGTTAAGGTGTGCATACAATACTATTTAAATAGTGTACAAAACAATTATTTTAATTAATTAACACATTTCTGTGTACAGAAAACGCCAGAGGTACCGCCTGAATTTTACGATAGTGCACAGTTTGATGATCTATTCCACAACGAAGTTAGTTTCTACATTGAGATACTACCTCTTATTCTAAGGCTGAGCAATGGCAAGTTTGCTGCACCCAAGTATTATCACAGCGAGATAAAACCGAAGTCCGCATTGCTCATCCTGGGAGATTTTTCAGCGGAAGGCTGGAGTGTGACAAAGGACAGATATGGCTTGAGTCTGGAGCACACGCGCATCGCAGGTGAGCCAGAGATCAAAGTAAATCAAGTCGTTGACTAAGGAATAACATTCTTTCAGTTAAGTACTTGGGCAGATTTCATGGATTTGGCTATGCTATGAAACACAACCAGAAGGAGCGGTTCGAGCAGCTAACTCGTCAATTTCGGGAATCACGATATGCCAACGATGTTCTCAGTCCCGAATATGCTTTAGTAGGAAAAACTGGACTGAAACGTGTTGCCAAGGCGACGATCACTTACCATCCAGAAGTAGACAAGGAGTTTATCAAAAAGTTTCAACAAACTGTGTTCAACTATGTGGGCTATGGACGTCAGCGAGTGGCGCCCAAGGAGCCACTCTCTATACTCTGCCACGGTGACTACCTGAGAAACAATGTGGCTTACAAGTACGATACGGACAATAGTGGCACTCCCCTGGATATAATGATGTTTGACTATCAGACAATGCGTTTGTCCTCGCCCATGATCGACCTCTCAACATTCCTGGCCATCTCTGTGCTTGCGGATGTGCGTCATAAGCATTTCGATAGTATTTTCGATGATTATTGTACTGAGCTCTTTGAGAGTTACACAAAGCACAAAGATGGGCAACTTCCGGAATTTTTGAGGTATGACTATAATATTAATAGCTTGTTTGGACTTACAAATTTATGTTTTTTTACAGTCGCGAGAATTTGCTGAAGGAGTACGTACGATTTTTGCCGTATTCGCTAAGCATTTCAGCATCATTCTTAATGATGCTAGTCGAGCCTCCAACATTGACGATCGCAGAAATGTTTGCCCTCCAGAAATCAGAGGACGAAATCATACAGGAGGCTATGTCGCAAGGCGGTGAATTAGTCGATCGTGAGATTGCCCACCAAATGAAGGAAATGTTTGACTTGAGCCGCTTGCATAATGTTCAAATCGATGAAGATATTGATAGCAGTAAGTGGATTAATAGCGTGGAATTCGAATAGATAACAATTTATTAAACACAAACTGTCACAATGAACAAGCAAAAGAAAAGATTGCAATTGGCAATGACTTGAGAATTTACTAGTTGCTTGTTAATATAAGTCTAAATTATTGGTGATTGTTTATAGCTAAGAACGTTATCAAATTTATATGTTGATTAAAACCGCTGTTTAATAAATACATATTTTTGTGTGTATGTTTAAAAATAAAAACACCATGTGCTGCCATCAGCTGATTTAGTTCGCATATGGTGAGCCGCACAGCCGATATGGCAACTCTGTTTTTATATGTAGTCTGGCAGCAATTCAGTTTTACATGCATGCGTGAGAACAACAAATTCTTGTTGGGATTTAAAAGAATATGTTTCAACCAACCCGACAACAGGTGCTGCGCCTTTATAAGCATCTTATCAAATACGGCAATCACCTGAAGCTCACGGATAAAAACTACTTTCTAGGTAGAGTGCGACACGAGTTCCGTGAGCATCGACAGCTAACAAGTCCCCTAGAGATTGAGTTCAATTTTAAGGTGTGTTTTTCTTATTATATCACAATAACTTAAATCCAAATAAATTGGAATTTACCACAGCGCGG
Source organism: Drosophila montana (assembly GCF_035044405.1). NCBI lineage: Eukaryota > Metazoa > Arthropoda > Insecta > Diptera > Drosophilidae > Drosophila > Drosophila montana. The sequence goes on from NW_026998080.1 coordinate 2,581,800, forward strand.
CGAAACATTGCTTAAGAAAGGCCGAATACTTTAGTAATGCTCAAGTTGCGATCTTTGGCTGGTTCACTCTCCAGCAACCTGTGCCGGCTGGCGTCCACGGCTCACTTGGACTACTCACGCTACCCAAATCTCCAGGAGTCGGATATTGAGGAGACATTAATGCGCGGCAGCGGACCGGGTGGACAAGCCGTAAACAAAACCAACAATTGCGTCTTTCTACGTCATCTGCCAACTGGCATAACCGTCAAGTGTCATCTACATCGTTTGGCTTCCAAGAATCGGATTGAGGCACGTAAAATACTGTTAGATAAGCTCGATGCGCACCTAAACGGAGAACAGTCAATTGCAGCACAACAGAAAGTGCTCGATCAGAAAAAGTCATCGGAGCGCAAACGTCGGCAAGGCAAATTGCAGGAGATGAAGAAGACCTGGCAAAGTCGTGAACTTGGGGAGAATGAAAAGTGAAACAGTGTACGCTTATTAAAAATATGTGTTTATTTGAGCACAGCTACCAGCTGGAGAAATCGCCAAAACCGTTTGTATTTTTCTTCTTTTTCGCAGGCTGTGCTCCAGGCAATTGTGATTGTGGTTCTGGGTTTTTAGGCGCACTTGTTTTTAGATATTTGCCCACTCCTTCACGGTACTTTTTAAGCGGTTCGTTTAAACGTTTTTGCTGCTCAAGTTTAATGGCCGCCACCTGCTTACTGGCTGCTTCCTCGGCACGCTCTTTGGCCAGCTGCTCGACAGCTTCTACGAACGGATTAACGAACACCTGAGCGTTCTCTATTATGATGTCCTCAATGGGCCTGTCTTTGTTGTCTACCTCAATGTTTTCCATTTTCTGCAACGTCTCAAGGCCTCCAACTAATTTCCCAAAAATTGTGTGTTTACCGTCGAGCTGCTTGCATGAGCGATAGGTAATGAAGCTATAGAGGAATATCGGGTAACCATCAGTTGAATTTATTAGTAACTTCACTAGGTACTCACAACTGGGAGCCATTTGTATTGGGCCCCGAATTAGCCATTGACAGCATGCCGCGTCCAGTGTGGCTTAGATTAGGCTTGAACTCGTCCTCAAACATCTTTCCCCATATCGATTTACCACCAGCACCTGTGCCTGTTGGATCCCCTCCTTGTATCTAAGATAAATCAGATAACGTTACTATTGAGTTCAGCGCCAAGTCGAGTGTTACTCACAATAAAGTTCCTTATGGAACGGTGAAACAGCACGTTATTATAATAGCCATCTGCACAATGTTTAATGAAATTATCGCAAGCGCGTGGAGTCTGCTCGCAATAAAGTTCCAAGTTGAGCGGCCCGAAATTTGTGTTCAGTCGCACATAGCCCTTCTTCTTGACTCGCTCGTACTTGACTAGATCATCGTCTATGATGGCAGCCTCGCTTTGAGATACGGGCATCATGGCTGTGGACGTAAAGCTGGCTGCAACTGCGCCGGTTGAGTAGTGCGCCGCGTTAAATTTGTCTGCTGTGCGTTTAGAACCAGATGGTGCCTCTTCCGCTGGTTGATAATCTTTCTGTAGCTGTGCCAGCGTCTCTTTCGTTTCCATATTCATGGTCTTGATGCGTCCCAGGGGATCCTTACGCTCCAGCTGCTCTTCCGCTGATAACACACGCAAATTTTTCTTGATGTGATAGAACTTTGATATATCGAACTTTTCCAAATGTTGAGGATCTTGTATTGTGATAATATCCTTGCGTTGGAATGGTGTATCATCAACCAAATCCTTCCAGTTTTTGGTCTTAATGTTTAGCTGATCGATTGCCTCCCAGCAGTAAACGTTGCCCGTTGTACCCACAGCCACAATGTGCGAGTTTTTGCTGAAGGGCTTAAACAAAGCGGGGCAATGGTATTCGTCGTTGGCATTTTTGTGAAAGTTAAGTTTAATCAAGGACTTGGAGTCCATTTTCTGTCCAGTAATGGGATTGACTTTAAATGCTTTCAAGAATGTCAATATAGCCTCATACTCGAAGACATTCCCATTAAGATCACTGTACGGCATTTCAAATGGTGCCATGGTTATGCAGCAATTGCCAAATGGTAAACGTTTAAATTTAATATGTTCATTTTCCAAGGATTCCACTTTCTTGCCACCATAGAACTCGGTCCACTCGGTGTACGTTAAGTACCTAATAGCAATTAACAGCAGTGAGTAAGAAGCTAATGATTAGACTGTATGACTTACATTTTATCCTTTTGATGCTGTCGTTTACCCATTTTGGCGGCTTTTTATGCAATATCAACTAATAAGTAAACAAAAACAATCTTATAGAATTTCTTAAATATTCTAAACGAGCGATAGGCTACGATAGGTTATCGACTGCGGTAATGTGGTGGCCCACCGATAGACAACGAAAGCAACCATAGTTCGCAGCTGTTGAGAGCTGTGGTCACACTGTCAACCCAAGCTGAAGCCGCGTCAAATTTGTTTTTGGTAATTTTTATTGCTTAAAACATGTCGCAACCGGCACGAAAGACTGTATCAGAACCAAATATTGAAGAAGCCTTCAAAAGGCACAGCCCGATTGCGGGTAAAGTAAAAGCAGAATACGATAAAGCGCTTATGGAAATCTTTGCAGACATGGGGCAAGTTGTAGTTAAATTTAAATTGCAAGCGTCCATACTATTATTAATGGGTGTTAACAATTTCAGTGCCATGTGCTTGGAACCGTTTGCAGCAATTCTATTGGAACATGAGAACACTATCCTTAACAAGGATACTCTAATCGAACGTGTACGGACGAGAATGAGCCAGGTGTTGCCCAAGATAAACGATAATTTTTTTGTGTCCAATGATGTTGGCAAGAAGTTGATTACCATGGAGGTGCTTAAGGAAAAGTTTGAACCCTATAAAGGCACAAACTGGTGAGTTCTGAAAACACTGGTTATCAGCTGGTTGTAACAATAACGTAATTATGAACAATGGCAGGAACGTTCACAAACTGACGCCAGAGGAACGGACAAGGCCGGTGCGCATGCGCCTCATGGATTCCAGCATTCGATTTATTCAAAAGCAAATTATGTCTCAGGAAAAAGCTATTGGGGTCAGTTCTAGTACAAAACATATATAATGGTCTGATATAATTTAAATTAAATATGTATGTCCTCAGATTGCCATGGCAAAGAGCAGAGAGAATCGGGAACGCATACAAACCATTCAGAACGAGCGCGTTAAACTTTACGCCCTGATGCATCAGCAAACGGGGTACTACAAGGAAATGAAAACAAAATTAACAGACCTTACGAAACTAATGATAGATAATGATGTTAAAAAGATTATAAGTTAATTTTTTGTGTATATTCTGCAATACGAAATATATTATGTTTACACTTTACACTTTACTTAATATTTTTAAATTTTAAATGTAAACAGATACTTTATAAATTCACCCAAACTATCGAACATTTCAATTAGTCGACGGATCGATTATCATAACAGCCCTTTCAAATGATTAACAGCTCCTGCTGTTATCCTAACAGCCTCTGTACGAAAAACATAATTCGCTGTAAATGTTCAAACTTGTCATTATAAATTTTTCATCGTCCCGAGCAACTCGTCTCGTAGACAGATGAGGACTTGGACTTATTTTTTTGGAAGGACTAATTTAAAATCGAATATACTTACGATAAGTAAAAGGCTTAAGCTTTCTCAGTCGTGTATTTATTTAATTTTCTATTAATTCTGTGCTAGACCTAAAGTGCATTTTTTTTGTCAAAAGAATCCCTAGTTTTTCGGCTGTGGTCAGTGTCAATTCTTTTTTTTATTTTTACAAGTATTGCACTTTTCACGGCCGGACAAATGGAGATGCTATTAAATCACAGGATTACACAGCTCAATTAATATGTGCAAACTATATTTTGCAGTCCGTGTCTAGTGTTCAATGTGTGTGCGTTTTCCGCCATTTCCCGCCATGAAAAGTTAAAGCTGGAAAAACTAGTGCGTCCGCATGACCATTTTAAGGACGGTATTTGTGACAATATGTGGGGTTTAATTAACTTATTTAGCATATTGCACATCTCCCGGCCTAAAAATGAACCGTGCTCTCTTCGACATTAAGAACATTAAAACAAATTGGGAAATATTGCGTTTGGCCTCGCGCCTAATGTAAGCATTTTTAGGCCGTGCAATGTGTGAATATGTTTTTAATTATATTCATATTGCACATCTCCCGGCCTATAAGTGTAGATGCATAATTCATCAAATATAAATATAAATGTAATGCGTGTATGTATGTATATGTTGAAGAGCATAGTCCCGTTAGGACGACGATCGGCTTTAAAGACAGCGAGTGCGAGCGGGACAAACGAATGGCGCCGAGCAAAGTCTGTTTTCTAGGAATTTGGCGTTAACTTTGTGCCGTCGAACTTTTTCTGGTTATGCTTTTGATTCTCTTTCGCAAGCAATCAGTTCTTTCCATCCGTGTGTATGTATGTATGTATATACATACGTACATAGGATTATTGAAGGTGCAATGTGTTTTCTTCAGTAGCATTTGATGTAGAAGTATAATTTTGTGCACATTTTGTATCAAATTTAAAAGTAATTAATTAATAATAAAATTTAGTTCCGTTTGGGCTAATTCGCGTATACTTCCACTAGTCTGCAGATAATGCAAGAATTTTATTTTTGGCTGAAAATATTAACTTCGAAGGCCGCGAAAGATGATTTTGAAAATTTAACGAATTTATTTAGCTGGCGCCATCTAGTGTAATTTTTAGTTGCACAACCATCTGTATGGTCGTAACATGCATTAAGCATAGACAGCAACCAATTTATTTTAGCACGGATAACAGTGCACAAAAACAGGAAAATACTTTGAACAGACTAAAGTCGCGCTCAGCTTGGATAAAAATTGATTACAAAAAATATATAACAAATTTTCTATATTTTGCTAAACAAAAATATATGCTAGAATAAGTTATATTTTAATATGTAGGCTGTTCATCTTTACATTTAAGATTGAGTGACAAAGCATAACTCTATTTGAAAACTTTTCTAAATTGATTCATTTAGCAATTGTAGTTTATGTATAATTAATGGTGTTGTATAAAACTTGGTTAGTGCTCGCTTAAATATAATAAGCAAATTTAATTAGCGCGCATCGTTGACTGCATTTATTTGCACGTCATTTACCGTTGCTGTTAACCGCGATCTCTCGCCGCCAACCCTCCCTGTGGCTTCACTGGCCAGCTGGCCTAATGATAGGCGCAGAGCTTTTGGCACATCAGCTTTACTGCCCATTGGCTTGGAAAACTAACAAGTGTGTGTGAGTGTATATATGTGTGTGTGTGTGTGGTGCCTGCCTGGACAGGCCGAACAATAAAAACAGTGCACTTTAGTGGAGGAGCACGCGCGGCCAACAAGTGTGAAATTGAGTGCATATAACATGGCATAATGGTTGTAGGTCCGGTCCAAGCACCGATGCTTGTTCCTCAACTGGGCTGAACTGCGCCAGATGACCACCAAAAGAACGGTTCTGCCTGCTTGAAGGTGTTGCAAAGCGTCAAAAAGCGGAAGTTAGTTCAGTACAGTGAACTCCAGTGTAGAAAAGTTTCAGTGTCTGATATAATTTGGTATTATTTGATGCATTGTTAGATTAGCTGAGTTGACTGAGAACCTGCTGCTGCTGGCGACAACAATTAAATGTTTGCTTTGACAGCAACAACTAAAACCAACAATGGCGCCAATGTCAGCGGCTGCAGCAGCAACAATAACAAAGGCCAGATTATGTAATTGCTTGCAAAAAAACTGCTCTCCCACAATTTCTCATTTAAGTCGTTTGCAGCCGGCTGATTTTTATCACACACATTCTATCAGTGTGCGAGTGTGTTAGTGTGCATGGCTGCCGCAAGCTCGCTCTCCTCTCTCTCTCTCTCTCTCTCTTTCATTAATTATATCGCTCTGCAGCTTTCGGCTGGATAAATTATTTCGTGCTGTTAATTTAACACAGTTTAATATGTATTTGCTATTATTAAAGTTTATATATAAATATATTTGTATTTGTTAATTTTAGAGCACAGCAACTCTTTGGGCGCCCCGCGCTGCGCCTCAAGAAGTTCAGTAAGCGCTGCACAGTGGCCACATTGGCCCAGCGATGCGAACAAAAAAGCAACAGACGTCACGCGCAGGCGCAAGCGTCGGCTTCAACTGATTCTCAGCTGGCTGCGGGTATTCAGTTACCTCGCGACCAGCGTGCGGCTTGGACGTGTTTTCGTCGTGTTCAGCGTTAAGTAAGGCGAAGACGTGCAGACTATATGCATGTGTGTTTGCATTTGTGTGCGTGTGTGTGTTTTTTTGTGTTTATTTGCCGTTGATTTGTTGAGTTTTCGACGTATTCGACGTTTACCACTAGCCGTTGGCCAGCAGCCTCGGCCGCTACTTGACTGGCATTCTCTTTAGCACTACGGCTTTGTTTCATAATATAACAGTGTGTCTCTGTGTGTGTCTGTGTGTGTGACTGTTAAAGAATACAAATGAAATGTGTGGTGGCTCTTGTGGAGCATGTGCCGTTGGCTCCTCTGCTGTTCTTTTGTGCAATCCAATATTTAATAATGCCGTTTGTCTTTCCGTTTCGACTAATTAGATACAAATTTTTGGTGGCGGCGAAAATGCTTGCAACGCAACAATTGTGGCATGCCATATGCCTGGCAGCATTCGTATATTGTGGATTAGCGCATGCAAAGGGTAAGTGGCGAGCAAATCGCCAATAAAATATTTATTTCCATATATGTTAAGTGCAAAAAAGCTTTAGCACAGCTGCAATTAAGCTCTGACTCGCACACACACACACACACACACACATGCGCTGTTAAGCTCATGATGTCATGTTTTGTGCGCAATGAAATACGAAAATGGTTATTTCGCCGCAAAACTGACCTCGTTTTCGCTTGAAGTGCGCTCGCTCCACGGCTATTTGTAGCTGAACGATCTTCAATATGCGCGCGGGCGTTCGCTCTATCAGTTTTTATCTTTGTGTGCTTGTGTGTGTATGTTAGCGAGCGTTTAACGGTTTGTTAGGGTAGCTTTTGCTGCTGTTGCTGCAAAAAAGTTCAAAGCGAAACAAATGACTCTGGCAACGAACTTGGCTAATAAAGTTGCCAGTTCGCTCAAGTGTGGGCCCAGCCATGATTCACTCACACTCACTGCCTGTCCGAACTGTGGCTGTGCCTGCCTTATAAGCCGAGACAACACCCCACCCACTAGCAACGCGCTCATAAACTTATGCATATTCACAAAAACAAAACTCCACACATTAGTCATTAACTTGAGCCGGGTGCTGCAAGTTGCCATACAGAGAGTCAGGGGGCAGCAAACAAAAGCGGCAAAAACAAAAGCAACACGGCGAAGACAACAAAAACAAGACAAAAAAAAGAGAAAAAACACCTACACAAGCCCCAACACAGGAAGGGCAACATGACACGCTGAAAATGAACTGAAAAAAATAATACTATATTTGAGCTGATAGAATAGCCAACTTGGGCAATGAAATACCCTAGACATTAGGTATTCATGAATAATAAGCGTAGCTTCTCAAAAAACAAAGTTTTATTACATAAGTAATAATCATAGAATGAGAAAATGCAATAATAATAATAAAAATTCCTAAGTTAACTAAAGTTAAAGGTTAAGTGTTTGGAAAATGAATAAGCAATTGTCACAATAAGAATTTCGTTCTGTACTTGTACTTTATTTGAGTGAAAAATATTGTGTTTTGAATGCTGAGTACATTTATTAAAACAATCTAAATCCATAACATTAAACAGTATTTAGAGAGTCGTCTTAGCCGCTGACAATGTTTTAATAACCGTTTTAGTGCAGGGCATAAAAACAACGTTGTCCATGGTAAAAGATAATATCAAAGCAGAAGGGAGGGAGAGGGAGAGAAAAATAAGAAATTTATGCCCACATACAATACGAGAGATCATACATATATATGTGTATATATAGACGTGTTGTGGTGCTTATTAAAAGGCAATCATGCGCTCGGGCCAGGCCGAGAGTTTTACTTATTATACTTATAAGTACAGCAAAAAGGGAAGAACAAGTAGAACGCGTTGCCAATAAGCGCCTGACATTGGCCTTTCTGCGAGTACGCGTAAGTACTGCCACGCTGCCTGACCATATACGTAAAATAAAAAAAGCCAAGCGGCTTTTATTTATAAACGCGATACTCAAGTGCAAAAATTGCGCAAAAAATGAAGCGATAAAAAACGCGCGACACTCGAACGTGTAGGCGAAACAGGTCCCAATTGAGTTGGTTGAAAACAAAATGCAGCCTAATGTACACAAACAGCAAACAGATACAGAAACAGATACAAAAAAAAATATATATATAAATATATATTTATTTGTATATATGTATATGCTACATATTATAAGGCTGACTTATGGTCTGGCTCTTTGTGCGCCGAGCAGCTGCTGCCGCAGACGTCTATAATTTAACAGCAGAGCGCGCGAGACGCGCCAGAGCGACAGTCTCGAGTAGCGGCAGCTCCTCTCAAGAGCACAACTTCATAGCCGACGGGGCAGCTGTGGCAGGCTGGCAGACAGAAAGCAACAGCAACAGCAGCAAAAGCTGAAAGCTAAATTACTGGGCTGCCAGCGTGGGGCGTGCCTCAAAGAAAGAAAAAGAAAAAAATAGAAACCAACGCCTAAGCGAAACTTATTTTCTAGCATCTGCATTAGGAAAAGTAAAAGTTAACAAACTTGGCCAAGCATTGTTTTAAGCTATGAGATCTTAAGACTGAGATTTGATATACTTAAACAAATTATTTTATCTTTGTATTCTTCACTGCTTGACAAAGTGCTCAAAACCGCGAATTGATGATCTCATTGACTTGCTGCTTTTTGCTTATAAGCGTCACAGCTGAGCGCACAAAGACTTCGGCCGGAGAGAGAGCCAGGGCCAAAAAGGAAACTGACAAATCATCGAACTGTGATTAACTCGTTTAATTGCTGGCTAAGCAGCACACGCGACGTCGACCTTGCGTTCGGCTGCTTTATCCCCTTGCTCGCCCGCCCTATCTGTCTGGCCCCTCTCCCGCTTTGAGTGGCTGTGCATCATTTAATTTATGGCCAGAACGAATCAACAACAAACGAATGACTTAGACAACGAACTTGCCATGGCATAATATATCGATGTGCTGCCCAGTTGTAAATCTTCGCAGTCAAGCAGCGTCCATTTAAATAACATGCGACACAAGCAACAACAACAACAGCAACAACAACAACAGCAACAAGAGCGAGCATTATGTGGCTGCAGAGCTGGCATTAAGACAAAACATTGACAATCGCATTGTGTGAGGGGGAGCAGCAGGCACAACATAAACTAGCCACAAAAGAGCAACAACAACAATAATGATCAGTACGCTTTGACAAGCGACAGTCGCCACAGAGCTTGCCACAGAGTTGCAGGCACTGCCTAAAAGGACAACAAACGAAATGCTCGTAATAATAAAGAAATTGCGCGCCAAACGTTGTACGGTCGCTCTCCCGACCACATTATGCCAACGGGCTGGCCAGTCCAACAATATAGTATACGATGGCCAGGTCCAGGCCAGTTTCAGGCACAGGCAGAGGCACAAGCTGAACCAAAGCCACAGACAGGCCCGGGCAGGATGATGATGAAGCTGATGCCACACAAGGCAAATAAACCGCTTGACTCTGCCTCTGTCTGTGCCTCTGACGCTGACTCCGGCTGCGAGTCTTGGACTCGCGACTGCGCTTTACATTTTTGCCTTATGTGTGTGAAAAATGCCAATTTTAGAGCAAGTCCAGCTCATATGTGTATGCCTGTGTGTGTGTGTGGTTGAGTGTGTGTGCCTGTGTGTGTGAAAAATTGCCCGTCTAGACAAGCGCAGCAGCCGGAACAACAACAGCAACAACAACAATCAAAGCCTTTTGCTAAGCTAATAAAATCGAGCTGCGATTGGGGCAACTGCAGTCCGCAAACTCGTGTCTGTGCTTGCCTCATGTTGTCCAACCTCCCCTCTGAACTCTTAACCCATTGTTGCCATTACCATTGATCTACTCCTGACCCACAGCGCAAACATTTCCTTTGAGAATTTAAGACAATATATCATTTGATTTTTTTTTATTTTAGGTTTTGTGATAGAATCTCAAAGTGAGATAATCTACAAGCTGTTCCATTATTTCATTGTATTATACCTGTTCCATTGCGCTTGTTTTTAATATTGTTTTCAAAGTTAATTAACATTTATTAAGCTACGTGGTCTATCGATCTGTTATGTTAGTGTATTTCCATTATAATGATGAGACTTTATAGCTCTGTTATCTTCAAAAGTTACGCAAAGGTGTCAAGCTGTTAAGCTGCAGGTTAACAGAATTCTTAGTTACACAAAGGTGCTAAGCTGTTAAACTTCTGTTGCAATAAAAGCAGGCTGTAGGTTAACAGAATTCTGCTTTTTTAAGCTGTGTTACGTATATTAACAGCTGTTGGGATGACAGCAAACTGTTATGTTAAAAAGTTGTGATTAGTTGTCTTGAAAAGCTGCCAGAAAGTGGCTTTTGCTTTAAAACTAGGATCACCGCTAAAAACATTATGTTATTTTTATGTCTGAGTATAAGGCAAGCGTTCTTGTTTATGTTAGTTGTCTGAATTCATACACAAGTCACAATTCCTACTCAAATTAATTCTTAAAGATTGACTGATACGTCTTGTCGATGCTGATACGATTATGTTGCATAGCCTTTAGCTGTCAATCAAATTAATCCTTTTGTCGCTTAACCACAAGCATGTCAATGGGTTAAGGTCGCCGATGGGCTTAGCAAGACAATGCGTTGCAATCGTCCCTCTTGCCGCTGTCCGCTTTAAGTGCCCGCTGTGAGTTAGCTGGAAAAAAAATAAGCTGTGCAGACCCTGTACTCGCAGTGGAGTCTGTGCGGCATTTGGCAGATTAAAAGGCAGCGATAAGAAAACGAGCAAATCGAAAGGCGTCGGCTCGCTTTAAGGGCCGCTGTCTGCCCATGCCTGCCCCTGACTGGCCCCGGGACTAACCCCCTCTGCCCTGGCCTGTTCTGCTCTGCCCAGGCATTTGTCATCAAGTGCACGCCATCTTTGTGCCGGCATTTTATTGAATTACAATCCGATTGGATGTGTATCGGTCTGTGAAGCTGCAGCTGGAGCTGCGTTCATATGGCTATTGCTGCTAGTTGGAGTCCATTGTTGGACAAGGACAACTCACTCACGCGTTGGCTTTAATTAAACAGCACCAGAGAGTCGCAGTTGTGGCAAAAAAAACCAACAAAAAATAATAAAAATACGAATAAAATGTTGTTATTTTCGATTTGGCCAGACTTTTACCGTTAGCCTGACCATTTTGGCAACGGGCCGAAACACAAAATCTGACATACTGCATGGCAGGCGGAGCGACGCGGCCAAAATGAAGGCCTAAAAGGCTTTAAACTCTGCACAGCGCTGGCCAGCCGCACAATCAATTCGCGCTCCCAAGGCATTTCAATTGCGGTGCATGTGTGTACGCGATGTCTATCCGTCTGTGTGTGTGTGTGTATGTGTCGCGAATTGCGTAGCATGAACCTGGCCAGAGACCAACTCTAACTGTATACCGCCACACTCGCAACACTTAACGGGTTTGGCACTCCTCCAGAGCTGGGCAGCCAGCAAAAGCAAAAGCAAAACCAAAAGCCATGCGTATTACACAAGACTAATTGTATTAGGCAGCAGCAGCAGCAGCAACTGCAACAGCAGCAACTGCAACATGGAAATATGTAACAGAAGTGGTTTAGTTGTGCTGCAAGCTCTTTTAATCGACTTTGCAGCTCAAAATGATATAACTGCATACAAATTCGACATGGGAATTTAGCATAGGTCTTACCAGCCAGCCAAGTCTTGGGAACCTACTTTCATTGTTTTTGCTCAATGCTTGAGCTACAAATATGTCTGAAATTTGGCTAGCACCACAAATTCCTCTTCAAATTCCATTTCAAATTGTCTTGTTTGGTTGTTAAGTTTCTCTTAACAAAGATTTGTTTTCAAAGGTGTGTGGCGAGAAACAATTAGTTTGCTTGTTTGTTTGTTTGGTCAAGAATCTTGCAGAGAATAAAGATCTTTATGATGCAGCCACTAATTACAATCTGTAAAATGTTGCATAGTTCTATTGTGTTTTCATCGCTTTCTGGAAGAGAAGAGTTATATGTATATGATAAATGATTTTATAGTCCGACTTTAAGCTAAACTGGCTTGAAATCAAATTTAATTTTCTTTCCAACAAACCAAACCTTTAACCAATTCAGTTGGTTGCATTCCAGAAGATATATACCTAAAGTACCTAATTTCCAATTACAGGGTATCTGCTAGTCCAGCACGCGTCTTCTAAGCAATTCCCGTTTCTTCTCATTGCTGCAAATGTGACATAAAATTGTCAACTGTCTGCAGCGCAAGGGCACAGTGCGCATATTTATTAGGTCTGTGGCCTGATAAGTGTAGACCATGGCCATAAACTTGGCCAGCTTAAGTTTTTTTTTTTGCGTGTGAAAGCAAAGCAAAGCGACAAGTGATATAGTTGTGTGCGTGTGTGTGCGCGCGGAATCTGGAGCAAATATTATGTAAATTTTATGAGCAGCAAAAAGCAAACCTGAAGCTAATCCTGTGTACAACCTACGCTCGCCAGCTGGCAGCAAGCCAAGAAACTGCTGCCGCTTACCGTTAGGCGCAATGTCGCCCAGTCCACGTTCACGACCATGTCGATGTCCAGCTGTCCAGCTGTCCATGTGTCCAGGTGTCCAAGTGTCGAAGTGGCCAAGTGGCTCGTTGGGTTTTTAATTACCAAACAGTGGAGAAAAAAAGCGCAGTGCGTAGAGACATTTGAAACGCTGCCGACGCCAGGCAAATAACGGCGCAGCGGTGCCAGAACAGGATCAGCGCTCCATGGAAATTAATAAGCCAGAAATAAAAGTATAGATACGCACACGAAAGAGAGAGAGGAGGTAGTGCGTAATGCCTGGGGAGCCTGAGGCGGCAGCTGGCTAAAATATTGCTCGCCACAATTGCATAATTTATGCGAAATTTATTTAATCTATTAGACGCACTGACCCGCAACGGGAGATGAAGATACGCATTGAGAACTCGACAAACACATACAGAAATGTATATATAAAGCGCGAGAGAGGGAGAGGGGAGAGCGGAGGGGGGAGGTGCGGAAAAACATTTACTGACTTTTGCATTTGCCGTCCGCATGATAAATTGCATGTCTAACTGCATGTGGCAAATTAATCATATTTATTTGTTGTCTAGTTGTTGCTGTTGTTGTTGCTGTTGTCGGCCTGCCGTTCGCTCGGTCGATCGTTTGTTTGTTTGCTGTTGTTCTTGTTCTTTTCATGTTGCTGTTGTTGTTGTTCTGGCTTTCGCTCCGCCAGAATTTTGCTTGGCTTTTAGCCAAAACGCGCGTTTATTAAGCCAACGCTGAGAAGTTGCTGCTGTTGTTGTTGTTGTTGTTGTTGGGCATTGATGGACCGCATGCCAAAAGCTGTTGAGATTGATGACGGCATAGCTGGCACTGAGCATATTGCATTGATTGCCAGCCATTCAGCTCAGTACAATGCAAAAGTGCCCCAAAGAATTCGAGCAAACAAAAGACTGAGGCAACAAACTTGCAAATCAACAAAAAGACTTAGGCAACAAACTTGCAAATCAAAGCGCTCGCATTGTATGCAAACATTATATAAGCCTGTGAGTCAAAAATTATTAAAATTAGAATTAGAATTGATTCGTTGCGAGTCACTGACCAGTGTGATAGGCAGCAGTTTTTTTGGTAGCTGCTTCTAATTGTGGCTTGTATATTTACATTTCATGGCCAAAACACAAGCTACAATGTTAAGTGACCGTGTCTGAGTGTTGTTTTTGCCACGTCTGCGCGTTGTTGCTGTTGTTCTTCTTGTTGTTGTTACTGTTGCTGCTTGGCTTTTGTCGGGTTGTCGTCATCGCATGTGAGCTGCTCGCTGGCGCTCTGCCTGGCGCAATTTGCGCACGCACAGCGTTGGCGGCGGCGGCGGCGTCGCTGGCTGCCCAAAGTCAATGACACTGCAAAAAAGGCAGCAGTAAGCAATAGGAATAAATGAACAAGTGGTCATAAGCAACGACTATGATATACCCTATAAGTGCAGCTGAACAAACAGCACTTGGCTGTGTTGTCAAGTGGAGTAGCATTTACCTCTAGAACTCTATGGTTGACTAGCAGACGAGAAGACAAACTAAAAGATAAATAAAATTTCATGTGCTTGCTTATCTCAAGTATATACACATTCTCGAGAGCATTTTAGTGTCTAGCTAGGGCCGCAGCGAGGCAGGCATACAATAGAGTTTACATGGAAGCAAACTTAACAACTGCTCTATGGATGTGGCTATAAAAATGTGCTCATTATCGTTGTAAGCGCTTTTAATGACAATAATAACAGGCCCGTTGGGGGTATGGGGGAGGGCAGCAGCACATAAACACTTAATGTCATATAGTTTTTCATGTCTATTATTTGGGATTCGTCGGCCTGTGGCCTCTTTAATTAAGAGGCGCGCACACATGAACCTAGAAAGACTGCGAGCGTTGCTTTGGCTTTCAGCACATCAACAGCTGCTAGACGTGTATAATTATGTATACACCTAGCTGGAGCGGATCTTATCTATTGAAGTTGCTTGGGTACTGCACACCCGAAGGCGATCCGACACTCTGTCTGGCTGGTTAATGAACGCGTAATGAAAACTCGGCATTTGCGGCGCGATAAGATCAGTGACAAAAATGTTCTAATTAATTTATTGAATTCCCAACTGTAAAGCAAAAAATAAACACTCGCATCGAACTGGAGCGGCCTCATAAAAAACCATGAAAAGTTATGGAAAAATGCCAACTGTCGAGCCAGTTCGTGTCTTGAGTCTTTTGATATGTGAGCTGATCCTGCTGCTGCCTCGCTGCCATTGGCTTGCCGCCGGCTGCTTATCAAACATGCATGCGTTTGATGGCCAAATTACATGGCCGTGGCCAAGGGTAACCGCAGCCGCAAAAAGATAGTAGCGCCCGCCCGTAATTGAAAAGAAATGCCCAAGATGCATATCCAAACGGAATGCCTGGCCAAATGAAACAAGAACGTATAGCCAGAGCTGGTAGCTGGTTGCAAAGCCAACTGCGGTGGTCACTTGCCTGGCGGTCAAAATCAGCCCGACTGCAATTTGCTTTGCCCAAGCCAGTTGCCAGTTGCCCGTTGCCAGTTGCAAAGATCCCTCAGATCTCTAGATCCAGGAAGCAAATTATTTTTAGAGACGTCCAAATGGTTTCGCTTTTCTATACTTCAAGGGCAATTCCCCAACGCCCCAAACGAAGTGGGGGCCGTTCAACAGACAACTGAATTGGATTGGTTTGGTTCGGTTTGGTTTGGCTGCGTTTGATTTGCATTGCTTGGCATTTCGCTTGAATGGCATTGGCTTGGATTGGATTAGATTGGAGTGGACTGGACTGGATTGGACGGGGTCTTTGGATTGGGCTTGTGCGCTGTTTTCTGATGTGTGGGAATGACGCGTAATGCGCCCTGCGGTTTCTCTTTGCCGCACATTTACACTATCCCGCAAAGCTTTCGTTGCGGAAATTGGCAATAAAATAATTGAGTTTAGAAAGTTTCATTTTGCAAATGTGAACTGGCAATATGCGATTATCAAAATCTATTCATCGAAAATAACAGCGTTCATGACAATCGGAATTCACGTTTCAATATCTGATTTGGCTGAACATGGAGCTTATATTGACCTTTCAACTGATGAACTAGATAGTTCTTGAGTCGAAGTGGCAAAATATGAAAAGCTTTTAACGAATCTTTCGTAACTGACCATTTTAACCTTATCTTAATTGAACAGCAGAGTTTAAAGTTAATTTGTGTTCATAGCAAAGCCACAAGCTGAGCTTGAACCAAATCAACCCGGAACCATTTATTAAAAATTCTTGTCTCCAAAACATAAATAACTTTGTGCCCAACAATGACATTTATTCAAACATATTTTGTAGTTGGGAAGAATTTAAAATATATGAAAATATGCATTGGTTGCAATTTAAAGTTAATTTGTTTTATTCAAATATTAAAAACATATGTAAAACCAAAAGCTTTGTTCATGAATGTGTTAAGCCAGGGGAGTATTTGGTTCGCGCAACGAGTGTCTAGCCAAGTATTAAATACATAAGAATAGAATAATTAAAAGGTAAAAGCCTTATCAATATGCAATAATTTCTAATAGCTTCACCGTCACAATGGGGTTAGATTATTTGCCCGCCAGCAATGCCCCTTTTTGGCAGCTAATATTGTCAGAGATATAAGAATCTATAGCTAAGATGCACAGTACAGTCCACTAGATGCAAAGTATTATAATGATTATAAGTTATATTAAATAATGTTAAATAGATAGGGTTGATATATATATAAATCAGTTTATGCAATGAGGGATATTTTTGGGCCTATTCGACGAGCTATGAGTTATATATAAAACTTGCTTTAAAAATAGAGAATAATCCAACACAAAGAGCTGCTGGCCTTGATTATATTTGACGCAAGATTTGGCATAGGTCAAAGGTATAATAAACGCTCAACTCAAATTTTTAAATGTCAATTTAAAGCACATTTAAATTCAAGCAGCTATCAAAATTTGTACAGCTTTTTCTTGCTTGTTTACCGCGCTGCCTGCCTAACTCGGCCTGTGCTCATATCTTGTTGCTGAGTGTTATTAGCCTTAGAATGCAATTTCTGTAGAATTTCAATTAAAATGTCGCCCTGTCGGCAATTAAAAGCGCAGCAGCGCGTCCAAAAGAAATGCTGTTTTAACAATGCCGCTTGGCATGGCCAAAACGGTTATTAACGTGGCCAGCAGATGGTTAGCCAAGCGTTCAGGCCAAACAGATAAACGAACAGCAAAGCATTAGGCAACAGCCAGCAGAGGGAACAGGGAACAGGGAGTAGGAAACGGGCAAGAGGCAACTGGCAACAAACAAAACGCGAGACAAATGTTGTTTCAACAAGTTTGTTGTACAAGCTGGCGATGGCCATCCGGCCTGACCCGGGCCATAAACTACGCAGTATCAAGATGCGTGGAATGGAATGTCTACCCAGAGACCCAGTTGGACAATTATAAATCATGATGCTCTTGTCGCGCACTCAACGCGCACGCTCCTCTCACGCAAGCCAAAGCCAAATAATAATGTCAATTGCAGGTGTGGGCCAGCCAGAAGAGCTCCAGCCATGGTCCAGTCTACAGACCACAGAGCACAGACCCCAGCCTACAGGCTAAAGGCTGCGCTGCGCTGCGCCAGACTCCCGACTCCAGACTCTCCAGACAGACTCTGGACTCTGACCACATTTGGGCATTAGCTGCAGCTGCACGCCGCGTCCCCAGACAAACGCCCACAGCCCGTTTTGGTCATTGGGCTGTATGTGTGTGTGAGTGTGTGTATTTGTGTGTTGTCCGCTGCTAATTCAACGCAAATCGCAAATGACCAAAATAATATATTGCGGCCTCGCGCAGCTTCCCCATATGCAACTGCAACTACAACAAAAGAAGTTGCATACACGTATGCAATAAATTTTATGCCTGGCATCGGTCACTTGGTCACGCGGTGGCTTGTGTAGATTTCCTGTCCCATATAGTACACACTCTCACACACACACACTCGCACTTAAAGTGTTCGCTGCGAACACCTTTGTGGCCTGGTCTTTGGCTGCGGCGCTTCAGTTTATTAGAAAAGCCGCAAACCACAAAATCTCGCATAACAGATTTATGTGCCCTGAACCCTCTAACTCCTTCTGCCCGGCCCTCTCTCAGCTCGTTGCCCACGCTGTGCTGCGCGCTCCCCTTGCGTGCCCGTAATTAGCAATTGGGTCGCAGTTCAAAGTTCGCCTGCCCAAGCCCAAATACCCTAACCCCTAGCTCACTCACTCCACTCACTCACATTTGGCCACGCTCAGCAAACGGCGTTTGATTAATGTTCGACAAACAGCCTCAGCTTGGATCTTGGATCTTGCAGCATATCGCATTACACGGCCAATAGACACGGGCTCGAGGCATTGGAATTTGTGTGTCATCGCTCCGGGCGGCCATTTGGAAATGTGTCAGACGCGATGTTTGGCATGAAAATAATTTTTTGATAAATGATTAGCGACAAGTGCCGAAAAGACGCAGTCTCCCTCTTTTTCTCTCTATCTCTGATTCTCACTGCTTCTCATTTGATTCTTGGCATTAGCTGCAGGCAACAACTTTATTGCCAATTAAGCATAAAAAGGCAGCACCGTCTGCCATTACATTAGGAGAAATGCAATTATACGGCGTGTTTAAATCGCAAGACAAGTCTTTCAGGCAGCAGCAGCAGCAGCAGCAACAGTTGCCGGCTAGTTAATGTATTTAATTGCAAATATGGTAAAAGCAACGCGCTACAGACAACACTTTCACACCAAAATGGTAAGGCTGCGACCCGGCAACAATAACTAACAATAACACATTTCAAAAGGGTACGACTGCAAGATGCTCTGTAGTGAGATTTCAGATATTAGATATTAGATAATATAGGTAATATGTTAAGGTGCTTATGTAACAAAAAAAGCGTTAACTGGGGTTAAAATTATTTTTCTTTTGATATATATTTAGATATATACAAACACATTATATATATATATTCTTTTTATATATGTGTAAAAATATATATTTTCTTTATTTTATTACTTAGCTGTATAGGTATATAGATGATATAGAAATATAAGTTGCTATATTTTAAATCAGAATCAGGACTAAGCTTCCAACAAAATTGTCTCATGGTTCCAGCCAACTTGTGGCCTTCATATTCAATCCGTGACCTGGCTTGTCATAAATTTTTAAGAACTAAATCAGATAATTACATTTTTTGTTTAAATCTCGTGCTTAATTTAATAAGTTATATAATAATCCAAATATGGTTAAATAAATGGGAAAAAGGATTTTTTCTTTGGTTTTAGAATCGGTTTTTGATATGGAATAAATTTAAATTCCGGGCTTGAACTGATTATAAACATATTCAGGAAAAATAATAATAATAATAATATATTACCCTTCTTGCCACTCTTACGATTACAGGGTATTACAAAGCAAATGCAACGATTCAGTACCAATCAGGTTTCGAGTAGAAGTATGTGCATAGAGCCCAAATACAGCCTTTTGCCAAACAGAGCAAACAAAGTTGTAACACCCACTGTTAGGGTATGAAATGAACAGCTACTGCTGCAACAGTTGCAGCTTGCCTGCCAATTAGAATGCCTTGGCATTGAGATAGTTGAGAAACAGGTGAACGCTGCCTGGTTAAAGGGGGTCGAGACGAGTGCAGTGGCTAATAAGTGCTGTTAACTGCTTTGCCGCATTTAGTTGCAAATTGAATTAATTTTTATGATTATGGCATGAGGGTGTTTAGTGATTAAGTTGCCTCGGTTACAGTTAGGCGGCCAGGTGGCAGAAGGGGCGGCCAACTAATGGCACCCAAAACTGTAAACGCATTTTTCATAAATTACTTTATAAGCAAACACAACCAGTTGCAACAAGCCACAGACAACAAACAGCTAACAATGCAACAATTGGCCGCAACTCCCTTTCGTTGAGGCTGTTAGCGGTAAATTCTAGCCAGGCCCACCTTCAGCTGGCCCCAGCTGCCCCTGCTGCTGCTGCTGATGTGCGAGTGGCATGTGGAAAGCGGCAGCTCGGCTCGCATATTTTTGTTGCCTCTGCAATTTGGTTTACCCAGCGGAAACTGACAATTTAGCAAATGCCACCGCGTAGCGCCAGCCCGTAGAATGCCGCCACGAATGCATGAATGGGTAGGTGAGAAAGTGGCCCGAGTGAGCAAATGATAGACCCTGCAACACACAGCGGCAATTGTGGCACTTGTGGGTGGAGATGCGGCGTTTGTTGTTTGAACACATTTTGGCATTAGCCATGCAAATAGCTGAGTAACTGTCGCGTCTCTGGTCAACTGATGCCGGCTGCAGCAGCCATGTCATGCCACATTTGCCACATTGGCCACATTTGCTGTGGCTGCCACATGAGAGAGCTGGCAAATGGCAGCTGCTTGTTTTACTACAACATGTTGACGACTCTTGAGCATTAAGATTGCGCCTTTGCTGTTGTTGCTGTTGTTGCAGCCAAACTCAAGACCATGTCCACATCCATGTCCGAGTCCGAGTCTAAGTCCAAGTTCAAGTCATAGTCGAGCGTCATAAAGCTGGCCACTGTTTTGTTGCTGGCTTACTGTTCTTTCGGCTTCGCGTTTTGGTCTTTTTTGTGCACTCATGTCTAAACTGTTGTGTAATTTAATTAGCCAGCTGCGCATAATGTTCACGCCAAGTGGAAGTTGGCGCACATTTACCGTTCCCCAAGATGAACAGCATCTCATTTTTGCATCTCATGTTGAGGCCACAGCCACAGCCCGGCCAGATCCGAACCGCGACAGAGACCCAGACCCAGACCCAGTCCCAGACGCAGACGCTGTGCGTTCTCATCGTCTTGGGCAATTAATCATGCGTCTAATTTAAGCGACCGTGTCGGCTGTTGGCCAGGAGTGGCAGGAGCTGTGGTTCCAGTTGGAGTTGGGTTATGTGTAGCAAATGCTATTCAATTCATTTGCCGACTATTTGGCCTTAATGCGCTGGCCATTGATTGGCCGCCAGGCGTTGCCCGGTAATTTCCGGCTTGATGAGCCGCCATCTCTGAACGGGCCATGACTGAAATCTTTCAGACTGATGCAATCAGTTGGCAAAATCTATAAATGGCAGCCCGCAATTGCGTCATTTCAAACAATTAGCAAACAAAAACCTGACGTTGATAATGAAGAAAAGACAGACGGAGAGCGTCCACGAAAAGAAGATGGGGATGAAGAAGAAGAGGAGTTTAATGTTAAAAAAGATAAGCTGACAGCAATTTTGTATTTACTTGACTCGTATGCAACTGGCGGTCACTGTACGTGATCACCAACTGGCAAAACAGCTCAAGGATAGCAGCTGCTGTGAAGTTGGAGCTGAGCTGCATTGGTGACATCACAGAGATTGCTTTATCGGAGATGCTCTGGGCTAAAATTAAACCCTAAGCTAAATAAGCTCACAAATTATGTTGACTACAATAGTCCCTACACAATTTACAATTTCTAAAAGTATTTCAATGCATATATCAAATATATGTTGCTTTTACAATTGTTAAATATATAACTAATCTAAATTTCTTAAAATTTTAATTATGATTTCGATTAGTTGACGAATTTAAACAGATATTCCTCATCTAAGGTTAGTTCTGAGCTTTTGCGCTGCTTTATTATTGTTCCTCAGTTTTATGCGCTGTTACTGCGACTGTTATTATTATGCCTGATGCTCTCAACACTGTTAACGTAACTATTGCTGTTAATGAGGCGGCTGGTGCGACTACCCACTAATGTTAATTGCCAAAGACTGTTGGTTACTGTTACTGTCTACTATTTCTGTTATTGTCACTGTAATTGAGACTGTTATAGGAGCTCTTACTGTGACTGTAATTGTGAAACGCAGTGTACGATTGGGGCTGGCTACTGTTAAATATGGCTGTTATTGTTTCCATTACCATTGCCGGTATTATAACATCTGACTGTTATTGCCACTGGTACAGCAACTGCGACTGACCGACGTGCATGCTATTACTGTTACTGTGACTGTAACTATAATAACACAGTAGGCAGTCAAGTTTTTCACTTGACTTGGCCCAGAGGCAACAGAGGCGAACCGCTGGCAACTAAGCACTTAACAATTATCACATTTGTGGCCACATTGCCAGCCGGGCCATAAAAAAAGCGACGCAGCCTGACGTCTGCAATTTGACGCTGTACGTCTGTCCGACTCTCCGAGTGTCCCATCAGTTTTTGCAGTCGTCTTTCAGCTGGATTTGCTGTGGCACTGGCAGCTAAACAAGTTTGTTTATTGACTCGCCCACTTTGATGAATTTACGCGGCAACATTGACACATTGACACTGCTTAGCATATGGGAAACTAAAAAATAGATGGCATTAAAGTGCCTCCCAGTGTGCGGACAACACCCACTTGGGCTTGCCTGCAGCCTGATGGTGAATGGGGAGAGGAGAGGCGGTGATTCGGGTACCTGGTTTAACTGGGGGGCACCGGCGCTGACCTCCTGCCCAAAGCGACGTTTTCTAATTTATTTTTTATGCACGGCCGTTAAGTGTAATTGGTCATTTGTGCGTCAATGAGACGGGGCCCCAGACCCCGCTAACCAGACAGCAGTCAGCTAGCTTGCAACATTTGATGTGACTGCAACTGCAACTGCATTGGCGGCTAGCGGCTGGTGGATGGCGGCTGGGGGCCGAGTAAATTACCAGTATTTCCTGTGCCCGCCTGTGCCTGCCTGGCCAAGATTGATGATAATCGTGCGTCGTGTGTGTCAAGATTGTTGCTTTTGTTGCTGGCAATTTGTTGCAAAATGCGATAACAAAACGCTATCAGCTGTGGCAGCAGCAGCTGTCCCAGCAGCAGCAGCTGCACTCAGAATCAGAATCCGCATCAACTTCAACCACATCCACGTCATAACTGTGAGAGTCACTCATGGACTCATGGGTTAATGCTAATGCATTCTGAACAAATCGCAGTGAGTGCACAACTTTTGACTGGCTGTGCTTTGTTGTGGGGGAGCCTAGTTTAGAGAGAGAGGGAGAGAGGGAGAGAGGGAGGGGGAGGGAGGGGGGGGGGTGGTGGCTGCACCGCCCCGCTTCATGCATGTTTACCGTTCGTTGTGCATTCAATTTAGTTTTCTCCAGCCGCCAGGCATAACACTTTGGACAAAAAAAAAAACTAGAAGAAGAAAATAAACAAAAACAAACGGAAGAAAAGAAAACCCCCAAAGACCTGCAGCTCCTTGGCAGCCAGCAGCAGCAAATGCAAACGTGACTCGGCTCGGACGCCAGACGCTGAGTCAGACAATTGCATAATCTCTGCCAGCAATTGCCAATTGCCAATTGCAATTGCACTTGCAATGCAGACAACGACAACGAAAACAACGACAACAACGACGACAACGACGACGACGCCAATGTCCATGTCCAGAACGTCGCCACACAGTGCGCCGGGCTTGGCCATGAAACAAATGGGGCAGAGGGGGTGGACAGAAAATTGGCTGCACTGTGGTGCGGTGTGGTGCGGCTCGGTGGGCGGCCGACTGGGTAGGTGCTGAGAGATGGTGGATGATGTCTTGCCACCTTTCACGACTGCGCTGGCTTCTTAGCTGGCGATGACTGCAAAACGATGCCATTTGCATGGCAATGATTTGAATTTGTTGGCTTTGACTGTTGGCGTGGCTTGTAAAGCATTTGGCACTTCTGCACTTCTCCTCGATATACCCTGTAATTGTGTCAGAGCTCCGCTCGCTGCTAGCACTGTTCTAAATGTCAAGAGTTTTCCATAACATAAACCTTTTCAAAGAGATTTGAGCATAGTTTGGGTTAAGCTGAGGTATCAGTGGATGCATTAGGAGCAGAGGCTATAGAACGGGTGAAGCTATAGCAGAGGGGATTCAAACGGACTCTTACAAAAACTTTAAAGGAGACTCATGGATAGAAAATTCTGGTTCAACTGCAACAGATAAGGCGGACTGTGCTGGTCTTCAAACAATTATTTCTTTAGCAAAAGGGTTAGGGTTACCTCTGAGGTAGTTGTACAGGTGCATGACACCTGTTGGTTACATTTTGAATTCTTTAAGATCATATTTTATTTTATTACTCTTTTCTCGTTTCATTCATCATATTATATAGAACTCAATTTATTTACATAATCGTGTTTGGTTGAGAAAAGCCGAAAGCAGTTAACAGTTTAGTCGTTAACTAGTTGGCTCCGATTCGAACTAACGAAGGTTGGTTATGCGACCCGAAGTTTGGCTTTGAGTAGTCTATAGGTCGCCGGGGTGTGGCAGGCACGTATAGGTGGTCATCTAAGGGACAAGACTCTTGGAGTGGCTACGCAGACTGTTTTTTATTTTCGTGAGTCTAATCTAATCTGTAAATTAAATGTCGTTTGCTTTATGATCTTAAGTTATTGTACTGTAAAATTGTAGCCTCAGAGTTTTACACTCTCAGAATGTCATCAAAAATTGGCTTTTACATTTCTGATCTGTTGATTTAGCTTGGATTAGTCAAACATTTTCCATGCTTCCAACTGAATTGAAATCTAATCTTAATTCCTTGCTCAGTTAACATAACGTAAAGGTTTCTTAAATGAAGTAATCTCTTAATATTTCATAATTAAAACTGCCCAGAGTATCTGCTGGTCGAGCAGGCTCTCACTTGCTTGTAGTCTTATTGATTTGTGCATTCATTTGATTGTGCGCGCGCATTTGTTGCCAAATTGTTGGAAGAATGTGCAGCACCAAATGTCGTGGCTGTTGATGCCGATAGGAAGTCAGGAATCAGGCGACACAGTCGACGGGTGCCTGGATTCGGGAGACAGAGGCAGTGACACAGCCGTAGACAGTGTCATTGAGTGAATCGGTCGGTGGCTGTACAGATGGGCCTGGCCGGGTCTGATGATGATGGTGCTGATGATGAGGTTGCCGTTTCAGCAGCCGATTGACCCAACTCTCCTCTCTGGTAAACCTTTGCCGGCTGCTGATGCTCGCTGAGCTTTTCTTGAGAATTTCGCTCCGGGTCATTTTCATTTTAATGTAATTTCTTTTAAATTTATTGTTAATGGAAATTTATGCTTTGCAGCTAACCGGGGCCAAAATGTCTGTGCTGTGCTGTTCAGTGCAGCTGAGCATGTTCATGCATGCTGCACGTTTTCTTGATTTGTCATGTTGCAGGTTAAATGCTAATGGCAACTTTTTTGATTCCGATTCCAAGAAGCAGCTGCCCCAGTCAAGCGGCATTTGATGATCTGTGCAGCGGCCCGTTCTGCTGGCTGCTAGCTGCCACAAATTGGCTGTTGTTGTACATATAACAAGCGCCAAAAACAAAAACGAACCTTGCCTCAGCTGTGGTCATGTGCTTGCCGCACACGAGATGTGGGTTAAGTCTTTTTCAGATACAGTCTGAAATACTTACTGAAATAGTTTAAGGTTCGCCATAGCCGCGGGCCAAGATTCCCACGAGCCAAGCGGCTGCACATAAAAATTGTGTCAAATCAATCGTAATCAGCGGCATTGATATAGTCCGTCTATAATGCGATTCTTTCACTCGGCCATTGAGTTGTAAAAATTCAATAAAAATGCCTCGCTTGCAATTAAAGTTGTGCGCGCTGTAAGTGCACAGCGTTGGCGTCTCTACTCGCGCGAAATCAAAAGACTGAGGCGACAAACTTGCGTGGCTAGCAGACATTGACAACGTCTGCTGGCTGCTGGCCGCGGACCGCTGGCAAGGGCCGAGCACCTTGGATTCAATTATTGTCACGAGCAGCAGACAACATTTCCTGCTGCGCCGAGGCGCTGCTCCAAATGGTGCCTGGAAATACGACTATGTGAACTTGTTGCTGCCATGGCCATGGCTCAATTAACTGCTCAACGCGGCGTGTGCATGTGGGCGTGGCTCGGCTGAATTCAGTTCCATTTGCAGTTCCTTTTTCCATTTGGATACAAATCAATGGACCGTTGTCGTGCCTGCGCGTAATTTGGAACATCATCAGGCACTTAGCCGTATGCCGTATCTCTGTGCCTTTTATTTGTTTTACTGCGCCGCGGAAGTACTTAGCTTAGTGGCCAGCTCTGCGGGCTGCATCTCATTTTGTAATTGTTTTAGGCGCCGCTTGCATTACGCCCACCTTGGCGCTGCCGCTTCAATTACCAAGTGGCAACTGGCAGCTGTTGAAATGCATCAGCTGCCGCTTTTTAATTACCTTGCAATTTATATTTCCTAGCTTTTACTGTCGGCCGTTCTCGCTGTCGGGTTTCACTCTCTCGCCTGCTAATTAAAACCAAATTTAAGCGTCTGATTTCTCTCATTATCGAGCTTGGCAGCATGCCAATTGCAGGCGTGGGTTGCCACAACAATTCCCAGCTGTTCGGCACAAAAGTCTTCAAATGTGTCTTCTTTTATAGCTGCATATATATAAATATTCAAAACTCGCAGGAGTGGAGGGCTCAGGAGTGAAAGGACTCGAGGTACATGCGGATCTTTGTTTCCATTTCTTAGTTCGAAGGGAATATTTTTTTTTTCGTATATCGAAGTTGGCTTTAAGCTGTAATCTCTTCAACTTGCAAAGCTTTTTCTTCTTTCGAAATACAATATATTAATAGCTAAAAATTAATGATAATTAATAAATACAGTTTTACGAGTCTCTCCAATAATAAATACCTTAATACTTTTTTGTTACTTTTACACATATTATTTTATATCTTATATAATTCCCTTCAAGAATTCCTTCCTCTCCAACTCAACAATCTCTGCGCTTGTCGCTTCATTTCATGGAACTTGCCACGAATTTTGTGGTTAGTTTTTCGGTTACTTTTTGTTTTGTTTTTATTGTTTTCTGCTGTTTGCTTTCTCTGTTGTTTGTTCTGCTTTTGTTTCTGCTTCTGCTTGTGCCTTTGTTTTTTTTTATTATTATTACAACTCACATTTAATTGGCGGCATTTCTGTTGAACTCTTTTGGTAATGCATGGCCTGTTGCCGGCATTAGAACGAGATTAAGTACTTTGAGCAAATTATTCAAATTACTTGGCAATGCGCTGCTGATCAGGCTCGAAATGAACGCTCTGCGATCGGGACAGCTAATGGCTGCGCAGCATTTAAGCCGATCATTTGCCGATCACACACTCTCGGGCCAGCCTACACGTGTTCCGGGCGTAATAAGATTTTGATTGCTACTCTCGGCTGATGCTGGGGCAACAGGCGGCAGCATCGGAATTATGCCAAAGCGAATGCCTGACACTCCAGCCGCACAAACTAAACCAAAGCAGTGTGTGAGTGTGCCTCGAACTCGACGCACGGACCAACTTGGCAGGCTGACGAACTGACCGGCTCCAGCTTTGGCTGCAACTTCATCTGACTCTCTGGGCTAATGCCAGGCTTTTGCTTTTTCTTATACATTTTCTTTATTTTTTATTTTTCGTCTTATGACCAGACCCGGCGGTGTACATTGCACAGGCGCGCACTGTAGACCTGAGTTAGCTGCGACTCTGAGATACCCTCTCTAATGTTGGTGTCTGGAGGGGGAACTGCATAGCCTTGTTTCAATACGCTCGGGGTGCATTTCTTGTGCTGGGTATCAAAAGCAGCCCTGCAGCTTTATTAAGCGAGGCAATAAAAACGAAAGACTTAGGCAGCGAACGCGCTCCACTTCCATAGTAATTATGCGGCAATTGTTTAGTGCTTGCACCGCTCGCAGCCTGCTGCGCTCGTCAATGTCCACACGCTGGACATGGAAAGGCGTTGCTGGCTGAGCATTTGGCTCAGTTTGGCCAGTTTACACCATGGCGACGACATGCTAGCCCACTTTCAGTAGAAAACCAAAGCAGTTGCTGTAGTTGTAGTTGTTTTTGTAGAGCGACAGCAATTTAATTTCCATTTTGCATTCTTTGATTACTTTGTTGCAGGCGCACACAAGGTACACTGCTCCGAGGATCAGATGCGCGTGGACATTGGCCTGCCAGCGGACACGAGCGCCAGCTCAGCCGATCGTCCGCAGATCTACTTGGAGGGTCTCAAGGGCTATCCGGATGTGCGCTGTCAGCCCGAAATCAATGGCGCTCTCGCCGTCTTTCGTCTATCGCTCAGCGACTTTTACGAGTGCGGCGTGACGCGCATGGTCAACCAGCTAACGGTAGGTGAAACACACCTCCCCCTCCACCCCCACCAGTGATCGTTAATAATCCCCCCGTCTCTCTCTCTCTCTCTCTCTCACTCTGTGTGTACATGCTGTTTGTCACCGCAGGGCAAAAAGGTGTATTACCATAAAATCATCATTGAATCGGCCAGCAGCAAGGAGATTGTCAGCGTCAAATGCATTACCACAAGCGGTCCGGTTTATAATGTCATGATGAATGGCACCAACGCCGGACGGGAGCAGACGCGCGTCGTTCTCCAGGAGCAGCTGCCGTCCCAGCATCACGGCCTGGTCAGACGCGATGTGCTGCCGGCGGGTTTTCAGGAACCAGAGTAAGTTTTCGGCCAGCTTTGCGCTGCGCATCTTTTAATTGCCCATCAAAATGCAACGTCCTCAAATTGCATCTATGCATATTTTTATGCGCAATCTATGCAAACTTTATGGCATATTAAATGCCCAGACTCAGACTCAGACCCAGACCCAAGCAGCGGCACCGGCACGGACCCAACCCTATGCCAAGGCTGTGTGGTCATAAATCAAACGACTGTCCCACTGTCTGTTCGGGCGGCCATTACCAGCCGGTAATTAGCCGTCAAATCGATGCCCGCGCTAATACCCCCACCGTCAATTTAATTGCCGGGCGTGCCGCTGGACAAACGTACTTAATGATAGAGAGAGGGTATTACAATGTTTGCTTTTGAGTGCATTGTTGATATACCTTATGTACGTGCCATGTTGTCCTTCAATTACTTTGTTGAATCCGGCATACATTTAATGGGCGTACTCACGCCGTCCCGTCGCCCCCTTCTCCAATCCGACAGCTCTTTTTCAACTGCATTTTTCTTTTATTTTGCTTGTGTCGTTGTTGGCATCGCCTGCAGAGATCTGGAGATAACCACCTCGTTGACAAAACGTGCACCGGAGCCGCGTCTGTCGATTGGCGTTAGCCAGGATGGCCAGAAGTTTACCAGAGATTTGACGGTCAAGTCGGTAGGTGCCTGCCCAAGCACACATACATTTACTCTTGTTTATAGCACTAATGTACTCTCATTTCATGCAGGGCACGCCATTGACCATGGAAATCAACCTGGATGAGGACTCGGCGCCAGTTTATGGCCTGGGCGTCAATTATTTGGATGTTACAGACACGCACACCTCCTCCGAGACGCTCATCTTCAAGGGGTGCATACGACATGACCAATTACCCAACCAGTTTGTGTGTTAATCTTTGCTTTTTGTTCTCCTCGCAGCTGCACTGTGGATCCTTATCTGTTTGAGAACTTTAACACCGTAGATGGCGATATATTGAGCGCCAAGTTCAAGGCCTTCAAGTTTCCCGACTCCTCGTATGTGCAGTTCCGCGCCACGGTCAATGTCTGCCTGGATAAATGCCTAGGTACACAGTGCTCCAACAACCAGGTGGGCTATGGCAGGCGCAAGCGTGAGATTAGCGCCGCGAATAAGGTCTATGAGATATCACTGGCCATGTTCCTGCAAGTCAACGACATTGAGGGCGTCAACAAGAGTGAGTTTTTAAGCCAGGCGAATCTTTTGTGTGCTTGCTAATCGGTGACTTCTTCTTCACAGATGAGGTGCTGCAGCTGGAGGAGAAGCTGCGCGAACTGAAGCTGGCCAATCAGCGCCTGGCGCGCAACAGTCGCGGCAACTTTGCGGAACTGAGCCGCAGCATGGAGCAAACGCCCGCCAGCAGCGCTGTGCCCGCCTTTGTGGTGGATGAACGAGAGTTGGGACAGCTCAGCTCGGCTGCAGTTCAACCCGTCGTCTTCAGCCTCTGGGCGCTGGTCGGTGCGCTGTGTTGGCGCCTCATGTAAATAGTCGGACAAATGGCAATTGTAAATCTCAAACGAAAGGCGGGCTGGTTGTTAATCAGGTTGGAGCTGCGTGTGTGCAGTGTGTATGGCAATAAAACAATATATGTACTACCTACTACTAATATATATACTTATGTAACTGCCATTTATAAATCGTAAATACAATTAATTTTAATGTGAGTAGCTCTCAGCTAAAGATCCCGACAATGCCAGCCTAAGTGACAAGTAAAAACCGCAACAACATAAAAAATACAATAACAACAGCAACAACAAACACAGTGACTCTTATAAACATTTCGATAACATGATAAATTGGTCTTATGCATAAGCGCCTACTAGTCTTCTAAGTTTAACTGTTAAGCTAATTTAATTAATGACTAAAACTAAATGAATTAATAAAATTAAACAATCCAATTGAATTGAGTTTGTGTAAAAATAAATTATACACTTTCAAATTACGCTCGCTGCACAACACAGCAGATTTAAAGTTAGCAGCAACAGCAGCAGTACAGCACCAATTTGAGTTAACATAACTGCTACAGTGTTGCCTAACATTGAAAAAATGCCAGCTGACTTGGAAAGTGTGACCGACTATCAGACATCTTAAAATACCAAAAGTAAATCACACAACAAACACAGTTTTACAATTAAGAGAAACAAGCAACGTGTGCGCTTTTGTTTGGTTTGCGCATTTTAGCATATTGCCAAGCTGGCGCATTGCTTTCCACATCAACACGATTTGTCATTAAGTCAAGCGCTGGTGCGTAACGCGTGATCCATATATAAATGTAGCGGCCAAGCACAGACACCGCCAGCCGCCCTTGCCATTGTCACACAACGCCAGCAGTTGATGCTAATGTGGTGCGACAGCAGCATAAACTTTGCAAAACTGAGCCGCTGCGAGGGCTGCTGTTGTCCAGCGCACCGACGACAGCAAAACCAGCAACAACGCAAACAACAAACACAACAACAACAACAAAGCTTCCACTCCCACCGATTAAAACAGCACGCAATACATGAGCGCACCTGGCGCTTCAACAAACACAAACTATTTCAATTTTCACTCAGACGACGAGCCATTCACATCAAACAGATGCTGCACTAGCCACAGCGAGCTCAGCTAGCGTGAGATATCAAGTGATTACGACGAACACGTGAACCGTTTGACGCCCCTTCCGCTGCCCAGCCCGCTGCTTAGCCCGCACACAGCAATATGCGTTCGCGGAAGGTGCAAGTGATGGTGATTAGCTTCCTCATCATGTGGACGTTCATTACGTATTATATACTACTGCGCAATAGCACTGCCCAGCTGGACACGATGCAACGACGGCAGCAGGTGAAACAAATAATGCCAAAAGCATTAAAGGAGCAGACGAAAAGCTTGAGATTATCACAAACTCTAATTGAATTTCTGAGACTCAAATACACCGACCAGCAGATGACCACAACCCCAAAAATAACAATTGTCGCAGCTGAAATCTCCAATGAACTGCTGGAACAGAATCTGAAAGCAACACTCGCCCCGTCAGTGATAACATCAGCGGAAATACCAACTCGAACATATCTGGCGAATGGTGAGCCTGTCATACCCATCCTGGT
This sequence comes from Drosophila montana, assembly GCF_035044405.1. Lineage (NCBI taxonomy): Eukaryota > Metazoa > Arthropoda > Insecta > Diptera > Drosophilidae > Drosophila > Drosophila montana. The sequence continues at coordinate 2,613,050 of NW_026998080.1, forward strand.
ATTTGCCTGCAATCGCATCTCGGTCGTCAAGTGTCTGGAGAATCTGGTCCAATATCGACCCAGCATCGAGCAGTTTCCCATAATTGTTTCCCAGGTAAGTGTTGCATGGCGCAAGCTAAGCGATCAACAACTCAAATAATTATTTCTGTAGGATTGCGGCGATGAGCTGACCAAACAAGCCATTCAGTCATTTGGCAACCAACTAACGCTCATAGAGCAGCCCGACCAGAGCGATATCTCAGTGCTGCCCAAGGAGAAGAAGTTCAAGGGCTACTACAAGATTGCACGACACTACGGCTGGGCGCTGAATACCACATTCCATATTGGCTTTGATTTTGTAGTAATTGTTGAGGACGATTTGAATGTGGCGCCCGATTTCTTCGAGTACTTTCTGGGCACGCACAAGCTGCTCAAGCAGGACAAGAGTCTTTGGTGTGTTTCGGCTTGGAATGACAATGGCAAGGCGAACGTTATAGACTCGGCCAAGCCTGAGCTGCTCTATCGCACCGATTTCTTTCCCGGCCTAGGTTGGATGCTGACCAAGGAGCTGTGGAGCGAGCTGTCTGTCAAATGGCCCAAATCGTAAGTTGCAGGACATATAGCTTGAACATAATTATTATATGCTAATTTTCTTTGCAGCTTCTGGGATGATTGGATACGGCATCCGGAGCAACGCAAGGATCGCGTTTGCATTAGACCTGAAATCTCACGTACTCGCACTTTTGGCAAGATTGGCGTGTCAAAGTAAGTGATTAGAATATTTCTACGTATTAGAAATTAATATGTTTCTGTACTTTCTTTCAGCGGTTTGTTTTTCGACAAATATCTGAAGCATATTAGGCTCAGCGAGGATTTTGTACAGTTTAGCAAAATAAATATGAGTTATTTATTAAAAGTGCGTACATTCTGTCGTTTACTGGACGATCAACTAACTTATTGTGTATTCTGCAGGAAAATTATGATAACACGTTTTTAAAGCAAGTCTATGTGCTTCCCCTGGTCACCTTTGACGAGCTGCGTCTCAATCTCATTGCAATGGAGGGACCAGTGCGCATGCAGTACAATAATCGTGATCAGTACAAACGCATAACCAGAATGCTTGGGCTCATGGACGATTTCAAGGTTAGCATCTCTCAGATATCTCAACATATTGTGTCTAATATTTATCTTATCTTCGACAGAGTGGTGTGCCACGCACCGCTTACCATGGCATCGTTTCGTTCTACTATAATAAGCGACGTGTACATTTAGCGCCTAGTGCTAATTGGAAGGGCTATGACCTGTCATGGAGCTAACATCACTAAACTAGTTACTAGCTAGACCCTAAGCTCAGCTCAATGCAACACGTAACGAATCAAAATGATTGTTTGAAAACTTTTTGCAATACCAAAAAATAGGACTAAAAGTTTATTTTTTGCTCATTAAGTAGTTTAGTTTAAATTGTAAAATTAATTAATGTTTCGCAACCAGTGCTAAACCGATCGAAGATGAGACTCCAGTTACTACAACTACGTATATATATAATTTGTAATTTGTAATACTTGTGCAACGAGACCGATCCAATTCTATGTTATAGTCAGATCCGTACCCTCCGCCCCAATCTCGAAGCACACAGCCAATTGAAATTTGTAACCGAAGCAATAGCAACGACAAGTTGAAAGTATTAGATAATATGTATATATAGTCACAGCAGTCGCTGACTTTGTTGCAATGTTATTTCTGTTAATGCTGATTCGCTCTTATTTACTGTACAAATGGGCATTTAGTTGTTAAGTTGAATGAAAGAAACTCCAACTCCAGATCGAGCTCGAAAGTCTGTAACGGCCGCTAAACATAAGTCTTTTGTGATTTTGATTTATCTAATTATAATTCGTGTAATTTGTGTAATTTGAAAGAGAGCCAACAACCGACCCACAACATGTAACATAGAATAGCCATAGTTAACTCTAAGCATTTCGGGAGACAGGCACACACTTACAATTCCCCAGTGAAATAACCCCCTCACATCCTACTACTCTGTGTGCCTGCCACTGTCAAATAGTGATAGCTACTAACCTACAGACAACATACTCATCACATCTGTATGACTATTTGTATTTATATGAGCATATTTTTGTGTGTGGCGTATAAACATAGATTGTAAAGATAACTAACTACAAGCTGACTTTTCATTTGATTGATGTGCCTATTCCGCAGCGTCCGCCTCCTCGTCCAGCTGCTCGCAGTCAATGTCACTGCACTCGGACTCGGATTGCGTGGCGCGTCGGCTGCGTTGCGCCTGCGCCAGTCCCTCGTGTCCATAGCCACAGGAGATGTTGCTGGCGGCGACTGGCACGTTTTTGTTCAGCAGAAAATTGGCATTGGCATCACCGAACACGCGCTCCAGCTCGGCCAGACCATTGCTGGTGCCCGCATCCGCATCCGCTTCCGGCGGCAGCGTAGCATACTTCAGCTGAAGATAAGATTCGTTGTGGGCATGTGGCGGTATATAGTCCGCAAAGCTGCTCGGATACGGCTTACAGCGCGGCACATAACTGGCTGGAGAAGTCGCTGCTCCGGCTGGCGGCGGGGGCGGTGGTGGCTTGGCCAGGCCAAAAGGCAGCGCAAAGTTAAGCGGTTGTCCACGCGACAATATGGCATTCCTGGCGCTCTCAATAACGCTTGAGCCGTGCAGAGGCGGCATGCCAGGCGCACTAGCGGCTGGACCGTATGGACGCATGGGCGGCGCGGAGCCGCTGCCATTCAACATGATGGACTGTATGGGCGTGGGACCCGCAGGAGTCTGGCTGAACAGCCAGAGGCGATCGCCCACGACCATGGGACGCGCCATGCCACCCATGCCCAGCTGCGAGTAGTAATGGGAGGCGAGCGTCTCCACGTCCGAGGTGTATTTGCGTTTCCACTTGGTGCGTCGGTTCTGGAACCAGATCTTGATCTACAAATTAAGCAAAGTGAATATAAAATCAAGTACTAATTGGAACTTGCTGCTGCTCACCTGTGTCTCGGTAAGCTGAAGCTGCTTGGCTAGCGCCGTGCGCTTGGCTACGGATAAATATTTGCCACGCTCGAACTCCGTTTCCAGCGCCTTGATCTGGGCGGCGGAGAAGGCGGTGCGTGGACGCTTCTTGCGATCGTCGTGCGCTGCAATGCAAAGGGAACGAAAAGGAATCCCGCATGGTATGTGAATCAGATTTAGACATTAATTGCTATCGACTGCGGCCATTGTCGGGTCGGGTGCTCTGCCAAACAATTTGCGGCTAATTCGAATTTGCCAATTGCCAATCTACTAATTGGCAGAGGTCACAGCGCCGAGAGCACCCTGTATGCAAAAACACTTGACGCTCGATTTTAATTGGCATCATTTCATCTTGATTGTGGTCAATGCTGGCCAATCTAATTGGCCATTTGGCAGCACATTTCTCCCGACTTGACCGTAAACAAATTGTCATATAAATTTTCAGTGACATTTTCTTTCGAAAAATGAGATAAGCCATAACCATGTTGCCCATGGGGCGGCTTTCCGTCCCACATTTGCATCATTAGCGGGCGGCCCATTTTGTGACGCCCCTCGGGCCAATTTCAGATTATTTGTTTGTGGATCGCGCACATGACAGACGAGATCACTCAGCCAATGCATATTAGTGAATGATGTTCTCTTTTTTTTATGACTTTTCCAATAATTAATCTTTATGTTTCGCTTAAAAGCTAGCTATTAGCAGAGGTGACTTAACAAATAATATTTTTTTAGAGCTTATAATGTGAACTATTAGAAATGGCAAAAGTCTTCTGATTTCTAATTGTGGCATCTTCGCCCGACGGCCAGTCAATTTTCCTTTACTTTATAACTTTTACTAGGCAACGAATAAATAATCTGCTTCCGGCATCTTTTAACCACACACGATCATCTGAATAGATATAGTTCTATATAAAATGATTGATAATATGTAAACTATATAATCAAAATTGTATAAAACGCTTCAGCGAAAGAAATAAAATCATCATTTTTTCTGTAATCCTCACAAATTGTGCCACAAGAACACAAATGTTGTACTATTTTTTACAACAATATAAAAACAGATTTTCTTTTCTTTTCCTTTTCTTCAGTTCATATTATATTGTGTATTTGGACCTATTTGTATATATTTTTGTATCGTTCACAAATTGATTGGTTTTATCCAATTAATGTCTGTACGTAAATTTTCCGACGCTATTTAACCTAGGCATATATACTCAAACCCGCCTCAGATAAAGTGATATGTTATTCGAAAATTCGAAATCTTTCCGAGTTTCGACTAACCGAATATAGAATGAATGTCAAATGATTGCAAATGATTGTTTAATAAATACTTTTCACTTTTTATGGCATTCAAATTGATTTATATACCGATGTGCCATGATCTTTGGTTTCATCGTGTTCAAAGATCGATTAAACTAAAGATCGTGGCACATCGGGAAAGACCAATGTATGTTAATCAATTTGGCTAGTTGCCTGTTTAAGCTGATATTGGGGTTTCTAAAGAGTAATAACCAGTCGGTTATTGCCAACAGTTTGCGTTTTTTTAATCCAGTTTTCAATTTAGACCGAACGTTTTTAAAGATAAAAAGAAGCTGCTTAAATTTGTCGCAGTTCTAATGCTATTCAAATTGGGAAGTATTTATGAAATATGCAATTTTAAATACAATGCAATCATCCTATTGCATCCCATTTAAGAGGAACAACACAAACATTCTACATCAATAAGAACCTCCCACAACCTCAGCCAATATCCGTGTGAATTTGAATTTAATACGCACCACTCCCGTCATCCGAGGCAAGCTCTATATCACTTTTGCCATCGTCCAGGCCGTCCTCCAGGCAGCTGGATGTCGCTGGACTGGACACGCGCGAAACATCACAGCTGACCCGCCCACTTTCGTTGTGCGCCAACTGGACTTGATTATCGTGGATCACTTCGAAACTGGACGCCTTGTCCACATAACTGCTGGGACTATGTGGCTCGGGCTTGGCTAGAATCTGTTCGATCGAGAAACTGTGCGGATGGCGACGCACCACAGATTGCGCGTTCATTTTCACTTAGGATTAGATCAGATCGGAACGGATCGGATCGGATCGGATATTTCGTATGGGGCCGTAGCCGGAATCAGACACAACAGCGCGCGGCGACTTGTTTCGAAAAACTAATTTGAATTCGAATACGGAACGCATCCTGCGTATTGAAGACAACAGATCTCAAGTGGGCGTGGCCTGTGGCCATATAGCCGACTCTTTCCACTCGCCGGAACTGTGGCAATGCATTGGAAAGAAATGGTCGGGCTGCTCGAAGACGTTACTCTTCACGAAAAGCCACACATATGTTTATTTATATAACATGTGTGAAATTGTCGCTGCCTCTCGGCGTGTGGTGGGCGTGTCCACGTAATGTCTATATGTCTGGGATTTGTTTTACTTCTCTTTTTTTTTGGTTCTTTTTGTACGATCATAATTTTCGGCTAATTGTTTACAAGTAGCGCTATTTAATATTTTGATGCCTTGCTAAATATATTTAATAAGTTTGCAAACATATTTCATAAGCTACATACACTCATATGTGGGTTGTATGTCCCCTTCGGTGGGGTAGCCTAAAGATGAATGTACTCATAAATTTTGCTTATTTCAATCACGATTTCGATTCAAGTATGTCATTTTTTGCATGCTCTCACGTTTCTCTGTTAGGCCCTTTTTATTTCAATTCTTTCAATTTTAATTGAGGATTGCAATTTTATACCTTACTTTTTTTAGTTCTTCTGGAAAAACAAGCCTACATTCAATATACTTTCGGAAATATGCAAAGTTTTCTTAATTCGAAGGGAACTTTAATTAGAATATTAGGGAAAAGTATGACTATCTTAGGCACGCCGAAGCATAAATACTCTTGTGGACATTTACTTGGAAATGTTTTTATAATATTCTGACAAATAATAATTAATAAATACTCTTGTAGACATTTACTTAAAAATTTGTTATAATTTTCTGACGGATAACTCCTAATGTTGAGTTTGATTAAATTATCGTGCAAATTACAAAATTCGACCTACAGAACTAAAACATATTGTAGACCAATGCTGAACTGATTGCATATATGCCTATGCATATGCATATCATATAGTTAAATTGATCTGTTTACAATTAAAAGAATAGATCCTGTTCTAGAATATATATATAGATTATGAGGTCGAAAACATCTCATTTATCCCCTACAAAATTCGACCTTTAGAACCAAAACATATTTTCCATTCCTTTGAATAAATAATATAGTTAAATTGGTGTCTTTGCAATTAAAAGACTAGATCCTGATCTAGAATATATAGTCTTAATAAGGTCGAAGACATCTCGTGACAGAATTATGAAATCCCCTATAAAATACTACCTATAGAACTATAAAGATATTATAGACCAAGGCTTAACTGACTTTCCATTGCTTTGAATAAATAATATAGTTAAATTAAATGACCAGATCCTGATCGAAGACATCTCGTGACAGAATTATGATATCCCCTACAAGGTATAAGAACTCGTATGCCGCCATTGTAATTCTCTATACTGTATTCTATCCCATTTTCTCTATAAATATTTCTGTTTCAGTTTATTAGCCACCATTTGGCAGGCACACTTTTTGTGCAATAAACAATTTTGTCGGTTTCCTATGGCTGGGCAGATTTCGAGGAACATGTAAAACGTTCATTAATTCCAAATTATTAACACATAATTCAGGCGAAAGAGACGGCAACAGTGCGAGTGAGATAGAGAGAGAGAGAGAGAGAGAGAGGGGGGCATGGAAAATTGCCTTAGCCGAGGATAGTTTGCAATTGGCTGTTCGCCAATTATACAGGGTGTCTCCGCTGGCAGCAGCCTGTAACATCGCGTCGCGATAATGTCTTCATTATTCATGCACAATTTGAGCAAAATATGTGAAAGCACGTTAATTAGTCGGCGCTGCTGCTAAACTATGGAAGTGAGCGACAGGGAAGATGCAAAGGGGGAGCGTGGTGGCAGCGGGCAGAGAGGTGAGAGGGGGCTAAGGAGGGTGATCGTGGAATGAGAACGGGCTGGGCCCATCTATTTAGCCAGGCCGGCTGTCAGTTTGATTTAATTTAATGAGCATATTGCTTATGAGCCGCATGCCACATGCCGCATGCCGCATGCCGCATGCCGCCACATTCAAATCAAAATGACAACTTAATTTTCATAATTGCGCTTAATGAATATTCGACTATTGCTTGCCATATTTTAAATTCCGCTGCCAGATCGCTGAATATAGCCACTTGGCACTGGCATTCCAAATCAATTACCAATTTGCAGCCGGCCCTCTGGGCCAGCTAAGGAAACCGAAGCAGTAACTGGATGCTCCGATATATATATCTGCATGAAACCTACATTAATCGGATCTCCTTAGCTTGGAGCCCGTCGTCGTCGTCCTCCACTGGCATTTAACGTTAAATGGAGCGCAACCGTGTCACAAAAAAACTCATTTAATTAATACGAATGCATGCATCTTCATTATAAATCATCACTTCTCAAGTGTTTGTCAGGCGCACGCAACATAAATCACGGCTCCGTCTTCGTCTCCGTCTTCGTCTCCGACTCCGTCTCCGACTGCAACTACGACTCCGGCTCCGCGTCGAGTCGCGTGTGACGCTCGCCGTTTTTTGTTCGTCCCTTTTTTTGTGTTTTGTCGACTAATGATGCATTCAAGTTAGAAGAAATGCCCCGGACTAAACATCTGTCCGAGGCACTCCCACGCCATCGCTCGTGTATTTGGGTTTCCGATTACGTCAAAGGTGAAGTCCATGTCCCGCATCTTGTGGCTGGGCGTGCATTGAACTCTTTCACGAAATTTTAGCATGATTCATTTGCTGGGCTGTTTGTTTGCCTTGACGCTAATTTGTGTCAGAAACAAATAGGACTGCAATACGAGACAACAAGTCTAAGGGACCTTCTAGATGGGAAAATGTCTCTTAAAACATTTCAACTTTATCAATAGAAATTAAATTGAAGTTTTTATTTATCTTCGCTCTTTGAGTTCATTTTCGATCTCTTCTATAAAGAATTATAATTATTGATATTTGTTTTTATTAGCAGGTGGGATCTTTTTTTTTATAAAACTGCGGCTGTATTTCCATGTGTCTATGTATTTAAATACAAAAGACTTTGACCTGCCTGCCACAGCTCAATCTCTTAATTTTGTATTATTTTTGCTAAGGTTTGGCCAGCTATTTTGGCTATAACATGACAGGTAGGTTACATATAGAGGACATACTTTATCAACTGGAGCTAAGTTTAGGTAAAACTCAATCCCTAAGTGGGAAAAATGGTGGCCAAAGTTTTTATTGTAAACATCGACAGCAAAGCGCTTTGCAAAAGTAAATTTATGAGTTCAAATTCAGCAGCAATTTTCAATTATTATATTTGTTAAATTTAGCTATGATTAAAGTACAAAACTATAGGGTTTTAATATTTTGAGCAAACAAACATAACCATAACATAACAATCTTGGGCGGCTTTAAATGTGCACAAAGTCGAGCGCATTTCCGGACAACTTGCATTTTCAAAATTTTTCATTTAATTCGGGCGACGCAGGGTAATTTCTTTAAAGGTTTTCCTTCTTACAAATAACGTGAATAAATTTAAAAAATAATTAATGAATAAGTGAATTCCTAATGAAAATTATTTCCAATATTTTAGATCATGTTTTATGCAGTATGCTTTTAATGTATGTAAGTATAAGACTCCACTAAACATTTTCGGTAATTGGTCTTACTAGATTTTATATTTAAATTGTTATAACATATTGTTTTGACCCATTTTCATTAAGTGGTCAATAGTTGGAAGATGCGTTAATTGAAAAGTCTTCAGCGGATGACCTAAATAAATTAAGTTGCTGTTCATCATATAATTATACCCTGAACCCATTAAATATGGGTAAAATGTAATGTATTTATGCAAATGTAAGAAACAGGCAGAAGGAATCATCTCCGACCCCATAAAGTATATATATTCTTGATCAGCATCAACAGCCGAGTCGATCTAGCCATGTCCGTCTGTCTGTCCGTCTGTCCGTATGTATGAACGCAAGGATCTCAGAGAGATCTCAGAGAGACTTGAAATTTTGCCTATAGGTCCTCCTAGTGCCCGCGCAGAGTTTGTACCCGATATTCGATAACTTGCCCAGTTTCCAAGTAATCGATTAAAATCGATATCGAAATCCTGTTTTTTTTTAGCGATTTCGACAACTAATATGAGCTAGAGTCACCAAACTTGACATGTAGCTACTAGTATATATATATATCAAGTATTTTTCATTTTATACCTATCGCCTGTCGGAAGAAGAGGTTTCAGGTTATCCCCTAGTCGGGGGCTCCCGACTAGAACCTCTTACTTGTTTTTTTTTTTACTCTTTTCCCATACAAGACATATATTAAAATAACATATATCAATTATTAGTCTTAGTATCAATTGAGTATTCATTCCAATTAACTTTAATATACTTAATATACTTCAATTTTTTAAACTTTAGTTTCAATTGAGCGCCTAATTCGATTCCATTCTCAAATTTCAGCATCCTTTGCGGTTTCCGAAAACTTACCTCATTTGGTTGTTTTCTCATTAGGCAACGTCTGGATTTTATTTCATTCATGAAAAACTCCCTCAAGACATTAACTGCTGCACATATCCGCGCCTTATAAGCTGACAGATATAAATAATAATTAAAAAAAAAAGAAGAAAAAACGAGGAATATAAGAAGAAGAAATGCATATTAATTTAATGTGCGCTCATTTCGTGTGTGGGGAGTTCTGAGAAGCGGAGCGAGCGCATAAAAGGCGTCATTTATGCATGTTTTGTACGCGCAGACAAAACTCATAAATTACAACCAATTATCAAATTAGATATTTACAAAACATGCAGTTTAAATCAACGTTTTTTATGGCCTGCCTCTAGAGGAGTGGGCTGTCGGTGGGTGAGTGGGGGCGTGGCATCCAGTTTCCCATTGCGTCTTTTTATAGGCACAAAAACTAAATCAAAGCCCAACTGCAACGGCACAATCAATTTTGGATAATCACGTGCTGATGGCGGCAATTAAACGTTGCACGTTGCACGTTGCACGTAGCATGCGGCAAGCAGCAATTGGAAAAAATTAGCAGACAATGCGCAACTGACAGCGCCGGGCAATTAATTTGGCGTAATTACTCAGTGGACGACAGTTGACAAGACACAACGGGAGCTGGGCGCTGGGGCAGGCAACAGGGTGTTGCTAGGAAAAATGCCAGCACGCCCCAGTGGAAAAACAACGCCTCGTGCCTCAGCAGCACCTCAAGTTGTGACTTGATTGCGAGTCGACTCCAGTCGAGTCGACTCGAGTTGAGCTGTTCTGTTGCCACCTCAACGCATCGATGAAATTGTGTACGGCATTTTGCTTAATTTCTTTGACTTTTGCTACAATTGCGGCGGCATTTTAATGAGCTGCAACCAAACTTGCCCCTCCTCAAAGTGGCGGCAAATTGCGCCCCAAACAAGGGTTAAAGCAATACCAAACGATGTTGTTGCTGCTGCTGCTGCTGCTGCTCTTGTCTGGGGTCTAGCTGTTGCCTGCTAATTGGCCTGGGACACAAGCTGCTTGTTGTTGTTGCTGCTTCTCTGTGATATCAAACAGTTTTACGCACAAATTGAAACTGATAATTGTCGCCGGGGCCTGATTTATGGTACTGAGTGATGAGCATATGTTTTAATTAATTTCCAAGAAAGTGTTTTGGCAAATGCCACTTAAGCTGACAGCGCGCTGTCTTAACCGGGCAACTCTTGCCGTTGCTGTTGCACTTGTTGCATCGAAAAGGAGACGCCACACGTTTGCCCCAAATCGCATAATCCACGTAGCAGCCCAATTTTGAGCCAACAAAGACATAATTTGATGTAGCTGCCACTCTTTGGAAATTATGATAAATGTCTAAGAAAACATGAGCTGCTGCTGCTGCCCCTAAGACCGAAGCAACAACAACAACAACAACAGCAACAACACGCGGGGCACATCTGCATGACATTTTTTTTTGGGCAAGCAACAACCACAACTCATTTGGGAACGTGCGCGCTTGAGGCGCCCCACATCCTCCAGCACAGCCGCCAGCCATTTGAGTGAGATTAATGCGGTGAGGAAAATCATAAATTAATTAGAAAAGCAAGTTGCTGCCTGGAAAAACTATGCACCTCTCACTCTGTCCAACTCTCGATGTCTCTTGTTGCAGCTCACTCGAGGCAGACACTTATTAGTGACATTTAGTGGCAATTTATTGTGGAAAGTGTTGTATACACACACACACACACGCGCACACATTTATAACTTACAGGTGTTGTCACAGTAATGCTTAATTAGCTTTTATTATTAGCTACGATGTGGCAACTAAATGCAAAGGCTATCAACTACAAAGCGCACGGCCCAGACCAAGTCCCCAGTCCGACTCCCCAGTCGTAATCCAAAACAAGTTTCCTCATTCCCGTTCAGCTATTTCCTGTTCCCCTAAATTGTTGTTGTTGTTGTTGTTGCTGCTGCTGCTGCTGTTGGCGCCTATTGCTGGCGTTTAGGCGCAATTAGCGAACGCCTCAGGCGCCAGCTAGTAAATAAAAATGTCTACTGTGGCATGTGTAGGTGACTGTGTCTGGCCCTGATTCTGGGCCAGGAGCTGTGCCTAAGGTTGGGGCATTGGAGGCATTCCAAATTGTCGTCAGAGTGTCGCGACTGTCGCATCCTGGCGGGCAAACGGAATGTAGTCCTGTCAGAAGCTGAAAATGGGAATTATGTATAGACTGAGAGAGTTTTAATTAGGCAGTTTAGTTATTGAAGATTACTTTAGGGTGGGATTAATCAATCAAGTTCATGGGGTAATGTGAACATCTTAAATGAACATATATATTGAATTATTTTATTTATAACAGAATATTTACTGTGCTCAATTATCAATTATCTGCTGCTTTCCAACTTAATATTCGTTGGGCTGTAGACTTTTTTTTTATGAGAACAACTTAAATTAAATTTATTAGAAAATTTACAATACTACTTAGTCTACTATTAAGTCTAATATAAAATTAACAAAGTTACGGTGACTTTATATATCGATCTGGGAGATCGATTGGATGAGACCTCCGCAATCTCCTCCGCGTTCGGACTCCTCCAAATTCGACGCCTCTTTAGAAGGCGCCTAGCCAGTCGATTTGGATGGTTTCCCAGTCGCGTTATGTAGTTTGCAGTCTGTTTGTTTATGACCTCCCCGACTTTGCGCACTCCTAGGTCGGAAGTAGAAAAAAAAATCGGCTGTAGTCATGCCGGACTCTGTCGAAGGCTTGTTTTATGTCCAAGTACGCTGCCACTACGTATTCTTTGGCTTCGAACCCCTAGAGAATGAAATTCACAGCCCTATTTAGCTGTTCTGGTGTGCCATGAGATTTTCGGAATCCAAACTGAAAGGGAGGCATTTTTTGTTTAATCCTATCAATTGACAGCAGTCTCGTGAGCAAGCAACGTTCAAAGAGTTTGCCAATCGTGGTCAACAGACTAATTGGTCTATATGAGTCTAAGGACGAGGAGCTCTTTCCAGCCTTATGGATCATGCATATCCTTGCCTTTTTCCACTGACTTGGTACATGCCCCAGTCTCAATACCGCATTGAAGATTAGTACTAAAAATAGGACTGCACTGACCGGCATTGCTTTAATCGTTGTGTTGTGTCAATCCCATCTTCGCCAGGGGCTTTTCTAGTATTAAGTCATGCTATGTGCTCTGAGACTTCGTTGAAGCGTTCGTCTAAGTCTTCAGCGAATGCATCAGCACGTTCCTTTGGAGATCTGGCCCAAGATCCGTCAGGCTTTCTGATCGCAAATTTGGGAGTCACTTGCTGTTTATACCTTCTCGCCAGTCTCCACAGGGAGTGACTTGAAGACTCATTTGGAGAAACATTTTCCAAAAAACGGTCGGTTTTCCTTTGTCTATGCCGCTCCAGCAGCTTTCTGACCCGGTTCGACGCTCTGCGGTAGATCCTGTCCACAATTGGATCTCCTGTACGACAGAACTGCCTTCTCTTAATTAGCAGTAATGCTGGCAAATGACATAAGACAATTTGGGGAAAATTTATGACGTCCCCGACTTTTTCCAAATCGGAAATAACAAAAAAAAAAAAATATTTAATTATTTTATAAATAAATCATTGCATACTTCCATGCCATAAAACACCGAAGCACCAGTTATACTGCATACTTTCGGGCAGCAAGCGAATGTTTCTAATTACTCGTGAATGCCACGAAAGTATGCAGTAATACTAAAATTCTGCTAAAAACCGCTACAAACGGCTATAAATGACTATTTCTCGGCCAAAAAAAACCCGATATCGGGCTGTTTTTTTGGAAATGGCGATATCTCGGCTAAATACAGTCCAATTTCGGAGTGGTCCGCATTTTAAACCGCAAGACAAACCATAATTTATTTTTCTTGCAATATTATATTATTAATATTAATATTAATATTAATATTAAAATTGTAAATATATTTACACATACATTCATTTACTCTAGGATTCACACTTTTTACAGGTTCGTTGCATTCTATATATATTTTTTGCATGAAAAGTTCGGAATCTAGCAAAATGACAAAATTTCCCATATAAATTTAACAAACATATTCTGCGCATTTATTTATTATAAGTAAGTATGTTCGAAGTAGATAAAATATTACCCAAATGTGGGAAGTATGCTGAAGATGGGAAATTTAATATTGCCCTCTGATGACCATGAAATTTTCTCTATGTATTATTAGAAGCAAGATGAAGCTTTGAAGCTCTTTCATGTTCAAAAAAAAAAACAAATTGTTTCTCTCTAAAAACTAAAAGACTTAAAAGCAAGAATGATTCGTGATTTTAATAATTGTAATTTACCTATAGCCGATCTAGTTCTTTATAGTAATATCTAGTTCTTTATAGCTTGGGCTTGCGCGCAGCTGTTCCAAATTACCCAAATTTCAAGTTTAAACAAAACGATGGCTTTTAGTTTTTCATTGTATAGTTTAATTTGCGGTCCGCAAGCAAACAGCAAAAATAAACAGGACGATTTGGGTGTCCTCTGGCCAGTTAATAGCTCTGATCCATCCGAATTGCTTACCCCGGGACTCTCAGGTTATGCATCTAATTGTTTATATATTTTATTTATTTAATTTTGGAACATTTTTTGGACAAACCGCCTGAGCAAATTGTTGGGTGCAATTTGAAGTCGAATCCTGAAAAGCCTTGAATGCCAATCGATCGCTTGAAATTTTTGGTCATTTTGAGGTTCTTAAAAGATCTGTAAAACTCCTTTCGTTTTGTTTAGGCATAAAGCTCTAACTTGACTAAATCCCTGCTGTGATCTCAAGAGGCACATTTATTCTATATTCTATGTCTATACGAACCATCGCACCAGCCAGTTTTTCTGCTGTAGAGCACTTAAAAACAAATGACTATATGAATAATGAAAATCACAAAATATTTGAATAAATAATACTAGAAATATAATCGGAAGACACAGTAAAAGTCGAAACCAAGCTCACATATGCTTAAAGTTTGTATATATTACATAAGTACGATTCGATTTAAAATCATAGCACCCACAAAAAGATATTCTATTTGAAACACAAATTGGGAAATTACCGAATTTATGTTAAATAATACTGAACATCAGTGTAAAATCGCAATTTATTTATTTTATGAGTGTACGATATTTGTGAATTTATTTTTATTTGGCTAGAGAGAGAACGTGTTGAGGTCAGCCCCGACGAGAATTGTTTATGCAATTGAGATTGAAACAAAAAACAAACGCACAGTGGCTGCAAATAAAGCGGACTAAATGTGAATTTCAATGTTGTTTAGCGGAAATTTCTACGCACTTTTCTTTGTTTGCTTGAAAACAGGTAGACGTGGTTCTTAACTATTGTACTTGAAGATAAATGAAAAACCCTCGCACATGACAAGCCAAAACAAAAGGCGCAACCTTTATTCGAGTGCCGGAAGTGAATATATTGCGCATACGCCATGTGAACAGTCGCATTCGCAGTCGCTATCGCAGTCCAATTTCTCATTGCCTGTCGTCGTATGGCTGCGTAGCCGAAAGGCCTTTTTCGTATACTCGTTGAATGACGGTCAAGGTTGTTGCCAGCAGCACTTGCCACACGGCACGTTCTACGCACAGCCCGCGGCGATGAGTTTCATTGAATTTGCGAACGTTATGCGGCGTGGCGCGTCGCGGCGCGGCGCGGCGCAACGCTTTGAGACATTTTTAGCCGCCTCAAGGATAACGCAGTGCGCCAAAAGCGAGACGCATGTCAAGGTCAGCGTCAAGATTCGCCACAAGTGGCAGCAACTCAGCAGCTGAACAGCTCAATTTGGTGCCCACGACAGCTAATCACGGGCACAGTTCAATGCACAGCGTGTCCAGTCGCCGATTGGACTGGACTGGACTGGACTGGACCGAATCGGGTCGGGTTATGTCATCGACAGACCGAGCAGACCTATCAGCTAAATGCTCGCTGTTTGTTGGCCCCAGCTCTTATATCGTATAATTTACAATGTTTTTAAATAAGGCCTGGAATGCCTCGGACAATGCATTTGGGGATGAACCCTGCCTGCATTACATTTAATTAATTTGATGCTCTGTTCTGATCAGATGCGAACGCGAACCGGTTGCTCAGCTTTCAGCTTTCATTTCTCAGGCGTTTGCTTTCATTTTCGAAATGTTTTATTCCTGTTCGCCAACACAATTAGCATAAATTGCGTTGAGCTGCTAAATTTAGTGACCATACTTAAATGTACCTTAGCCGGAAGTTATATGCGCATAAGGCATCCCACATCGAATAGCGCTGATCTTCAATTAGCTCGCATAATCGCCGCCGCCTCAGTCGTGCCTGCCCCAAGCGGCGGCTACACAAATTGCATGTGGGGGCCTTCATCTGGCTGCAGATTAAACCACATTAGAGTTATGCAAGCGGCACGCACAGCTTCCCATAGATACATGGCTCTCATATAGATAGATACGTTCGTAGTAAATTTACCCATGAAGCTGGAGCACAGCTCCTTTGCCCACGCTTTGAGAAATGTGCGACAATTAGTTCAGCGCTAAAAAACGGGTTTTTAGTTGATTTCGGTTTTTGTTTTTTTGCCGCAACTCTTTGGCTTTTTGGAGTGGGCGGCGCAATGCGTGCGCAACGCAAAAAATGGCAAAAAGATATTGAAATATTTTAATAATAAAGTACAACATGCGAATACCTTGGAAGCACAAAAAAATCGCACACGCACGGCCAACGATTAAGATACCGAGTGCCAGAGTATAAGTACTTCAACTGCAGCTTTAAAAATATAAAAAAATAAAACAGCAACAACCGCAAACAAATACCAATAGCTGGCCAACAATGCTAACGGCCGCTTTATTAACAATTACGAGCGTCTCAGCCGCAGGCTGGCAACGAGGGGAAAGGGGTCGAGATACTTGGACTTGGCGTTGCATGCGTCACGCGTCCGCACATTTTGCATGGATCGTGTGTCACAATACAAATTTAATATTAAGCTCATAAATGCGCATTTGCGAATCGATAATCAGATTCGCGTTCAAGCCGAGTTTGAAAACATTTCGAGCCAAACAATTTCGCTTTCACATAGCAGAGCTTGTATCTGTATCTGTATCTGTATCTGCAATGGAAGCTGTATGTATCTGTATCTGTATCTTTGATTCGTTGGCCTAGTTACCTTCGAGCCTCAAACGGTTCTCGAGTGGCTGCGAATATTTGCTTTCAGTTTGGCAATTGCGCAATCTTTCACATGGACCGTGAGTCGGCATTATTTGTGGGACACATTTTGAGCAAGGGCCAGCCTTGTGGGTGCCTCTTTCAAGTTCAGCTTTTAAGAAAAATAATAAGTGAAGAAATAAAAAAACTCATAGATACTTTGTTGTGTTGCACATATATATTTGCGGGGTTTAACAATAGGCATATTAATATTTTAAAATATTTATTGAGTTATGCATATAAAAATAGTTAAGTTTATATTTAATTGGCACCTATTTTAAAACATAAATTATCATTTATGTTTGCACAAAAGAAAATTAAAAGCTAAAAATGAAAAATATTTTTATTCTCTCCTGTAATAAACCGTTTTGCTGTTTCCTCGCAAGGACAACCGAGTTTCTTAAACCTAGTATAACATATATGAATTATTAAACTAGCTAAAATATTGGCAAAAATAAAGGGGGAAAAAAAAACAAAAACATGTAGAAATCAAAAGAAAAACAATAAAAAATTACGTAAAACTAGAAAATGTGGCATTCCTGTTGCTGACCTATTAACTAGTTCTAATCTATAAACCTGAGACTCTAATTAAGTTCTTTAATTCTTGCAGTGTATTACGGCCCACCTTCGGCAATCAGGATAAGTATTTTACAGATGCAGCCGTAGACTTAGTTTACGTTTTAACTATGGCCCTTTAGCAGGCGATCTGTAGGATCTTCGCTAGTTAGTTTATGGCATACTTTAACTGTATGTCCTAAACTTGCAACAGAAAAAATAAAATAATAATCAAAGTAAATTAAAATTGACTTTCTACATTTACTAACTCCTAACTCTCAAAGTTTTTTTCTCGAATTTTCAACAACGTTTAATATCTTCTTAATTCCTATACATAAAATCTTACCTAAAATTAATATTTTTTTAAAAACCTTTCTCATTCTATGAAATTCTCTGTAGTTCTTTTCATATTTGTGAATTTTCAAAACTATTTACTGGCAGTGCTGCTTCTTCTCCAACATTCCATTAAGTTATAGGGTATTAAATATCAAAAATAGGTAGCTGCACAGTGGGACAAGTGCAAGAGAAATGCCACATTTTCTACTCTCAACGGAGTTGAATTAATTTAGTTAAGACTTATGACATACAAATTCGTGACGTTCTTTTTGTTGTTGTATCTATAACTCTGCTTACGCCCTGCTGGGCTAAAGGGCGTGGGCGTGGTCGCGGTCGTGGTTGTTGGACAGGTGGACAGCATCACAGTGTACAGCCATTAATAGTTTCACAATAAAAACAATTGGATTAACAAAATATACCCACTAAAATTAGTTAACAATTCCTTTGGACCCAGTCCTAGTTGACGGGCGATATGGTCTGGCCAAACTTACGGGCACGCTGGCCGAAACCCTTGCTGCCATCGGGCCCCATGGGCGTGCGGACCAGACTCTCGGCGGCGCGCTGGGCAAAGGAGCCGGAACGGGAGCGCGGCGAGCCATCCAGGAAGCTGCCTGTGCGCGAACGTGGCTGGCCATCATAGTCGCTGCCGGAGCCACCGACGCCGCCGCCATGCTTGTAGTTGCTCAGGAAGCTGCCGGTGCGGGAGCGCGGCGATCCCTCAAAGCCCTCGGAGCCAAAGGAGCAGCGGCGATCGTAGCCGGAGTCTGTGGAGATGCGACGCCCGCCAATGTACTGGGCATTGTCGTAGGCCGCCAGCTTGCTGCTCAGCTGCTGGAAGTTGTTGGAGTAGCGACGAGGCCACACCTGATAGCCACCCCCACCGCCGCCCACCAGCTGATCGGGCTCACGATCACGATCACGCTCGCGCTCGCGCTCCACATTGAAGTCGTTGGAGGGGCGACGATAGAAGCCGTTGCCATCGCTGGCATTGGAGAAGCTGCGCTCGAACTGCATGGAGCCATTTGAGTAGCGCCGCTCGCCATTGCCCGGGCAGCTGCCGTTGGAGCAGACGGAGCTCTTGCGATATGTCTCCGACTGGCCAAAGTCGGAGACGCGTCTAGAGCACGGGCAGCTCTCCGAGCAGTTGGAATCGCGACGCTGTGGTGCGCCCGTCTCCGAGCAGTTGCTCACGCGACGCGACATGGTGAGACCCGCCGAGTCGGGAGCATAGTTCTGCTCCGAGCAGTTGGACAGCCGGCGCTGCAGGCTGCTCACCGGCGCCACAGGCATTGGATTAACATTGCTGCTGCTGCTGTTCGCGACGACAGCGGAAGGCGGCGTTGAGGGCTCGCCCAAGGCAGCAGCCGTGTTGGCCGAGATGGTGGACGTATTGCTGTAACGCCTGGGCACATAGCCGAAAAAACCCGGCGACTGCGCCTGCTGGTGCTGCTCCAGGCCAATGCTGCCACGTGACTGATAGTGCTGATAGCCATGTCCATGGCCGTGATAAGCAGCGGCCTGGTGGTGATATGACTGCTGCTGCTGCTGCTGATAGTAGCTCGGCTGGAAGTCCGAGTTGTTGCGCTTCAGCTTGAAGCGCAGGTCATGCAGCGGCTCATGGCTGGGCATGCCGGAGAAGCTGCCGCCACGCGTCCGCTCGCAGTTGGCATCGCTATAGTAGCGATAATTCTCCACCATGCGGGCAACGGGTGCGGCCAGTTGGATGACGGCCGCCTTCTTGCCCGTCTTCTTCTTGGGCGCCACCATCTCGTAGACCTGGAACGGTCCATCCAGATGGAGTGCTTCGCGTGCCGAAGACGATTCCAGATACTCAACGAGCGCGCATTCCTTTTGCTGCAGCTCCGGATACTTGTTCATAAACTGGCGCACATCCACGGGTATGGCCATGCCCGGCTTGAGTATACGTATCAGGGCGATCTCGCCGCACTTGGAGAACAGGTCGGAGACCTTCTCAATGCTCAGCTTGTCCAGCGGCAGATCGCAGGCCACAATGGTGCGCGAGGGCATGGTCTCATCGAAGCTGGGCAACGGCTCCAGACGGCGCACCTTGGTGCCCTGCTCATTCAGCTCGATCTTGCGCGACTTGCGGCGCACGGCATCGCCGACGACTTTCCACTCGCGGGTCAGCTGGCGCACGCGCTTGAAGCTGGACACCAGCTTGAGGCTGACGAAGCCCTCCTTGTTGCGACGCACGTGCTTGAGCAGAAAGGCATCCTTGAGTATGCTCTCGTTGGAGAAATAAAACTCAACGGCCTCGACTATTTCCGCGGCCAGCTCATCGCTTGGCACCAGCGCCGGCTCCAGCGTGTCTATCTCATTGGCCAGCTCCGCAGGCTGCTCCGCCTGGAGTGTCTGCGGCGGCGGCGGCGGCGCCTGTGGCTCATCCTCGGCCGGCTTCTTTAGGCTGAGGAACGAGCGATGCACTCGGCGCGTTTCCATTACAGGCGAATTAGCTGGTGCCACGGCTGGTGGCGGCGAGGCATCCAAACTGAAATTGGGATGCAAGTAGATGTTGTCCATGTGATGCTTGCGAAACTTCTCCAGATTGGCCTCGCTAAGCGGCACGGCTGGCGGCGACGCCTGACCTTCGGTCAGTTCCGGTTCGTTTATGATGTGATTGTCCACGGCCAGCGGCTTGAGCTCATCATCCTCCTCGGACTCCTCGGAGTCGCCTATGGACGAGCCCATGCCCACATCCAGATGCTTGTCATCGCTGGGCGTCGACAGCGGCGGAGACATAGGCGGCGCACTCGGACTGTTTGGTGCATCCTCGGATCCGGAACCGAACTGCGAATCTAGCGATTCCATCTGATGCAGCAGCGCCTGCGCCGAGCGTTTGGCATGCAAACGCAGCAGCTTGGAGGGCAGCGAGGAGGACAATGGCACCACAGCCTGTGAGCTGCAGCAAGGCTGCTCCTCCAGCTCCGCCTCCTCCGCTAGCTGAGTCGTTGGCGGCGTCGCAGGCTTCATAACGGGCACCGCTGTCAGTATGGGGCTGGCCACCACGGGGCTGACGACAAAGGTGTGTCCCTGCGGTACCTTGACCTCGTAGCTGCTACGCCTGGGACTGGCTGTACCCTGATCCTGGTCGCTCATCTTGGAACGATGGCTGATGCTCTGAGCACTGGGCACTCCAGCAAAAGCTGCTGAAAAATTGTATTAATGCTCACAGCTCCAAATTGTATTGGCAGCTACAATTGTATCTGTATCTGTATCTGTATCTGTATCTGTCTCTGTATTTGTATTTGTATCTGTATCTGCCTCTCTGTGTCTATGTATCTCTATCTGTAAGCGCTTGAGCTGCTGCCTGCTTTTGTCTGGGGCAAATTTCACTTTCACTTTCAAGTTCAGCTCCAACTGCTGCTGTCTGTGGTGCACTTACATTTGGCACTCAGTGTGTGCATTTACGCTCAGCTTTGGGCGTTCAATGAACGTCAGCTGTTTGTTGTTGTTGTTTGTTGTTGCTCGTTGGGTTTATTTTGCGTAATTCTGCAGCCTGCTTGAAACGTGCTTGGAATTCTGTCTGAATATAGTTTATTTTGTATTGGTAAGAGAGGGGGGCGCGGGGGCGGGGGCGAGTGTTTCGCTGTTTTTTGTTTTCTAGGCCGCGCTTGACACCGACACCATTTGGATAGTCGTTAAAAACGGCACCGCAACAATTTGTTGTTATTGTTTTTCTTGTTAAATAAATTGTTATAAAATTTCAAATTTACAATTTTGTATGCATTTGGGTTTTTTTTGCTTTTTGTTGTTGTTGCTGTATTTTTTTTATTTGTTATTATTCCGTTTGTTCAGTTGTTGCCCGTGCGAGTTTCTTAATTATTTCCGTTGTCTTTAGGGCGTTTGCCAGGTATTTGTTGTAGTTGTTGTCGTTTTATATGGATCCGTTTTGTACGCGAGTTCATGCAACGCTGCAACGCGGAGATAGACTGAAATTGCAAATTGATTTGAGGTCGGTTAAATACCCTCTGCTTTCGTTTAATTTTTGTATTTTTCATGTTGTTGCTGTTGCTTACAGCGCGACTGCCGGCGGCAGCGACGCCAGCGTCAACGACGGCAGAGACAGCCGCGTCGAGCAGCGTTATTGAGCGGTCCAAGTACGCACAAAACAACCGATAACAACAACAGCAACAACACGGAGAGACAGCTGCGCCGACTGCGCTGCCAGCGGCGACAACTTATTGGCAACTGAGCAACAGCAGCAGCAGCAGCAGAGGCAGAGCAACAGCAGCAGCCGCACACGAAACTTGTTGCGTTGGCAACAACAACAGCAGCAGCAACAACATTCGCTTGGTGCATTTGTCAGCCTGTTGTTGTTGTTATATATTTTTTTGAATTTTATTTCTTATAAATTGTTCTGGCAAGATACAGCTACAGATACAGATACAGATACACACATGTGCATACTGCGAGGTGCTTCCGATTTATTTATTTGCAAATTAAATGTTTTTTTTTTCTTTTTGTTTCTTTTCTCGCAGCCAGTTTGCATTGAGCAAGGCGAACGATCACGAAACGCTCGCATTGCTCATACGCAACGTTCGCCGCGACGCCTCGTCTCGCTGCGCGAAAATTGGGAAAGTGCTTCAGTGTGTTGATTTAGTTTTGCCTCTCTGATTGTTATTGTTGTTGTCGATTGGCGACCTTGTTGCATCCAATTTGCCGTCAAACAAATTGCAATGCAGCATGCAAGTCCAGCATGTTCAAATTTATCTATGGGGAAGCAGGAAACGCCACAAATGACAATTCGTTGAGGGTTAGGAAATGAGCAGCCACTAATGGAGTATGCATCTAGTCAGCTCAACTGGGCTGCGTCGAGAAGTTCCGTCTACGGAGAGGAAGTTTTTTCAGAAAAAAAAAATAGAAAATGTCGAAGCATTTTTTATATTTGTTTTCAAATTAAATAAATAAATATTTACAAAGTGAGTACATAAATTATTAAAATTGATAGCTATATATAAAAATAAATAATACAAAGTGAGCAGATAATTAATGAAATTTAAAAATAAGTAAATATATTTTTATTCACCTACACAACAAACTAAGAACTGTAAGAAATGCAGGAATTTAAATTTAATTTTATAGAATTGCTTAATAATATAATAATTATTAATAACATAAATAATATTATATATCATATTTTATATAAATTTGTATTCAATTACTTGAACTTTTCATAAATTATTTTTTTATGCATTTGAAACCTAAATTTTGTTTTGCATAAGTCGCATATATTTTAATTTTTTTTTAATGTGCGCAGATATGGATATAAATGTACACATGTTAGTTTTCTATTTTCATAAAATGATTTTGCAACAAGGTCGGTAATTTGTTTAACAATGCATTTGCCATTTGGCAATTTAATATTTTAACGACGCCGTTTTATTAGCCCAATTCCCGTTAACTCATTACAAAACAGCTGCTCAGCAGCAAATCCATTGTGGCATCAGCCAAAAAGCCTCCCCCTACGCCAGCTGCTAGTTGAATGTCAAGTGCAAGTTCAAAAGCATTTTGCAGTCGGAGGCGCCTCCCATTGCGTCATGCGAGCTGCCCCCTCGTTATGCTATTATGTTATGTGGCACCATTGCATACTAATCCTTTTAGTGGCTGGCTTGCATTGATGGAACGCTGGTTGCATCAGTTGTCCGTCGTTTTTGTTTATTCAATGCACTGATAAAGTTATACAATCTTAAGTGCGACACATATTTGCCATCCAATTACGCACAGGTAGTCAGAACTCTTTTACTCAATCGGGCTAATGGGGCGTATGCTTAATGTGATTTCGGCTAGCAGCTCGTTAAGGTCAGCTGTCCATTAATTGGCAATTGACGACAGGCATTTGCTGGCCATTTGATTTCGAGTAGTCATACAATTTGATTTGCCAACAAGTAAATTATGATTTTTAAGAAACACTCGAACAACAACAACAACAACAAGTGCAAATAATACAATGGCAAAATAACCTTGCGGTAAAAGACACAACAACAATAGCCGCAAAACAAACAAAAATTCAAGTATTTTGTTGCCAGAAAAACAAAACAAATGATTTATTTATTTAGAAATAAAAAATAAATAAAAAACCATAATATATTATGATTTTTTGTAATTTGTTTGCAGCCTCCAAAAATAAGAAAAAAAAATATAGATAAAGGGGCGTGTCAATCAAAATGTACCACAGAAAGATTAATCTGCAGCCTTTGGCCAATAAAGCGCGCTATCTAACCAGGAAGTTGCCAAATTGTGTTTGTTTTTTTCCTGTATCTGTTGGGGTAGGTCAGAGCTACTTAAAGCCAAGTTTCTGGCCTAGTCAGGTGCCCGTTTGTGGGACAAATAATATCAATTGGCTCTTAAAGGCACTTTAGCTTTAAGTACGCGCAGTCGCTGCATTGTTGGCCATGCTTGTTATTGTTCACGCATTTATTTGCTTTTATTTAACATTTATTTACTTTTTGCACACACACACATGTTGCTATTGTTGTTATTGTTGTTATTGTTGTTATTGTTGTTGTTGCTGTTGCTATGCCTACACTCTTTGGAGCTGCTGCCGTAGCCCAGGGTCATCCAGGCGCTGTCGTTGTCGATCTGCTTATGATCAGCGGTCGGAGCATTATAATTATTATTACTTATTGCTATTATTGCTGCTGTTGTTGTTTTTGTTGTTGCAGCTGGTTTACACTCTAATTTTTGCTGTTGTTTGTCCTTCTGTTGACATTTTGCACGCGTCGCGCGTTAAACAAAAATTATGTTTTTTTGGGGGAATTGTTCACTTGAGCCTACGCGAAGCGAAGCAAATCAAATCGCATCGAAATTGTATACATTGAGGTAGGTGGAAGCTGAAGCTGCGACACAAGCTGGTTACCAGTTTGTTTAATAACAATAAGTATATAAATTAACAACGATTGTGTAGGAAATCCCCAAAGCAAACACCGAATAAACAATATAGAAATAACCCAATATATTGATGATTAAGAAAGTGAGCAGAACTCTTGCCAAAATTGTATAACTTTTTGCAAGTATTACACAAAAATATTTTGTAAATTTGTAATTTGAAAAGTACGTCGAACTGCAGCGAATAATTAAATTGAACAGCTTATACGAAAGCAAAACAGTGGAAAAAACGAGTTTTTTTATGGACAAAGAGTTAGTCTTGGAAAAAATATCCTAATTAAACTTGATGTATTTATAATTACAGCAGCCATAAAATAAGCCGAGAGAACCGAGAGGCTTCTTTTCTCAAATAGGAAGTGCCACAAATGTAAATCAGATGTTGAGAAAACGGAAAAGAAAATTTAAGTTTAAAGGCATAATTAATTAATGCTTTTAAAGAATTAGAAACCTAGGTCTGCTTGTTGCCCGAGCAAGTCAAAATAATTTCAAAAAATTTATAGGTCAACACATTTAAATAAAATTGAAAAGTGTGGATTTTACATATATTTATGTTTTTGATACCTATTTACACACATTTGAAAGCCATATTCATTCCCTGAAATATTGATTAAGATCGGGCGTTTTTGGGTATATATGTATGTTTAAGAAGTAGTTTGAACTTTAGTAAAGGATGCTTAGGGTATCTGCTAGTCGGCCATTCACGACTAGCGCAGTCATACTTGCTATATTTATGTAGATAGCTCTTCAGCATATATTTATGAATTCGCTTGCATATAAATTTATTTTTTGTCATATAGGTACTTACATAATTTATAGGTATACTATATTTTACTTTATGCTATTCATATTATTTATACAAGTATTTTTCCGCAAGATGTGAATCACCTCATTAGATTGCATGACAGTTAACGTCGTGAGGCAATGGCTGGGCAACTGGCAACTGGCTAACGTAAGCACGACAGCACCCAAAAAAAAATGTTTATAAATATTAATAAAATATTAAACTTGACGCTGTTCACCCCAAGTTCAATGTTAAGAGCAGAGAAACGTGGAAGCACAGTTATTGTCCATGTGGCAGGCACAAATTGTTGTTGAGACGCAGTTGTAATTTGTGGCTTAACGTAAAGCCATATTTAACATTTCCCAACAGGCATTAAGTCCTTTTAGATAATGCGATTTATGATGGTTAAATTAAATGACAGACTTTGCCAATTTTAGGTGCGCCTGTCTGAAAATTGGGTCATGAGAACAACGGATGGAAAGAAACAGGGATTGTTGCATAACCCAGAACCTTTTGCTAGTGCAGAGCGGGCAAACAGGTTCAGCTCGGAGGAGCCTGTTGCCCGACTTGGCTTGTCAGCCAAGGGCATTGCAACCTTGAAGCTGAGCGCCTTTTGTCTGGCCACAAGTTGCAATCACCACCTGCATTAAGCGCTACTAAGCTGCCAGTGGCATCTACTTGAACCGGTTGCCCGCTGCATGTGGTTGCAAGTGCTCAGGCTCAGGCTCAGGCCTGGACCTGCGTCGCAGCCAGTGCCGGCAACGAGCCCAGGTTTCGGCACTTCATTAATGAAGCTCAGACAATATCGCAACCTTGACAGACCCCAAGCACAATTTATTGTATTGTAATCAGAAAGCGCGCACTGGCCAGGAAGCCGCTGCCAACGCTGGCCACTGGCAGATTGATCCGAGAGTGTGTGGAACAGGTTGTCTGTCTGTCTCTCTGGCTCCGTCTTGGGGTTGGCTGACTGCAGTTGACCTCCACAATTGGCGTTACATATTTCTTTTTTTTTCGTTGAATATTTGTGCGCATATTTTATTTATTTTAAAAGCACGCTTTTAATTAAAAGTTCGCCGTTCAATTATGTTGAAAAATTGCAAGTGCAACGCCTCTCATACGTTCTCTTTCTTTCACTACTCCGCCCTCGCTCTCTCCCTCGCTCTCGCTCTCTCTCGCAGCGACAGAATTGGGTTACATGTGTCAAGCAGGCAGTACGAGAACAGCCCCATAAAACACGCTTTAGGCCTATGTAGAACTGGGCCCGGCTCGGCTCGCATTTAAAAGCCAACTGAAAATTGTTGTGCAATTAAAATCACATTTTGGGCCCGCAAACGTTTTGTGAATGCCTCCAAGAGACTGACTGACTGCGACTGCGACTGCGACTGCGACTGGGACTGGCCACGCTTGCTGCCTGGTGCTTGGTGCGTGCTGCGGTAACAACGCACAGTCCGCGTGTGTGGGTTGGTCTCGGTATGTGCAAAATGTTATGGCCATAATGAAAGACATGGCAATAATGTAAAGCACATTTCAGGCACTTTAAACTCTTAACATTTATGGGCTGACAGTTTTAAATAAAAGTGTTGCCAAATTGCGTAATCGCAGTACTGCCACCCAGCTGCGAGCGTGGAAAGTGCTGCCCATTTGTGCATTTTTGATATGTGCTTGAGCAAAAGTATATTAAAGGCATGTCTCATTAGGCTTAACCTTCATTTTGAAGTGCGTGGCTTCAAAGCAATTGCAATTTTCATCAACTCAAATAAGTATTATTTTAGGAAGCGAGCGTGGAAAGTGCTGCCCATTTGTTAATTTTTGATATGTGCTTGAGCAAAAGTATATTAAAGGCATGTCTCATTAGGCTTAACCTTCATTTTGAAGTGCGTGGCGCCTATGCTTCTAAGCAATTGAAATTTTTATCAACTCATGTAAATATTATTTTAGTTTGATAAAACATTTTCTTTTTTCCCCTCTATCTCTGTCTGTCTTTCTGGCTATCTGTTATTCTCATTGGTTACAAATTGGATGTATTCCCTGAGCTTATTAAAAGATTAAATGAATTTTATAATTTATATTTAATGCATGAATATTTATTAAATTAAGCATTTACTCAGTTATGCCTTTAAAAATGCAATACTTCAAAACAGTTCCATTAATAATAATAATTCAATTAAATTGTATCTTAGCTAAACCTTACCCACATCGCTATTGTTTATTTGATTTGTAGCATAAAGCAATTAAGCTATTTACATTCCAATTGCACGCAGCAAGATTTCTATAGAAACGCAATTTAAAAGCAACGGAAATTACTAGAAGTGTTCGTCAGACGAAAACAAAAAACGAAGTAAGGACAAGTTCAATGTAAAGTTGAACAAAAATCATGAATCATTGAAAACTGAGTAAACTTAAAATAAGTATTTCAGTTATTTCTAAAATTAAAAAAAAAATGCTTTAAATATTATAATGATAGCTTTATGCAGTGTCGCATTTGTTTTGTTGGGGTTAGCTTTATCGGGTGCATCAACTTTAGATTTGCATTGTCCGGTTGTGTTGCGTGACACATGCCACATGCCACATGCCTCATGCATATGGCCAGCAATTGTAGTTGTTGCATCGTGATTAATCTGCATATGCATAGAAGCCCGTGCGGCCTTCTAAAATCGCGACATTAAATTATGCGGCTAGGCCTATTATTTTATGCATTTGATAAATTGAGAAACGGACCGGCAAACTGTTTGCTATGCCGCTCACTTTTTACAATGCAACAACATTGTTGTCGTTGTTGTTGTTGTTGTTGTTGCATTTGCTGATATTCTGGTTGTTCTTGTTGTTGTTGTTGCTGCTGCTGCTGCTGTTTTGCAGTGAAAATCCGCTCACAATGCGTGCCAAGTTTGTCCCAGTCCCGCCCCGGCAGCCCGCAGCCAACACGCTGCCAACTTTCATACGTGAACTTTTCATAGTTGTTGTTGTTGTTGCTGTTATTCTGTTTGTTGTCTGTCATTCGATTTCAATGTCAAGGTTGCAATTGTGTGCATTTTTAATTAATTTTCATAGCATTTATTGACTTTCAATTAGCTCTAGCGACAATGTCTCGTCTGCTGCAGCACGCAAACGCAGCTCGCATCCTTGTAGCCCACACACACACACACACACGCACACCTACTGATACACATAGATACATATATTTGTGGGTCTGTTCTTAAGTAAATTAGCTGATAATTGTATTTAGAGCGGCACCACAAGTGGCTCGCCCAAGTGAAATTCACAATGTGTTACAGAATGACGCCCACAAATGCGAACGCAAATTTAGTTCATTAACAGCAAAAAAACAAAATAAAAATAAATAGAAAAACTAAAACAACGAGCACAGAAAATATTGAAGGTAATTTGTCGACGCTGACTGCACTTGCCAATAATAAATTCTATTCGCAATGAATATTTGCGCATTTGCAGAGATCAAGAAAACAAAAAAATCATTGTACCCGCAACGCAATTTGACAAATTGCATGCGATATTTGAATTGGGGTTTTGTGCCGGTTACTTTTTTGTTTTTTGTTTTTTGTCAGTTTCGGAGCCGTCAATAAATCATGGGCATGGACAAGGCATAAATATGCCATATATTGTGATCCTTAATCAGTTACACAAATCATTTGAAAAAAGAGACAGTGACAGAATTGATCGCATTTATTACGCATACGTCACGTGGCCCTAAAACATGCATAATTAAAATCCAAATGTTTTCGCCCGTTCGCATATTCATTTAAGCATAACTAATTGTATTCATAATTACTGCTATATTTTGCTCGTTATGCTAATCACATTTATTATATCAAGTAGCCAACAAAAATTAAATGTTCATTTAGTTCCCTAATGGACATGAACGAAATCTGTCGCCGTCGCTTCTTGGTTACCCTCTGGCTTCTGGCTACCTTCTGGGCACCTTTGCACGCAGCACGCGTAAGTCCCTACAAGAGGCGTCCTTTTTAACTGTTAACTGTTTTTAGCCTATTGCCACATTTTAGCGATCGCGCTACGTGCTGAAGTGGCACAGCTTCGATTGCCTGAACCTCTGGCCCATTATTAGCAACTTGAGCTGTCGCATTCAGGAGGATGGCAATCTTAGCTCCGATATCCAGTTGACTGAGCCCGTTAACGAGGTGTGGGTGAAGTACAAGCTGGTGGTGCCACGCCCAATTCAAAAGACCGAAATGGTGTTTTTCGATTCAGCGTTTGATGCCTGCAAGCTGCTGCTCGATGGCGTCATGCGTAATAAACTGGCGTACTTCTTCTATCAGAACATGATCAAGGACAGCAATCTGGCCAAACTGTGTCCCATAAGTGAGGTATGAAAGGAGATTCAATTAAAATTGTGCCTAATTAATGCCTATGCCTGTCTTACAGGGCCTGCTGTACTTCCATAATATATCTGTTTTGGATCACTTTCCAGCTTTTATGCCCGAGATGGATTTTACGCTTTCTATACTCTTCTATAAGCCGAATACAACACACGGCGTTGATACAACGCTTAAGGGCAGCCTTTTTGAGCCAAATCGACGGCGGCCAAAGTTTTGGAATTGAGTAATGTGTAAATTTTTGAAATACAACCAAATTTCCAATTTTGTTTTCATATCGATATCAATCATTGTGTATTGTGATTCATTCGATGAACTTGTTGGCGCTGACTTTATATAGTCACGCCAGTTAGCAGCATCATCATAATCATTATCATCATCATCATCGCCATCGCCATTAGCACTGCTGACCTCAAATGTCAATTGTTGCCAGTGAAGTCGCAATTGTGAGCTTTTGTTTAGTTAGCAGCCTTGGCCTTACATAGAACGAAACGAAAACAAACGTTTCATGACTTATCGTTATATATATCTTATTGCTCTGTTCACACAGATCTATCATAATTATAACGGCACTATGTAAAAGCAGCTGTTAATAAGCTTAACAGCTGTCGCCCCTAGGTACCGCCCGCCCATTCACAAAGATTCTGCCTGACATTGCAAAACTATAAATAAAACACAAGTCCAACGACAAAGCATACTTATAAGTACAATAGCAATAACAAAATACCCGTTAGCTCAGCCAGGCCCGGCCCCGTCTGGGGGTCTGTTAGATTAATTGCACATTGATTACAGACAATTGCAATGTCAACGAGCCGCGCAAAACGGAAATACAAAACGCTAATCGCGCACAAAACGCCAGTAAAACGCTTCAAAGTCGCGCGCCAGCCGCCTACAATTGAAGCCGCGAATGCGGAAGTAGCACGAGTGCGCGTTTGTACAGCAGAATGAAAGGAAGGGAGGAAGAGTGAAAGAGAGACGACCTAGCAGAAATTTTTAAAATTTACATAGGCGCTCGTTACGCAAAGAGCTGCTGCTAACGATCACCGTTAAACGATGATGGTGTCACGTCCGCGAGTTCTGCTGGGTAGTCTAGTGCAGCCCAGAGGCGAAGGTGAGAGAGTCGCTTATTGTTGTTGAAAATGTAACAAACGACACAGCTGAGCCTAAAGGTACTTTGGATATGATCTGTCTCCCAACGATCAGCGTTAATTCTTATGTGAATAACCCACTGATCTTTTCAGGCTACACAGCATGGTCGCAGGTACGACTGGGAAACAAATGCAGCTAAAGGCGAAGGCGAAGGCGAGAGAATCAGTGTCAGTGTGTGTTTATGTGCCCATTGTTGTTGCTAATATTACACAATTTACAGTAATAAAGTGGAAGCTGATAGCACAGTTTGTCTTTCAGCATAATTGTGAACTTTGATGCTATTTATTTTTCATTTTGCACTTCGGATTTGTTTTTAGTTACTTAAGTGTTTGAATAAATACTTATAGGCTATGCGAAACGTGTGTTACACACGCTCTTTAGGTTAGCAACTAAAATACAACTTCAACGGGTTGGATGGAGGGGCGGGGAAGGGAAGGGAGATGATTAGCCGGCGACAGGCAAGGATGGCCTCAGAGTTACGTCCACTGCACGCTAGGCGGCACACAAGCAGCTCGAGGCGAGGCGCAGCATGGCCAGCTTAGGAACAAAATACTACAACTTAAGCTGGCGCTTGGCCAGCTGTTTCTCCTGTTTTCGTTCGCGCTGCTGCAGGAACTCGCGTCGTATATCGCTGGCGCGCATCTCCAGAATGCAGTTCAGTTTGTTGCGTATCTGCTCGGCCGTGTGCACGTCCGTATCGAAGTCGTAATGCTTAAATCGAATGTTGGACGCGCTGCCAAAGAGGCCAAAGGGCGAACTGGAGCTGTGCGTTGACTGATGACGGGGGCTGGCGGGCGAATGGATAAGGCCCGCACCGCCGCTGCCCGGGATCAGCGTAGCAATGCTGGCAGTACTGGGTGCCGAAGTGCAGCTGGTAGTCATACTGCTGGAAGAGTTGGATTTCAGCCAAATACGCAGCAGTGCCTTAAGCTGCCGTTGCTCTACAATCTCGCAGTGCGCCACCATGTCAATGGGCGTAGACACCGGCTTTCTTTGCGTCCAGAATTTGGTATTCTTATGCTGATCTATTTCGATGCGTTCCCCGGAAACGGCCAGCGTTACGTCGCACTTGAAGAAACGCTTGTCGATGATGCTGACACGATAGGTCCGATGCATTGGCGCTTCCAGCATATCGTTGTGGTTAAGCAGGCGTTGCTCATACTCCTTAACATGGTCTAGGGGGCTTTCACCGCCTCCATCTCCCCCGCCGGCGTCGGGTACATCACCATTCAAATTGATGTTCTGCACCGCACGCACTGCAGCATCCGCCATCGCCACCTTGTCCTCCTCTGAAGTCATAGACTTGGTGCCCAACTGATTGTGATAGTCAATGCGCGTGACCGGCGCTAGCGGTCGGCGTTCGGCCAACGTCAAATGCGAGAATCCAAATTTGGAACAAGGCTCCCGATTGTCCAGCGGCGGAAAATCATCCATGTCATCGTTATCCTCCGTCATATATAATGCATAGTGCTGCACAGACTTGAGCTGCACTGCATCTGGATACTGTAGGGTAGTTTTGTAGCAGACCAGGCCAATCACTTCAACGATCTTGGCCGTGGAGAGTACACAAATTTTGAGCGGATAATTGCGCTCCGGCTCGGGCAGCATATTTACATAGACATTGATGCGCTTTGTGGGCATGCCCACCTGGGCGGTGCCATCAAAGCGTGCGTATTCAATGAAACGATTTTGGGTCTGCTTGGGGCTTTTGGCTAGCTGTTCCGTCAGCATGCTCTTTACACCCTCATCGGATAGGTCGTCATCACTGGTTTTTTCCAGGCGCTTCACATTTGTTGCAGTTGTTTTTGAAGTGGAGGGTTTTTCTGTGGGTTGCTCTTTAACCACTTTGCGCTTGAAGAAATCCTTGCGGTCCGGTGGCAGCACCTCCTCATTGTAGTTAACGCTTTTAATGCGCGCCGCCTTGCGCTTCGCTATGTCCAGTTTCTCCAGTTTCTGTGCTGTGTTTGAGCGAAATCGATGGGCGCCCACTTCGGGATACATTTGAATGTCGAACGAGTGCGTGGACATGTCCAGATCCTCATCATCGCTCAAATCTAGACCAGGATAGCATACAAAGTCTACTTCCTGCAGCGGCGGATCCGCGATCCTGGGTGGCATCATGTGCTGCAGTGGCGTAGACCGTTGCGTAGGCGTGGCAGTATCTGGAGTTTTGGGCATCGACTTGCGCTGCTGTGATGCCTGGCTCCGGTGGCTACGCCTATAGACATCTATAATTGTGGCTGCTTGAAATTTCCTCAGATAATGCTTCGGCATATCGTCGCTCAGCATTACGGTCTCGCATATGCCCGTGTCATCTGTGGAGATGAACGAGTTGCGTATGTGCGAGAGAAGCCAGTGCTGGTTGGAATAGGTGGCCATTGCACTTGGTACGTCTCTTACTCACAAAACAATACAAATTCTTAGTTATCTCTGCATTTGTGTGTGCCAGGAGTTGTGTTCCTTCTTAATTATGCTTCTTCTTGACTTTTAGCTCCAAATCAACACTAAAATACATATGTGGGCACCCTAAAACTTGAACATTTGCTTAAATGCTATTAACAGAGCAAACTAATTTTCCTGGAAAAGCTGGCGTTATTCGTTAATGAGTTATATAACATAGACTTGGTAAATGCAATTATATAGAAAATTATTCAAATAGTGATTTGATGCAAGACAATTTTTCAATCCAGCGTCACTTTTGAGAGAAAACGGTAAATATGATTGGAAATTGATTTTAACATCTGCTAACTAACCGAGTCGTAACAGAACAGCTGTTGCATAAACTTATCTATTACTTTTTTGTTACCGTCACAACTCTAGAGCAGGAAAACAAACAAATACAATACTTAGAATGGCATAAGTTGCTGATAATAACTAATAAAATCAATTGTTTCTATAAAACGAATCGTGTTGCATGAGTAAAAAGTTATTTGTCATGAACGTGTGAAGGTTACGCCACACACCTATCGATGGGTTACATCACTGTCAAGCATAACGTAAATGGAATTATTAAACTGTATAGCATTGTATTGCAGATATATTATAAGTATTTGTGAAGTCTTAAAAATTGTTGATTGTGAGGAATTTTGAAATTTGAGGATGGCGGCAAACATGTATGCTTCTTCTTTGAATCTCAAGACGTGGATTTTTGAAGCAAACGATAGTCACATTTTTGTAAATACGATAGTTCAGTTATGTCAAAATAATCACAAATTCCTAAATTGTTTTGAACTACAAGTTTTTATTGTTTCATTCAATATAAGTCATTATTTGAAGTATTAATCAACTGAAAAAACAAACCTATTTATTCATGAAACAATAATATTACCTTGAATTGTTTCAGTCGATTAATCGCACGATATCGATATATAATCCATGGCAATCCGTGTGCACTATGCAGATAAAACGATATATTGATATCTAGCTCACATCTCTACTACCATATGACTTTTTTACAAGACGCGAAAAAATTATATAGAAATTAGGCAATTCAAAGTAAGTTTTAGTGCACTTGTACACTATATGGATCTGTTATTTCCAATAAGTACGATTCAGGATATAAAACCGCATCGGACCGATGTTGTAGCAGCGTCAAAAATGGCGGGCATCCCGGTGGAATTCGATAAGATTGTGGTCAATCAGTTTAGCTGCAAACGTTGCGACCGAGTAAGTTTCACTCGCCTTGGCGAATTAATATCTTATTTACAAATATTTCATATTGCCCGCAGATGTTTACAAGTAAACGCGATCAGACGCTCCATCGGCAGGAGGTGCACAACCATAACAAAACTACCTATGAGTGCAAACTGTGCTCCAAGAGTTTTTGCAACAGTGGCAATCTGGATCGGCATATGAAGGTGCACAACGATGTGCGGCCGTTTGTGTGCAACATATGCTCCAAGGCCTTTGCACAGGCGGTTAACCTGCAGCGACATTATGCCGTACACAGCGGCGAGCGTCCATATCAGTGCAACTTCTGCAACAAATCCTTCACCCAGCAAAGCAATATGAAGCGCCACAAAATGACACACACAGGAGAGAAGCCGTTTCGATGCCAGCGATGTGGCCGCTACTTCTCGCAACTGGTTAACCTCAAGAAGCACAAGCTGGGTCATTTGAATGCCAAGCCTTATCAGTGCAACTACTGCGAAAAAGGCTTCACCCAGCTCTCCAATTTTAAGCGGCATCTGCAGTCACACATAAAGGAAGGAGTCGATGTGGATGTGCCCGGTGCAATACAGGCGGCTACGGCTTTGGCGAGGGAGCGTCTAGAGGCCGAGCAGAAACCGTAAGACCAGCTTCTCTTTGACCACTGCATCGGTTGCCTAACTTCCCGCTTCCCTAATCTTTGCAGTAGCTTCTTTGAGTGCATGATCTGTCGTGCCATTTTTGAAACGTTTGGCGATTACGAGAAGCATGAGGGCAAGTGCCATGAGGAACATGAACGCACCCAGCTAGAGGTTAATCAAATGTCGCATATGCATGCGGATGACTACTTGCCGATGAAGTTTTCGGTGCCCGATCTGGATACGCACGAGATCATAATTGAGACTACACAATAATGCCACATACACACACGCACATAAACACGCGCGCTCACACACCAACACACACACACATACACAAACACATCGCATTCATACCACCCACAGCCACAAACAAATCTACATTCAATCAAGTGAGTGCAAACATATATGAAAGATGCGACTGCTACGTCAATGAATATGCAGGCCAACATATTTCTTCTTCTTATAAATAAATGCAAGACATAACAAATGGAAATTGTAACTGTTAATTGCCAACTGCGTCAACATAGTTGCCAATTGTGTAATTTAAGCGTATTTGCAATTTTCAATTGCATTTAAAGCAGTAAAAAACGAATCGGAACTTTTTAATGTAAAATCATGTGTGAAAATTTATTGCCCGTAAAGATTTAAGACTTTAACTACTCGCCTATTGTGCGATTTTATGGCTTTATGATTTTCGGCATTTGATTTTGTCACGTCATAAAGTCCTGAAGGCAAAAGTACTCGAGCGTAAGCTTTAGACCTTGGACGTGTGAATTGTCGTTTTGTCGGACATTTCTCTTAGCTGTAAAAATGGGCAAATGTGTCTATACCACACTTTCTTGCAAAGTCCTTACTCAATTATTATTTATTGGGTGTATTGCAGTTCGATGCTGCCATTGATATTTATATGGAAGTTTACAAATTAAACAAATTTAGATGTTACATTAACTTACGAATCTAAGAAACTGTTTATTTTTGCGAATATCATCACAGCTTTGACCATTTTATTGAAACCTGATAGCGGTTATGTCTTACAAATTGGATCGATAATATATTTTTAGATTTCCAATGCCAGGAAAACTAATTACTGCCACGTACTTGTTTACGTGACTAAAAACAGCATGAACATTACACAAGATTATTTAGTAAGATGCAATCTTTATTGCCACAGGATGACAATTGTACCTACGCGATGTCTCTGTGCCCTCTTCCAGGTTTTTACTGCGATTGCCCGCCGCCAGGACAGTCAGTAAATCAAACTATTATGCCGCCACTTGGTTACACTGTCGCCCAGTCAGTTCCATCATATTTCATGCTCCTGCTCGCCGTCATCTCTTTGCGGTTGTCGTCGCCTGGGCGTCGTGTGTGCGTTCAATTGGCATTCAGTTTCTTAAATAGCCGCTTTAATGTCCGTCCAAACAAATGGGCCACATTAATTATAACAGACCGTGACATTCGTTATAAATTTATTATGAAAATGCTTGCTGGGTCAGTTGTCAGCAGAAATTACGATGCGTTTAAATGTCGACATGAGTTTCACTTAAATTTACACTCAGCTATAGCTAAAAAAAAACCTCTTAAACCATGCGTAAATAACGCATAATGCAGCTTTTGTTTTATTTTTAATTGAATACTCATGAAATCGATATGAATATCGAACAGCCATAACTTCCGCCAAGCACAGAAGGTATCCGTATGGCGTCTTGTGTGCTTTATACACAACAAATATTTGCGCACCCAGATTGTGTGACCATTGGTGGTCCGGGAGGGGCCGGGCCCAGCGCAGCATGCAAATACGCGTAATCAAAGTGGAATGCACTAACATTTGGAGCTCTGCAGCAAGGCACCCGCTGACGTCATGGTTAATGCGTTGATGAGTTTCTGCGTGGCGCTTAATTAACGTCGCAGCCCAGCGCAAACAAAATGGCGGCGAGGCGAAGTTCATTTTAAAGCAGCCCCTGAAAGCATGCAGCATATATTTTTACTCGATTGAGGGTGTTAAGCAAATTTTAGGCGATTCAGCTGTGTTTAATTAAATCTTCTGTAAAAAATCAGCTATAAATTGGAAAATATTTTGCCAAGTAAAGTTCCTTTCAGACTACTGTCATTACTCCAGCACAACTAACCCGATTTTAATGCTTAATTCACTTGATAAGTTATAAGAGCTTAAGCTAGTTTTCTGTCTGTTAAATTTGTGACATCCCCGCAAAATTCTACCGGAAAGGGATCTCTCCATTGGGAACATAAAAAGTTTCTAGGTATCTGAAAGCATCATCTAAGTAACTTTTTCCTTATTTTCATTCCAACTGTTCTTGTGTATTTTCCATTTAAGTTTCGCTTTAGTTGCTAGTTCCACTGTCACACACATAACTGACTGCACTTAATTCAATTAAAGTTATTTACAATCTGGTTAAATGGTGCGGTTCTATGTAGCTGGATTCAGTTTAATACCCCATTCGCAATCCTATTTTCGTGCTGCAAATTCGATGGTTGTTTTTTTTTTATTGACATTAACGCTTATGTGGCCAATAGCCACGCCCACGAACATGCGCGCGCGCTCGCTGCCCAAATTGATTTGGCAAATGTTCTGTCATCATCATTATCAGCTTGGCTGGAAAAGTGGCAATGTCATTTTGGAAAGTGGCACCGCAAAATGTCAGCAGCAACACGCAACAACGGCCACAGGCGACACGCAGCAAAAGGAGCCGAAACAGGCACAGAAATGGGAGCCAGAAAAGGAAAAAACGGAAGGCGAACCGAAATGGAATCCGAAGCAGCTGTGGTTACAATGCCAGTTTATGTGTGGTGGTGGTGCTAGTGGTTGCCCATTGTGGCCAACTATGTGGTGGCTGACAACAGCAGTTGGGCACATGCATTTAGTCCATTTGATGGAGTCAAATGGGCGAGGAATCAAATGCAGTCCCTGTTGCAGTGGTAGTTGCACTAGCTGCTATTACGGTTCCATCTGCATCTGCGGTTGCACTTTAATTTGCCATCAGGGCAACGGTAAATTGGCTTAGCCGCAACGTAACTGAATTTTATGTTGCTCGATGGGTTAACCAAACGGAGAACTGACACCAACGGCATTTGTGCACGCACATCCACAGGCGAATTTAATAAACAATAATTAAGCATACGCCCCCGAGTACGTGCCGTACTAAGTAAACAGCACAAAAACAGCGAAAACAACTGTAATGCAATTCAATTTGATGGTTTATTGCAAGAATAATAAAAACCAACTATATATTCAGCTATATAAATATACTCTAAAGTAAATATCAAGCGGTTTTCATGGGTTTGGTGAAACGGCATCCGGAATTTAAATAACAAACTGATTTTTGTCACATTTACAAACAGATACGCGCATTTTCGCATGAGTGTGTGTGCGTGTGTGTGTGCGTGTGTGTTTGCGTGTATGTGTGCCATAAGCCAAATGAAGTCATTGCCAAGCTGTCATAGAAACTGTTTTCTTTTTTTTGTGGCCCTGTAGTCATAAAACTGCCAGTGAAGGGTATTATGACGTTAAACAAATGTACGTAACATATAAATGCAAAGGTATTCTCTAAAGTTCCAGAGAAATTTTCGATGAGGAACAGAGCAAAGTTTCTGAATTCATATTTTGCCTTCGTGTATCTGACAAGTCCTAAGTTAAATAACATCATATAGTCAAGGATTTTGTTTTCTTTTATTGTGATAATCCATTTTTGTTTTCTCCACTTTCGGCTATAGGGTATCTGCTGGTTGAGCTACTCTTTAACTTTTGAATAAACCGTTCTAGTTTGTTACTATTTGATTATATTTAGTATTTTTGGCATGCCAGTCACAGCGGATGTTGTGTCTCTGAACGTGACACAGCCGTGTGGGTAGACCCACCAAATAGATAGGCCTATAAACACGCCCCCCCCCACACACACACACACATACACATGCAAAGTATGAGTGGGAGCGGCATATGTAGATAGCTATTAAACACGAAAGTCGCTTAAATTAACGCGTTGGCATCTAGGAAAGCGACAACGGCGGGTGAAACAGGGCAGGTTAATTTGGAAAATGTGCTCAAAGCCAGGACGTAGACATTGTTGTAGACACAGTTGGCCTAACAAGAGTTGGCAGCTTGTGTGATTGGGGCAGAGCCCACCTCAAAGGGTGTCAACAGCGACCGAGGACAGCTGAGTTGTTAAGTGTCTACTTGTTTAAACCATCAACAACAACAACAACAGCAGCATGAAAGGTAATCAACTTGGCCTCTATTGTTATTGTTATATGTTAGCTTTGGTTAACTTTTAAATGTGGAATAGCTATTGTATGGATATAAGGAGAGAGAGACAGCGCAGCTAGGGGCCACATTTGGTTGACTAAACATGGCAATCAGTGTATAGCCCTTTTGGTAATTCCAGTTTCCAGTTTCCATTTCAGTTACAGTTCGTGAAGCTGCCTTTTGCCAACTTGTTGGCCTTTGTTTTTGTGCTCTGGAACAAAATGAAGATAAATGTTTGGCTGCGCCGAGCCCAGAATGGTCACAAATTGTGCTTAGATAACTAATGGAAATGCCAGGGCGCCTAAATGCTGGCACATTTTGAGTGGCTTAACTGGTTGTTAGTCAGTTTGACAGGGCTTTAAGACAGCCCGGTTCTGGACGCATTTAAAGCGTCAAGCTGTTGCCCCCAATATCAAAATTACAAATGCAAATCAAACTGTCCGATCTGCTTGGTTCCGGTGCTGGACTGGATTTGCCTTTGGCTTCCATGTGCTCAGTGGCTCGCTGGCTCGGTGGCTCGATGGCTCTGTGTCCATGCCATATACACGCCCAATAGCCTGCGGGGGCCCGCCAGGATGTAAGAGTAATGTGCAGAATGTCAGGCATGCATAAATTATTGCTGTTGTTGCTGCTGTTCTTGCAATTACTGTTGTTGTTCTGCAGTTATTAAATGCATTTCAAGCTCGAAATTAAAGCTCTGGCACGTTCTTTTAGTTGACTGCAGTACAATAACTAAACTGAATTTGATTAAATTGAATACAGCAAAGGCAGCAGTTAAATTTACTCTGAGTGCCACTCTAATGTCCAGTCCTGTGCTTCAAAGGAACATTTCCTGTTTGTGCTTTATTGTTAGACTCTTTTTTAGAGTAGTGTAGGGTGCGTGCTTCGTGCTGTACAAAATGAGAAACAGGAACACAAGCATTTACGAAAGTACATTAATTGGTGCAATTTCTTAAAGCCATAATCTACAGTCGTGCGCAAGAATATTGGGTATACCTTGCAGTTTTTGCTATGGATATGATATTACAAATCCCTAGCAAAGCATATCCTATAGACTGGATTACGAAAACTTTTAATCAACACAAATTTCGTGATTCTTGTTCGTGCGTGCCTTTAATATCTCTGCCAATTTACAAAATCCGACAGGCGCCCATCTCTATTCCATAATCTCCAGAACTCCAGCTACATATGTAAATATAACATGAGCTGCGAGTGGCTCCGAAATATGCAACTGTTGAGTTCCTCATGTTTATTTGCCATAGAAACTTGCACATAAAGCACAAAAAGGGGAGTCTTTTATGTTTAGGGAAAATGCTAAAGTGCTGCTGACATAAATTAGACAGAATGGTAGACAGACAGTCAGCGAGACGGACGGACATTGAGATGAGCAAGCAAATTGCACAAACGCTAATAAATAATCTCTTATGTTGTGCACAACATGTCTTGCATTTCATAATAAAATATGTATGTTAGTTGAAATCCTTTTTAACTCGTCCCTGCCTGTCATCTGCATACTCTTTGGCAGCTAACAACATTTTGCACTCTCATCTGCACAGCTGCTGACGGAACCTCAAACCCGAGCTTTCTGTATGGCTGGTAATTTGTTTCTATTGTTTGCAGCCTTTGTAGTTAATTAATGCTGCTTCTCCACACACACACACATACACCAAGAAACTTTAATACTTGTTATTTTATATGCATGCCAGGTCCTTAATAACTACAACAATGTTATAAGCAGCATATGAAACTTCAACTGCGTCTTTGTCTTGCCAACTGCTGCAGCTTCTGCTCCTGCTCCTGCTTCGAGTCCTGCAGGAGCAGCAGTTGCTGTTCAGCATAAAGTCAATTTGTAGTCGGCAGTCCATTGTGTATGCAGCTGCATTGTATACAGCAAATTATGTTTATCAAGTAAGAGAAAAAAAGATGAAAGAACAACAAACTGCACTCAGACGAATATATAACACCCTTGCCCATATGGTATATAGCGCATATATTAGCTATTTGATATGCCAATGGAATTTCGAACTAAGGTATCTTTACTTGTTTAATCAGACGAAGATTGAAACGAGGAAGCTTCTTAGATGATTACAACTCCAGGAATTTACTTCATTTGAGATATGTCTGTTATTGTAGAAGTAAATGTGGCATTTCTAGCATGAGCCTGGCTTTTTGGTTTGCTGTCTTTGGTGTCATGTAAGTATCCAAATGAATTAATGTCTCCAGCATATTAATGAGCAAAGTCCCTTTTCAGCAACTGCTTAAATTAATATGCTTAGTTAACATGCGAGACGTCACAAATTTGTCGTAGTTACGATTCTGCGAGTACCAGAGAGTAGATAAACCCATGTTGACAAATACAATGGATAAATCCAGAATAAGGATGTCA
Organism: Drosophila montana; assembly: GCF_035044405.1. NCBI lineage: Eukaryota > Metazoa > Arthropoda > Insecta > Diptera > Drosophilidae > Drosophila > Drosophila montana. Next base: position 2,654,879 of record NW_026998080.1, read on the forward strand.
CAGCTTATGTTCTGGCTATAATCTGCCTTGTTTCATTAGCTGCAGATTTATGATTAAGCTAATTTTCTGGCCTTGCCCTTAAGCTGTAATATGTATAAAATGTATATAAATATATAGAAAATACTTATCTGCGCAGCTTTCCGTCTTCATCAGTAAGATATATAGTATGAATATAACTTAGGTCTTTGTGTTACCTAAGAACTGATTATTTTAAAGTACCCCCCGTGAGGATATACTCTGCATCAGCTTGGCATTTTATTAGAAAACATGCTGTTGCTTGCTGCAGCCATATGTATGCTCAATATTGTTCATACGCCCCGTGGCTCTGCAGAAAAAGGCAAGTTTTTCATTTGCACACTGAAAGCTGAAGTCTAGTGCCATGTTTAAGTTTTATTGAAAATTGATTTTCAGTTAAAACGAAACATAACTCTATTATTGTTGAGAGTTGAAAACTTTTACAATAACCATACAGTATATACGTATATTTTTGTAAAATTTCATATTGAATTTGTATTGCTTTTTTCAAGAGTACTCGAAACCTTTTGACTTAATATATATTGCCGTATTGATTTGAATTACCGAACATACGGGCTGCATTGATGCCTAATGAAATACGGATGGGACCAACGCCCTCAGGTGCCACATTTATAACCTTGACGGTAAGAAAAAGACGCTAGCCACGCCCCTTAAAAAGCTGCTGTGACGCCCCTGGCAACCTGTTCATATTGATTACCCCGAAGCGATTGCGTTTGCCACTGATTTGCATTTAAAATGAAGGCCGCAGCAAAAATTTAATATGTATTCAAATACGTTGTGGCATCTGAAAATATCACAATTCGCGTGGCCCGCCTGCCCCTTGCCCTCTGACCCTGACCCTGGCCCTGGCTGGCAGCCAGGCTGTAAGGCTGCTTGATACTAATTAGAAATGACTTTGCTGCGTATTAATGTCCCATTAAATATTTCATTTGATTTGTTTTGCCTGTTATTAAAATTCAATTTCAAGTGTTTACGTTCTATTCTTGTCAACTGTTTACACACAATTCGTGAGACGCAGCCATAATTCGAAATAAATTTGTTACGACCATAAAACGTAAAAAACAAGGGATAACAGGGCCACGCATATATGGGCTAAGCTTAGGCCAAGATTTATGCCCCGTGGCAGACTTGTTATCTATTTGGGCTGGCTTAAACATAAACAAAGGATGCGGCTTGTGAGCCAGGCCCAGGTAAGCTGCTTGGCTGGCAGCTGGCAAATGGCAAACATTTCACTTTTGGAGGTACGCAATTGTTGCCACATTTAAGCGGAAATTGTAAGGCATTTGGCAACAGTCGGCAGTTCATTGTGCGGCAACCACCGCCGGCTGATTGCCTCAAATATTTTACAGCCGTCTCTCAGCTGCGGCTGACGTGCTGCTAAGTGCGTGACGCGTGCCGCGAAAAGCCAGCTATAAAATGTCGTATAAAAATATCAATTGCCGCAAATAAATGATATATAAGGCAGTATTTCTAGCTTAATAAATGTATTTATCTCTATGTAGGCCTTCGCTTAGTTAAAATAGAAATCTCAACGGATTTGCGCATCAAACATTTTCCGAGCATTCAAATTTTTGCCACGAGCTGCGGATTTGCCAGACGTTTGTCCCTTTGAAGTTGTTGGGTCGTCTGTGCTGGGAATTGGGAATACGTGTAGTAGCTGGCATATGCGAATGCTGCTCCATTTGTATCATTTATTATTGACTGGCGGTCAAGTTGAATGACAGCTGGGTGGCCGACAGGCGAGTTAATAAGATGCGGGCGCAATGATCAAAACTATCCTGGGATTCACATTTGATTGCCTGACCAACTTTTCAGGCTCTTTCAGTTTAACAATGGACTGAGGACGTTTTATTCAGCAAAACTTTAAAGCACAATCAACTCAAATTTCCTTTACTCTGTCATCTGGCTTCCATCCGCATTTTTGTCGCCATGCGGTCTGTCCCGCGCAGTTGATGCAATGAGACAAACATGCTAAATAGCTGTGCATATTTAACACTAAAAATGTTGCACAAATTGTTTAACACGGGCAGCTGCAGCGAAGAGTTGCAAAGAGTTGGGGCCAAAAGAACTACAACGACAATGGGGAAACAACAACAAAAAGAGTATAGGGAAGTAAATACTGTCAGGCAAAAGGATGAGAGCGAAAGCAAATGATTTGTATGGAATTAAAATTTGTGTCTGATGTACTATAAGAATACCCCTTACAAATTATAGGAAAAATTTAATGAATTATTTTGAATTTGTATTTAACATTTCCCTCAACTAAATAACATTTAAGAATAAAACTTCTTACCGAATGAAAAGTTTAATTTGCCAAAAAACACTTTTAATTAGGATTTGTATGAATAGTGAGTGAGTTTTTATTGATTAATAAATAACTAAAACATAACTCAAAAACTATCTGAACCCAGCTCCAAGCATTTCTTGGCTTACTTGTAAATTCGCTCACTTATTATTAATTTAACAATGAATTATCTATAAATTTTAATATATAATTATATGTTTCACATTTGTTGCATCCACCCCTTTGCCACTTGGCCTACAGGGTATAGGGACACAGAAAGTTTGTTGTTACAAATTTTCCAAATTAAAAGTTGCAGGGTGTACCCAAGCAGCAGCCGCCGTGGGAATTGCCGAGAGGAGCAGCGGAAGAGCTGCTCTGGGACCCAAAGAACGGAGCTTGATCCACCGAACCCTAACCCTAACGAAACTCGAATACGAACTCGACGTAGAGGCCAACCCAAGCCCAAGCCCGGCCAATTCGACCCAGTCATGCAGTTAAGCAAACAAATTCTCGTGTGGGCGTCGCTGGGCGTGGCAGTGCAGGCAGTTTTGCGAATTGTTGTACATTGTACGTTGCACGTTGCTTTTGTGTGCGTCCTTTGGCGTTGAAACTGGCGCCGTTTTCCATCAAATTTGCACCGGGGTCTGCTGGTGGCAGGATTTATACCAGGCGCCGCAACACTCCCTGTGTTACTCCCCGTTGCCCCCTCTCCCAGAGAATCTTGCAATATACTCATTGAAATTTTTATGCCCAACGGACGCGGCGGAAGTTGCAACTTTGTCAATTTGTTGGTATCACTCGTAACGGGCAATTGATGGATTTAATTGCAGGTTGTGTAATGTTGAGCGAGCCTGGATTTGTAATTGTTTTATATTTCATTAGTGATGTGAATAATGCAGGCGCCACTGCAATTTGTATATTTCAGTTATTAACATCCCTCTGCTGATGTATCTTAAATGAGCTCCAACTGCAAATGAAATGAGCGCGAAAATTGCGACAGGTGAATGAAATTCGCGGAAAATGTGTAATTTGTTTAACTGATTTCTATGGAGCAATTAAACAAATATTTATTTAATTTTAAAACTAGCTTGAAATTCTGTAAGCAATTTAAAGATAATTCATTTCCAGAATCTAAATTTATTCTGTACTCTTGGGAATCCAAATATATTATTAAGGCATCAGCCAAACCAGTTGGAATCGATCTATATATTTTTAAATCCCTACGTACTTGGCTGCCATTAAAATAAATATAAGTACACAAAAACTGGCGTTGCTTTCTGCTTTTGTTACTATTTCTTAACTCTCTTTTGTTATGGCTCTTAAAGTAGCACAATGAAAAGCTTCAACCACAACTTTTTGCCTCTGATAACGTTACAAGGAAAAACTTCAAAAGCCTAGAGGGCAGGCTTAAGGCGTCCATTTCCTTCTCCTTGCTCGCCATTCTACAATTCCGACCCGCTGAAGCACACTTGAGACAGGTAGCAGGTCGCAACAGGACTACCAGAATGAAAAGCGCAAACTTCATGTTTGCCTGTATAGTACACACAGAGCATAATTCTATGTAAGCAGGCAAGCAAAAAATTCAACTCGAAAAAGCAAAAGCCACTGGGGACATGAACATCCAAATGCCATACACAGCTATGCACGAGCAACTTTTGCGAGAGTCCTGCTCCAGCCCAAAGTGTCTGCCCACAATGGCCAATAAGCAATGACAATGCCACAATGCGAATGCAGCAAGAACAGCTGCCAGGCCATATCGTATGACTGACTGCCAGTTGCTGCTCCCGGGCCATGTCGATGGCCCGGGCTGACTGAGAGTTGCCTCTCTGCATCGGATGGCAACGTCAATGCCAAACACTTTATCAAAAGTGCAGAGCGCATAAATCAAATTGTGCCCGCAGCAGCAGCTGCACCAACTGACACTTGCACATGAATTGTTGAACTCTGCCACCACCCAAAAATGCAATCAATGTTCGATGGTTAAGCCATTAAAAATGCCTGGTTAAGCAATTGATTGCTCTGAGTGAAAACGTTCAACTATGAGCTCTGGCCTCTGACAGCTTAAGGGTATGAACAGAACAGAACAATCAGAATGTTTAAAGTGACATAATATTCTCATAGTAGAAGTTGAATAATAATAACATAAGAATAATGATGATGATATTGAAATTATGGTAATAAAAACTGAATGACATGCTTTTAACATATAAGAACTTAACATTTCAGCTCGAATTAACGTTGTTACTGTTGTGACTGTTAAGTAGACAGAGTTAGAGAATGAGTTTGTTGCTGTAATTACATTTATCTGTTTTTGATTAAGAAATAACATTTTGATAACAGGAAAATAATAAGGGAATTAAGCAATTAAGGCTTAAGTCTAAGAAACAAGAACGAGAATAAGTATTTAATGGCTTAACAGCTTGCCCGAACAACTCGTCCTTGAATATGCTATTAACAGGTAAAGCGCCATTTTATTAAGCTGTAATTCAATTAGCTGCGCTTTTGGCAACAGCTCTTTAACAAACTCATGAAGAACTAAAACTCGTTTATCTTCTTTTTGGGGACAACGCAAGTTTTACCCATTTGACAGGAATCTCAGTGTGGCAGGTGGAGCTGGCAGGTTGAACAACTAGAAATGACTTTGCGCTTTTGACAATGGGGCGCCAAAAAAGTTTTTTTTTATTTTGTTGCCTGTCAGTTGCACAAACACACGCATGTACACAACCTGTCAAGGTGTTAAATATTTTTTGGCGAAAAAAAAAATCAGTTTACAGTTTTCCGACTGGCCCGGTAATTTGGCAGCTCTTCAGAGGCTGCGCGCCCCTCAATTAGCCTGAATTGCCTGCACATTTCAGATACAACTTCAATTTTCAAGTATCTGTTGAATATGCAAATACGTGATGCAAAGCTGCGAATTTGCGAATTTGCAAGTCCGCATTTGCACTCGCATTCAAATTCCAAAACTCAATTCAAATTCAAATTCACAATTTTATTTTGCGCAACGCGCCTGATTAGCTTCATTATGCAGCATTTTCGAAAAGCCATTTTAAGCTGCGCCGTGTGCGTGTGTGTGTGTGTGAGTGTGTGTGTGAGGCTGTGTGTGATCACATTTTGAAATTTTAAAGCCATGCCAAACTGCTTAATTAGTATGCATGTCACAGGCGTGCGAAACGAGCGGCACGCCAGCTGTTGCGACGGCTTACAAAAGGCTCAATGCCAATGCCAAACACACACACACACACCCGCAGCAGAGTGTGTTGGCCGAAAATAAGAGTTTTTTAGTGGCCATCCATAAAATGTCTAATTAGCCAGCGAAACTCAAGCAGTGTGTGACACGGTGCGTATGAGTAACGTGTTGTTAAGTTAAGCGGGCTTTTGTTGCTGTTGTTGCCGTTGTTTCAGCTGAACGCTCGATTGAGCCCTGACATTGTCACGTTTGCTATTTTAAAAATGAGGCATGCTGACAGTTTAAGTTGTTGCAACATTATTGGAAAGAGAGCAGCGTGTGGGGCATGCGGCTTGTGTCTGCGTGTGTCCTTGAGGCAGACGCTAAGACTTAGGCTAAGACGTGTAATGTAACAAAAAGCTAAGACAGGACCTTACCTAGAACCGAATATATTAAACAACGCGGGGGCAGCACAAAGTAATGCCAGGCAGCAATATTGTCAATTGGGAACTGTTAAAGCGGCCCTCGCAAGCGGCTTAGATTAATGTTAAGCTGCAGACACAAAAGGATTTTTGATAAATGATGTACCATTTTCTTACAAGCAGCTCAAGTTGTTGTTCTTTAAAGCACATGCACTTAAGCTAATTGCCAGCAGGGCCTAAAGTTCAATTGCAATGATTGCCAGGCTGGGTTGTGTGTGGGTGTGTGTGTGTGTGTCAGTATATGAAGTAGCTGTGCATACACACACATTAAATTGCTATTGGCTCAAAAACTAATTGACATGTCCCATATCCCATAAGCCCAGTCAAGATCAAAAGTAAACACGCAATGCAACGTGCAACGTGTTCGTTAGAGGACCTGCCTGCCTGCCCAGCCGAGTCTGTCAAAATGCCAGGTAAAACAGGTGGCAGGCTGAAATAGCAAGTGCCTGCAGTGGTCAGCTGCTGCACCAGGCTGCTAATCAAAGCATTTCACATAAATGCCATATTAAAGTAATTAAGTGCCATTGCCGCCCCAGTCCCAGTCCCTGTCCAAACGCCTGTTCCTGTGCGTATCACTGCCAGGACACTCATCCGCCAGCTCTCGCTCACATTTTTGGCCTGACTGGCAAAATAGCCTTATTGACTCATTAGCCGAGTTTTGAGTGTCATTAGCAGGGCTTTGCTAGCTGCCGACCAAAAAATTTTAATAAAAACAGCAAACAAATAAATTTGCATGGAAATGTAAGGGACAGCGCCGGGTCCAAGGAAGCCAGGACAATGCCGTCGGCAATGTATGCATAATCTTATCGAATGATTTAATTCTGCTTCTCTGCTGGGGCTGCTTCTGCTGCTGCTGCTGCTGCTGGTTCTCCTGTCAGTGGCAGTCGCAGGCTCTTTGCCATTTAGCTTTGTGATGCTTATCGCGTTATCCTGTGCCCAACCACTATTGTGAACCAAATGAGCTGTTTGTGTGTGGTGTGTGGTGTGCAGTGATGCCAATAATCGCTTTTAAAAAAATATAGCTAATTCTAATGTTAAAAAACGGCTAAATATAGCTAACTAAATTATCAAGGTTTTCATTACCACTTTTGCGTAGTTACCTTTGAATATTTTCTATTTAAGCAATCTATCTTATTTGTGCAAAGCAACCAAAAGAAGTCCTTTACATTGATATGGCACTTAAAAAAAGGTAAAGCGACTAAAAGGTGCACATACTTATAAAAAAAAAACGAACAAGCAAATAGCTAAATCAGTTTATTCATACAATTGCAGGCACCTGCAAGTTTCCGGTTTACGAGTTCTGAAAATAGCCAAAATCAGCTAGAAAACAGCTAAATTGGCAACTCTGATGCCGAGCCTCGACGTAAGCTGCCTCAGCCAATTACTTTCAGCTGCTGGCTGGCTGTCATGGTGATTATCTGTGCGCAACGCATACAGTTTACAGTTTTTACTTGCGTTTTCGGGCCTGCCTGGATGTGTGACATAAACAGTTTTACATGTAACACGCACACACCCTCACACCCACACACACTCACACACACACATGATTCAATTTACCATTTGGTGCTTGAATTATTTGTCAAGTGCGCCTTGAAACAGGCGCAAGTGCTTTTTATTAACAATTATTGCGTTGATTTCGCACTGTTTTTCATTTTGTATGCTACACTTTTCTGAAAAGCCTCTCGACTGTTAACCCCTTGTGTCGAACAGGATTTAGGGCTGACAACTGGCAATGGCTCCTTATTTTTACCTAACTGATTTACACTTCAGTCTCTGCTTGCTGTTTTTGTGCTTCCTCTTGCTGATTGCGCAAATCCCAGGCGACACTTTTGCGCAAATGCTGCAACTGCCACACAAAACGCTGCGAATTTTTCACACCATCCTTGTTGTTGTTGCTGTTGGTCCTGTATTGCACAATGCGAAAGTAGCTTAGTGTTGTTGTATTGAAACTGCTAGCTGGCAGGCGGATCCCGCAAAAAGGCTTAGCATTTAACAGGCAAAGCGGCTGACGATAAAAACCACTTTCAGCCAAGTATTTTGCAAATGGATTTTATGTTAGGTATCTGAGGGACAGAAAGAAGAAAGGAAACTTGAAAGCAATACAAAACTGACAGCCGCTGACTGAAAGTCAACATTCAGCTTAAGGCTGTGTCTTGGCCACTCATTATGCCCGACTAAGAGCCGTCTTTATTGTGTCGAAATTATGGAAAAAGAAAAGGTTAGGCAAACGGCAATCAATATCAACAATTTTAAAGCCACAAATATGCTAAAGGCATGACTGCGGTGTCCCATCCCGTCCCGTCTGTGCTATAAAAAGGCTCAAAAGAAGCTTCTCAAGAGCCAAGTATCAATAAAGGCCTTGTAAGCCGCAGGAAACCAAAACGAAACGGTGAAAGGTCCATGCAAAAAAATTAAATACAAAGGCCAAAAGTGAAAACAGCCAGCAGCTCGACTAAGACTTACCCTGTGCAGCGCATAGCCATTTAATCACATAACATCTTTACTTTAGTGTCCATATGTCCGCGACCTTTTTGCATAGAAAGAATGCCAAGGCGACAACTGACCCTCCCCGAAGTACAGGGGGTTCGTTTACTGCGCATATAACTAAAAATTTGCTGTGTGCGCTCGTAAAACTGGCAAAAACACGCCGAACCCTAAAAAGTGAAGGCCAATCGTTGTAGTGCAGGGGCAGGGGGTACGAAATTTAAATTCAAATTCAAACGCAACGCGTCAGTCGTAAACTTAAAGCTATTCATTTCAATTTTTAAGCGCTCACTCAAGAACCGCGTCTGGGATGCAGGATGCGGCGGCAAAGGACATTTTGTTTTGTTTTTTTTTTTTGGGTTGCAAATCAATTACAGCCACAACTCCAGAAGAGACACAAACTTTATCCCACTCGCTGCCTCTATTTGAGTCTCTGCTGCCTGGAAGCAAGTTTTGATTAGCTTCCGCCCACGCAGCTCGGCGGACATTTGACGTCGACTGCGGCTCCGTGCCGCATCCGGGGCTGGATGTAATGCATGGGCTCGGGGGCCGTGTGGTTGGGCCTGCGCCGCTTGTTTGTCGCTTCGAGCAGGTAATAAAATAACAAAATGCTGTTTGCTGAATATATTTTTTTATTTTTTTTTCGTCTGCCTTAAATTTTTGTCAACTTTGCAGACTTTTCGCTGTCATGGCAGCCGTTTAATAAACACAAAAAACAACAACAAAATGGACAAGGAGCAGTCGACTCAACTGACGGCATCGGCAAAGCCAATGCGATGATTGCCCATGTCAAACTCAGTATAGTACTTGCCCAGAAACACATCGCCCAGTATCCAAAGCGGGCCACTAGGCGAGGGCAGATCCACGGCTATAAATGCCGAGGCGCACACGGTGCGATCCGAAAAGATGTCATGGAATACATAATCCTCTCCTTTCAACTCGAAGCGACGACCGCCCAGTGTAAAACTTAAGGTGGGCAGATGCGGCACCTGCTCGCAGGGCACAGAGAACTGGCCATAGGCAGCGGGCGTCCCGCCAATCGACTCGTTAATAAGAATGGCCTGCTCGTAGGGCACGGCCAGAAAGGAGGTGCCCGTATCGATGATGACCTGACATCCGTTCAGGCACAGCTGAAGTGGGCCAATGCGCGCCGCCTCCAGCTTAACCTGCCAATAGGCTCGATGCGTGACCGGCACATAGGTAAAGTTGCCGCGATAGTAGCGCGGACTGGAGCCGCCAAAGAAGAGGTATCCACCCTGGCGACTGCTGGCTACGCGGTTCAGATACACCGAGAAGACGGGACGCTTCAACAGGTTCTGCTCCATGACAGCATAAAACGGCGGCTTGATGTTCTGTATGGAGATGCCGCGATAGGCCAGGCCAAAGATGCCATCGAACTTGGCCGCCAGAAAGATGGGACCCGGCATATCCGTAGCCTCCGCGAACGTTTGATTGGCTATCTCCAGTCCCGCCACGCGCACCGTGTCCTGCGAGAGGTAGCCAGCCAGACTGCCGGACCCATACTGTATATCAAACTGTTTGCCATCCGACTTGTAGCTGCGCGAGCGTCTGGAGTTGTAGCGACTGTGTATCTGGCAGGCGAGCTTCTGGTGGCACGACTCCGATGGCACCCACAGATTCGCTGAGCCCGTGTCAAAGATGACGTTAAATTTCTGCGGGGGCGTGCCAATGCTGATGGGGCCAAAGTACTGCGCATCCAGGTAGTTGCTTAGCGGCACGTTCCGCACCTCAAACCCGCGCGCCCTGCCGCTATACTTGAGACGCAGCCGATCCATGCGTATGCCAAACTGTTGAAAGCGATGCCGCACCGAGGGGAACCGATGCAGTGGCACGCGATACAGTTGTGAGCGGCGACTCGCAGCCAGCAGCAGTGGCACCAGCAGCAGCAGCAGCAACAACAGCGACAGAAACTTCATAATGTAAGCGGCAGCAGCAGCTTGTATTTATTAATACACATAATATACTTGAGCTTGGCAAGAAAATCAGCTTCGTTTTGGAAGCTGATACGCTTGACTGTTGCCTTGTTATACAATAAATTGAAGTCAAATGTTGCTGTCGGCAGCTCAAATTTCCATGCATACAAATTTCACTTGAAAACGTAATTGGAAATGCGAGAGCTGCGTGCGAGGCATACGGTAAAAGGCACAAATTAAATTCAAGCTGTACACTCGAGCTCGTATTGATGGAAAACACGTTTTCACATGAGCATATTTCTAACAATAGCACAGCGTGAAAAGCGGAATATCAAAGAAAGCGTCTGCTCTCAAACTCCTCGACAGGCATTTCAAGTGTTGTTGCTGTCGCTTTGCTATGCTCAATTACAGCAAAGGTGACCCAGTCGTGATCTAGTTGTAATCAATCAAGCAAATGGATGCCAGCATTGCGCATACGCCCTGCTGTCTAAGCACAGCCGAAGTTCATTTTTGTGTAGCATACTTTTGAGGGCAGCGCCCAAATTGTGACAGATTACGAGTGGAAATCAAGACTTGATTTCGAGGTATGTGCTGTGAGCGGTAAATAAATGACTGAACTGGCCAACTCCGACACTTTCGGGCCATTAGCCACAAAGCATGCCAATCCAGTCAAGAGCGACAAGGCTGTAAATCACGCATTCGTCTACGAAGAGCGCTGACAAATGTGTTGCAATTAAAAAGGACACTGCGGCTAATTGCGACAACAACTACAACAACAATCGAGAAAGGGAGACCACCCGCTGCTGCTGCTGTCAATGGCAGCACTTACCACACCTGCCACACAGCTAATGGCCAAAAGCCAGACAGCAACAATACCTTCTGCTGCTATTGTTAACCGTTCTGCTGAGGGCTTGCCAATATTTAAGGGCAGGCACAATTAAATATGTACATCGCTTGATATTGACACAGCGAGCTGTTTGCTTTGGCCCGGCCAACAAGCCTTTGATGTGCCCCAGCCTGCAATTTAATTGACAGCGCCCAGTGGCCAAAAATAATGTGACGCAAATAACATTAAATAGTAATTGAAATTGCATTACTGCCATTAGCAGTTGGCCAGGCGTCAAGTCGACGCAGTTCTCATTGAATTAGGCCGCCAAAGTTTTGCCTGGCTGCCAAAGTTGTCTCTTCAGTTTAGGCTAAAAGTTTTCAACGAGTGTCAAACTCGAACCGACAACAAATTGTGTTACTGTGTGTGTGTGTGTTGGTGTGTGTCAACACTTGTTGCTTACTTGGCCGTATGCAAGCTGTATAAAAAAAAAGGTAAAAGGCTCAGGTGAAACGAATTTGAAACCGGAAATTGCGAGGCAGCATTTGTATCTTTTGATGCTTTCAAATTAAGTTTGCTCAAGCAACCGAAAAGTTTCACTTTTTTTGTTGTTTCTGCTTTGCTGCGCAAATGCTGTTTATAATGTGCCACATGCCGCAAGGAGAGATGCTGCAACGTGCCAGCTTGAAAGCTTATTGTGCCGTGCACTTGACCTTTTCCCAAGGCGTGTGGCATATCTAACTGCAAGGGCTATGCCACACACTTGCAGTGAAAACTTGCAACAACAATGAGCACAAGAAGTGGCAACAAAGTGCCGAAACAAAAGTGCTCTTATTTGAGTTTTAGTTTTGAGGCTGAGCTTTGAGCTAAGTCCCAAAAACCAATTAAATGACCAAAAGCAAAAAATAAAAAATAAACAAAACTTTACAAACGAAGTCACGCTGTGCCACTCCCAAAATCGCCCCACTCTTGTTTGTGCGTGTATTTATGTATTATTTAAACTTGGTCCTTGTGTGTTGTGTGGCCGCAAAAAGGTTTGCCCAACCCACCTCAGAAAACTTGGCCAACTTTTCAATGTACAACAAAAGTTCGAACTGCCGCCGGTTAAATATCAGATAGCATCGGGCCAAAGAACATGCCTAAAATAATATTTTAGCCGCAAAGTTTGTAGATACACGTCGAATGACTTGTTGCCCCATGAAATATCTAAAACAAGCCGCATTATTAATGGCCCAATTAGTGATTCAAGCAGGTTGCAACAGTTTTCCACTCGCTTGATTCTCTGCCTCTAACAGGAAACTTTAACGACGCGCAGAAAAGTATGCTACAAATTCAGCTGCCAGGCATTTCCCCAGCGAATTGCCTGATATTATTCTTATATTCCGGTATGCAAACAAATTCTGTGCCAGCTGCTGCAAATGTCACTGCAGCTGCTGCGAAATATGAATATATTGCCAATGCAGCGAGTCCTTAAGGAAAAGTTGCTGAAATACGGCACCAAGCTGCATTATAGTGTCAATTTCTGATGTTTTAATGGCCCACAATACAACACTCTAGCGATTGCTGCAGATGCTTTTACTCTCGACTTGGCTCCTTGAGTTTGCGAAAGCAGCTAAGTTTAACTAAGCAGCCTGTTGTTGACAACCCGTTAGCAACACTTGATAGCTTATTTGATTATGAGTTACTTAAGTCCTCAGCCACTTGCAATTATGCGAAATTTCAGCACATAACTGCATTAAAATTTAATTGCATAATCACGCGCCATTTATGAGCTAATCAACGCGTGCAGCTCTCTGAATACCCACAAATCAGCTTTATAGTTTAAACCAGTTTTAATGTGAATTCTTGCCGTTGCAGTTGTCGATGTTGCTGCTGCGGTTGTTGCTGCTGTTGTTGTTGCTCTTGTTGTTGATGTTGTTGCTATGATTGCTTTATGTGCACTTCTTGCTGCTGTTGCTGTTGCTCTTGTTGCTGCTGATGTTGCTGCTGTTATGGATTTTATTGCCGCTGCCGTTGTTATTTCTCAATATGTTGATGTTGCTGCTGCTGCTGGCTTATGTCTGTATTTTGTATTTTGGCTGCTCTTGTATTTGATAATGTTGTTGATGCTGTCTTAGCTGATGTTGCTGCTGCTCTTGGTATGGCAGTTAGTGATGCTGCAACACTGCTGTTGCCGTTGTTGTATATATTTCTGTTGTTGCTGCTGTTAAAATTGTTGCTGCTGCTGCTGTTGTTGCTCTTGCTGATGCTTTTGTTGCCGTTATGGGGTTTGCTTTTGCTGCTGCTGTTATAGCAGTTGGTCTATGTACTTATGTTGTTACTTCTATTTAATATTTGTACTGTCGCTGCTGCTGTGTTGGATAATGCTGCTGTTTTTATTGCTGCTCTTGATATAATAGTTAATGATGTTGCAGCTTTTGCAGCTCTGATACTGTTGTTTCGATTGCTGTTGCAGTTCATGTTACGGATGCCGACTGTCATTGCTGCCTGCTGCCGTCGGTATTGTTGTTCTTGATGTTGCTGCTGTGGATGTTGCCATTGTATTTAATTGTAGTTGATGCTGCTTCTGACGTATTTGTCGCTACCGCTGTGGGTACTTTCGTTTTTCTAGATGTTATTTTTCTTATATGTAATGTCTATGCTATTGCAGTTGTTGTAGTTACAGCTAATGCTTGCATAGTTGTTGCTTAAGTTGCTGCTGCTGCTTTAGTAGCTGCTGTTGCTGGTGCTGCTTTGAATACTGTCGTTATTCTTACTGCTGCCTGGCGCATTCAATCAATTACGTAAGCGATTGATCCGATGTCAAATGTTTTGCTACTTTATATTGATTGATTTTTCCTTTTGCCGCTTGAGCGACAAAATGTTGCTGAATTCTAAGGAGCCGCCGCAATTGTGCTCAAAATGTGGCACAAACAAAATGCTTCGCAGGCAGCTCGAGTGTAGACAAGTCATGAGTCGGCAACTTGAATTCTTGGAGAGTATTAATAGAAGAGCTATCAGAGTATTTAGTATGCATGACGGACAGCAACTCGAAAAGGAAAGCAGCAAACGCAAAGGGAAAATCCGTTAACACTTTTGCATACCCTGTAAACGTGAAACTGTTGACTAAGGGGGATTCCGAAATGAGAAGTTCTATAAGATACAATTCTATGTACTAATCAAATATTTATATCGATTCCAGAACGCCAAGAGATAGCATACTAGTTTGCATAAACGTTTATCAGACTGTGTAAATAGGGTATTACTTGAGTTCATTCTGACATCTCTGTGCCGGTCAGGTCTGTCCAATAAAACGTGAGACGCCCCTTGAGGCATATTGGCAATGGATATTGCAACATGGCAGCTCGTGCAACTTACGACACAGGCGACCAGGCTGCGTCTTACAATTTGCATATATACTCTTATAGGTACACAGCCGAGGGGCGTGCCGGAGAAGTGCGCCGTATTTCATTGGCTGCACGGCGGAAATTGTTTTTTAAACGTTAACGGACAGTGCTTCAAGTTGTCAGCAGCAGCCCGAAGCCGTCGACTAAAACTGAACAGAAACTTTCTTCACTAATCTCTGGACAGCAATGACATGCTTTTGGCCAGAGAGCAAGTATTTAATTAGCTATAACACAAGCAGCGCCTTAGGGAATGTCGGAAGGCCTGCCCGCCTGGCAGACAGTTAGCCAGTCAGGCAGGCGACTGCCACATCCGGAACTGGTGGCCCAGGCACATTTTCGTGGCAGTGAAGCGTGAAACCACGTCGAAAGAAATTCATTTTGTGGCCGGTAGATTAAAGAGAATTCCCCAAATGAGTTGCCAACTATGCGCCAAGTTATGCCCAGAGTTCACGCTTTAATGCCAGATACTCATCCATAAATAAGCGAGTTCAAGCATAATTAAAATGGATTTGCCGAGACGTGCCATAAATCACTGCACTCGCCGGGAAAGACAGAGACAAAGCGAGCAAGAGAAATGCCTACATTTGAGCTCTATTAATAAAGCTGCTGAAATGACTGCAATAAAAAAGAATCCAAGAAATTAAAACTGATAAGATGCCTTCCTATTCATTAAAAAGTGTAAATTTGTGGCGAATCGAGTTCGCTGAAACACTCTTTGAAACCGTATAGTTTGGCTTTACAACGCTACTGAGAAACTTTAATTGCTCAAATTTAATTACTCGGCTCGTTAAATTAAGCACAAGGGTTTTCGTTTCAGTAGAGTACATTAAGAGAAATACCCTGATTTCAATCAACATATACACATATTTTTTATCGTAAAGAAATTATTTGACTTCCCTTTGAAAATCACAAAAAAACTGGTTTATTTAATCTATATATAATTTAGAAAAACAGGAGAACGACGATTGATTTGGATGATTCTCAATGCTACAACGGTTAAGAAAAATTTGAAAAGTGTTTGAAATGTCGGGCAATGCCGAACAATTTCTTCTAATATATATTTTACTACATAACCGCGAGCGTGTTTGCCAACATTGCACTTATGCTAATCCCCTACATATTTTGCAGCTGCTCTTGCTCTAAAATCTTCCAGACGCAATGCTGTTTCACCCGGAAGCACTAGCTGGCGCTGGAGAGGCTGGAGGCCAGGGTCCAGGGTCATCATTTGCCACGACAATTGCCAAGCAACGGGTAAGCAATCCTAAATTGGCCAAGTAAACCTGTCTTTTTGTTAACATATGTTTACTTACAGAAGTATGCAACAGTTTTTAATGTATAAAATGCTGTCCTTCATAAATCTATACCAGTATTTTTCCGATGTGTATGCGTGTACAGTTTCACTTGAAACAAAAAAGTTGGCATGAAGTAGATTGTGTTCCCAGAAATTCGGGTAATTATTTAGCCTACAGCTGCTGAGGCTGCTGCTGATGTCGCTATTGTTAGCAAAGCTTTGACTTTGTAGCAACACTTTGGTGCCGTCAATTTGTGTGCTCTGCCGCTTGGCTGACCTTTAACATCATTTCAGCTGGCAGCGGTCGAGTGGGTAATGTGACTCACTTTTGATTATGCGGCAACTTAAATTATGCTCTTCGGGCCTCACTTAATTAAAGCGGCGCAAACATTTTGTGGATCCTCAACAGGCGGCAGCAATTTGAGCGTCTAAGCGACTTTTAATTGAGTTTCATTTCATACTCGTAAAGTTGGCCAAGTTCTTTTTTGAGGGCGCACAATTTGGTTAATTAAAATGTAACAATTGGCGTTGGCATTTTTGTGGCAGTTGCCAGTTGCCAGTTGCCAGTTGCCAGTGGTTATCTTTGTGCTGCGCCTTGCCACACATTTGGGGTGTGCGATGTCACTTTGCGTGGCACTGCCAGGTGGCAAATGTCCTTGCCACTTTCAAGCAACTGCACTTGACGTGTATGTTGCAAAGTGCCAAAAGTTATGCACATCATCAAGCGCGCAAGGGCGTGCCCCCAGCGGGATGAACCACAGCTACGCTAGACGCGTCAGTGCTTGGCCGTGTGGCAGCTGCCACACACGACTCAATTTGCAATTTGTGGCACAGTCTGTAAAATCGGTATTTATTATAACTAATTTGCATAAAAAACTTTGCAATTGCCGAAGCACATTTCGAATGCCAAAAACCACTTGGTCGCACAATAAATGTATATGCTGCCGCCCAGTTTCAGTATTATTATTGTTGTTCCGGCTGTTGTTCTGCTGTTTGTGGCATTTAAGTGCTTTGAACTTTGACTTTGTGGCATGCTGATATAATGTGCCCCAATTCATTCCCATTCGGTTAGGTGCATGCGAGGGCCACGCACTCGCATATTGCGCATACGCCACGTTTCCGATTCCACGATTTGCTTCCGGTTAAAAGTTTGCTAGCTGGCCTGTAAAAAGTATACCGTGCTCTCATTTTAACAAATATATTAAATATTTATGCACTTCATGTGGCTGCTGCTAGTGGAAATCTCATGTTTTACATTCAAATTGCCCTTCATATACGATAACCCAGCTCGACATCCCTTTGCCTGCATAACAACACACACAAAAAGGATGACTAAGTGCCTGCAGAAAGCAGTTCTGCTCCTAAAAATTTCCTTATCAGCTTTAACAGTCGTGTCGTTTCAGCAATTTCCGGCTAGCCGTACCCATTAAACTCAGAAACTATGCGAGATGTGTTCTGAAAATTTGCCAGTCTAACTTAAATAGTCGGTTTAACTTAAATATATTTTGCTGAAAAGATACAATAGGTGCTCCGAATGAGCGGCAACCGATTTTGTTGAGAAACTATAAGAATGGTAGTTTGGTAAGCAGATTCTTGTAGCTCTTAAAAAATGCTACAATAGTTTTATGCAGGGTATCTTCACGTCTAGCCCCCTCCTTTATTGCATTTGCACTTGTTTTATGCGCTGAGCCGCGCTGCTCATGCAATATTTATAGGCACTGGAATTTTATTGTGGCATTGCAATGCATTTTTATGGCGTCTGCTCTGCAGCAATGGTTTATTCATAAAGACTCAGCCGACAACTCGTGGCCTGCAACTTGCCAGCCAAGTTATTAAGCGAACCCTCTGTAATACAGGGGTTATTAAAGAGCCTTACTGCAGCTCGACTCAATAAACGCATTATACGCTTACTTACCTTGGCTTTAACCCTAATTAACTGAGGCAGCAGAAGCGCATTTTATAGCTGGCGTAAAATCCAATTCAAGGATTGGGCACAAATCCTTCTGGTCTGACAAGACTGCATCTTCGACTGTGCTGAAAGCCTTGCTGGTGACATATAAGCAAAATTGACGTTCGTTTTAATGGTTCTCAGCACGACAAAGCAAACAAGAAGCAAAAATGCAATTAAAAAAGAAAATCATTTTCATGTTGCTTTTGTCGTTCAGCAACTGTTGCTGTGCGCAACAAAATTGCTTTGATGTATGCACCATTCGCTTTTTTATTATTATTATTTTTAAATTTATGAAAACAAGCAAATTAAAATTTCATTGAAAAATTTCGTATAGCAGCAGCACAATAAGCTATACAAATTAATGACCTCGCCCAAAAAAGAAAGCGAAAGAGAGAACGCAATAAATTGGTAAAATTGTGAACATAAAAGAAACCAATTCAATATTTAAACCAACTCCTGTGATTTATTTATAGCACACATATAAATTATTCAGATTATTGCAAAGTCTCGATTTATTTTAGGCATGCATATTTCTGATTCTCTTCAGCTCGTATTTTACAAAATGCCGACTACATTTTACCAGGCGGATAAAGCAGCAATTAATTGAATCAACTTGTTTTTTGTATACACTCAAATAAATATCATTTATTAGTTTATATATATGTATATACACGATAGAATAGTAGTTTAAGGTAGCGTTCGCATAGGTTTAGTTCATATGGCTGAAAACATTCACAACATCCAACAATTAAAACAGTTTGTGTGGCTATCTTTATAAGTTTACATTAATTAAAAGATAAAAACTTCATTTAGCTATGCGTAATTGGAAAATAATTGTTAACTTATGAACTTCAGCTCCACATTGTGAAATGTTGTGGGATGGAAAAATTCAAATTAAAATTCAGTTCAGTCTCTTAAGATGCTTGCAGCTTGCTTGCCATTTGCTAAAATCTTGACTACTTAGTTGTACAATTTACAGTTCCATCAATGCCAACAACAACATCAAGAGGAGACCTAGAAGACATCATATAATCTACCCTCTGTGTGTGCGAGTGTGTGCGAAATTGTGTGGGCGCGCCCCCTTTTATACGGAGTTCTCCTCGAGTCCCTGCTGCAATCGGAGAGAACCTTAGCAATTCCACAAATAAATTGTTAATTTTTTTCAGTTACCTTCATTAGGGGACTGATGGCTCTGGGCATGACGCTTAGAGTGCTGCCGGTGCCCGCAATATTGGTGGGCAGCATGTGGAGCGCATTGTTGGAACCACGGTGCAGCGACAGCGGAGCATGTTGACCCACCAGCGTGGTGGTTGTGGCCGAAGATACACACGATTCACGCTTGCCACGTCCATAGTAAGATGTTAAGGGGCTGAATATTAAACGAAAACTTAATACAAGCACCAACTTTTTAAGGGGAAAGGGTTTAAATAGAGTGTTGTGTATATACAAACATATAAATATATACATAACAATGTGTAAGAGGAAAAGTATAAACAGCTAAAAAATATACCATGCACTTAAAACTTTAAGAATTAAGGAAACTATAAGCCAGGAGAATGGCTTCTTTGACCCGCTAAGGATTGAAAATTCTTTTAGACATAAGCTTCTATTTTGGTTCTTATGGGAGCTATATAAAATAGTAGCCCGATCAGATACCGTTTTACTATATAGCTTAGGAGAACAATAAAGTGAGTCGAAATTGCTGAAGTCCATATAAAAATATTATGATTCGACATATGATATGATATATGAGCATATGTGCATATGTACTGCCTACCACAGAAAAATGGACATATGCCAGGTCTCTTGTTTATATATTTCAACTTTCAATCCTTCTTTAATTCGAATGCAAATTTAACAAATGAGGAAATAGTTTAAGTACATGATATCATCCGAAAGCGTTGACAAAACTCTGATATTATTTCTTATACTAAATGGAAAATACTTATAAAAATAAATATATAGATAAATATAAGTATATATTTTGAGTGCTTTTATGGAAAAGCCCCTTGCATGTACAAAACTGAATTCGATATGTAAACTGAATTCGATAAAAAACGTTGACAAAAGAACTGGTTGAAGAGTAAAGTAATCTACTTGTACGACCTGGCTGCTCATTACTGTCTTACCTGACACCTGCAACACGCTTTGCCTCATTATGCGAAACAGGTGCGTGTAATTAAACCCGAAAAATTCTCAAGACAATTTTCACTTACCGCATACTCTCAGCGCGCGGGGAGCCGCCGCCCTTGGAGAAACTTTTTGTTGTATACCTGCCAAGGAGTTGCGAAAGAAGAGCTTTAGAGGTGTGTATTAAAAATGAGAGAGACAGAGAGAGAGAGACAGAAAGAGAGTGGCTGTGTGTCTGGATAGTTGAGTGCGTGTCTGAATAGTTGGGACTAACTACTTGAAGCGGGGACCCACCGTCGGTTCTGGTTGCGTTGTATGTTGCGCGTGTCGCGCCAAGTGGATGCATGATGTCGCAGCGCGTTGCGCACCTCCGAGTTGAGGAAACAGTAGAACAGAGACACCCAAAAGCCCTGTCAAGCAGCAGAGTAAATATTTGAGCCGCAACGTTGCGCAAACAAAACACTTGCCTGGGTGCTGAGCAGCACGGCGCGCAGTACGGCAAACATGTGACCCATTAGGCCCGACTCGGAGGGGCCGGCCAGCACCACCAGATAGGTGATGCCAAAGAGCGGAATGAGCACGAGCAGCGCCTTGGCCGCCTTCCGGTACTGACGCGTCTCCACAGTGTTCGCGGAGCGCAGCTTGGTGATGAGCACCTGACAACAGAAGAAAATCCGTTGCGGTTACGAGGCTTGACATGCGTCGGGCGTCGGGCGACGGGCCTAACAACTTACCCACATGATGCGCAGCAGGAATGTCAAATTGATGATGAGAACCGCACAGACGGGACCCTGGAATATCCAGTCGACATTCGTCTCCTCCATCCAGGGACAGTTGATGTCATACTGGGCGCGAATAAAAGTTTAATGAGCCCGAACGAAACGAAAGTAAGCTGTGCGACCTTAACCTACCTTCTCCATGTTGTGGTTGTAGGTCACCGTTAGACTCTTTGCCACCGCCCAGGTGACCACAAATAGCGCCGGGCCGCCTGTCGAACAGGGCGGTCAAACAGGGATGTGGGGAGATGACAACTTAATTAGCTGTACAAATTGCAATCGCAGCCGAAACTTACCCCAGCCAATGGAGGCGTAGATATTAAATCGTATATTATCGCCGGAGAAGGTCTTGACCACCAGCATATACAGATACAGACCCTCCACCAGCATCCAAAAGAAATTAGTCAGCGTGAAGAAATGAAATAGCGTGACCAGGGCAATGCAGCTGCTCATTCCACTGCGAATAGAGATCTGCAAGGATGACAGACAAAAGGGCCAGAGCGGCATAAAGGTAAAGCGAAATGAGAAATGGACACTGTCTCACCTGCACGGACAGCAAGAGTATCCAGAACAAAGCCGACATGATGTAGGTGAAGAACAAATTGGCGTGGATGGTGTTCCGCAGGCAACGCAGCTCCCTGAAAGCAGGAGGAGCAGAGGCAGATTGTATGTATATAAGAATAGTTGGCAGTTACATGGCTCGCCAGACACTCACTTGTAGTAGGCAAAGACAATCAGCGCCAGCGTGAGCGAGACCAGGCTTAGAGCATAGCCGATATAATAAATGATGGTGGGCAGCTCCACAATGGTCTCGAACTCCGACACCGTCTGCGTCTCCGCGGGCAAATGGGCGCAGGCATCGTAGTCCGTATACTGGGCCCAGGTGCCGTTCGAGTGGCAAAAGCGCGTTGCATTCTCTGCGGAGCGTAACGACAGCCGTTTGGATAGGTCAAAGGCAAAGGACATGTCAATGGCATATACTCACTGCTGCTGTCGTAGTGTATGCCCTGCAGTTCATCCATGCACTGGAGCACCGCCAGGGTGCCGCGTGCCGTGCGCGGCCAGCAGAGTATCGTATCGAACTGGGTGAGGCAATGGTCGCTCGCATTGCCATAGGTCGTTGCCTCAATTTGCTGCTGCAGCAGGCAGTGCAGCTCGACGCTTTGATTGATGCCATCCAGATTGTTCAGGGACCAAAGAGCGTCATTAACGCTGCTGTTCAATGCTTCGCTAGCGAAGTGGTTATTGTTGTTGTTGCCGTGGCTGTTGCTGTTGTCCTTGCTCATTGTTGCAGCTGCTGCGCCCGCTTTGGCTGTGGGCGTGTCAAACTGACATATCAGCGGCTTCGGTTAACTTACTTTTGCTTGCACTTAGCGAAAACCCCAAGAGTTTTGTCTTCAAATCAAGTAAAACAATTGTTAAAGTCCAGCAATGAATTCAATTTCTGAAACATAGAATAAAATTGTTTTTTAACGTTGAAATTAAGGACATCTTCAAATGTTGCAATATTCTAGTCGTAAACCAGTTACAGTTTTCTAGTCGGGTGTGCCCAACTAGGCGATACCCTGAACCTAACGCCGAGCTGCCGTTTCAAATTTCGAATTTCCTTCCATATTCTCAAACACACACACACATAAACACTGGTCCCTTGGTCCCACATATGGGAAATGCATTCTTTAGCTTATGAGGACCAAATTCTATACGTCAAACAAAGTTTTTTCTTTCAATATTAGCGGAACTGGGGAATGTATTCTCTAAGTTTATCTATATAAGTAGTAGTTAAAATTGAATCTGAAAAACCAAACTGGATCTGCGCGTGCCATAATGGAACCTACCCCCGGAATTTCAAGTCGCAAGCTCTTATACCCCTCCGCTGAATCGCTGAAGGGCAAGCGATTCTTATTCTTTTCGTTACATATATTTGAATACAACCACAGAACACAAGAAATCCAAAACTCTTTAAAATACGGCAATTTCGGAGACCACTTAAACATGTAAATTTGTCACGAAATCGCTTTAAGCTAGCCAAACTCATGAAAACCCGTCAAATGGCTAAGAAAACACAGTTCAATGTGACAGCTAACAAAGTGAGTGTGATTGTGCGTTTGTGTGTGTGTGCCAGGGATTGTGCGCGGCAACTGGGTTAGAAACCAGGACTGAGGTCCAAACAAGCTGCTGGCAACCGCAGCTTGCGGCTACTACAATATGTGTGTGTGTCTGTGTGTGAGTGTGCGTGTGTTAATTGCATTGGCCAACAAAGAACCCAACGGAATGGTTTCTGTGCCAAAAGGGCAACAGTTTAAAGCGCCATAAAATCAATGAGGAAAATTGCATTTTATGCCCAGCGGCCTTACCTTACGGCTTTAACTTGGCCCAGACACATTTTGCCTGATTTATTAATATAGCACGAACAGAGGGGGGTGGGAACTGTACTACAGTGCTATAAAAATTCATTAGCTTGCACAAAAGTTGGCCATCAACGGCTGACTGACAGTCGGTTGGGGTTTTGGCCGTGGTTTGGACCGCGCTGTTGCTGCTGGCTGGAAAAAAGGCCAAAGACAAAAAGCTAGCCTACAGGCCATAATAGAAATTAGAGGCTAGACAGCCAGCAAAGGGCGTGGCCGGGAGCACAACCTTCAAGTCAGCAGGACCCAAATCTTGCATTTATATGCTGATAATAAATGGCATAAATGATGCATCGTTACATTAATGCATGGCATAAAAACAGGCGCAAATACACACATTTCACACACACACACACACACACACACACGCACACTTATATAAACAGATAATAAATATGTAGTAGCTATGCCCAGCCAAGCGTGCAATACAGTGCGCGTGTGGAGTATGCGAACGGGTGGAATATGAAATGGGAAAAGGGAAGTGGTTTTTCATATGTGCCGAGACTAGCTGTTGTGGAGAGCGTAAAGGGTTTCGCATTTAATAGTAAGTCCTTATATATGCATAGGGCGGCATAGTAAATAGCTAACAATTATTTATGTATTAGGCGGAATAACCGAAAACAATTTCAACAGAATTCTGTTAAAACCTCAATTTATGCATATTTCAAATAACATTTCCCAGCTAAAGATACAAATGAAAATTAAATTTAAATATCCGACGAAAGCGCCAAATAAACCAAATCATAAAACATCTGCGATGTATGCTTTATTAGTAGAGTTAATGATATAGGCCATGTAAGCAGATATACATTATGATTTATATAGTGTTACATAAACCTAAAACTAAACCGTAAAGACCGACAACAACTTTAACGACAACGACAACGACTTTAAACAATAATAATAACGTAATATAAATAATAATAATTCGCAAAATTGATGAAACTTTTAACTCGCTTATAACTAAATTTTCACTTGCTTGTAATAACATATAACAAATTGAAATAATATATTTATATGCATTTTAGTAAACTTTTCAACAATATAGTTCTAATATGCGAGCGAGCACTGTATGTTATTTATACTTCTTTATTATACTTAGCAAACAGTTGCTTTTTTAGTCAAACAGAACATTTATTGCCCGTTGGCTATTTAGCACATATTCGCTCAGTGTGTGTAGATGGGCGTTCTACTTTTCTGACTCACTGTGTGCAATGCCTCATAACTTCTTAGCCCTTTGTTGTGCGCTCTTTTGCTGAAACTGTTTTGTTTATTGTTGTTATTGTGTATGCCGCCTGGCTCGTAAATTAGCGCAACATAAAGCCGCCGACTAGATTATTTCTGCACATGCCTCGGGCTTACTTGCTTTCAGCCCAGCATTCATTAGCCACGTTAGCCGCTGGTTATAGCCAACTGCAATTGCGGCTTGCGGCGGAGGAGGAGGAGGCGCTTGCGCCCGCTGAACATTTCAATTTGCAGCCGCAATTTTGCGAATTGCCCGCGCAAAGGCGGCAACAAAAATGCTTAAGAATAAAATTGAAATACCCGAGCATCTAATTGCCTCATAAATAATGTGCAGCTGGCAAACTGAACCCTTAAAAAGTGGAAAATATATAAGAGTTTAAATTAAAATGGAAATATGATTGCTAACTGCATATTTGATTTCAATTAGCCGCAACAAGAGACGAAACAGCAAAATGTCCCTCACAATTCATCAGGCGCAAATGCAAATTTATTTTGACAGTTTGGCAAAGACAAGACACACACCAACACGTACACCCGCACACACAGAAATGAAATGTGTTCATCTGACAATCTCATTTATGGCGTTCACAACTTGATGAATGTCCGGCTGGCATCATAAAATATTTTCAGCTTGGCCAAATCAACGCAAATATAAAAAGCACATTACGAAAACGTCCGCAGGCTGGTAAAAAAAAAACGGACGTAGGATAACTATGAATGCTTTGGGCAAGAGAGCTTGACTGGGAGATACCCTCTTTTCAAGCTTGAAGTAAAATTGTGAATTGAAAACACTTTTGTCGGAATTTATCGGAGTGATAAGAGTCCTCAACAAACTCTGGACAAATTCTTCTTTATGTAAACATACTTCCCCACATTTACGATACCCCTTTGCTATACTGCTTTGTATACAGGGTATAAGAGGACACAGATGTAGATGAACAAATAAAATGCACACACAAATAGAAGCAGAGCAAATGGATAAACACACTAGTGGCCGACAGAGCCGGAGGCGGAGGCAATGTAGTATAACGTTTGCTTATTTGCTGTCGCATCCTTGCCCAGTTTTTGCCATCCCCCACTCAGATCCCAAGCCACAGGACCAGCGTATATGCTATTATAGAAGATTGTATCTAATCTCGTGCGATTGCACACAATGGATTTGCCAAAGGCGCTGGCGACAACACACGCACACACACACACACACACACACAAAAAGACGTTTAGTGTGTGCGCGTGTGTGTGGGTATCGAATTCCTGCTGCTGACTGAGTACCGTAGTGAACGGAATGCGAAATGCTCATACCTCAAGTTCTGCTCTCTGCCCTATGTCCTCTGCGAGTGCCTGCAATTTCCGGCTGCTGCTCTAATGCTTATAAATGTTTACGCGCCTCGCCAGCTGCTCCGCGCTGCTGCTGGTAATTGTCGAGCATTCCAATATATAGAATTGAAAATATAATAATAATCATACAAGAGAAGCACACAAAGTGGAGCAATTGTTCCGCCATTTGCGGCATACAGCATTAAATGGCTGCGGTTGACACCGCCAAAGTGGGGCAACTTAATGGTGGCCGCTGCTCTCCAGTTGTCGCCTGGCTGTGACATGCGTGGACAGGTCGCGGTTATATTTAAGACATTTTCATTATCAGCAGACGCCAAGATAATAAAGCCGCAAAAAGCAGGGTCGGATGAGCGCCAGGACAATGTCAGGATGTGCCCAACAAAAAGCCAACAGAGCTTGATTGCTATTTTTAGCTGTTGCTGCTCTGTTTCAGCTCTCATTATGGTAGCTCGTTAAATTTTATATGCATAAACAGGACACACAGCGAGCAGAGGCAAACGAGACAATGAGGCCGCGGAGCATTTAAAAATTCATGAGCAAATGTTACGCATACGACGCGTGCGCCAGTGCAAAATGCTTAAAAGCACACACATATGTATATGCGCATATGTTTCACCTTTGGGCATATATTATGACAATCCCAAATGCGTTTTATATGTATTTTAGCTGAACAGCATTCCCGGCTTGGATTTATGTTTAAAAATTACTAATCGAATGCATTTGAGTAACAAAAGAAAAACAAAAATAAAAATATAAAATAATATAAGGCAACAGCAACCTTACAAGCCATTTAATAAATAAATAAATAATAATATTAATCGAATGGGTGTTACCTTTAATAACTAAACTTAACAATCTAATTAATATGAATCATAATCTATTATGTTGATTACTCTATTATTGAGAATTGACAGCTCTACTTTATTAGATCTCTTTCTCTCTGCCTCTCTCTCTCTAATTTCTCATTTTTTGCCCTAATAATATCTCCATTTCTGACTACGTTCAGTATGTATTTAAGTATGTATTCAAGCTTAAAAAAATTCCCCCACTGCCTCAGGGATTCCCCATCCGCCCATATTTATGTCTACTAAATTGTATTTCGATTCTCCTCGCCTGCCTTTACTTTATTTTAATTCCATCATATACTAATTTTTACTATGTATCTTATTTTTTTCTATTTTTCATTACTTTTATCGCGCGCAGATTTTATTTTTATCTCTGTAAAGAAAGCTGTTTGTCGTGAAATTGTTACTGTAGATACATTTTATGATAAGATGGGATTCTAGGAAATTCTACTTGCAATTGTAGAAATTCCCTAACGGGTAGATTTAAATTTCCCCCAGCATGAAATGGGTGCAAAAGTGACATAGGAAATTAAAAAATAAAACGTAGTCCTGGCAATCCCGAATAATGTCTCCTAGTAATAAATAAACATAGTACTGTAATAGTTATCGACATCATTTAATCCATTATTTTCGAAGCTGTAAGACTCGGTATTATCGATAGTTTTCTATACTTGCAAACTTTAAAGTCCTTAAATTTATCAGGACATTCTCATTTTTTCACAATCGAATATGTGACCAAAACCCATTCAAATTCAAAAATTATAATCTGAAAATCAAGTATTTGTTGATGATTTTTTTTAATATCTCGTCCAAATTAAATCAGATTTTGGAATGATATACCAATTTGGACACGTAAGGATCAGTACTATCGATTGGCATCAAAAAAATGAAAATCTAAATTTTGACCAAAATCGGCCAAAAGGCACGATTTTCATAATCGGGGTCGTTTCGAAAATCAAAACTTTTTTGATGATTTTTTTTGAATATCTCGGGTAAATATTGTCTGATTTTTAAATGTTATACCTTTTTGAATTCGTTAAATAAAAATCTGAAATCTCAAATCTGAATTTTGACCAAAATCTGCCAAATGGCAAGGGGTTACATCACGTTTTTTCTAAAAATCGGGGTCGGTTCGAAAATCAAAACTTTTTTGATGATTTTTTTTTTAATATCTCAGCCAAATAATGTCAGATTTTGAAATGTTATACCGTTTTGAATTCGTTCGGATCCCTACTATCAATTGGCATTCAAACATTTTAAGAATCGGTGGTTTAAAAAAATTTGTTGACTAAAAACCGATTTGTTTCTAAAGTCAACCTTTTTTGATGCTTTTTTGGAATATCTCGGCCAAATAATGTCTGATTTTGGAAGTTTATACCATTTTGGACTCGTAAGGATCAGTACTATCGATTGGCATCAAAAAAATGAAAATCTAAATTTTGACCAAAATCGACCAAATGGCAGGGGGTAACATCACGTTTTTTCTAAAAATCGGGGTCCGTTCGAAAATCAAAACTTTTTTGATTATTTTTTTTTGAATATCTCGGGTAAATATTGTTTGATTTTGAAATGTTATACCTTTTTGAATTCGTTCGGATCCCAACTATCAATTGTCATTAAAAATCATTTTTAAAATCGGTTGGTTTAAAAAAATTTTTTGAACAATAATCGATTCGTATGTAAAGTCAACCTAATTTGATGATATTTTGGAAAATCGCGGCCAAATAATATCCGACTGTTATCATTCCACAACCATTTGGACTCGTAGGGATCAGAACTATCGATTGAAAATGAAAATCTAAATTTTGACCCAAGTCGACAAAAAAGCACAGGGTTACATAACGTTTTACCATCTGAAGTTTTGCCAGCATTCAGTCCACACATTTTGACTTTTTGACTGCGCTATAAATGTATGAATTTTCGCACTGATACGACTCCCCTAGGCGCAATCTCGCGCAATACATTAATGTGCACAATGTAGTGTGTACATAGATCGGTCGGGGCATAAAACTTTTGTGGCAAGTGTTTTCCCCGACATTAATGTATCCACAGGCGGCAATGAAATTTGATGATGGGCGGCATGAAAAACGCAAACGTTGTTTTTACCCAGTCCAAAAGTCTGGCAAAGGTTTAAATATTGGTTTACGCATGCGAATGTCGAAAGAGGTGTTCGGGGAGTGGGCGGAGCAAGTTTTAGCCAAGGAGCGACCGACTCTTGTCTAGACGAGCAACATAATTTGCACAGACTTCCGCCGCTCGAGGGCCTCCCACACCTGTCTGAGCGGGTTCTGAGCGCCACTTTTGGCTGTTATCCAAAACTTGATGGTCGGCCATTTGGTACAGGATCAGGCGCCATTGCCAACAAGTGTTGCGTTTTATTGTCTCGCCATTAACGGTTTTCCGTTCCGCTTGAGTGCTGCGGCACGTGCAGCAGCAGCAGCAAAGCTCGGAACGGCACGCGCTGCAGCTACGTGAGTGCTCGAGAGGATGTGGCTCTGGCTTTCTTGAAATGTTGCTAACAAGCTGAGGATTTACTTGCGGCTGCTGACTCGCATAAATCCATAAAAATGAACACACAACAAAAGCTAAATAAGACAAACAGAAAACCTGGCGGTTGGGGGGGGGTGGGAGTGTGTGTGCTGCGAAATCTGTTATTTATTGGGTCAATAAAAATTTGGTTTAATGCATTGCAAGTTTTGGCAAATATGCCAGAGATTTGCCAGGAGATTTACGACTGTGCTGGGGACTCCAAAGAGGGCCTTTGTCATGGGGTTGATATGATAAGAGTGCGGCAAACGGAAGTTCATAAAACGAAATCAAAATGGAAGAACACGACCGAAGGCAGCCCAAAAGTAGGCAACAAGTTTTCTAAATGGGCTGCCATTGTTATGCTTGATAACATTTTTACTTCCGCTTCCACATGAATCTGTTGCCAGGGCTATCGTTATCCGCATCTAATGGAGTTTTTGGCAATCGATATTGCACCGGGTGTGCACCCACCCACACACTCACACCCCCACACACACACACTTACAACAATGAAGCCAATCGCCAATCCTTTTATTCTGCTACGCATTGTTGTGCTAGGTGTGGGCGTGTATAGCTTTTTGCTTGGCATTTTAATTAAAACCACAAACAGTGGATGATTGTTGCTTCCCACACATTCACACACACTCGCGCACACACACACACACACACAAATTGCACATACCTCTGGCTTGTGTTAATTTAGCGTCGAGTGGCTGCAATCCTCGGCGTTTTGTTTGTTGGCCCAAACTAATGTGGGATTTTTCATTTGACCGCTGCTTAGTCAAATGCTTTGGGTATCCTTTGTCCTTTTGACCACTTATTTGGCCTGGCTTACATTTGTTTAACGCCTGCTAAGCTGCAAAATGATTATGCTTAAGCGTTATTCTTGGTTTTTGTGTGCTGTTGCGTTGTCTTGGTTATTGACACACACACACACTCACACACTCCACTCACACAAACACTCACTATTTGTTGTCATTTAAGCACTTGTATGCTGGATTATTTGTCATGGCATTTAATTTATGTTTTGCACTGCCTTAAAAGAACTGCATTTTATTTATGAATAAAGTGAATACTTGGACAAATAAATTAACTACTTATATGCCCTCTTTAATATTTAAACAATTTAATTTAAATACTCGTATGTGTTCGAAATTCGTTGCGTCTTTAAAAGTTTTGACCGAACTATGCCCTGAACCAATTTGTGGCTGCCGCTGCTCGAACCGCACTCGCTCACAAGCCGCTGATAACTGAAGGCTATGCTGTCGCATCTTAACAAGCCCCGGAAAACGACCAAGTTCTTACCACTTTCCGCTCGGGGAAATGGCGCGAAATATTTAGGTTCCACAAAAAGCTCTGCGAAAGCTGCGTTCCACAAAAGCGACAGGCGGTTGCTGCTTCGGCCACACGCCCGACTTACCGCAACAGGTGTGTGTGTGTGTGTGAGTGTGTGTGTTGAGATTTTCCGAAATATTTTCCAAGGAAATGCAATTTCTTTTTGTCGCAAACCACTCGCTAAAGCGCCTGAAAATCTGCTCATTTGATTATGCAAATATTTGTCATGCCCAATGTTTGAGTAGCATTTTGCTGCCCTTTCGGGAACTGTGTTTGCTTAGTTGCCGGCGGACGGAAAATGCAGGCAAAAGGATATCATTTTGGATTGCCTTTGAACTTGCGCCCGGCCAAAGCTCAGTTTCAGCTCGTAGCTAATCAAATTAAACTCAAGTACGACGCGTGTAGACATTTATTAAAAATCACAATATGCGACAGGTGCTTCAACTGAAATTGCCTTAAGGCACACGCAAATTGAAAAAAAAAACAAAAAATAAATCAGTGAAAACAAAGATACCCCAACATGCACACCCAAACACCCCCACACACACACCTACGTATTTAAATAAAAAGCCGACATGGAGCCGGCTGATAATAACACAATGACAAACATTTTGGCCCCAAACAGCTGAGGGCTGAATGCGTCTGACACATTCGGCAAGCGTCCTTAACGGCCTTAACAACAACAACGACAACAACAACAACACGGACAACCTTCTGCAAAAATAAATGCTAATGTCAACTGCCACTCGAGAGCATTTAAATTCCATTTGAAAAATTCATTGCCGAGAGCAAAGACATGTTCGCCGTAAATGTCCTGCAGCCGCTGCGTGCCTTGTGTGCGTATATCCTTATGCATATTAAAGCGCTCATCCACATTCACGGCAAGGACATGCCATAGCCCCAGCCAATTGAATTTAACGCCAGACATTTAGCATCTAAGCAACCTATAAAAGTGATTTTCAAGTATGTCTAAAGTGCTTTGGCATCGAGTCCTAGATTGATTGCTAAGACACACTGTGGAAAAGTTTTTCAATTTTCCCTCATCCAGTCGGGAAAAACTATCAGGGCAAGCTGTTTTCGCATTGTGGCAAAGAGTTGACTGCGATTGGGCCATGAATTGACTATTGTTGCACTTCAGCTGGCCTTCTGATGGACATTTATATACCCTATCGCTGTCAATTGCTGGGGAAAGTTATGAAGGCACGTAGTTGAAGTACGTAGTTAAAGTTCTAGTAATTTAAATAAGTGCCATTTATTTTATACAACGACAATTAGGATACCTCTAGAGCAAGATACAAAACACAAAACATAAAAAATATATTTAGGATTACTAAACGCTCGTATAATAAATTGATACACCAAATTATCAAATGTTAAACATAAGATAAATGATGATGAATGAATGAATATGATGAATAAAAGTCGTAATTGCCTTAAAAAATAATTTTTTTATAATTTTGGATATATCTTCTGCAGAAAGAAACTTCAATATTTGATTGAGTCTTGATAATGTATCCATTTAATTAATAAAGCTTTATCAGAGTGTGTACAAAACTTGTACGAAGAAGGGGTTCAGATGATGTCGCTGAAGTACAGAAATTAAAATATTGTGAACCTTAAATCTTTAATTTAACGCATATAACTTAATCTTAAATGCTACTTACCTGACGCAAACAATACTCAAAATATTTAATGTCTTTAATCTCCTGCACGTAGCTCGGATTACAACCCAAAAAAAAAACCCATCAACGCTCGGCTCGGTTATGAGCTCAAGGCAACCGCCAAGCATATGAGACTGAAACCTAGCGTCAATGGAGATGAAAACGTTGATGATAATGAAGTTGAACAATGCGCTGACTCAAGTGAGCTACCAGCCGAGTGGGTGGTGTGGATGCTTAGCAATAGCATCAACAACAATAGCTGGCGACTTGTTGGCATTGAGCCAACAACAATCTGATTACGCACATTACTCATGCATTTATGAACTAACTCCTTTTGAAGGCTGCATCGTCGTCAACTGTTTAACTCAGCTGAGACGTGCTGATACCAGCAATTGAGCCCTTATGAATTATATGCATTACTAATTAGTTGCATTGAAATTGTTTTGACACATCTTTCTATTTATTTGTCATATTAGATTGTAGTTCAGGTGCGTGAGATAAGCTGAAGGTTCTTGAGC